>NC_054827.1:2588603-3295603 GCF_018345385.1 Vulpes lagopus
TTTTTATTAACATATTTCAGTGTTACCTTTCAACAACTCTTCTTTACTTTCTCCAACTCCCCATCTATCAGAATTGCAGGCAGGGGGCCTGTGTATTGTGAGAACGTTAGTCTTTGTGTGTAGGATTCCATTTGTGGTTGTGTTAATGAAATGTGGGCAGCCCACATTGGAAAGAACTATTTCTCTCTCTAAAGTTTATATTCCCTTAAACAATATAGAAACAAAATGTCAAAGTATCTTCTGAAGATATTGATCATTATTTTTTCTTTTAATTTTCTTTATCTTGTAGGGAAGGAAAAAATTTCCCTTTCATCTTTGGGGTTCTTAGCTGGGGTATTAACATATATACTTCATGTGTACATGGCAGATGAGAGGGAAAAATGAGTAAACCCCTAAGGTGGCTTACAATTCAGGCATAAATACCATCTTTATAAGGAAAAGGGGAAGGGACGTTGGTCTTCTAGGGGAGAGGAAATGATTTTCAGGAAAGTTGAATGGGCCCTTGTAAAAATAGTAGAGAGGTGTGATAGTCTGTGAGACTGTATATATAGGTGTGGTATTGACTTCTAACTTCTAGGCTCCTCTCCTGTGACAAGAGTCAGTCCTTCCTGGTTGATGACACTCCTGGGAGGTGGTTTATGACAACTGAGTTATTTTTTGAAGCATCTGTTTTCAGACAGATAAGGGAGTTCAGAGAAAGCGTCTCCCTGCATTGGTGTTTTTCAAAGTGCCTGAGGCTCAAAATAATCAGTGTACCAAAGTTGTATATTTTAGGGCAGTATGTCCTGAACTCCTACAATTGCATTTTGGGGTGGCATATTATTCTGCTACTCCTCAATTTCTGAGTTCCAAGCATGTTGAGTGGGGGTGGAGAATAGTGTGGAATGTGGAATGTTAGTCCAAAAAAATTGTTTTCCAATACAAAATTTAATTGTACAAGACCTGTTTATTTCTTGCTTTAAAACAAAGCAGAGGGACACCTGGGTGGCTCACTGGTTGAGCGTCTGCCTTTGGCTCAGGGCCTGATCCTGGAGTCCCGGGATCGAGTCCCACGTCGGGCTCCCTGTATGGAGCCTGCTTCTCCCTCTGCCTATGTCTCTGACTCTCTGTGTCTCTCATGAATAAATAAATAAAATCTTAAAAAAAATAAAGCAGAATGTTTAGTGGTAATAAATTTAACTTCCTATGGGAATAAAGCCAGATATTAAAAGCAAAGTAAATACCTTCCCCCCTCTGTAGGTTGCCCTTTAGTTTTTTTTTTGTTGTTGTTGTTGTTGTTTGTTCATGTGTTTGTTTATTTATTTATTTATTTATTTTTGCCCTTTAGTTTTGTTGGTTGTTTCATTCACTGTGTAGATGTTTTTATTTTGATCAAGTCCCAGTAGTTTATTTTTGCTTTTGTTTCCCTTGCCTAAGGAGACATATCTAGAAAGAAGTTGATACAGCTGATGTCAAAGCAGTTCCTGCCTGTATCTTGCAGGAATTTTATAATTTCAAGTCTCACACTTAAGTCCTTAATCCATTTTTTTCATTATTTTTGTGTATGGTGCAAGAAAGTGGCTCAGTTTCATTCTTTTGCAAGTTGCTGTCCAGTTTTCCCAATACCATTTGTTGAAGACACTTTTTCCCATTGGATATTTTTTCCTGATTTGTCGAAGATTAATTGATCATATATCCTTGAGTCATTTCTGGATTTTCTATTATGTTCCTTTGATCTATGTGTCTATTTATTCATGCCAGTACCATACTGTCCTGATAATTACAGCTTTATAATATAGCTCAAAGTCCAGAATTATGATGCCTCCAGCTTTGATTTTCTTTTTCAAGATTGCTTTGGCAATTTGGGGTCTTTCATGGTTCCATACAAATTTTAGGATCGTTTGCTCTCTTTCTGTGAAAAATGCCATTGGTATTTTTATTGAGATTGCATTAAATGTATGGGTTACTTAGGGTGGTATAGGCATTTTAAAAATATTTGTTCTCTCAAGCCATGAGCTAATATTATGCTATGTGTTTAGTAACTAGGATACAAGTACAAACTTAAAAAAAAAAATAAAAGCAAAGCCAAAAAAATTTACAAGTGCTGGTAGGTGTCTAATTAAAACTAATAAAAATAAGACAGTTAACAAATAATGTGTACTTAGTTTTTACAACAGTTTCATGAAACTGCAATTTTTACCTCCATGTGGACTGAACGACTTTTCTCTGCTACACATACTATTATTAACTGTTTGTATTTCTGGCAAGTCTGGTCTACTCAGTGCCCCTTATGATGGGGAGTGGGTAGGGATGCTGTTGATGACTTTGCTATAGAACTACTTGTCCTATTTATAATGCAGGCTCTACTAAATTATATCTTGCTTGGGCTAAGTGAGATACTTAAAATTCCCTTAAAAAAAAAAAAAAGCTTCTAGCCAGTAAGACTGTGTTGTTCCATGTCAGAATGATGAAATGAGCCACTTCAAATAAAAATGCTGGCCACAGCAAGCAGGTGCAGCGATGTGCTGCGTGCGGCCTACAGGGTCAGCATCACAGGGAAGTAAACTCCACAATGTCTTCAGAATAGCTGAGAGACGCAGTGATTGCAGGAACCAGAAAGAGAGAAGAGATTCTGTAAGAGAAAAAAAAGACCACAACATTATCCCCTCCAGATTGAAATCCATCACTACTCAGGAAGTAGCACAGTAATTCGGTTTATGGTTTATGAGATTAGGTGATTTAAACTTTTTATATCTCAGTGAAACCTTAGAAGTGTATCATATCTAAAAAGATTTTTAAAAATCGTGTCACATAATAATGAAGTGCTTAAAATGGTACTTAGGAAACACTGAGAACATGGCCCTCGTCAAAGATAATTAGGCCACAATGAACACTTCAAGGTTCCAGTGAAGCAATAGTGAAACAATAATTCCTAATTATGAAAGGTGTGTCGTAAAGGTATAGCGCGGTGTTACCATTGTAGAGGTGTGGTGAGAAGTGCCTTGGACTGTACTTTTCTGCCATTACTGATCAGTATACAAGGCACAAGTAATCTCAGAATGGCCCACATGCAGCTAGATTTTTCTTTCTTTTTTTAATTAAGTTTTTTAATTCTGGTATGATTAACATACAGTGTTTTATTAGTTTTATTAGTGTTTGTACCGTATGGAGATTTGACACGTCTGTACAAGAGCCGGTGCTCATCACAAGTGCACTCTGTTATCCCCATCACAGTTTCCCTCACCCCCACCTACTTCCCCTCTGGTAACCATCTGTTTGTTCTCTGTAATTGAGAATCTGTTTTTCTGGTTTCCTCTCTCCCTCTCCCCCACTCCTCTCTTTCTGTTCCCTGTTTTGTTTCTTAAATTTCACATATGAGTAAAATCATATGGTATTTCTTTCTCTGATTTATTTTGCTTACCATTATAGTCTCTAAATCCATCCATGTCCTTGCAAATGGCGACATTATTCTTTTTATGACTGAATAATATTCCATCATATATGTATATATACCCCATTTTGTTTATCAATTCATCAATCAATGGACAGCTGGGCTACTTCCATATCTTGACTAGTATAAATAATCCTGCTATAAACATAGGTGTGCATGTATCCTTTTGAATTAGTTTTTTTTATTTTTTTTGTACTTTTTAGGTAAATATCCAGGTAGTGTGATTGCTGGATCATCGGGAATTTCTTTTTTTTAAATTTTCGAGGAACCTTCTTACTGATTTCCACAGTGGCTGCACCAGTTTGCATTTCTAACAACAATGCAAGATGTTCCCCCTCCTCCACATCATCACCAATACTTGGCTCTTGTGTTGCTGATTTTAACCATTCTGACAGGTGTGAGGCGGTATCTCGTCATAATTTTGATTTGCATTTCCCTGATGATGAGTGATGCTGAGCATCTTTCCATGCATCTACTGGCCATCTGTTAGATTTTATTTTCTTGAATGCTGTGGTCTAAGTGCTTGTGTCCCCCCAAAATTCATATGTTGAGATCTTAATTCTCAAAGATGATGTTATTAGCAGGTGGGGCCTCTGTGAAGTACTTACGTCCTGAAAGCAGAACCCTCATGAATGAGATTAGGGCCCTTTTCAAAAGGACCTCAGAGCTCTCTAGCTGTTTCCACCATGTGAGGACACAGTGAGAAAGCATCAGCCATGAACTAGGAAGAGGACCTTCATGAAACGTAACCATGCTGGAGCCTTGTTCGTAGACTTCCAGTGTCCAGACTGTGAACAATGAATTCCTGTTCTTTATAAGATAACAGGATTTGGTGTTTTATTATAGCAGTGGATAGACCAAGAGAGAACGTCATTACAGGGAAGTGGGGGTGCTGGGGTAACACACACCTGGAAAGGTGGAAGTGGCTTCAGAAGTAGATGATGGATAGAGGCTGGCTTGGAGGTGCCTGCTGGGAAAACCCCTCATTGCTGTCCATGGACCATTATCAGAGATTCTCATGGCCGCTCAGGAGAGGAGTGCTGTAGAGAGAGCTTTGATCTTCCCAGAGAATACCTAAGTGGTCATGAATGGAATGTTAGTAAAAATAGGAACAGTAAATGCCATCGTGATGAGGTCTCAGATGGAGATAAGGAGCGTGTTACTGGGAACTGGAGGAAAGGTGATTTTTGTCATGAAGTGCCAGAGGACTTGTTCATGCCCTAGCATTTTCTATAACTTGTGAGCAATGATAATGGATATTTGGCTGAGGAAATTTCTAAGAAGAGTGTTAAAAGAGCAGCCTTGCTCCTCCTGAATGCCTACAATAAAATGTGAAGTGAGATAAATGACTTAAAGATGGAATGGTTCACAAAGGAAAAGCAGAAATTTAAAATTTGGAAAATTCTAGCCTCTTCATGTTGAAAGAAATAAGAAAAAAAAAAAAAAAAGAAAGAAATAAGTAAATGCGTCCAGGAGAGAACAAGGGTGTGTGGCCGGACAACTGTTTGAGGAGCTTAGTCAGCTGTCTAAACTAAAGCCCGGCCAGTCATTAAAGTAAACTAGCCAAAACCATTTGCTAGCTACTCTTTGGATATTCTCTGGGCTGTCACATCACAGTCTTGGGGTAAAGGAAGAAATGGCTTAAATTAGAAATCCTGACAATTTTGAATGTTGGTGAGGACGTGGAGGATTTAGACCTATAATTATGTTTGGGTGAGAATGTAAAATGGTACAATCAATGATCTCAATCAGTTGATTGAGACTTTCTTCAAGTGTTGCGCTTACACCTCCTCTGTGACTCAGCCATTCCATTCATAGATATTTAGCTAAGAGAAATTTAATCATATTTTTACCAAAAAAAAAATTGTACACAAGTGTTCATAGCAGTTTTATTCACAATAGTAAAAAACTAAAAACAGGAACAAAGACTTAAATTTGCATCACTTGGTAAGTGGGTAAACAAAATGGGATATATTTGAATGGAATTCTACATAGCAATAAATATGAAATAAATCACTTTCATGTGCAGTGACTTGGATAACTTTTATTCATTTTGCTTAGGGAAAGAAACCAAATCATACCTACTGTCTGATTCTGTTTTTGTAGAAAATTCTAGAAAATGAGATCTAATTTGTTGTACCCCAAAGCAGATCAGTGGCTCCCTGTGATTGGGGTTGGAAGGATGGGTTGCAATGCATCACTAGGAAACTTTGGAGGGCAGGATAGAAAATCTGTATCTTGATGGCTCTTTGGATTGTATACTTTAATGCATTTTCTAGTATGCAATTATACCTCAAAAATATAGTTAACTAAATGAATGTTTCTATTTATGCCATGGATCTGTGTTTTCACATGATGGATTGTTTTCTTATTTTATTTTAATTTAATTTAATTCAATTTTAATTCCAGTTGATGGATGTTTTCTTACCTCAAATTTCCTATATTTGCATTTAAAGGTAAATATTCTAGAGTGAATGCATGAGCACTTAGATGGAATTCCTGCATTTTACTTTCCCATTTTGTATTGCCAGTAAAATCAACAAGATTACAAGCTCTAATCATTTTTATTATAATCTTTAGTCATAATAGTAGTTTAATTTTTTAATGTGTCCAGCATTAATTCTTTACATAACTAAATAGATTAGTTTCCTATTGAATATTCAACAGAAAATAGCTTTTTTTTTTTTTTTTTTTTCCCGGCTTCAAAAGTTCTGTATCACATTGTGTGGGAATCTGGAATTCAGCTGTTGCTGTTGAGTTATATGCTTTAAGCTCAATCTAAAAATGTGTCTTGTGTATATAGAATATATTTATGTTTTCTTTTTTGGATATTTTATCTTCTTTTCCTTCTTGTTTTGTTTGTTTGGGCCTCATTCCCCTACTGTGCTACTATAACTGAGGTTTTAAACCATAGCCTGAGTCAGTAGCACAGATATAGTAAAGTTGAAAATACAGAATCAGTTTATTTATTTTTATTGTTTATTTTAATCTAAAGTCATAATTTTATTTTGTAGAATGTTAGCTAAGAGAAATGGCATACTCGGCTGGTAGTCACCATTTAGATACTTTTGCTCAGAGTGAATCTTTGGCCCTCTTGTAATAAAGTAATCAAGTTCCATTTGTACATTTATACATTTCTCTTCAGAGAAATTAAAATCCTTAATTAGATATATTTTTAGAAACTTTTAAGGAGGGGACTTTGAATCTCTTAAAACATTACAATCTCAGGGATTGTTTGTTTAAGAGGATG
This sequence comes from Vulpes lagopus, assembly GCF_018345385.1. NCBI lineage: Eukaryota > Metazoa > Chordata > Mammalia > Carnivora > Canidae > Vulpes > Vulpes lagopus. The sequence continues at coordinate 2,595,284 of NC_054827.1, forward strand.
GAGTAACAGTGGGAATGTGCCATCTGTAGACACCTGGAGTCCTTCCAAGGAAGGCTAAATACACCAGAGGGGCAGAGCAAACGGAAACACGCATCCAGACTTTCCTGGTGGAGGCTGGGGCATGAAGAGTCACTGTCAACATGACATCCCTCTAAGCAGATGCTGGAACCTGGTTCAGTGTTCTTGCCCCAGGTGCTAGAGTAATTTCTCTGGATCTCTAAACAAGTTACAGATAAAGCCTGGTGATGTTAAATAATCCATGAAAACGTACATGAGCAGGGCCAAGAGCAGAGTCAGAATATTTCAGCCTTCCTTTCGGTAGTGGTCCTTTACAACCACAAAACCTACAGTTTTAATTTCGGTAAACACACACAATTTACCATCTTAAATATTTTGAAGTGTACAATTCAGTAGTGTTAAGAACAATTATATTGTTTGCAATAGATTTCTAGAAGGTTTTGTCTTGCAAAACTGAAACTCTATACCTACTGCAAAAAACTCCCCATTTCCTGCACCCCAGGCCTTGGTGACCACCATTCAACATTCTGTCTCTATGACACTGAGTACTTATTTTTTTTTTAAAGTTTATATTTTAGTTAACATGCAGTGTAATATTAATTTCAGGTGTACAATATAGTGATTCAACACTTCTATACAACATCCTGTGCTAATCACAGATGTCTTCCTCAATCCCCATCATCTATCTCCCCTTCTCCCCATGAACCTCCCCTCTGGTGACCATCTCTTTGTTCTCTATAATCAAGAGTCTGTTTCTTCGTTTCTCTCTCTCCTTTTCCCTTTACTCATTTGTTTTATTTCTTAAATTCCACATATGAGTGAAATCATATGATATTAGTCTTTATCTGGCTAACGCATTTCACTTAGTATCATACTGCCAGGCTCCAACCATGTTGTAAATGGAAAGATACCATTCTTCCTATGGTTGAATAATATTCCATTGTATATATGCCACATCTTCTTAATCCATTCATGAGTGGATGGACACTTGGGCTGCTTCCATGATTTGACTTTTATAAACAATGCTGTTATAAACAGAGATGTGCATGTGTCCCTTTGAATTCATTTTTTTTTTTTTTTGTATTTTTGGGGTAAATATCTATTAGTGTGATTTACTGGATCATAAGTTAGTTCTATTTTTAACTTTTTGTGGAAGCTCCATACTGTTTTCTGGAGTGGCTGTACCAGTTTGCATTCCCACCAGTGGTGGAAGAGGGCTCCTTTTTCTTGGCATCCTTAACAACACTTGTTTCTAGTATTGATTTTAGTCATTTAGCACTTAGCTAATAGTGATATCTCATTGTAGTTTTGATTTGCATTTCTCTGATTATGAGTGATGATGAGCATCCTTTTAAGTGTTTGTTGGCCATCTGTGTCTTCTTTGGAGAAATGTCTGTCCATGTCTTCTGCCTATTTTTCAATTGCATTGTGTTTTTTGGGGTGTTGAGTTATATAAGTTCTTCACATATTTTGACACTTTATCAGATACATCCTTTGCAAATTCCACAGGCTTTTAGGTTTGTTTAGTGTTTCTTTCACTGTGCAGAATCATTTTATTTTTATATAATCTCAGTAGCTTATTTTTGCTTTTATTTGCCTTGCCTCAGGGGAGCTATCTAGAAAAAAATTGCTATAGTTGATGTCAAAGAAGTTACTGCCTATGTTCTCTTATAGGATATTTATGGTTTCATACCCCACACTTAGGTCTTTAATCCATTTTGCATTTATTTTTATGCATGGTATAAGAAAGTGGTCATTTTATTATTTTACATGCTGCTGTCCAGTTTTCTCAACAGTATTTGCAGATATATTCTTTTTCCCGTTGGATATTCCTTCTCCCTTTGTCAAAGATGAATTGACCATATAATTGTGAGTTTACTTCAGGGCTTTCTACTCGTTCCATTGATATATGTATCTATTTTTGCGTCAGTACCATATTATTTTGATTACTGCAGCTTTATAATAGAACTTGAAGTCTGGAATTGCTTTTTTGAGATTGCTTTGGCTATTCCGTTTTTTTTTTTTTGTTTTTTTTTTTTTTAAGGATTGTTTGTTCTATTTCTGTGGAAAATGCTGTTGGTATTTTCGTAAGGATCCCATTAAATGTGTATATTGCTTTAGGTAGTATAGACATTTTAATAAAATTTGTTCTTCCAATCCATGAACATGGAATGCATTTCCATTTCTTTGTGTCACCCTCAGTTTATTTCATCAATATTTTATAGTTTTCCAAGTACAAGTCCTTTACCTCTTTGGATAGGTTTATTCCAAGTTATTGTATTAATTTTGATGCAATTGTAAATCTGTATTCTTCATTTCTCTTTCCTCTGCTTATTATTGACCATCTGGCTCTAGGCTTTTGTTTATTTTCTGATTACTGATTATTTCTTTGCTGCTTATCAGTCTATTTAAGTTTCCTTTTCTTTCTTTTTTCAGTTTTGGTGGTTTATATGTTTTTAGGAATTTGTCCATTTCTTCTAGGTCATCCAGTTTGTTGGCATAATATTTTTCATAATGCTCTCTTATAATTGTATTTCTGTGTTGTTATTTCTTCTCTTATTTGTGATTTTATGTGAGTCTTTTCCTTTTTTTTTCTTGATAAGTCTGACTCTAGAGGATTATCAGTTTTATTGATTTTTTTCAAAGATCCAGCTCCTCATTTCATTGATCTGTTCTTTTTTTTTTTTTTTTTTTTAGTGTCTATGTCATTTATTTCTGCTTAATCTTATTTCCTTCTTCTGCTGGCTTTAGGGTTTTTTGTTGTTGCTGTTTTGTTTTGTTTTGTTTTCCTAGTTCTTCTAGGTGAGATGCAAGGTTAGGTTGTTTATTTGAGATTGTTCTTCCTTCTTGAGACAGGCCTGTACTATAATTCACTTTCCTCTCATGACTGCTTTTGTTGCATCCCAGAGGTTTTGGACTGCTGTATTTTTATTTTCATTTGTTTCCATTTTCTTTTTTCTTCCTTCTTTTATTGATGCTGACTACTTTTGATACTCCTTTTGGGGTGATTAATTCAAGTCCTAGCAATTTATGAAAATATTTCTTTGCCACTAAAGTTCACATCATAAGTTACATTTCTGTGGCATCTCTATGGTCATACTCATTATTTATTTAAAGTGTTAAGTCAAAATTTACAATTTCAAGATTTCAGCCTAAGTCACAAATGATGTACTTGGTGGTTTTTAATTAAATTTAGTATGTATTGGGGATCCCTGAATGGCTCAGTGGTTTAGCACCTGCCTTTGGCCCAGGGCATGATCCTGGAGTCCCAGGATCAAGTCCCACGTTGGGCTCCCTGCATGGAGCCTGCTTCTCCCTCTGCCTATGTCTCTGCCTCTCTCTCTCTCTCTCTCTCTCTCTCATGAATAAATAAATAAAATATTTAAATTAAAAAATAGTATGTATTTATAGTATAGCTCTTGTGTCCCAAGCACTGTCCAGGTGCTGTGGAGGCCAAAGCAATGCCCCTTCTTAGAATGGCTTGTTATGTGGTCGAGAAAATGATTGTGTAAGATTTCTTGTTAGGCTGAGGTGACATTGTTGCTCTAGAGACACACAGGACTCTGACTCACAAGGAGGAAGAGACACTGTTCAAAGAGACCAGGAAAGATATTATAGAGTAGTTGCAACTAGGTAGGCCTTACAGATTTCTAAATTAATGACAAGGGTTATTTCAAAATTTGAGCTCATTGAGTTTTATCTTTAGAGAACCAAATAATATCCCAGTATTGATTATACAAAACTCTTTCATACCTATGACTCCATTGAAAAGTTTTAATCAATGGTCAAGTGTGATGCTCACAATAAACTTTACATAATTGAGCAAAAACAAGTCACATACCAGACCTGACAATGGGGAAGGGAGGTATCATCTTCCCCTCCTGGAGAGGCATCAGATATTTGTTTAAAAAACAAAAAACAAAACAATTCTAGGTATATGTGATAAGCTCTGGGCAACTATTGTTTGACTTCATGTTACTTTATAAAAGTATATTAGTTAAGAGACATAACATGCCTTTTATACATGAGAAGAAAACTGTATGCACAAGATCAAGAAAGTAGCTTCAAAAGAAAAAAAATGTATATAATCAATACTCTTGGAGTAGAATATTTGCCTTATAAGCACCTGGTAAATCAAATGGACTGAGTCCCACATGCTGAACTTTGAGGTCAGAGTCTGGAAGAGGATGTACACTCAATCTCAGTGATGAGTAAACAGCTGCAAATAGTGCTTTCCGTGTTTTTCCAGATCACTATAAATCATGCTAGTGGCAAGCTTGGGTTAAAAAGTCCTCTAGCACATTCACATATGAGAAAGAAAGTCATGAAAACCAGGCACGGGAAATTGATGGCTTCACTAGGGCAGTATAGGAAAAGGCATTGCATTTCATAGATACTATTGGAGAGCATTTTTTTTTTCTTTTTTTAACTTCAAAGTCATATCAATTTGTAGTTCAAAGCCACCTAGTTGGGACTATTGTCTACTCTTGCATCAGTAGAGAGATTGTAGATGTGTATTGCACAACATCCATTCATGGATAATTAGAAGCTGAGTGACTATAAACCTCTAGACCTTTGAATAAATATGCTCCTTTATCAGCTCTGAAGACATTACATTTAAGATACACACCATGCATCAGCATTCTCTGAAAATAAATCATCGTGTGTTCTGAAGCCATTGGAAAATAATTAGCCATGTATTAGCTAAGTGGTATAAAATGCTGAAAGTGGAACAATCAATAAAAAATGAGAGGCAGTTAAGCTGGCTTTGCTGTGCAGTGAGCTCTTGTCTCTGGCTCTAGGTAGTCATGACTTGTCTCCTAACTGCGTCCTTTCAGGGTAAGTTGGCCCATATCATTCAGATTATCACAGCACTGAATACACATCAAAAATCATTGTTACATTTGAAAGTGATATTGATTCTCACATTTTTCCCATTTCATTGGTTTCTTTCTTTCTTTGTTTTTGCTTTCAAGCACTTTGTTAACAATGTGCAAGGCAGCACCAGCATGAGGGTTTTAATGGCTTCAGCCTTTCAGATTGTTCTACTCACTGTTTTGCCCACAGGTAATAAATATTTTATTGTACTTGCCATTTAGAAGTTTTGGGGTTACAGGAAAAATAAGAGCCCTAAATAGAGATGCAGTGAATTTGGGTGACATTATTAGTCCTTTATACTCTGAAGTATTAGGATTCCATATGTGGTCTTCCAAGGAAGTGTGTTCCTCAGTTGGGCATAAGGAGGTATTTCTTTTTATTCTCTCATCTGTGCTTTTTATGTTTGTACCCTTAACAATTTGTAAATGGTTTGAGGTGAACATCATCAATACATACATTTAAAAAGAAATACAAGGGATCCCTGGGTGGCTCAGCGGTTTGGCACCTGCCTTTGGCCCAGGGCATGATCCTGGGAGTCCCGGGATCGGGTCCCACATCAGTCTCCCTGCATGGAGCCTGATTTTTCTTCTGTCTGTGTCTCTGCCTCTCTCTCTCTCTCTGTCTGTCTCTCATGAATAAATAAATAAAATCTTAAAAAAAAGAAAAACTTTAAAAAAAGAAAAAGAAAAAGAAATACAAAATGAAATATGGTCAATGCTAAATCATCTAATGCATTCTACCTAATGCATTCATCAGTCCAACACGTGAGGCAGCAGAAACACCATTCATGGATGAAGCAGCAGGTGATCAGCAATGCCCCCCCCCCCCAGGTGGACTAAGGGTCTTGTGTGACATTAGGTGTCTTAGGGAAGGTTAGTGGAAGGCTGAACCCAACCCACCCTTCTCCTATGCCTTCACCATGATTGAACCAGCGTGAAAATTCAAAAATTCACTTATATCAGTAAGACAGGGGGAGTTTTATTTTTCCTTCTATTTGCCCAGTTAAGAAGAAGTTGACCATGACTAGGTATAAGGTAGGAAGAAAAATTCAGACTAGGTATAAGGTAGGAAGAAAAATTCAGATAGCATAGAGGATGAACGTGAGAATGTGAGAAAGAGATGAAGACGGGAGTATGTTAATAGTGACCTTTGGATTTGGTGCTGATCTGAGCACCAGATAGAAAGAGGGACCTCCTCTTTGCAGGACATTCATGCTCAGGGCTCCTCAGAGAAAACATGGCTACACCAGCCACCAGTGTCTGAGAGAGCTTTCTCACTCGGAACCTTTCTACAGGACCCTGAGTAGGGTCCTCACGCTGCACGTGACAACCTGTGGCAGCGCCCAGACCTGTCGTCAAGGACTCCAAGCAAGGATGTGTTAGGGAGTTGAGGACAACTCCTATGTTATAGGTAGTATTTGTTCAACCCAGTCTGGCTGACAGACCGGTATAATTTAAACCAGGACTTGTGTTGTTTTTGTCGTTGTTGTTGAATTTTAAAGCCTTATGGACTCATGAAATATAAAAGCAGTTTTCAGAAGCATATAGTAGGGTGATCAGTCAAGACTTTAAAGAGTAGAAACATGTCACATCAGGACAAAATTCTGTGGAGTAAATGCAAGAGAGCTTCAGGTTCACGGAGGACAAAGTAGCAATCTATGATTTCTTTCTCTGAAGGAAGAGCCTGTTTCTATTTATAAATGGGAAACGATGAGTTTCACAGTGTGTGAGGTTTGGATGTTACTGGATATTAAAAAAAAAAAGTGATATAACAGCTTTATTTTTCAGTGTTGATATTTGCAACATCAGAAATTATGTTCTTTGTAATTATTTCGATTTATTATAAACATTTTAGATTCAGATTAAAACGTCTGAATACATAGCTTATTTTCCAAAATTCTTTTACAGGTTACAAGAGCAAAAAAAAAAAAAAAAAAAAATGATGACTCTTGTCATAGAGAACTTGTATTTGAGTGATATCCGGTAATAAATGTACTGGCTGGTTTCATAGGAATGGTTTTCCAAGTGTCACCCAGCTCTGTGAAAGCTGGGTGTGTGAAAACATATGTGGTGCATGCATGCATGAGAGAAAGAGCGAGAGGAAAGCGTCAGCTGACGAAGACAAGGTAGTCTGAGACCATGTCCCCAAGGCACGTGAGGTCAAATCCTGGCGGGCCTGCTCCTCCAGCCACGTGGGGCGTGTAAATGAGCCTTACCTGGTAGTAGCTGAAATGAAATGCTCAGTTCTGCGGCAACACCAGTTGGCTTCAAGGGCTCAGCAGGTACATGTGTCTAGTGGCCGCCTCATCACACAACAAAGAGTATTTTCTCTCTGCTGCCAGTTGTGCTGGACTCCAGTTACCTGGAGGATGGGTGTATTGTATAAATATCACGTTTCTCACATGGACTTGACTCCGGATTTAGGTAGCGGTACACATCTATTTTTCTCCAACGGGGTCTGGAGGGTATGATAGCGTCGGGACCTGTGTTGCCAACTAGTGGGTGATTCGTGACCATCTGAGCATATGTTGGGTTGACAGACTTTAGGGAGAATGCAGGAAGCTGATATTTGAGCCGATCCAGAAGCTGCACTTTAGCCAAAACGTTAAAAATTGAGTTTCACCTTGCGTCTTATATTTATAGAATGAGATATTCCTGAATATATCCCTTTTCTGTAGAATCAGAAAAACCCAGGCATTAAACACAATCCCCTCTCTGTTATATTATTCAGTGTTCACAATGAGGACACACCGAAAATCGTTGATGAAGCCCTCATATCGAAGTGTGTAATGCTTTGGTTTGTCACTAAATCGTTTCCCTTGATTGAATTCCGCCTTAGGTTAAGGATGCTGTGCTGTGTTCCAATTTGACACAAATTGTGCTCGTTTATTCTTAGAAAATTTCTTAAAACTTTCCATGAGTTATTCTGAAAATTAGTCATTTCTGAATACTTAGAAATGAAGCCTCTCATTTTGAAAGACCCAAGTGAATTTAATTAATTGAGCATATTAGCAGTGATTAGAATGAAAAGATTTTACAAGCCAGGTGAAAGTAAATCCAAGCAGTTTTTAGATTAATAAATTTCAAGAATCAGAAATGGCATTTAAAATAAAAAAAACACCAAATTCATAGAGAAAAACTTATTTGACACACTCTATGCAAAAATTGCTGTTGGCTTGTAGGGAGATAAATATCTAGTTGCATTTATACCAAGGGGGCATATGGATTGAGGTTATTAAGGTCTAAACTTTTCTCAGGTGAAAAATAAATCTTGAGTTTTTCATGGAGTCAAAAATGCCAATAAATATTTTGTTACAAAAAATGCTAAAAATACATTTTAATCATATTTTAATATTATCTTTTAATGATTTTCAGGGAAAATTTCTATTTATTTTATCATAGTTTTCAAAGAAATCAAATCTATGGAGATACTGGGGCAAGGAATTTATCATGACTAATTTGGATGCACCTTCCTTTGCCTTTTTTCTCCCTCTTTTTATGTCTCCTATGAGAGAAGGTGACTTTGCTCACACCTCTGATTTAACTGTTTATTTTTAGCCAAGAAGAAGCAAATGTTAATCTTGTAAAAAGGAAAAACAGATTCCCACAGGCGACATAATGGGCTCCAGGAACTCTGGATTGACCCCCGATGTGCACAAGGGCCCTCCTGGGAGGTATCTGTGGCTTCCCAGCTTGGCTGAAAGAGCAGAGAAAGGCCTGTGATTGTAGCTTTCACAGTCTGTGAACCATGTCTAAGGCTTGATTTTCATTCCTCAGGTGAGAAGAGATGCTATGGGCAAGTTGTCATGTGCTACAAAGCGTGTGCCTTCGAATGTGTGCGTGAGCACCTGCGGGAGGGTTAGCGAGGACTACGGGATGGAGTAGGAATCTCTGCCTCTGATCACAGACAGTCATCAGATGAGCTCACTCATAGGTGGAATTTAAGAAACAACACAGAGGATCGTAAAAGAGACAAAATCAGAGAGGGAGATAGGCCATGGGAAACTCTTAACCACAGGAAACAAACTGAAGGTCCCTGGACGCAAGGGGGGTGGGGGTTGGGGTAACTGGGTGACGGGCACGAAGGAAGGTTCGTGATGTAATGAGCACTGGGTGTTATATAAGACTGATAAATCAGGCAGCCCGGGTGGCTCATTGGTTTAGCACGGCCTTCGGCTCAGGGCATGATCCTGGAGTCCTGGGATCGAGTCCCCGCATCGGGCTCCCTGCATGGAGCCTGCTTCTCCCTCTGCCTGTGTCTCTGCCACTCTCTCTCTCTCTCTCTCTCTCTCTCTCTCTGTGTGTGTGTCTCTCATAAATAAATAAATAAATAAATAAATAAATAATAAATAAATAATAAATAAATCTTAAAAAAGACTGATAAATCACTGAACTCAACTTCTGAAACTAATAACGCACCATATGCGAATTAATTAAATTGAAAGAAATCAAAATTGGCAATAAAACAAGAAGTCAAATTAAAAAAAAAAAAGGAAATCTCTGCCTTTTTAGGTCTGTTTGTTGGCTTATTTCCTTGTTTCTTATTTCCTTGTTTCTTTTCTTGTTCCTTTGTTTCTTTCAGTTGAAAGACTGATTTTGGGGGAAGACTAGCTGTGTTCTCTGTAGTGAGCCCCTACCTCGTCACGTATGTCGGTCATATCTGCAAACACCTTTTTACTAACAATCCTAAGAGAGTCTGATATCAGAGACAGTTTGGAGCAACAAACACTCAGGGGCATCTGCTTGGCCTGAAGATACCCGGATTCGAACTTTGGCCCAAATCCCACAGACCTGTAGAGACATGCTGTTGTCCTCTGTTTGTTGAGCTCTACTACCAGGGCTTATGGCAAGGTGTGGGGCCTCAACAGGTGGAAGGGGCTCTGCTGCCTGTCCCGGGCAGGCCGTGTGCACCCACCCCACACCCAGCCCCACCCTGCCTGCTCTGACCTGCCCTGGGCCTCCCGTAACCCACCCTCATGGCTTCACCTGGAGTCCCACATGCCCTGATCCAGTGCAGTGGAGGGGAAAGCCAAGTAATGCCGGTAGCAAACAATGTGGCGTGTTCTGCTGACCGGTCCCGAAAGTGGAGGGTGGCTTGTGGTCATGCTGCTCAAATATAACCTGGCCACCTGGCGGGGGGGGCTCTCCCTGGCAGGGCTCTGAGGTCTATGAGCGTCATCCCGCCACAGGAAGGGCCCGGCAGTGCGCACCTGCCCCAGCACATGGACGGTGGGCCCTGGTGCTGCGCTCAAAGCCTTGGGAGAGGCGGGGTGGCAGGATCGTTGTGGGGTGCCCGGTCAGAGCAAGCCCACGGAGCAGGCTGATGGAGGCAGTGCCAGTGTTCTTGGAACTTTCCCGCATCTTGGCCAACCCTTCGGGCCTAGGCACACTGGGCCGCCGATTACCCAACCAGAGGGAGAGGACGTTGAGTCCCATGTGAGCGGTCATTGAGAGGGGGCCCCAGGAAGCAGGCGGTCCCAGAGGACAGGCCACCCGAGCCGCAAGCAGTTGCCTGTGCCACCCCCGGGGTCGCTCAGTGGGCCCAGTGCCAGGCCTGGGGCTCGACCCTGACATCCAGGGCTGGCCCGGCTGCTGGCCCTGCAGCAGACACCTGCTCCGCTGGGGACACTGGCCTGCAGGACCTGGTACCTGGGCTCTTCCTTCTGAGGCCCCAGCTCAGGTCCTTGCCAGACGCGACTGTCAGACGTGGTTTCGTTGGCTCCCATGGTGGAAGCCCGTGCACATGCATCTTGGTGACAGGGTGACAGGCTGGCGAGAAGCTTCGAGTGGCCCAGGCCCCGCCCCCCCCCCCCCCCCCCCCCCCCCCCCGCCGCCCAGCTTCATGCCGCTCCAGGCCTGGCACTCCAACAGGTGCTTCCCAGGGCGCTTACTGCTGCGTTTGCTCACGTTGGCCCAAGGTCAGTCCTGCAGCCTCCCCGACGGACACTTACAGCCCCTTGCGGGACGTTTCCTTTCCGTTTAAGTTGGCCAGAGCCAGTTTCGTTTCTTCCTGATGCGGGCACTGACTGTCCGGAGTCATTGCAGGCCCAAGATGTTTTTGAAGGTCCTGGCATGCATAAAGCGTTAAACCTTACTGTATAAAAAAATAAAAATAAATAAATCTTACTGTTTAAAAACAAAATCTCCGCACCCACCTCTCTCTGAGCCGGGAGACTAAAGCAATGCAGGGCCCAGTGTTTGCAATGCCTCTACTCCACGTGGTGCATTTGGGTTAAAATGCAAAATGCAAAAGGGAATGTCTCCTTTTAGTTTCCTTCACCTGTCGTTCTACTTCTGCAAGAACTAGCCTCGGCCAGGGCACTTCTCACGGAGAGGGCCGCGGGCTCTGCGCCGCGAGGAGCCTGGTTACTGCCCAGTTATTGTTTGTTTTGGGACTTTGCTCCTGCAGATGTGGGATCAAGTCATTTATCCACAATTTCTGGGGCTTCTCATCTGTGATGCGGCAACAGTGCTCTGTTGTCTAAGTGTGTGGTGGAAAGTAATTAAAGGGGTTTCTACCTCTGTGGTGTTCCGTGATCCCACATGGAACCCTGTCTATGGTGAGTGCAGAGCCAGCAGCTTTTCTAGAAGGTTCCAGCTCAACATATTCCCTAAAGCATGTCTGTACCTGACACCATGTACTACTACTACTACTGCTGCTACTACTACTACTACTACTTCTTCTTCTTCTTCTTCTTCTTTTCTTCTTCTTCTTTACACTCCTACTGTGTTTCTTAAATGTGCGACGCAAGGTGTTACTGCAGTGCATCTTATTCCAATGTCCTAACAGAAAAATGGTCTTTCAGGGAGAAATCCTTGGTTTGAGTCTCTGCTCATTATATATGGTTCCTTACAAGGGACATTTAGGTGGTCACAGTGTTCAAAACCTCCAGCCCAGGCTCAGGGCATGTTTGTGGATGAGCCTTCAGTTTTTGGAGCTTTAAGTGTTGACCAAGTTAACCAATAGTTTAAATGTTACACCTTCCCCTCAATCCCTGCTGTCCCCCATTTGCTGGCGGTCCCCACATTATGCATTTTCCCACCTCTCCTGCTCTCTGATGAGAAAATGAGGCTCGGTACACTCGGCAGCCGCACGGTCACAAGTGGGTTATTATTGATGAAAGTGGTGGGAGCTGTTCATCACCAAGTGCTTAATAGTTCTTGCTCAACACTGTCATCAATGAAGTTATATTTCTCTCCCTGTAATTGGTAAATTATTCATTTTGAAGTTTCTTTGGTAAAAAAAAAAACAATAAAAAGAAGTGCTCTGCTTAATGAACAGGTAGAAAAATATAAACTCTTTGGCTCAACAAGACCTATCAATTTGGGCACCCTGGCTTTTCCAAGACAGTAGCTAATTGCTTCTTGAATGTGCATTAATATATATATTTAAGTGGCCCATTGGCTTTGTGGAGTGTTTATTGTCATAGTGCTTATGAAAAAGTGCCTTCTTATGTCTGACTTGAATTTTTTGTTACCTTTTATTTAAACCTGCCGGCTCTATCATCCCTCACTGTATAACAGGGGTCGCTGCAGATGACTTGTTGGCTGGCGATGTCTGTTTTTCCTGAGTTCCTATGGTGTTTCCAGGCCTTTTTCCCCATTTGAAGCAGGAGATGGCATCCTTCAGTGGTTTCTCTTTTGGAGGAAGGTTGTCTTATGTACTGAGAGGTCTGTCTAGCATATCAACTCTCATTTAGATGGTATTGCAGCAACTACTACCGTCTGTGTTAATATTAATTCCCCCTTCCGTCCCTTTTCCACGGTTTTAGTTTGGTGCCTGGCTGTACAGAATAAACTCCGTGTTTCCTATACCCCCTTGCAGTGACCTCCTGGCATGGAGCTAGACCTCTAAATATCAAATGGAAACTTTAAAAAAGTCTCTTGAAGTGACATCTGATCCACACAGCTGGCCCCTTCCCCCCTGTTTCTCATTGGACTGCCTGGAGTGTGTATACACAGAGAGGCCTGGAATGTAAAGGTCGGCAGGCGAGAAGCCCTCCTTAACTGGGAACAAGTTGTAGGGGCGGTAGGGGGTGAGCCGGAGCTGGGGCACTTACTGACTTTGGCACTTTCCATACATTTATATGGACCAGCAGAGAATTGATATGAAACTTATGCCACTTGTATTGTGGATTTTCTCTCATATGCAGCTGAACTTAATCCTAGGTGATAGTTGGGTAATTATTTTTTTCCCTGGCTCAATGAAACAGAAGCAAGCCTGCGCGTTGTCTTGTCTAAATACGACACCCAGTATTTCAAACCTTCCTGTAGCATCTGCGGCACATAGGCTGCAGGATCCGCTTGAGCATCTTGTGTTGTATGGATACTTTGTCTCCCCAGGTCCACTAATCAGTTTGGATATCTTTAAGATAAAGCAGAACTCAGGTAATCCATTGATACAAAGCAGATATGCATGAATCAAAGGCAACTGCTATGTCTTCTTATGTCTTCTTTAAGGTGTTCTCCAGGCTAAAAATTCAGAGTCCGTGTAACTCCTTCCGTTTCCTCTACCACTGTCATTACCGTTCCCTGGACACCTGACAGATGTGGACAGCCCATCTTTCCATATCTGATGGCCACAATGGACACCACATTCTAGGCCAACTTGATGGGAGCCGGGGGAGAGAACATTCACCTTTTCTCTCATTGTCTCCCTGCCATCTTGTTGGATTATAAGGCCCCCTTGACTTCCTGATGCAGGTGATTATGAGAAAAATAAAGAGTAGTAATGCACATGCAGGTTGTCTTCTCTTTACAGATAACTGTTCCATGCTTTGCACACAGCCTGGCTTGGATAAGGTGGGTCTCTTGTATTCCATAGCCTGTAAACGGTGGTGCTGGGTGGTGCAGTCCGTTGAGCGTCTGACTCTTGGTTTTGGTTCAGGTCATGATCACAGGGTCATGAGATTGAACCCTACATATAGGTCTCTGCACTGAGCATAGAGTCTGCTTGAGGTTCCCTCTCTCCCTCTGCCCTTGGCTTCCCCCTAAAAATAAATATGTAAATCTTAAACCCAAAGCCTAGATGTGAGTTACTCTTCTGTAATGCTGTTCCCCTCTCATCTTCTTACCTTTCTTCTAAGGTGAGTTTACTTACTAAGTTACCAAAACCAGCCTCCTTGATTTAAAGGTATGCTGGGTTGTATCTTAATACCTGAAGTAACTTAATTTTTATGGTTCACCATTTACCTTCTTTCTTACGCAGGTAGCCATCCTTGGGAAAATGTATGTACATCAAACTGACAGCTTCCTTTGGGAGCACTTATGTCGAATGGGCTGGCTAAATTAGTCACAGGTCATGGATAATCATCAAGTATTAGATGTATGTAATTAGATTAGAAAAGAGGTCGTCTAGTACAACCCTCGTATTTGGCAGACAGAAAAAGTAAGGCCCAGGGGATGAAGAGGTGAGAGTCACTTACCGTGTTAGAAAAAGATCTAATCTAGAAGAATCCCTGATCTCAAGTTCTGTGTCCTATTGTATAACCTCTTGGTTCATTCCATGTTGATTCAGAGGGGTGTTTCAGAGGGTGACACTGGGCCACTCAGTGTCTCTTTCCACCTAATCCTGCAGCCAATCAGAGTGTCTTATTTTAAGTCTATTATATGTTCTGAGATGGACTTAATTCATTAATCTGAAATTTTAAAACACAGTTGTACTAGGAAATCTGGGGGGCTCAGTTGGTTAAGCTTTAGTCTTTGGCTCAGGTCATGATCTCAGGGTCTGGGGATTGAGTCCCATGTCAGGCACCCCTGCTCAGTGGGGAGCCTTCTTTTCATTTCCCCCTGCTTGTGTGTGTTTGCACTCTCTCTTTCTCTCTCTGACAAATAAATAAATAACATCTTTAAAAAATAAAAAAAATAAAAAAAACATGTACTGAAAAACCACTTGTGTGACAAAATAAAAATCCAGATGAAATTCCCAGGAAAATATACCTTGCACATACATAGGGGTGTGGAATGCTGAAGGAAAGGCTAGTTTCCCCAGCCATTAAAAGGAATCAAGATACTAAAGGAATCAAGAGACTTTTTATGACTGTGGGGACAGTAGGAGAATGCATCTGCACATCTTTTTGGCACCAAAGACAAATGGTAGAATCAGACTATTGCCATTAAATGGATATATAGGGGCATTGCAGATGTGTGAGTGGGTTCGTGCCTGCTTCCCTGTGTGCAAGCCGGGGGCTCATCAGGAGTGTGTACATCCAGCCAGGGGCTGTGACTATGATGTGCCAGCCTCTGTCTTGTCTGACTGGCCTCTGGTCAATGACTCTTCTGGACAAAAATGGCCAGTGCTACCTACTGTCAGCCTCTTAAATGATGTAGTAACACCTTTCCCTTTCAGAATAACTGTGGCTCCTTCCGTGTCCTCTACCACTGTCATTACCATTCCCTGGACACCTGACAGATGTGGACAGCCCATCTTTCCATATCTGATGGCCACAATGGACGCCACATTCTAGGCCAAATTGATGGGAGCCAAGGGGAAAGAATATTCACCTTTTTTCTCATTATCACCCTGCCATCTTGTTGGATTATAAAACCCCCTTGACTTCCTGATGCAGGTGATTATGAGAAAAATAAAGAATAGTAATTCACATGCAGGTTGTCTTCTCTTTGCAAATAACTGCTCCATGCTTTGCACACAGCCTGGCTTGGGTAAGGTGGGTCTCGTGTATTCCATAGCCTGTAAATGGGAGCAGCAGTCGGTTGAGCATATGACTCTTGGTTTGGGCTCAGGTAATGATTGCAGGGTCATGAGACTGGGCCCTGCATCAGGCTCTTTCTCTAAATAATCTTATTAAATTAGTGCTCTCCAAGAGAACATGCGATTATGTCAGCTTATATGGACAATTGAAATTTTGTCTCTATACTTTTAACTGAAAGAATTATCATTTTCACATACTACCTATGCATATTTTTTACACTTAAAGAAAAATAAAACCTTTCTATTACATATTTGACATATGTAATAAGCCAAAGTCTGTATGTTGTAAACATAAGCCAACTGGATCATCCCTCATGCTCCTCTCCACACACCCTCTCTCTGGACTCTTTCTTCAGAACTGGATGAAATCTACAGGTGTATTCAGTGTATCACTTGCTTCCAGATAATAAAATAATTCAGTCCTGTCTAATATCAAATCTTTCTCTTCCAATTTAAAGCTTCTATCCTCTTATAACCAGACTTGGTTCAAAATAGGAAATCCACAATGAAAAGCAGCCTTAGCTATTTTTTTTTTCCTGTTTTATACTTTGCCTCGTTTTCCACTCAGTAGCTATTATTGGTAGGATATAAGTTCCCCACAGCTGAACAGATAGAGAAGGAAGGGTAGTATGAAGAAAGTCCTTATATTTCTGGTAGAGTTCTAATTTTGAAGATTGTGTGTGTAGAGGGGAGGAATGCATACTGCAAGCTAACTCTTTTTCACGTGGGACATTTGTGGTTTGCTCACATATCCCCTTTCCTCGCCCTTGATGAGGCTTCCAAATGAAATTACTCAGCAAAGGAGACACCTTAACCAACCGGCATCTTAACTTCTCCTCAACTTCCACTGTAGCTCACAGATTTTTACCTCCAGGCTCTGCCCCTAAGATCTCCTCTTTCCTGATAAGAAACCATGCAATGTAGATATTCTTCAAAAGAGCTTGTGACTGATGTTCTTCTAAGGGTTTCCATATCTGGAACCTGGAAAATATCTGTACATTCTTGGGTAGTCATCTCATGCCCAATGTCGTATGTTTAACTTTTCCTCGGGTGGCTTGGGCCAGCCACAGCCTATTTGCATCTAGACCATTGGTGTGTGACTCACTTGCGAGTATCTATGGTGTTCAAATCCATTGGACCAATATTTAGCCATCTGAATGGATCTTTTAAGCATCCCCTTCATTGGCTCATAGTGAAGGGTTGTGTACCTCAATTAGTTTTCTATTGCTCCTGTAACAAATTACAGTTGTAATTTGTAACTGTAACAAATTACAGTTGACCCTTGAACAACATGGCTTTGAACTTCATGAGTCCACTTATATGCATTTTTTTTACAGTACAGTAGTTTAAATGTATTTTCTCTCAAGACTCTCTTAATAACATTTCCTTTTCTCTAGCTTTATTGTAAGACCATAGTATATAATGCATATAGCATATGAAATGTTATTAATTGACTGTATTATTGGTAAGGGTTCTGGTCAACCATTGGCGATTGGTAGTTCAAATTGAGTCAAAAGTTATATGTAGATCTTCAACTGCATAGGAGGTTGGCACCCCAACTTCCTCATTGTTTAAGAGTCAACTCTACCACAAGTTAGTGGCTGAAAATAACAGAAATCTATTCTCTTGCAGTTTTAGAAATCAGATCAAAATCAGTGACTAGGTCTGTGTTGCCTCTGGAGGCTCTACGGGAAAATTTGTTTCCTTGCCTTTTTCATCTGTTAAAGATTGTCTGCATTCCTTGAATCATGCCCCTTTCTTCATCTTCAAAGGCAGCAATGTAACCTTTTCAAATCTCTCTCTCTTGCAAACTCTACCTCTGACATCACACCCCTTCTCCAACCCTCCAACCTCGAACCTCCCTTTTTTCTACGTAAGAACCCTTATGATTATAGAAAATCCAGGATACTCTTTCTATGTCAAAATCTTAAACACCTCTGCAAAGTCCTTTTTTGGGATGTCAGAGGATGTAGTCACAGTCTTTGGGGATTAGGAACATCTTTTGGAGGAGGGCGTTACTGTCCCTAACACTGTGCTCCTCCACTACGAGGCAGGAATACAGCACAGCTCGCTAACAATTCCACATAATCTTTCATAGTTTCGAGAGAGGTAAGGCCAGATTTCACAAAGCCTTTAAAATGTACTACAGAGGAGTTGTGAAAGTTGGGGGGTGGAAACGAAACTGGGTCATAAAAAATATGACGTGCAGCAAAACATTGCAAGAAATTCTGATTCTCCATGTTGGCTGAATCTAACTTAGTCAAATGTGAGATGTGAGACCACCAAGCATTACTTACATTAAAAGTCAAGGTCACTTGGATCTTTACCCTGAAATCTTCATATTATTCCAGGCTATGAAAGAGTTTTGAGAAGCCAGAAAAAACCACTGATGTAGGTTAGGAGAATTTGAAGTTAGTTGTTGGTATGCTGTAAGCTTCACCTCACCACCCAAGTTTAGAAAGGGAGAGCGAGTATTTCTCCCTTCACCTCCGTCAGATGAGATTCATGGAGCATCTACATGTTTCCTCCGTGGGGCAGGGGTCATGAGGTGCTCAGTGAGCGATTACCTGGCTAGGTGCTTTGAGCCTGGAGTAAACAGGCACTGCTAATGCATTGAGATTGTCTGCACAGTCAGTGTTTGCTTGAGTGAAGAGCATGGAAGGAGTTCACATGGAACAAGTGCGAGGTCTTGTCCAAGAGGGCAGCCTTGAAGCAGACGGTGAGTGGCCCCTTGATTCCTGGAGGCTGAACCTTAGACTTTGAGGTACAGGAGACAATGTTCCAGCTTCAAATGAACTGTCAGCAGGAGATTGCCAGTGCTGCCAGAGTGGGGCTTCTCAGAGACTTTGATGAAAACACCCCATGGGACAAAGTCATACCTGAACATCCACTGGGTCTGAAAATGTGCTGCTGGCTCACGGTGCCCCTGCTGTGACTTCCAGGGGACAGCAGGGCCAACTGCCAGTCTGCTCGGGGTTTGGGTTAGCCTGCAAGGTAGAGAAGACAGGCCCACTCAGCTCCTGGGGGACCTGTTTGTGCAGCCCTGAGAGTACAAAAGAGGGAGGTCGTAAATTGCTTTGGGTTGTGATTACTCTGGACTGGATGTGTTCATTATTTTATCATAGAAAGAGATTCTGTTTGGTAAATGCAACTAACCAGAGAACTGTTGTGTTGTGTTGTGTTTTAATACTGGAAATGTTTTAAGGCCGGCTCTACGTTTATCTGGAGACATTGGGAACTTCACAATAACTATTCACGTTCATACATATTTACACTTTGAAAAAAAATTTCCCTAAAAGGTAAATGACATTTTACCAAATCTTAAAGGTTCCTTTCAGCTTCAGGTTCCTGTGATTTTAATAATTTTCTTCTCTCTTCTCTAGAGGATTACAATCTTCCTCATTGAGAATTTTTAATAAAGGCAGGCTATCTTTATCACAGGGTCTTCTGTGAAAGTGTATTTTGCACAATTGCACAGTGTTTAAATGTCAAACCTTTTATTAATGTACTTTTAAGTGCGATTTAAGTTCTTATTTTCATGAAAATGAAGTAGGGATTAAAAAAGGCATATAATTTGGAAAGGTGCTATTTATTATAATGCATCTCAGTAAATATTAGCTCAATTTTTGTATTAATAGTCATGTTTAGGAAAGACAAACATAAAAATAACAATAAAACCCAGAAATCAAAATAATATTTAAATAGCTACAGGATTGATATGAAACAACTCCTCATCTCCCCGTATTCCTGCGGTTTTCAGAATGCAGGTCTCCGAGCTTTGAAGATGAAGACAAGAGCCCTATGAAAACTTAGGCTAAGGAAGCTGGCCCCAGCCAGCCACTTGATGGGATTACACTGCTACAATAACACAAGTGCTGTGAGTCTAATTAATTTGTAATTTGTTCAAAGCCAGACTACCATTTATATTGCTTAATATTGTTAGTGTTTCTCTTATTTCCTTAGTCTCCTAGATTTACAACACAAACTTAACCTTTACCACCAAGGTCAGTCAACCATCAAACTCAGCAGAAGAGGGGATCAGAAAGAAAAACTGCTGCCCTCTCAGACTGTCACCTCTCACCCTTGTCCGCAGCACAAAGGAAAAGAAATAAGGTGGATTGAGAGCAGTAAAACCACCTAAGCAATTGCTACGCGTTTACCGTGTTCTTTATGTCCCACACAATAAAATCTGATAAATAATAGCAGATAGGTTCTTGAAGTCCATGGAATGAATATTGCATTTTTCCTTTAATGAGTTTCTTAGAATCTCTTATACTTTCTGGCTGGCTTACATTATGATTATTTGTTTTAATTATGAGCTCACTTGAATTTGTCCGTATTAGAAAACTCTGAAAATAAAGCACTCCTTTCCACATTTCCCATTCATTCATTGGTATTCATATTTCCTTTTTAACTTCTGTTCTGAGGAATGACATATACAATAAAGAACTTTGTGTAAATATTTACATTCCTATTCCTGTATTACCCCAATGGCCATATCAGGCTAATATGATGGTACTTTTATAATGCGTAATGTATAATATATAAAACATAACTGTATAGCATATGATACTGTGTAACATTAATGGATTTGTTATTTTACAATCTTGAATATTTAACGTTCTCCTATGTTTATTTTTCGAGTATGTATTTATATATTTATTTTAAAATAGCAATAATCCATTACATGTTAATAACAGAATTAAATTTTTATAGTGGCAAGAGCACATAACATGGAATTTACCCTTTTAACACATTTTTAAGTGTATAATATAAAAAAAAGAAAGACAGGCCACAAAAATGGCAGTCAGGTGGGGCTACATCGAAACAGCAAGCTTACGGATGGGTAAAGAAACAACCCAGTGAAAAGGTGATCTGTGGAATGGGGGCCATATGTATAGTTAAGAGGTTGATATCTAAAATATATAAGGAACTCATACAACTCAATGCCCCTGATTTTAAAAAACAGGCAAAGGATTTGAATAGACATTTCTCCAAAGAAGATATGCAAATGGCCAACAGTATGTGAGAAGATGCTCAACACCACTCATCATCAGGGAGATGCAAATCCAAACCACAATAAGGTATCACTTCACTCCTGTTGTTAGGATGACTACTGTCAAAAAACAAAAGCAGAAGATACTAAGCGTTGGTAAGAATGTGCAGATATTGGAACCCTTGTATGGTGTAAAATGGTGGAATCGCTATGGAAAACTGTATAGAGGCTCCTCAGAAAATTAAAACTATGATCTCACAACCCCACCTCTGAACATATACCCAAAACAATTGGAAATTGGAATCTGTTTAGGTTTTAATACATTGAATATTGGTAAATAAAATCCACATAAAGGATTTGCAGGGGGAGGAGGGGTGGCTTAGTAATTTACAGTAATATAAAGGTTTCCTGAGACCAAAAACTTGAGAGCCAGTGATCTAGTTAATGGCATAGTGATTTTGTCCAGTCTGTCTTCCTAAGAGAAATGTGTCTGTACATCCTCAAAAGACAAGTATAAGAATGCTAACAGGGTTCTTTTATAGCCCCCGAATAAGAGCAACCCAAGTGTCCACTGTCAGGAGAGGAGATGAATAAGTTGTGGTATATTTGTAAATTAAACACTGTAAATTAATAAAAAAAGAACAGTGCAGTTATGTGAAATAGCACGGATAGATAGAATGGGAAATACATCGAGGAAAAGAATAAACATGCAAAAACCAATGAATACGGATTGATTCCATTCATAGGAAATCTCAGAAGCGGCAAAACTGATCAGTGGTGATGAAAATCAAAATAGCACTCCTCTCAGGGGCAGGGGAAGGGAGGGTGGGTCGGGCAGGGACGCGATAGATATTTCCAAAGGGGGGCTTTGCCATGACTACCATTTGAAAGATTATTTAACATGTCTCACCAAAATTATATCCACTATCCTTAAGTGGCAGAGAGCTTAGAAGTCAGGACATAATGATATATAAATAATATCTACACAGCAACGCTAGTGAACAATAGAAAACCGTAGAACAACAGTCCAAAGAGCATAAGGAATGAGGTTGAGTGAGCACAATGACTAACTCCTATTTGAAGAGATGACATGGTTTGAGGTCAAAGGAAAGTGGCTTCTGAAGAGACCGACTGTGTTTTGACATGGTGCACATGGTTCTCCGGGACTGGATGGCCTCCCTCTTCTACTGAACTGGTGGACTCTATCCTGTTGGGTTCTGGAGATGGGAAACCCACAGGCCTTGTTAAAGTGCCTGATATGTTGCTGTGGTTTATTTACTGACTGCTTGGCCTCGTCCCTTAGCAGACTCTGAACCCTTGCACGTAGGGGCCACCATGGTACCCCAATGCCTGCACCATCTGACGCTAGCAGGCACAAATGGGCTGGATTTTCTCAATTAAATGCATTAATTTGGCAATTAAACATTTATTCATGGAAATGTTTAGTGTATTACATATGTAAGCACAGAGGAGAATTACAGTGTTTGCAAAATTAGAACTGATGAAGAATATGGGAGGTCAGAACAAAGCTGAGACCTGGAAGAGAAAGATAAGGGAACCTGTCCTTGAGGACCATTGTCCCAACGTACAGCAGACTGGTGACCACCAAAAGATTGCTCCCTCTGTTCTGGAACAAGGTGGACGTTGGATCTGGGTGTCCCAGATGGTCCCTCCACCGTGGGGGCAATCATTCAGATGTGCTACAGACACATCTAGTGTCCCCTCCTGGCTCCCATGCCCTGTCCCGGCCCAGACTTGGGGGAGGCCAGCGGCTGTCATTGGTCAGGGAGGAGGGGCAAGTTGCAGGGATTTGGGGCATCACCGGGTCGGGGAACAGGCATCCAGGAGAAGGTGGGAAGTCATGGCAGGGGGCAGGTTCTGTGGGAACTGAGCCCCCAGCACAAGCTCCATGTCCCTATCAGATTTCACTACAAAACATAAAAGACAACAATATTAAGAATGTTGGGACTTCAACTGCAGAGCGTTCAAGTCTCAGTGCAGGGGCCTTCGGAGTACAGGACCCTCTACACAGACCCAGTTGCACCCATGGGTCTGGGTGTGGGAAGCCACCCAAGATGGTACCCCCAACTGGACACAACTAGGATGCTGTGAAGGTCTGCTGTGAGGAGCCCTGCTAGTGGGAGTAGGGCTGTGAGAGGCACCCCCAATGCACTTGGAATTGCAGAGCCTGATGAAGAGGCAAGCATGAGCCCTTCATCTTATCCTAGGAGTGACACCAAGATGGTAGTCGCAGCTCCCTCTTTCTCCTGGGACCACCTACCTATGCTGTGGGCTTCTTTTAGGATCTAACTGAAGGCTGATGGAAAGACCCAAATGATGACGGAGACTGAACCTTCTGTCCATCCTGAAAAACTGGAGCTTAAGACACAGCAAACTGTGTCAGAGAAATAAGAAAAAAGGAGACATTTCTTGAGGCTGAGTGTTGTCGAACAAATTCATACTAGAGAGATCCTGCCTGTGTCTAGAGTTTGCAAACTGTCAGAGTCAGAAGGGCACTAGTTCTGGACTTTCTTCCCTTCTGAGACACCACTGGCAAAGTACACCAGAACATATATAATCTAGTTACATTAAAGAGAAAAATATCCTCTGGCCCCAGACAGACTGGGGACACGCCCAAATCCATATATGAATTTTGGGGAGGGTGGACATTATTACAATTACAATGGAGTCTGTAGAGATAAATGAATATCTCTAGTATTAAATAGTTTTGAATTTTTTTAATTTAATTTTTTTTAAACAAGGAAAGGACAAACAAAATCTTTGCACAATTAAATTACCCACTAAAAGCAAAGTTGAACACAGTTAAAACACTGGCTTATGGAATTAGCAACGATGCCATTTACATGTGGAACTCCAGTCTTCATAATGATTTATCTTTATGGCTCAGGTATTTCCGTATACTCCAGTATTTTTTATTATGTTTCACAATATAATTCTAGCTAGGAAAAAACAAAAAACAAATGCCAGGGTTTTGAAAGTTTTTAACAGGTATAACTTTGCTCTTTATAAATTTTAGAAGAAACTCCCTTATCTTTTTATAAGATATTATAGGCATGAGAATAAATAAGTAGACAAAATGCAAAGATTATTTTAGAGACAGGTGGAAAGATTTGTGTTTCTGAGATAAATATACTGAATCTTGCCTTTTAAAATGAGCTTCTGTTTGTCCCTCAAACATCCTGATTACTTCTGGCTGCTCTGGGTCTTCCCCTTACGCCCCCACCCACCATCCCACCTTCTGCACTGTTCTTTGGTGAGGCCTTGCAGGTAATCTCACAACATGCCTGGATTTCTTCATCCCCCTGTTCTTTCCTCCTCCTCCCTTCCCTTGCAATGTAGTCTTCTGATTTCTTTTCTGAGGGAGGGCCTAGAGACAGTGACCTGTTCCATCGTTGGTCTTCCGCATCAACTCATGGATTTGATGTAAGCTCTAAAGAGATGCGGGAATTGCTTCTGGGAAAGTCAGGCAAGATCCAGGGAAGTTCTAGAGGAAGGTGAAATGTAGGTGAGGAAAGTAGGCGCAGGTGGATTCATAAAATAGCGGAATGCATGTTGCCCACGTTCATTCACCTGAACCATTCTTGTCCTGTTGGCAAACTGAGCTTACTCTTTTCCTATTAGATTGAGCGAGTACCGGCGTCCAGCAGGTGGAATACATCAGTAAGTAAAATTCATATGCCCTCCAACTCCTTTTTCTCTCTCTTCCTCTACCTCATGCACACACACACACGCATGCTTATGTGCACACATGCATGCACGCGAGCACACAGTATTTCCATGTTCAGTGCTATGGCAATACTAGGTTTTGCTTTTTTTCTTTTTCTTGCTCGTTTTCTGTTACTCAGTTTCTTAACCTTCCAAAGGTGTGCATGTGATAGATTACTGTCGTATTTGAGTAGCATGGCCAGGGAATGAGGTTGATCCATTGAAGCTGAAAGTTATCCTATCAGGACATGCACTTGAAATCAGCTGTTACGGATGCGTGTGGTGCACGCCTTCCCCTCTCCATAAGCACAGACACAGTGTGAACATCTCTGACAGCGCAGTCCAGCCTTATTGTACCGAACCACACGTGCAACCCTCTCCAAGAGCTGGGAATGTGCCTGGGATGATCTGCGCTGTCATGTACGAGGCCAGAATCATAATGGGCCTTTCAGAGCACCTCTGTCTGTGTTTTACACTATTTGGTGCTGCCAAACCTCATTTCTTCCTGCTCGCGGGTCTCTGCTTCTACATCCGTCATCCTCCAGAAGTCTAGCTTGCTTCTTCCAGTCTTCTTTAGGCCCAGAAACAAAAGGACCCAAACGTTTGAAATTCTACTTGAAAGTGTATAGACTTTAGCATTGGGGCCATTTGTATCCTTATTTTTGTTGCTGAGATGTTGTTTTCCTACGCGTGCCGTCCTCTTGGTACACCTCCTCCTGAGCACTGGACCCCTTCACCGTGCTCTTCACCAGGAGTGCAGTTTGACCTTGAGTGGGTCAGTGTGTTTCTGAGGATGTCACTCCACGTCACAAAATGATCCCTCAAATTCCTGACATGTGAAAAGTCTGTAACTAAGTGAGCCGTGCTTCTGCATATGAAGGAGAGTTGGAAGATGGTTATAGAAAATATGATCAAGGAAATTCAATAAATATTTTAAAAATGGATATCATTAATACAGACCTAAAAATACAAAAATAAGGACACTATAGTCCTACCTATATTGCAGAAATATTTTCTCTGTATTATAAATATACTGAATCACATTATGCTTTTAGAAGAAACACAATTTTACCAGAAGGATACTTAAAATTATATGATTGTGTTTTCAAGCAAATCTATATCATTTAGCTTTTATATGTATAATAATTTTATTTTTATATATAATTAAGTTGTATATATAAATTCGTTTGAAATGATGTGTCAAATATATTAGCTAAATTTTGGCTGGTATGTCTCAGAGATTTTTCTAGACTATTCCAGAAGGGGGCATTTTAGATATTTTAGTCCATTCGGTGTATGTTAGAGTCTGTGGCTTTTTTGTTGAGATGGCTTTTTTTATCAGTAACATTTTTTATATATTTATAGTCAATGTCATACCTCAAACACAGTTCAGGGCATCTCTTAATGTCAGTTAGTAAAAATGTGTATATTCCACAATTTATCTGCATTATCTATGATGGTGGGATTCCAGTTGCACCTTTCTAATAGAAAATGTCTCTATAACCATAAACCTAACGTATCTATACACAAAACATATTCCGCTCTTCGAGTTCATTTGATGGTGAGAATGCTTCTAATGGTTTTATTTTCAGAAGCGTGAGGGGCTGTTGTTTCAGAAATTAATAACATTGTGAATTACTGGTACATTTCAAAACATCTGAACACTGTCGGTGGTGTTGATCTTTCATTTTGACACAACTTCCAAAGGGAATGTGACACACTCGAGCACTGAGACAAAGCTAGGGAAATAACTAGCGTGGGGTTTGTGAATCAATGTTGCTGCAGCTAAATGACTGCCACCCCAGGGCTAGGAGAAACATATTAAAATATATAGATTTTCTGCTTGGTAGATTCCTGCAAGAACTGTCTCATAGTTGGCGCCAATTGACAATGACCCAACAAGATGTAGTAAACAGAAAAAGCTACAAAGCCAAAATTATATTTTCCAAATGGTTTGTCTTGCTTGCTCTCTGCTGTAATTTTTGCTTGAATTTGACAGCTAATCATTGGTAGGCATATGTTGCTTGTGAGTCTTGATCTTGCAGCAATGAGGCTTAGAGCCAAATTGACAGTAATTGCATTTTAAGTATCTATCAGCTCAAGAATTCACAAATATCCAAATGGTATTTGCAGAGATATTGACCATATGAAATCAAAGTATTTTGAAGTATAACTGCCTTCATCAACCCATTCATATTTACTGAATGCCTATTATGAAGGCAGAACCCAAAGTTTGCCAAGTGATGTGAAAGAAAATCGGGTGAGAAATGAAGAAATTTTGCCTTATTGTCTGTTATCTAACCATTGAAATAAAAACACACGTATAAATAAAACGCAAGACATAATGTGGTGGGTACATTAAGAATCGTAAAAGAAGAATGCAAAACTAATTTGAATGAGGGAATGATCTGCTGTTGCTGGAAGTAACAAGAAATTATGTATTATTTATTACCGAGGTGGCATCTGAAGTGGGTTTTGAACCATCACAGCTGCAGATAAAATTAAGGGGATGATGTTAATAAAAGCATATATGGGAATGGGAGAGGATGGGGTAATTATTTTAAAACACTGACAGGCGATAGCACAGGCAAATAAAGGATGGAAATGCTGACATACTTAACAATCACATTGAGTTAGGTTGAGAGATTCCAAAGTTATCATAAAAATGTGTGTATTTTTAAGTAGGGAAACAACCTGAACCAGGGAAAGACTGGTAGATAGATAGGGAGCGGGACGGTTATCTGGGCATCACCTTGTTTGATATTTATTAAAAGCATCCACATTGATACTGCTATTATGCACCCTGAGGATGTGGAGTTATTATATCCATTGAGCTGGATAAGGGCAGCTGAGAGGGAAGGTAAAGAAAGCCCAGCTTACACCTGACCCAGCAGGATCTACGGATGCTCATCCTGACCCAGAGCCTGGGCGCTTGAACACTAATGGAGCTTGGCATCCCCGCACGTAGGTAATGTTACATGATTAATCGTGTAGCCCTGATACACTTAGTTACACCTGCAACTTCCATGAGAACTTCAAGTTATTCCACCACAGATCCACCCCAGACACTCTCTCTACCTAATATTTTCTAACACTGGGGCTCTCCCTTGGTCATTAGAGCTCATTTTTTTTTTTTTTTCTAATGAAATTTTAGTTTGTGCACAGCTTTAGCTTTCTGTGAGAATCGTGAAGATAGTACAGGGAGGTGACATGCACTTCACTTGGCCCTAAGACCAATTTTTTTAAAAAGGATTTTATTTATTGGTCATGAGCACACCCAGAGAGAGGCAGAGACATAGGAAGAGGGAGGAGAAGCAGGCTCCAAGGCTCCATGCAGAAAGCCTGATGTGGGACTCAATCCCGGGACTCTGGGATCATGCCCTGAGCCAAAGGCAGATGCTGAATCTCTGAGCCACCCGGGCTGCCCTAAGACCAAAATTAATGTTAGGTACAGTGTTGACTCCTGAAGCTGGGAGGGTTTTGAATGGCTGAACTCCCAAGGTCTCCTCCCCCCAAATTCCTGCAAATAAAGTCCCCTAGTCAAACAACCTTCCTTCGTAAACGGACCAGATGACGTTCCTGCTTCTCTCTCAGTAGTGGGTACTGAGTATCTCAGTAGTGGGTACTGAGTAGTGGAACTGAGCCTCTCAGTTCCCTGCCAGCTGAGGAAATATTCAAATAAAGTGATCCTCTCTTCCAGTGGGAATCAGGGGACACCTCATTCTCCTGGTGTTGCCACACCTCTTTTCCAAGCTCCTGGTGGTCCACTCCATTCTCAGGGCAACCCCCAAGTGGTGTCCTACAGCCTCTGACATGGGAATGGGATACTCGTTACAACTATTGAACCATCACTGATGCATTGGCCTGAACTAAAATCCACGCTTACTCAGATTTCTGTAGAGTACCTGTTGTTCTCTTTCTGTTCCAGGATATTATGTTATGTGGAGTCATCATGTGTCCTTAGGCTCCTCTTGGCTGTGATGCTGTGTCAGAATTTGCTTGTTTTTTGATGATCTTGACAAATCTGAGGACAACGGGTCATGTGTTTTGTGGAAGGTCTCTCTACTGAGACTTGTCTGATGTTTTTCTCATGATTATACGGGGATTCTGGGCTTGGGGGAGGAACACCACAGAAACAAAGTTCTGCTTCACCATGTCACTTCAAGGACATACATTACCAACAGGACATCACTGTTGATGCTAACTTGATTACCTGGCTGAGATAGTGTTTGTCAGGATTTCCCACAATGGGCGTGCCCTCCCCTGCCTTTGCACTCCACACCCTTTAGAAGGAAGTCAGTACACACTGGCACGCTTGAGGATGGAGAGTTATGCTGTATCCCCTTGAGGGATACATAACCTTTTTTTGAAATCTCCCCTATCTGTCTCTCTATTTCTCTATGGAGTCATGGATATTTATTTTAATGACCTGTGTAATCCAATACTACTTTATTTTATTGCTTTGGCCATTAGAAGCTCTTTCATTGGAAATGGGCTCCTCTGTCCCCTCATATATTATATATATATATATACACACACACATATATATATAATATATCTTATATATATCATATATATATCATATATATATATATATATATAACCTTAGTCCTGGAAATAGTCATTTCTCCAGGAAGTCTTGGCTGCTTGTATATGAGAATGACATTATATGCCAAGATCTGGTTGCTAAGGGTGCTCATTGCTACTGGACACTCTCATTGTCACTGGATGACTTCAGCCTGCAAAGCAAGGAAATATATGGGTGTGCACTAATCCATGTATATACACATATCTATAAAAATATATGTACACATGAGAATATATTTTTAGCTAAACATGAGTTTTTGTCTAATTATTCCATTCCAGGATGCATGTACAGTAGTATCAAAATTATCATCCTGTACCCCACAGGAAACAACCTTCTCAGCTGGAGTACAGTGCTTCTGTACAGCTTCCTTCGCCTTTATTCTTATGGACTCCACTTGTTTCTAAAGCAATTTAGCTCAGTACCCTTTTCCCCACCTCTTTTTTTTTTTTTTTTTTTTATTTATGATAGTCACAGAGAGAGAGAGAGGCAGAGACACAGGCGGAGGGAGAAGCAGGCTCCATGCACTGGGAGCCTGATGTGGGATTCGATCCCGGGTCTCCAGGATCGCGCCCTGGGCCAAAGGCAGGCGCCAAACCGCTGCGCCACCCAGGGATCCCCTCCCCACCTCTTTAAGTGAGGTTATTTTATACATTTTTACTATAGTTCAGTATTTTGCCACATTCTGCATCTCATCCTGGTATTCCTGTTACCAATATTTTGAAATGTGTAAAAGTCTCTGTCAGGGCACCTGGGTGGCTCAATTGGTTAAGCATCTGCCTTTGGTTCATGTCTTGATCCCAGAGTCCTGGAATGGAGCCCTGTATCAGGCTTCACTTATCTTTCTGCTCCTCCCTCCACCATTTGAACTCTCTCTTTCAAATAAATAGAATCTTAATAAAAAAAAAAGTTCTGTCCCATTTTTGCAACTCCAATATTTAAAGAGATTTTTCTGATATTGTTAGAAAACAACTCTCTGTTGTTTAAAATGTTTGGTGCTGCTTATGTTCTCTGTTGCACAAATGATACCTGTTATTTTCATGTATGAATATTCATCAGGCATTCTTTGAAAATAACTCTTCTGTGTTCCTAATTCTTCTCTAGAAAAGATAAAGAGACCCAATGTTTCTGCTGCATGTTAGGACAATGTGATTTCCAGTGTTCTATTAAAATAGTTTCTTTTTTTGTCAATAGTGTTCATAACACATCGCAAATTGAGCAAGGGATTCTAGAAGTCATCTTTACAAGTGGCCTTAGTTTCCAAGGCCTTCTGATAGGAGACCAGATAAGTTTCAATTTTTGTTATTGTTGTTGTTGTTATAGTGAATGTCATTATTACAACATAGCATTTTTCTGGGTTTGGACCCAGTCTCCTGTAGTAGCTATATTTCTAAGTTATAGAATTCCTCTCAACTTGATCTTCATGTGTAATTACTTTCATATGTATAACCTAATCTTTGCATTTACAAATATTGGTAATTCCCTTCCCTTCCCACTTCCCAACAACATTTGAAATATCAGGTAAAGATTCTTCTGGCTTAATTGATCACGAATAGAGAGCTGATACAACACTGGAATAGAAGAGGGTTGATGCTGAATATATGCATTTGGGAGATTAATCTGACATCTGCTATGCAAGATGAATGTGTTTCTTCATTCAACAAATATTTATTGAGCTTTCATAAAGTGCCAAGCACTGTTACAGGCACTAGGGTTGTAGCAGAAACAAAACAAAACAAAACAAAACAAAACAGACAAATTCCCTTCTCTCATTAAGTTTCAATTTTAATGTGGAGATACAGCC
The DNA here is from genome assembly GCF_018345385.1 of Vulpes lagopus. Taxonomy (NCBI): domain Eukaryota; kingdom Metazoa; phylum Chordata; class Mammalia; order Carnivora; family Canidae; genus Vulpes; species Vulpes lagopus. The sequence goes on from NC_054827.1 coordinate 2,626,001, forward strand.
AGTATACAGATAATAGAAATAGACACCCATGATATGTACAGTAGGAATATATTTTATTAAGAACTTAATTGGCCTAAATAGAGATGGATGGAAACAGGGTCTACTTAGTATAGGATGGCCACAGATAGGCTCTCTGACAAGCTAATTTTTAGGCAATGACTGAAATGAAATGAAATGCATGCATGCATACATAAGGAGAAAGAACATTTCAGTTTAAAGAACCTCTAAGCATGAAACTTCTCAGACAAATGAGATGGGGTGCAAATCAGATTAAAGAATAGCATAGAAGCTAATGTGGACTTGATGCCACATAGAACCCACCTAAGAACCTATCTGAGGTTCATACTCCATTCTGTCACCACACCTGCCCAATAAAACCCTCTTCTCTGTCTTCTTTTCAAAAGACTATTATGGTGAGGATAGGCATGTAAAGACCCAGCTAGGACATTTCTAGAAATGACCAAGATAACTTTTGATAATTACACTATGTACAAAGCATAAATGGGATTGTCTTGGCCCAACTGGAATATTTAGTCATCCTACTTATGTCCTATTAAACTTAGAAAATTATAAGTTGGAACTGATTCATATTTCTTGTGCATATATTCTTCGAAGTGAGGAAAGAGTAATCTCCATCTTTATCAGCAATGAGGCAAAGAATTGGATCATCTTCTCTTAATATAACAATGAAAAGGAAGAGATAGCGAACAATTTTGCTCCTATTAAAATAAGCAACATATTCATATCCTGCCATGTACATGTTAGAACCACTTTGGAACAAGACTTAACAGTCGGGGGATAAATCAAGGAGAACACAAAGAAAATTTCTAAATTTTGTGAATGATAGTAGCATTTTAAGAAATAATGAAGTCGGATACCTAATGGATAGGTAGCAATGAGTATGGCTTTAAACTTAGGATGTCATCTAGGTGGAGAGAACCGTTGGCACTGTTGGATGGGATAATAGCCTTCTAGATTAAACATGAGGATGGTTGGTTGATACCAGAGTAATGGATGACATAATGTAATGAGAACCTATGGATGTGAAGGAAAAACACAGGGGTAGTGGACAGTGTTCATATCAACAACATAGGAGAAGGCAGGAAAGGGAAGAGCCACGGAAAAGAGTAATCAGAAAGGTAGGGTCTCAGGAGAGCATTCTTGTCCAAGAAGCCACAGCTTGAAAGTTTTTGCATTTCTCCCCTCTTCTGTCCTTGGTACCTCCATCTCCTCAAATATGACACCAAAATTATGAAGAATACAAAATAGAGACATCTGGTTGACCCATAAGTAGAGGAGGCAATGGGGAAAAACCAGAGCAAGGCAGAGACAATGAAGATGGGGATTTCCATATTAGAAGTGCATATTAGAGCTGACTCTTCTCTTTGCTAAAATGTGAATTGGTAAAAAAAATAATAATTTTAATTTTTTATCTATAAAAATGGAAATAATACTTGTTCAAAATGCATCACTTATTGCTCTATTACTTGACATGTTACAGAGAACATGTTTTATGATGAAGCCTTTATGGTATGACATTAAAATATGACACCTGTGAGGTTTAAAAGAGGCAGATGTTGCCTTCACATCACTTAGTTTTCAAAGTCAGAGGTTTGCATGATTAAATCTTTTATAGGTAAAACTGAAAAGAGAGAGAGGGGGGAGAGAGAGAGGGAGTAAGTAGCATAATTGACTCGTGAGGTTCTGCTACTGCTTTGCTTGGTATGGAAGACAAGTCACTGGGACGGACGCTCTGGGATGTGACGCCATTACCTCAGCGGTGAAAGAGTGATAATATTCCCAAACTGTCATGGAATGGGGGCAAGGTGCATGTACATGGCCTAATACTTGGTGAAGACTCAGGTACAGAGACCGTCAGGCTGGTTATTTGTATATGACTGGTAGTGAGAAGGCCATGGGGCTGGACGGTTTGGGGTCACTGAGGAGGACGAAGCAAAGAGGCGCTCTCCTGTCTGTGGACTCTCCAGTCCAACTCATCCGTTTCAGAACAGAAGACACCCTTCTGCAGTAAAGTTTGAGGCAGCTTCTCTACTGCTAAAGTGTGTTCAACGAAGAGAAAGAGAAGGCAGAACCGTAGACATTATGTGAAATAGTGAGGTCAGACCACTGTTTCTGAGCTCTGCCCTCGGGTCTGTCTGAATTGTAAGATCCAGGAGGCAAATTGGCATCGAATCTCCCTGGGGGTGAGAGAGCAAGATGGGAAGGGGAAATGTTGTTCACCAGCCCTTTGTTAGGCGTCCTTTCAAGACTGAGCAAGGACCTGAGAAAAAATAATTTGTGATTTGAAAGAAAATAGGAAATCTTGAGATTTTCACACCTAAATGTTAAACTTAGACTCAATTATGCAGCTTTCAGGGCCATATTACTTTCTAGTGAGGCCACAGGAAAATCATTTTACCTTCTCTGAACTCCATATCTTTCATTTAAATTTTTAAAAATGAAAAGAATGCTCACCTTCCCAAACCAGGCAGTTCTGGAAGAAATTAATGGATAGTGGAACCCATTAGGAAAAAAAAAGTACATTGTTTAGAGAATTTATGGTGCTTCCATGTATTACACTATTTGTTGGCTATTACAGTCTCCTCTGTGAGATGCACTTCTGAATTAAAGTCCAGCAACTGAACCAGAGACAGGATGTTACGCCAGTGTGTCAAAGCACTGTCTGTTCACCCAGGCGGTGAGGTTTGGGGACTGTCCACCAGAGTCAGCTGTAGGCCAGCCTTGGTGTTCAGCTAATGGTAGTCTCAGCCTGCCCTTCCTTAAAACCAGAGAAACTTAGTAGAAACTCAGTGCTTCTCCCAGTGGAAGGCATCTGAGAAGTCTTCTCAAATCCTCAGCCTGAGGGAGGACCTCCCTTAGCTGCAGATCCATCTGTCTCCTCATTGCTACCACCTTCCTGGCCTCAGCTTGTAAGGACACATGCTGGAGCATCATGGGCTCACAGCTCCCCTCCATCTGCCAGAGGAATGTAATGGGGAGAATCCAAGGGAGGCACATGGATGGAGGGCCCTTTCGTAGGCTGGTGAGGACTTTGGTACTTGAAGAAGCAAAGGCTGAGATGGAGCTTGGAGCAAAATTGAGAGCAAAATTGAGGGGAGGGTACAGAGATGATCCATTTACCACCCCCCAACACATGCATAACCTCTTCTGTCAACATCCCCCACAGAGCGGAGCGTTTGTTGTAATCGATCAACCTACAATGAACGTCGTCTTCACCCAGAGCCAACAGTTTACATTAGGGTTCACTCTTGGTGTTGCATACTCTCTGGATTTGGATAAATGTGTAATGCTGTGGCTCCACCAGTATAGTGTCCCACAGACTATTTCACTGCCTGAAAACCCTCTGGGCTCCACCCACTCATTCTCCCCCAACCTCAAGTGCTAGCAACCACTCATCTCTTTACTGTCTCCATAGTTTTGTCTTTTCCAGGTTGGCATGTAATTGGGACCCCACAGGAGGTAGCCCTTTCTGACTGGCTTCTTTTCACAGCCTTTATGTGTTTAAAGCTCCTCGGTGTCTTTCCATGGCTTGATGGCTCATTTCTTTTTAGTGCCACCTGACATTCTTACCAGTCATTTATTTATGTTTTCTGCTGAGATGTGGATTGTTATTTACCATTATATGCATCTCTGTCAACTTTTTCAGATTCCCCACCTTCTTTTTTTTTTTTTAAGTTTTCATTTATTTATTCATGAGAGATATACAGAGAGAGAGAGAGAGAGAGAGGCAGAGACACAGGCAGAGGGAGAAGCAGGCTCCATGCAGGGACCCTGATGTGGGACTCGATCCCGGGTCTCCAGGATCAGGCCTTGGGCTGAAGGCAGCGCTAAACCTCTCAGCCACTAGGGCCACCCAATTCCCTGCCTTATGACCACCCCCTACATTATCTACATTCCTACTGTGAGCCCCACAAAGGGCAGAGATCTTGTTGACTTGGCTGTTGTGTAAGAGTGTTTGTCCTGTAGCAGGAGCTGTGCTCTTCAGGAGAGAGGAGGAAAGAGGGAAGAAGGAAAGAATTAGTCCTTATTCTTCTAATACTTCAACCACCCTTTATAAGAAGGTTCCTAATTTTCCCATATTCTTATTAGTAGCTACACTTACCTTCAAAGGGTGAAATTCAGATAGAAATGTATATTTAAAGGGGGTGCCTGGGCAGCTCAGTTGGTTAAAATGTGTATTTAATTCTTTTTAGGTGTAGGAGTTGGGGACAGGAAGAAACACTAACCACTCAAAATATCCAACATATAGGTTAAAACAAAACAAAAGAAAAAAAAAAAAACACCTCTCAATGTCTTTGTATGGCAGGGGCATTTGATGTCCAGATTCTAGAATCAGTTGGGTATGAATATTTGCATGGTTAAACTTGACTCTTTATGATATTAGGCTAATAGGAAAGGCATGATGATCTCTTTGAGGTTGGAGCAGTTGTATCTGCAGTAGAAAAACTGTACCACTTTGCCTCTGGCTGTATGGAGCCCACCTTAGCTGGTTCTGATGGGTTCTGCTAGTCACGTTGGGGTCCAGATAAGACAACGGGGTTGACACAATGGATATCTATGTCAGTGTGGAAAATACAATGGGTAGTAGGCTCAAAATTATTTAGGACAGGGGATGCACATATATATAAATGTTAATGATGTGGTGTTACTTAGTATGAAAACCTTTGCCAAGTTTTCCCGTATAAACAACAGCTACAGAATGAGATTAACTGCTCAGTGAGTTATTAGGTGCTTAGGGGAAATTCCCATGCCATAAGATAACAAGCTATTTTCACAACACTAATGAAAAACAGAGGGATTGGGCTTATTAGAATAGCACCCTAACACCATAGCGCCCTATATGAATGGGTAATTGTCTTGTGAATTAGATAAAGACATTTAGTTTCTAATGTATGTGTCTGCAAGTTCAGGAGAGATCTTAAAACAATGTCACAATTTCTGCTGATAGCTCTGGAATCAGCTGACTTCAGCAACCAATTAACTCGGCATTAGCAGTTTGAGAAATGGGCCACCAACCAGTTCCAGAGGGGCGGAGTAGGCTATTTGTTAAACAGGGTGAATTGGAATTTCCTCAGAATATCTCATTAATGAGGATTCTTGAAAAGGAAGAGAATTTGACTAGAAAAATACCATGAGGGGGTTATTGTCCTTAGGAACTTTTCTGACGGTCACCAGTTTCCGTGAAAAGTGAGAAATGAAGGAACTCTTGGAGGAAAGAATATATCTTGTTGCATATTCCATCTCAAAACCTTAAGAACACTGTGTAAAGCAGCATTGTGTGTTTGTGTGTGTGAATGTGAGTGTGTGTACATATCTGCATGAGTGCAGTCAAAGAAGGGCCAAGTGCAGTAGAATGGGTGGTTTACTGTAGGGGAAGATAAAGAAGTGACCCTCTACCCTTGCCTACCCTTTCTTGGCTGAAACCCCCTGTAATAGGAGACAGTTTAACAAGTATCCAGCTTATCAACATATAAATTTCCTGTACACATGGGAGATACCCAGAAAGGCTCTGTGACCCCCACCGATGGCCCAAGCCACCAACTTAAATATCACCTCCAGCTAAAGAGAAAGAAATATGGGAGGGAGAGGCTGATTGTGAGCGTGACCAGGAAAACACGGCAAACAAGAGTATGGTGGCTTGGCAGGTTGTATTACTGCGCTTTCAGATCTGCTTGCCTGTGATGAGAAATAGGACACAAATTGTGGGTGTGGCAAAGGGGATCGGGGAGGAACCACCACAGAATTATTGTTGGTGGTTCAATCGGACATTCTCAAAGCGGACATCAGGTGAGCTCTAGAAAAAATGAATTAAAGCTCCCCTGAGAGCATGACCCATGTTTTAATTTACACACAGAGTACGTGTACATGGGTTGGTGTGTGTGAATCACTGATTCATAGACACACCTGATATAAGGAGGAAAATGCACAAAAGGCTCATTGTCTCTCAAACTTGTGATGTTAGTTTCTTTCCCTTTATGTGGACATAGGGACCGATACACTCAATCCCAAATACCCTGTCTCATTTGCAGGCTACACAACACACTTTATTATCTGATTTTCACCACAAGGCCTGAGATCCCAGAATCTCCTCTGTTGGAGGGTGCTATGTGAATCTGGGCCATTGGCTTTCCACACCTGCAGCCAGAGGGCCCCAGGACCCACCCTGGCCACCTAGCGGGGGCTTTGAGGCTGAGATAAGTAATAGCATCATTAGGGCTCTGAAAAACATATAGTACTCTACAAATTTAAATGTTTATTAGTTACCCTTATGGACCATATTTAAGTTTTAGAGGGTTATGCACCATTATTCCTATTTTGCTTCTGTCTACTGCTAGGGTAAAATAAAATAAGCACTAACTAGACCCTAAATTCCTCTCCTCTGATGACTAATATGAAGAATTTCTCACTATTTTTACTTGTATTAGATGAATTTATTCTATTCCCTATAACAATTTGTTTTTTAACTTTTAAAAAGGCAAAGTCTCATAACTTCCCACTTGAGGCACTCACAATGTCTTGAATAGATTCACAGGGTCAGACTCACTCCTAGAATAAATTAACTATGTGATCTTAGGTCATCACATTTTCTGGCTCTTGGTTTCTTTAGCATTAAAATTAAGATGTACAGAATAGATGATCTCTAATGTCATCCCAGCTCTGAAATTATATGATGCTTGTGGTTAAAAAAAAAATCCATCAGTTTGTCAGAATAGACGATTAACTGCTGCTTCAAAGGAAATCTTTTTTGTTTTTTAAAGAAAATCTTGAACCACTTTAAGTATGAGCTTTTAGAAATGCTTACAGTTGTTCCTAATTACTTTATAAGCAATTTAAAACAAAATAGGAGTAAAAAGAAAACCACAAATTTTGCCATCCACTGTCCTAAAGAATGTTCTTGTCTGTCACTCCTTTTTAGACTTTCAGATATAGAATTAACATAAATTACAAGTAGGACAATTAGCACCAAAGTCGAAGTAACCCATCTGTTAATATTGCTAGAATTTGTATGTAAAATTAGCTGGCACTCAACATTTGTTACTTTAAGAAAGAGTTCAAGATTCCGACTGACTTGCTAATTGTGAGTGATGAGGAACATTGATTGGTGTCATGAGACTTTCTTTTATGTGTTCTCCATGAGCCAGGTTACCTTGGCAAAGCACAGAAAACACTTTGCACTTAGTTTACGCCTTAGCCTCCTTTGGAAGGGTTCATCCTTAAGATGTTGCAGTGAAACCAGTCAGCCCAGGTTGTCCCATCCCATGGAAAAATTTGATACCCACACAACACATTTCTCCCAGGGTTCAGACTTTAAGTGGAAATCAGAAACAAAAATAGAAAATGAATGATCTGAGTCCAAACTGGGAGTCATGAACACCTGAGATGAAAAATGGTCTCATTCAAGTCCCAGGCTTGCTTCAAAGCTAATTTAACTTCCACACCACAGCAAAGCACTATCGGGAGAAACAAAGTATTATAAAAACATCCTTCCAACAGGTTTTATTTTTTTTTATTTATTTATTTTTATTTATTTATGATAGTCACAGAGAGAGAGAGAGAGAGAGGCAGAGACACAGGCTGAGGAAGAAGCAGGCTCCATGCACCGGGAGCCTGATGTGGGATTCGATCTCGGGTCTCCAGGATCGCGCCCTGGGCCAAAGGCAGGCGCCAAACCGTTGCGCCACCCAGGGATCCCCCAACAGGTTTTAAAGAATGTGTCCTTTGTCTTAAGTCTACTTTGCCTTCCACAAATAACTTCCATTCTGATGAAGTAGATTCAGTATAGAGCATGTTAAGCAAGGCATGAATAATAATGGCAATAAATATAAAAAAATAAAATAATGGCAATAAATAATAATTAAAATAATAATTTATTATTACTTTGCTAAACCCACATAGTCTTTTGTCATTCCTAGTAGTAAAACAGTTTATATGTAAATTTAAAAAATAAGAACAAGTTTTCAGATGTCTATTCTTTCTGAAAAGCAACAACAAAATGGATTCACCTGTCCTACTGAGCTTTAGTGTTACCTGGCAAACAAGATGATTTAGATGTCACCTGACACTTAATTATCTATAAATTTTCTCATTTAGCCTATTTGGAATAGAATCATCCTGGTAAATTTGCCATAAATGAGACCACGAAGGGATAAGAGCATTTAATTTGTCAATAATTCAGTTTTCAACAGATTTTCAAAAGAATTCCAGATGTGAAAGAGTTTCTGAGTCAAATTCAGTTTAAAATATATTTACTGCTTTAAAACGAGGAAAGAGATAAAGGAAAAGGAAAGATAAATTTAGAAGATGTTATGAATTACATTTTCATGGATACATGTCGATTTCCAGTTTAAATGCTTATGTGATAACTATCCAGCTAGATTTTCATAAAATGAATTGAAATTAATAGAAGTTAATCTCATTAATAAGAACTTACCCAGTGCAGAGAGAGATACCTGAGAGTAGCAGCTTAGGGACCTAAATACAAAATACAGCTGATGGAGGGAATGCAGCATCTCTGAGAGTTCCTACTCTAGTCTGCCAAGAGAATATTCCAGTATCCTTCCACCCACAGAAGACAAAGAGTCAATGGATTCGGAGCCTTCTTGGTGACCAAACTGTCTCCAGTGCAGTGTCCCGTAGGCCGTTTAATACAGTATCTTGAGATAGGTCGTCCTTGGGAAACAAAAGTATTTAGCAAATGGTTGATTCAATCTAAGGTATTACAGGTGCCATGGACATCTAGCTTTGTGTGTGTAACTTAACTCTGGGAGTGAGGCCACCCAAGTATTTGGAAGCATCTAGAGACTTCTTGACACCATTAAAAAATAGTTTGCAAAGTTTTAAACAACTAACAAGTACTGATAAATAATGGACATTTAAACATACAATGAAGTGGTCCTTTAGACCACGGAATAGTATTCAGGGCTAAACATATGAGTCCTCAAGCCATGAGAAGACTCGGGAGAGTTTTGAATGGACATTGCTAAGTAAAAGAAGCCAATCTGAGAAGGCTACCTGCTGTAGGAGGCTAGCCATGTGACCCTGGAGGGCACAATATGGAGACACTAGAGAGATCATCGTTTGCCAGGATTTGAGGATATAGGGGAGGGATGAACAGGTGGAGCACAGAGAATGTTTAGGGCCGTGAGACTACTCTGTGTAATATTATAATGATGGATAAATGCCATTGCACGTTTGTGCAGACCCACAGATTGGACATTGCCACAGGTGGCCTCTAATGTAAACTATGGGGTGGCCATGTCAGTGTAAGTTCATCAGTTGTAACAAATGGACCATGTGGTGGGGGATCCTGACAGTGTGGGGGAGGTGATACATGTGTAGGGGGCAGGGATATAGGGAACCCTCTGTGCTTTCCACTAAATTTTTTTGTGAACCTAAAAGTATTTGTGTATATAATGTATAGATAGTCACTATATATGTGTATGATTTATATATATATTATAAATAAATTTTATATATTTTATATGTATATGATGAAAGGAAACAATTAAATGCAGCCATTCAGGTTTTCTTACTATTTCATATTATTTTATTTAAAGTGTAAGTCATGATACAGTTTAGCCTATCTTCAAAGTAGGATCGGTAGGCCCTCAATTAGCATGTTTAGTAGACTCAGAAAATAATTAGGAAGACTCTGCTAAAATACCACATATCCTCTGTGCTTAATGTTTCAAAAAAGCACCTACTAGCTTAAAACACAATCTCATAAATGGTTCAGAACCCATTCATTCATTACACCGAAAATATACAATGCACTCAGCACTGTCGTAGCACAATGATCTTGAAGTGACCTGGAGAGAACAAAAACCCTTGCCTTTCTGGACATTTCATTCAGGTTGGAGTGCTAGATAAGGTACCGAATGGCAAAATATCTGCTGGGCTATGTGATAAGAACTGCTCTGGTGAAAATACAGGAAAGTGAAGAAGTTAGTACAATGGCACTCAGATATCATTGGAAATCAGGTGGTCACAGGAAGCTTCACTGAGGAAATTAAGAGAACGCATGAAGGAGAATAGGGAGCAGGTGCTGTGTATATGGCTGTGGGCGAAGAACATTTTAGGCAGGATATACAGCCGATACAAAATACGTAAGGCAGGAGTTTGCGGAATGGCAAGGAAGGTACTGCAGGTGCTTCAAAAGAGCTGGTTGGATATTAGTAGGACGTGCAATTGGAAAGGTAAAGCGAGATTTGCAGACCTTCCTTTTCTCTGCAGCTCGCTGTCAAGATTTGTCTTTTACGTAGTGTGAGATAGGAACCCGTGCACAAGTTTTGAGCACAATTAAGTAGTGATATGATTTAATTAGTATTTTTAGATAAATGTTTCTTTTTTTTTTTATAGTCAATATTTGTACCCTTTAATCATAGGTGTAAACATCATAAGCCTAGAAGATATTAGTGGGTGAAGGGGGATGGCAAAGGAAGAGTCAGTTCCCACTGCCCTCCAATCCCCTAGGCTGCACTTATCCTCTACCCATCAAATATTTGGGTTTTGTCAGCAGAGAGGTAGTGGAGCGAAGTTCAGTTACATCAATGGTAAATTGCAGTATCTGCCCCCCGATTCTTGGACTACCAAGCCAAAGATGGTATCAGATGGAAGAGGCAAGAAAGAACAGAGGGCAGGTGCCTTCTAGTCCTACAGTGGTCTTTTCTGTGGTTTCCAGGCTCTCGAGCTTTCTTCACTATGCACACCAGGGTGTTGAGATGCATGAGGAATCGCCTGTGGGGCCCTCGCTGTGTAGCCACTTCAAACGGCGCTGGAGGCGGAGAAGTTTTGCTCACTGAAGGTCTACTGCCAAGTTTTGGCAGCATGCTTTACTTTTTTCTTCTTTCTTTTAAAGAGTTATCGGATGGAACAAACGGCCACATGGACTAACAATCTTCGGCTTATCCTCAAACGAACCAGATCACTCCAGCGGCATATTAACAAGCCCCCAGTGCTAGATCACTGGTTCGTCATAAAGGGATGTAACTGAGAACAGCCAGATGGAAGAGATGCATAGGATGAGGTACTGGGGTGCAGAGCTTCCATGCCCTCTCCAGTTGAACCACTCTCCTAGCACTTCAGTTGAACCACTCTCCTAGCTCCACTGTGTTCACCAACCTGGAAGCTCTCTGAACCTGCCATTTTAACCCACCATTTTGGTTTTTATGGAGGCTACAACAGACAGGCACATGGTTTCAATCACTGGCCCTTGTTGACTGATCTAGATAAATGTTTCGAAGTACATCTGCTTTGGAGTGACGGGGTAACTTCAGAAGGGCAACGCCATACAGAAAATGGCTCAAGAAGCTACATAAATTCAAATAAAGTGAAAATGGACAAGCAAAGACGTAACTGCCAGATGTCTACTGCTCGCAAAGCATTTATCTTCTGTTCCTTCACTTTCAACCTGTATCTTTGGATACAAATGATGTCTCCGGTAGTCAGCATGCTATAGGTTTTGATTTTTCTTCCAGTCACATGGCCTCTGTATTTGAATTGAAATGTTCGGCTTATCCATGCTTAATGTAACTATCCAGTGGTTGGAATCATGCCCCAGTTTTACGGTTATCATGTACGTATTATGTCTTATGCTTGTTGTTCTTCTATCTTCCTTGGGGGTCCTCCAGATACCTGATGGTGTGCTACTTTTATTTCCTCTCTTGCTGCTCTTAGCTATGTTGTTTTATCATTAGCCTTTGTGGTTGCTCTAGGGATTACAATGATTTTTTTCAACACATTTATTGATATATCATCACCATATAAATGTTGTGTATGTTTAATGTGTATAAGTTGATGTTTTAATATACTGGTACTCTGTGAAGTGGTCACCACTATCAAACTAATTACCATTCTATCACCACTACGTCATTATGATTAGAGTGTGTGTCTGTGTGTGTGCGTGTGGTTGGAAGATTTAGTTGATTCTCTTAGCACATTTCAAGTATACAAAACAGTATTTCTATCTTCACAATTTATTCATCCTGCATAACTGAAAATGTGTACTCTTTGACCAACATTCCCTTCCCCCTAGCTCCCGGCAACCACCACCCTCTGCCTCTATGACTTTCACGATTTCAGATTTCACATATAAATGAAATCATGTAGTGTTTCTCTTTCTGTCTGACTTATTTCACTTAGTATAATGTCCTCTGGCTCTATCCACGTGGTCCCAGATGGCAGAGTTTCCTTCCTTTTCTACAGCAGGATAGCATTCCATTGTACACGTATGTACATGCATGTACTCTCATGTTTTCTTAGTCCATTCATTCACTGAAGGACAGTCAGGCTGTTTCTGGATCCTGGCTATTGTGAATGATGCTGCATTGAACAGTTGTCTCTTTGAGATCCCGATTTTAATTCCTTTGGGTAGATACCGAGCGAGGAGTGGGATGGCTGGATCACATGGTAGTTGCTTATTTTCAATTATTTGAGAAGCATCCGTATTGTTTCCGTAGTAGCTGTACTAATTGGCATTCCCAACAGCAGTGTACAAGGCTTTGTTCTCTCCACATCCTTGCCAACACTTTTTGCCTTTTGTCGTTTTGATGACAGTCATTGTAACAGGTGTGAGGTGTTATCTCTTTGTGGTTTTGTTGGACATTTCCCTGATGATTAGTGATGCTGACTACCTCTTCTTCTTCTTGTTAACCTATACGTTTCTACTTTTGAAAAGTGTCTATTTAGGTCCTTTGCCCTTTTTAAATCAAGTTATTTGAGTTTATGGTGTTGTTTGAGTTCCTTATACATTTTGGATATTAACCCCTTCTCAGATAGGTGGTTTGCAAATAATTTCTCCCATTCCATGGGTTACTTTTATTTTTGTTGTTTCCATGGCTGTGCAGTAGGTATTGACACTGACATTCTTATATTTATTTTTAAACACACAAAAGGTTGTCCAGGTTTCTGTAGAGCTCAGCCAGGTATTTGGCCAAGGTTGTTTTTAAACACCTCAAGTTTGTATATTTCCTGGCTAGTCTGTGCTTTGGTGGGGAACACATTCAATGTCTCGTCTCCCTTGCTTTCCCTACCCCAGGCTGTATTGGAGGGAGTGCACACTTGTTCCAATCAATCCGAGATGTTTGCAGAAGGTATCTCTGCTCTTCTATTCTTTCTTAGCCAGGATCTCCCCACTGTATTTCTGGTTGGTCTTTCACCAACTCCAACACAGAGACCATAACCTCCTGGAACTTTTCATGTTTATTCTTGCTTGAGTTCATGAATTTTCAATTGGCAAACCATAGGTTTGTCTTCCCAACCCAAATGTAAGTTATTACATATGTAATAAATCTTATGGTTGGCAGATTTACACCTGTCATTGATGGAACTAAGCACTGAAAATAATTGGATCCAGGTAAAATGTCTTTGCCTTCCCCCATTATTATCACAAACTCTCATTTAGCTTTTTAAAAAGAAATGCTTCTCAATTTGTGTCTTCCCTCGGTTGATTTCTAGAACCATGGAATTGTTGCTTCTAATCTATATCCATCCCTTTCTGCCTTATTGTTTTATACCATAGAAGGTGCTAGACACAAAATTATAGTGTCCATATTGTAATAATGAAGTAAAAACACTGATTTATGTTAGATTTTATTTAATAAATCATGAGGGACTTGGGGGGCCCAGTTGGTTGAATGTCTGACTCTTGATTTTGGCTCAGGTCATAATGTCAGGATGATGAGACCAAGTCCCACGTGGCGCGCCACACTGGGCATGGAGCCTGCTCAAGATTCTCTCTCTCCCTTTACCCTCTCCCTGCTCTCATTTTCTCTCTCTCTCTCTCTCTCTCTCTCTCTCTCTCTATATATATATATATATATATATATATATATATATATAATTTTAAAAATAATAAAGCTGTTCTATGTCATCCCTAGTGATACCACTTAAAATAAAAAAAAATCACTTATAGGTACAAGTGAATTCTAACATAATAAAGATACTTGATTAATAACAAAGAGATGAACAAAAATTGGTTGAGGTAGAAAAATATTAAAGTAGCATATAAACCCCACTGTACCTAGTGGTAGAAATGGAACATGGGATATACTGATATCAAGTACAAATATGTTGTTTATAAGAGGCACACTTTAAATACACTGAGAATAATAATCGGAAAATGAAAGGATGTAAAAGAAAAATCAAGTGCAAACACTACAAGAAACATTTCCATCATCCTATTATTGGGCAGAGTACACTGTGGAAAGGAGAATTACTTGAAAAAGCGGGGTGACATTTCAAAGTGATTAAGTTGCTAACTCACCTGGAAGATATAAGAACTAAGTCTCTGTGTTCATAATAACATAACTCCAAAATATATCAAACATAATTTTACAGAACAAGGAGAACCACAATGAGTATTAGAATTATGTGAAAAGAATAATAATGAAGATCTATGAAATCTTTGTGGAGATACCAAGAACTGTAGCCAGAAGAAAATGTATACCTCTAGAGCGGAGATGACAAGAAAAGAAAAGCTGAAAGTTACTAAGTGCCCATTTTAAGAATTTTCAAAAAGAATAGCAAATTGAACTCAGAGAAAGTAGAAAAGAAAGAAAGAGCAAAGAAAAGAGGATAAAATCAGAAAATAGAATACAGAAAAAAAAAAACAACAACAGTGAGGTAAAAAGTTGATTCCTTGAAAACCTTAGTACAAATTGATAGACTCTACCAAGGCTGATAAAAAAGAGCAGAAATGAATACATACAATTAAAAGTGGATTTCAAGATGGAACTTTAATTTTTGCAGACATGAAAAAAAGTAAGGTGTACTATGCTAAATAATTTAAAACTTTGAGATATAGTGAACAAATGTATGGAAAAAGTACAATTACCGACACAAGAATTAGAAAAATCTGGACAACTCTATATTCAGGACACTGACATTTTAACAAAAGACTTCCTAGGAAGAAATCTCTGGAATCACACGATTTCCCCAGTGAGTTTCTCCAGACGTTTACAAAAGGGGTGACAGTGGTCTTCCTCATAGTCTTTTACAGAATGTAAAGGGAAAGAAGGGGGATGACATTTCCAACACCTTTTATAGAACAACATAACTCAAAAGCACAATGACAAGGACATGGCCAGAAGGAAAACCTGGAAAGTTAGAAGCTCGTTGCCCTTACAAAACAGAGCAAAAGAAAAAACAAACCTAGCAGATTTAACCTCATGGTATATGAAGACAATATCAAATCCAAATCAGGTGGCTTTGTTCCTTGGAAGCACTTCCTTTGAGTTTTGCTTAAAGAAAAAACAGAAAGAAATTTGTTAATTGAGTGATGCAACTTTCCATCAAGTACATAAAGAAGCAAAAATCATAAGCTCACTTCAGTGGATGCAGAAAAAGCCTATCATAAAACTCAAAGCTATCAATTATAAACCATTACCAAAGTATAAATCGACAAAACACGCTCAATCTTATAAGGAAACCACAGTAAGAAAAACACTGTATTTATACATTATACTTCCTGGTCAATTATGAAAATGTTTCTTCTGTGATCCGGGATGAAATGGGGTGCCTGTTTTCACCGCTTCTACTCAGGATTGTACAGGAGGTCACAGAGAAATAAAGCATGGGATGGAGGCAGCAGGTTTATAGATTTGAATGTAAGGAGTAGGAATATGATTTTTCAAAACGCCAAAAGAATATGCAATCTATATGAACGGAAAGTTCAACTTGAACACAAATGTCGGTATAAGGCCAGATACAAATGAATTTTATTTATCCACACTCATGGCAAATAATTAGAAAATGTTAAAATGATGCTATTTATAAGATATCCAAAAGCATCAAATAAATATCAAATGCATTTAATAAAGATGTGCAAGCTCTACACACAGGAAACTACAAGATACGAGCAAATGAAAGAAAACCTAAAGAAATGGAGGGATACACAATGCTTCTTGGGTTGGAAGACTTAGTACGTACAGACTCAGTGCTCTACGTACCTGCCCGGACATTCAATGCAATTTCAGCTGAAATCAGGAGCTAGTTGGTACGTTTGTGTGTATATATTAACGTATTTGACAAGGGCATACTGATTCTGAAATTCATATTAGAATTCAAAGGGTTAAGAATGGCCAAGATAATCTTTTTTTTTTTTTTTTTTTTTTTTTTTACCAAGATAATCTTGAACAAGAAAAACCCAGTTGAAGGATTCTTGGTATCAAATATCAAGAATTATTATGCAAGTGGAATCTTGTAGACTGCAGTGTTGGCACAGAAGTAGATGGATGGAGGAGACAGAGTGGGAAACTCAGATACAGACACTGAAAATGCTCTGTCATTTGATTTATGACGGTCATGCCTCTGCAGTGTGGTGCACGGGGATCTTTTTACAGTGAATGATACTAGGCCAATTGGATATTCATTTTTAAACATCTTGACACATGAGATTATACATAAAAATCTATTCCAATTACTCCAATAAGTTTTATGAAATGTGACTTGACACCAATTACTTACACGAGATGAAAAAAAAATAAAAAAAGGACTAACCATAAGGGAAAATACCAATAAATTATACTAAACTCATACTTTTCAACATAGAAAGACTATTAAAGTGAGTGAAAAATCAATCCAGAGAGTGGGACGTGGTGTTAGTAATACTCATATCTGACAAAAGACACAGAAGCAGAATAAAGAACTTCTACACACCCTTATAAGAAACAGATCACCTACATAGAAGGGTAGGTGAAAGGAGATTTCAATATGGCCAATAAATTTTTAAAAAATGCTTACTTCTATAATCATCAGAGTAAGACAAAACCTGCCAAAGTGGCTTAAATTTATACCCCGAAAATACCAAGTGTTCATGAGCCCGAGAAGCAGCCACCGTTGAGAGAGAAATTGGGATGGGCCACCCTGGAAAATGTATGTGGTTTTCACCGAGGCTGAAATGCCATACACGTGTTCTGGGCCAGGGGCTCACTTGTAGGACGTGTGCAAATGTGAAAACAGCACACATGCTTGTTCAGTGAAAGATGTCATATGCGTGCTCATGACAAAGTAACTCTAAGTTGCCCCCAACTGGAAATAAAAGGGAGGTTCATCTGGACAAGCGCACTTTGCAGTGTTGGTACAAGGGGGCATATGTATCAGTGAGAAAGAATGGACTTTAACTCCCACAGGACAACACGGACAGAACACCTTTGCTTCCGGGGAGCCACTTATGAAGGTCATACATTTATGATTCCACTCATTTCCCATTTCAAACCCTTAACACTTAACAATAAAGACACAAGGGACGCCTGGGTGGCTCAGCGGTTGAGCATCTATCTGTCTTTGACTCAGGCTGTGATCTCAGGGTGGGATCGAGTCCCACATCGGGCGCCTGCATGGAGCCTGCTTCTCTCTGCCTGTGTCTCTGCCTCTCTCTGTCTCTGTCTCTCATGAATAAATAAATAAAATCTTAAAAAAAAAATAGAGACACGCTAGCCTTGCCACCACTTTTGTGGAAGAGATGCTGGGTTCAAGGCCTGTCTCTGGGAGGCCTGTAACCTGCATCTCTTCTCTCTCCTGGGGGGTCTGGTAACACAAGGGTGCTCACTTGGTAGAGTCCATCAAGCCAATGTGTTACCCTCAATATAAAGTTTACTTTTAAGAAGTTCTCTGTGCCTCCTGAGTAGGCAAAAATGGATATAGGCAAATGCAGTAGACAGAATGCCTCCTGAGTAGGCAACAAGAGGGTAAGAGTTTTCCGGTCTTGCAGATGAGTGAGTGAAGACCATTTGGAGGAGGGTTTTGTGATGGTGGAGAGGAGAATTCTTTGGTCCTGACGCACATGCTGATGGGATATGGGGAACTACAGGCAAGAATGGGGTCTGGCTTGGGATGAGCATCCTGAGGGACGGAGCTTCCTTGTGGGTGGAAGGCTGTAGGAAGAGCAGGCTTTGAGCGGAAGGGCAGCCAGTTGGGTTTGGGATAAATACATTAAATATTCAAGTGCAGGCATTGAAAATACAGTTGCATGTGCAGCCCCAGCTCTGGAGTGTGTCAGATGGTGCCGACTGGTCAAGAGACAGTCATGTGCACCCTGAGAGGGACTGTAGACTTCAGAACACAGCTGTCCATGACCTCAACTGGAGCATTTTTCCTGTTTCAGTGGTTGCCATGCAAGCCAGGTGAGTGTGAGTGTCTTAGAGAAGAGGTCAAGTACAGACAACTTGATTAAGGAGCTAGCTCTATGTAAAAGGGAGCGGGCGAATTTAGGGATGTAGCATGAGACAAGTTTTCATTTTCTAAGATAAGAGGAACCACAGTAAGTCACAACTTCTGGGCTTTCTCAGCTGCAAGAAATAGGAAATACCGTGTATAGGAAGCCATTCACGGGCACACCGGTGGGCTTCTGAATCCTCTGTGAGGGACATGCATGTGTCTGTGTACATACACACGTCCCCTGAGGACACAGTCCCCGAGGATTCCTGGTCAGCAACCCAAGGGCATCTCGCTAGCCCCGCCTTGTCTCACCCATCAACTCACGTTTCTGCAGTAATGCACCTGCTCATCATTCACCGTGTTGTGTGTATTTATTTGTTGCATTTGAAGACCCAGATGGAGTTTCAGAATGGTTGACCCATGAGAAGTAGTGATTCACTAAACCACAGCATTAAGGGACAACTGCTTTTGAGATAGCTTTATAGGATCCGGTCAAGAGATCGCTTTCCTGGTGTTCTCCGCTCATGCCACTGGAGTAACCTTTTCCATCTGTAAGAGAGTCAGGTTCCTTTGTTGGGGTTTACGTGGCATTTTTCGGTTCACCTCACATGCCGGTTGTGTTTAAGTCTTTGATTTTGAGTATAGGAAGGATATGTGGAATGTTCCTTTGGTTCTAAGAGTCAGAGCTGTACGAAAACTTACACTCCATGCAGCATTGCTCCCTCCTCATCCATCCTCTTCCACTCCTCTTCTTTCCACCCCCATCCCACCCATTGCCTATGAGTAACCAGTCGCTATGCTTTCCGATCTATTTTCCCTGTATTTTTTTTAAGTTTTTATTTTAATTCCAGGTAGCTAGCATACAGTGTTATATTAGCTTCAGGAATATAAAATAGGGATTCAGCAATTCCATACCTGCCTGTATTTCTTTTGCATGAATGAGCATATGCTTATGTATTTAGTACAGCTCCCTTTTTGCATGCTGGCATGCTATAAATACTCTTTTGTGCTTTGCTAATTTTACTTACCGGTATACTCTAATAAAATCACTTCATAGTCATTTAGAAAGATCTTTTTTAAAGAACGGTTGATTAGCATTGCATTGTGTAGACATATTGTAGTTTATTAGTTTTTCAAACACTCTCCCTGTAAGAGAGTTCAGATTCTTTCCGGAATTTGGAATTACAAACAATGCTGCCGTGAAGAACCTTGTGCATCTATATTTTTGTATTGGTGGCGGCATCTTCTAGGTAGATTCTTAGAAATAGGACTCCTGAATCAAAACTTAAGTGCACATGTAGATCGTTATTTGATTGTTTGGGTTTCTTTAGGTATCAGATAGTTTCCCTCTAGGTGGAGTGAAACAATTAGACTTCTCATTGATAATATATGAGAGTTTCTGCTTCCAGACAGAATCAGGAGCTGACTAAAATGAGCACATATTTAATTATATGTGTTTTCATATAATTAAAAAAGTTGTACCAGTCTGATAGGTGAGAAATACTACTGCCGTGTAATTTCAATTTGTATTTCTTTAAAAATGAGTGAGCTTGAACAGTTGCTCATGTTTGAAGAACATTTTTCTTTGTCTTTGTGAAAGGTCCATTACATTTTCACATTTTTCTCTTGGGTTTTTATTTTTTTGTCCTACAATATTTAAGAGTTCTCTGTATTGGTGGTATTAGCTCTTTGCTAGCAATACGTGTTGAGAATATTGCCTCCCAGGATATAATGTCTTTTGATTTTGTTTATGCTGTTTTGGTATGCCCCTCCCCCCTTTATAAAAGTAGGCTCCACACTGGGTGTGGAGGGCCCAATGCAGGGCTTGAACTCATGGCCCTGAGATCAAGACCTGTGCTGAGGGATCCCTGGGTGGCGCAGCGGTTTGGCGCCTGCCTTTGGCCCAGGGTGCGATCCTGGAGACCTGGGATCGAATCCCACATCGGGCTCCCGGTGCATGGAGCCTGCTTCTTCCTCCGCCTGTGTCTCTGCCTCTCTCTCTCTCTCTCTCTGTGACTATCATAAATAAATAAAAAAAAATAAAATAAAATAAAAATAAAAAAAAAAGACCTGTGCTGAGATTAAGAGTCAGGTGCCTAACTGACTGAGCCACCAAGGAACCCCTTCATGCATTTTTTTAAATTAATTTTTTTGCATGTAGCTGAATTTACCAGTCTTTTCTTGGATCTATATTTTGAAGTATTGTTAGAAAGCTGATCCTTACACCAATGTTAAAAAGGAATTTATACATGTTATTATCCAGTGCTTCTGTGGCTTCCATTTTTACATTTAGTTTCTTAATCCACTGGGGGTTTATTCTTATGAATGATTTGAGACATGGATCAAATTTTACACTTTTACAGATAACTGCCCATTGGCCCGGACACCATGTAAAAAAGAGTCCGTCTATACTCCTGTGATTTGAAATTCCACTTTGGTTATATTCTAAGGTCCCATGTGTAACTGGGTCTAATTCCAGACTTTCTCTTTGAATCCACTTGTCTATATGTGATTCATGCACAGATACCATCATGTATTGGACATGGAAATTCTATGAATATCTAGCAGGGCCATGGTTATCTTTTTTAGTGTTTACCTGGCTTTTCCTTCATGTTTGTTATTCCATCTGAACTTTGTATCAGATTAACTCCATAAAATTGTTATTTATTTATTTATTTATTTATTTATTTATTTATTTATTTATTCTTCATAAAATAGTTTATAGAGGGGCACCTGGATAGTTCAGTCAGTTAAGCCTCTGCCTCTTGATTTCAGCTCAGGTCATAATCTGAGGATTGTGAGACATTGAGTTTTGAACTAGGTGTGGAGATTCTCTGCTTGACAGTCCCTCTCCCTCTATCCTTCCTCTCAAATTTCCTCTCTTAAAAAAAAAAAAGAGAAAAGAAAAGAAAAGCTTATTATTGGCATTGCATTGAAGTTAATTCAATTTAGGGAGAATTGATAATTTCATAATGTTGATTTGCCCTCCTGTAGGAAAGGGAATAGTTTTCATTTGTTCAAATCTACTCTTGCCTTCTACGAATTGTTTTCAAATGTTCATGGTATGGGTCTTACACATTTCTTATTACCTTTTTTCTAATTATTTGTCTACTTTGTTGCTATTTTAGATAAACTTTCCTCTACCATCATGTGTTAAAATTCATTATTTTCATTTATAGCATGGCTACAGTTTTTACTATCTTACTCTTATAGTAGCTACTTCACTGAACTATTGTAATGTTTTGTTAGTTTTATCATGGACACTCTAGGTTTTACAGGTTTACAGTCCTGCGATTTGCAATTGAGATAACATTACTTTTCCTTTACATATTCTTATGTCTCCAATTCACTTCTTTTGTCCAGTTATACTAGCTATTCTTCTAAGTAGGATGTTAAGTTCTGGTGGAGATAGTGACCATCCTTATTTTTTTCCTCATCTTGGTTGTAATGCTGGTTGATTTTTAAAAAAAAAAAAATAAAGAAAGAAAGAAAGAATAAAAGAAAAAAAACACTAGCTTTAAGAGTAAGTTATAAATATATCTAAACATACACAAATATTTATATACACATATATATACATCTATATACACATATATATATTGATTTACATATTATCATGTTAAAGTATCTCTCAGTTCCTATTTCCTTAGTGTTTTTATCATAAATAAGTGTTGAGTTTTGACAAAGGGTCTCTGAACATCTATAGAGGTGATCGTTTATATTTTTCCCCTTAAATGTGTTAATATTGTATATAATGCTCCTGGATCTGTAGTACTAACTAAGCTTGAACTCCTGGCATGCAAGCTGGCCATGGCTTGTTATTTTTTCTAAGTGGTGAGGGATTCTGTTTACTAATATTTTGCTCAGAATATTTGCATTGATCTTCATGAATGTGTTGGTCTGTAGCTTTATTTCTTTGTTCTGTCTTTATCTGGGTTAGGCATCAATGTTATATTTGTCTTTAAAAAAAAATTCAAAAGTTTCCTTCCTTTTTCTGACCCTGTGGAATAATGTAGCTACTGGGAATACCTGTCATTGAAATTTGGGTCAAAGTCCTCTGTAAAAGTCTCTAAGCTTGGTGCCTTTTTGTATAGGTGCATTCCTTCACAATTTTCTCTTTCTTCTATGGAAACTGATCTGTTTAAACTCTGTGACACTGTGGTTTCTTAGGAAACTCCATCACCTCTAGCTGTGTATCAGATTAATTTACATAGAAATCATCACAATCATCTCATGACTTATTAAAGTTTATTTTCAATAGTTATTTCTACCTTGTCATTTCTTATTTCACACATTTGTACTTTCTCCTTCTTTTCCCTCAATTAAATTAGCTAGTGTTTTTTTTTTGCAATTAAAAAACCCCTTAAGTTTATTAATTAGACCTATTTTTTCTGTCATATTCCTTATTAACTTGTATGTTTATTTTTATTATGTCATTCCTTATGCTTTTTTGGTTTAATTCATCATTTTCATCTATTATTTTGAGTCGGGCATTAAATTATTTTAGTTTTTCAGTTTTATGGATAAAGTAGGGAGGCAATACATTTTTCTCTGACCGTTACTTTAGATGCACCCCCCAAATCCTGATAAGTAATCCATCACGGATGTAGTTTTAAAAAATTCTTTAATTTTAGCTTGTTCTTCCTCTTTCACCCAGAAGTGGGTTGGTAAGCCTTAAACTTCCAGGTGAAGAACTTTTCTATCATTTTGTTAGTACCTTTGAATTTATTGCATTGTGACCAGAAATCATTGCTTGAAAAGTTTCTGCTTAATGGGAATGACCTATACTTCTCTATGTGATCTAGCATCACCTTTTATGATTGTGCGGGGAATACTTGCCTATAATGTGCTTGCTCTGCGGCCCAAGGGTAGAGTCCAGTGGCTGTTTACAAGACCTACCCTACTAATACTGTTGTTGAAAGCTTTCATCTCTTTACGTATTTTACGTCCCCTGCCCTCAGACTGAGAATAGCATCTTAAAGTCTCCTGCTCGTGTGTTTCTGTGTCTCCTTGCATTGTCTGTACTGTGTGCTTCAAAAGGAAGGTTATTGAGTCCCTTGCAGTGTGAATATTCACACATGTTCTGTCCTCATTGTGGATTTAAGCTTTTCATGTTAAAAAGCATTCATATTCTCTTATACTGAGTGCTTTTAACCTTCCATACTACTCTGATTTGGGGCCTTTTATTTATTTATTTTGCAGTCTGTAATCTGATCTGCCCATCTTATGTATCTTATATATATATATATATAACGCCTATGCAGTATTTTCAATCTTAGGGTGAATCTGATCAATCTGGTAATTCCTCCAACTCACAGGCCCCTTCATTATTGTTCCCGCTCATTCTGCTTGTCTCACTCAGAAGTTCTTTGCCTTGACATCCCCTTGCTCCCCACAATGCTCAGTGGTGGGGAGGGCTGCGGCAGGGGTGTGTAGGATGGTGGCCTTACACTCACTGCTGTTTGCTTTTCTCCTCCTGCTCACAGTCGTATTTTAGTACCAGGACTCTCTCCAGGTAAGTTAAAGGTGTGGGTGTGTGTTTGGCCCCCATGTCACATTCAGGTCTGGTGATCTGTGGAAACACCCACAGAACTCGGCACAGCGTTGTACTTACAGCCAACAGTTACTATAGCACAAGACACAAAGCAAAACCAGCAGGGGGAAAAGTCACTTACTTGCAGCCAAGCCCAGAGGATTGGGCACAAGCTTCCATGGGTCCTCCCCCTGAAGTCACACAAGACTTGCTTAATTCTTCTGGCCACACAGCATCACAACACCTGCAGAGTGGTCCCTGCCAGGTACGCACAAGGTCTCCGCTGAAGACTGGACTGAGAGGCAGCCTTTGCCCACATGTCCCAAAATCCCAGACCCTCAGACAGAAAACAGGTGCTTGGCATAAACCTCACTGTACACACACACACACACACAGCCCCAGGGAACTGTGTTTATCATTTAGGGAAATGTCTATATCAGTTGAAGGAATTCTAATTCCCAGTTAGGTGCCCAGATGACCGGCTGGGAAAGCAGTCTCAGGGTAGATCAGTTCCGAACTCCTCGGGGTGGGTGGTCTGAGGCCTGTACTTATGGTTTTGCATGTGATTCTCACATATGTGGAATTATTTCACACTGGGTAGAGGAGTCTCAATATGTTGCTCACTGTGTACTCCATGTAGTCTCCTCATTGCATATCTTACCGACCATAAATAATCACTTCACAGCTTTGGTAAAATTTTACAACTGTTTTTCTGTGTTGGCGTTTCCTAAGAAACACTGGGAAGGGGGCAACACATCAATGAAATAATGATAGAATTTCTGCAAACAGTGGAAGGAAAGGCTAGAGGAGCAACAGTTGGCGTTGGGAAATTTGCAAATAGGCAGTGTTGTTTGCAGGATGTAGGCATGGTATTTTCCTGAATATTAGTATGTAAATCTAAATCAGTGAACTTAATATAAAACATAGGAACATACTTATTTCTTTACTTTTTTTGGAAACTTTTATATTCAAGTAAGCCCTGCACTGCCACACCCCCTGTGATACTAAGGGAAGGCCATGCTATGCGGCACACAGACCCCAATGCCATCGGAAGTGTGAAGGGACATTAGCTGAAGATGGTGAGGGATGTGGCCTGTGGTTGTCTTCCCTTAAAACTATTCAGACTCCACAAAACAACACATGAAGACAAAGTCAAGGAAAATAGCATACTAGCCAAACAAGGTGGGAAGAAAACAGAAACAGGACATATTTGAAACCTTGGTTTATCCTTTGACTGCCAGATTGCAGTCCCTGGTATAAAGGCATCCTTCAAAGTTTTAAATCTTAACCAACGGAAACTTTCATTTCTTTATTTCTTTATTTATTTTTAAGATATTTATTTATTTATTTATTTATTTATTTATTTATTTATTTAAGAGAGAGAGGGAGCACAAGCAGGGGGAGGACCAGAGGGAGAGGGAGAAGCTGACTCCCCTCTACTCAGGGAGCCTGACTCCAGGCTCCATCCCAGGACCCCAGATCATCACCTGAGCTGAAGGCAGAGGCTTCACCGACTGAGCCACCCAGGTGCCCCCATTTCTTTAATTTATTTATTTATTTATTTATTTATTTATTTATTTATTTATATCATCTGTGGGTAGTGTTCATGGAACACAGGTAAGAAATATTGTTCTATGTATATAATCATATGTAGGCAAAGAGGTACAATTTTAAATGGATTCATGGTATGCATGATACTAAAAGTGTTTATTAAGTTAATAATGTGTCAAAGATATCTTTGCTTGTTGGTGATTTTCTTTTCATGGATCTGCATTAGGAAGAAAATTCATTTTAGACCATATTCATATTAAATTTCTTTTCTCCGTTAAAAATAGCTGTATATGCTAATCCCAAATACATTCTGAAAGATTATTTGGATGTAATAGGGCATTTCATGGGGAAACCGGCCCCACGCCCCCACCCCTTGGATCTGTACACCTGTATAGTCCTCTCTGGCCCAGGGCTACCTCTGACCCCAGTGACCTGAGCCATCTGGATGAGAGCCATCTGGAAAGCAATGAATTATAGGAGGCAAAAGCGTGGGCATCAGAGTCAGGCAAATCTGTGTTAAACACCCACTTTTGTTTGCCTTTTTTTTTGAGAAGTGCTTGTCTTTTAGTTGCCATGGTTACCCCGGGGCTGGGCGGCCCAGTGCGTTGTGGCCAGAGGGTCCGGAGGGCCGAGCGGGCGGTGCA
Organism: Vulpes lagopus; assembly: GCF_018345385.1. Classification (NCBI taxonomy): domain Eukaryota; kingdom Metazoa; phylum Chordata; class Mammalia; order Carnivora; family Canidae; genus Vulpes; species Vulpes lagopus. The sequence goes on from NC_054827.1 coordinate 2,651,906, forward strand.
GCCCAGGAAGAGCAGCCAGGTGGCGCCGCTGCAAGGCCGCCCCAGGTGCCAGCGGGGCACCTGCCAGGGCACCTGCCGGGCATCCCAGGGGTTCCCAGGACCAACCCTGTGCGGGCGGGCGAGCCCGGGACCCCCTCCTCAGGCCTCACAGGGGAGCCTGTCCCAGACCTGGGGCCCTGCGAGGGAGACACGCGGCCACGGACTGGGCCAGCCCCTCACCTGACCCGAGGTCGCCCGGTGCAGCTTCCCTGAGCCCCGCTGCCCCCGAGCCCTGAGGGCCAGGATGCCTGGCGGGGACATGGGCCTTGCCGCCTGCACAGGTAGGCCCTCGGGGTCAGCGCCCCTGCGGCCCTGGGACCCTGCAAGCCTTGGGACCCTGTGGCCCAGGGACTCTGTGGCCCTGGACTCTGGGGCCCTGGGACCCTGGGATCCTGGGACCCTGAGGCCTTGGGACTCTGTGGCCCTGGGACTCTGAGGCCCTGGGACCCTGGGACCCTCCAATCCCATTACCCTGCAGCCCTGTGACCCTACAGCCCTGGGACTCTGTGGCCCTGCGATCCAGTGACCCTGCAGCCCTGGAACCCTGTGGCCCGGTGACCCTGCAGTCCAATAACCCTGCAGCCCTGTGACTCTGAGGCCCTATGACCCTGTGACCTTGGGACCCTGGGACCCTGAGTCCCTGGGACCCTGTGGCCCTGGGACCCTGCGGCCTTGGGACCCTGGGACCCTGCGGCCCTGGGACCTTGTGGCCCGGCGACCCTGCAGTCCAATGACCCTGCAGCCCTGTGACTCTGAGGCCCTATGACCCTGTGACCTTGGGACCTTGGGACCCTGGGACCCTGAGTCCCTGGGACCCTGTGGCCCTGGGACCCTGCGGCCTTGGGACCCTGGGACCCTGGGATCCTGGGACCCTGTGGCCCTGGGACCCTGGGACCCTGGGATCCTGAGACCCTGCAGCCCTGGGACCCTGTGGCCCTGTGACCTGCAATCCCATGACCCTGCGGTCCTGTGACTCTGAGGCACTGTGACCCTGCAGCCTTGGGGCCCTGGAACCCTGGGACCCTGGGACCCTGCGGCCCAGGGACTCTGTGGCCCTGTGACTGTGCAGCCCTGAGACCCTGCCATCCCATGACCCTGCAGCCCTGGGACCCGGCGGCCCTGCACCCCCGCACCACCGAGCTGTCACAGCTCCAGGCCTGCGCCCTGCCTGTGCCCCTGCCCTACAGCTCTCTGGGCCCTGGCACCCTCTCTGCCGCAGTGCCTCCCCTGGGGACCCGGGGTAGGTGCCGTCAGAACAGTGGGTGACACGGGGGCAGAGGGCAGGCCATCCCACCAGGTGGCCGGGGTCACGGTGCTTAGTGCCCATGGCCCTGCCCAACCTGGGCTGCGGGGCAGGGGTGCAGCTCTGGGGAGGGAGCACCCATTACCCTAAATGTTTCCTCGGTTTCCACCATGAGGCTGCGCAGGTGGCCAGCCCCCAGCCGTCTGCAAGGGGCGGACCGCTGGGCTCTCCTCGATGGGTCCTCCACCCGCCGTCTCCCAGGTCCTTGTGGGCCCAGCAGCCCCCGGACAGTGTCCCCGCTTGCCTGTGGGCCCCTGTGGTGCCTCTGTGGTCGTTCTCAACACAGATGGGCCCCCCCAGCAGGACCCCAGCACCCTGCGGGGCCTGACCTCCTGCCCCCTCCCTCCCCCCCGAGTGGGGACCCCAGCACCCTGCGGGGCCTGACCTCTGGGCACCCCTGAAGCCTGGACAGTCTCTGTAGCCCGAAACCCTTGCCCCCTATTCCCCGGCTCCCTTCCTACCTGCCTGCTTCCCGTGCCCGCATCCAGCATCCAGGGCCGGGGACCCTGCAGATCCCATGCCGTTGCCACCAGTATGCTCCATGCGCCCTGGAAGTGGCCTGGTTCCTCGCCTGTCACCACCCCCTCCATCCCCAGGACATGGAAGTCCCTTCAGGGCAAGAGCTGTCTCCTCTGCACCCCCATCACCCAGTTTCCTAGATTTCTGGGCCAAATTCAAGAGTCTCTTATGTCAGGCAGCCGTGGGTTAGCCTAGGATGCAGCCCCGGGATATTCCAGTTGGGGACACAAACAATGAAATGATGGAGGGGATAAATGAACAACCAAAGAATGATTGATCGAATGCCTGATTTTTCTTCTTTGGAGAACCCCCAAGGCAGGATGCGACCGGCCAGGTGCACGTCCTCACACACATACATCGTCCGTGTTCCGTGGCCCCCATTTCTGTATTCTTTCCTTGCAAATCCTACAAAACTACTCTAAGGGTAGCTTTCTCCAGTCTCCTCTGATCCTTTGCCGTTTGATGGCAGATGACCTCTTCTAGATTTTCATGTGCCTCGGTTTACCTTTGAACACTAGCCTGGTTCTAAAATGTGTCTTCTGGTTAACAAACAACCGAAATAGTTGTCGAAGTACCTGAAATGTCCAAAGCCTGCAAATAAAGTCACGATCAATTGGACGAAACTTAGTAGTCCAAGTGAAATTGGCCGAATAATTCTTCCTTGATGGTTCAGAGAGCGCTTCAAAATGTGATTTATCTGAAAATGTTTTAGGTCAGTTTTGTCGAGGCCAAATCTGAATTCAATGAAAATTTCCATTTTTAGGCGCACACTTCTATGAATTTTGACAATTTTAGACAGTCACATAACCAGCGTGACGGTTAAGATTTAGAATGTTTCAGTCACAGCAAAAATTACTCTCCTGCTTTTTGGAAATAAATCACCATCTGCCACCACAGCTCCTGGCAGCCATGGATCTGAGTTTCTGTCCCTATAATTTGGTGTAGTTCAGGATGTTGCCTAAACGAATTCATAGAGCTGGAGTTCCCATGAGTCTGTCCTCTTTCCCTCGGTCTAACGCCGTTGGGGTCTCTGTATGTTCTGAGATGTCAGTGACTGAATCTTTGTCCTCCCTGAATTTTTGAATGCACCACCTCTGTTCAAGCACCCACCCCCGGATGATGGCCAGTAGGTAGCCCCAGCATGTTTTGTGGACGTGCTTATTCATTCCTCCTAGGTAGTGCTAAGAGTGGTGTGGCTGGGGCCTATGGTCAATATATTTTTAACTTTATAAGAAACTACCAAATTATTTCACAAAGTATGTTTTTTTTTTTACACCATTTTTGCTCCCACCAACAACGTATGAGTGTTCACATTGTTCCTTATCTTCCTGACCCTGTATTTTTAGGATTTTCTCCCCTCTTTTTTTTTAATTTTTATTTATTTATGATAGTCACAGAGAGAGAGAGAGAGGCAGAGACACAGGTAGAGGGAGAAGCAGGCTCCATGCACCGGGAGCCCGACGTGGATTCGATCCCGGGTCTCCAGGATCGCGCCCTGGGCCAAAGGCAGGCGCCAAACCGCTGCGCCACCCAGGGATCCCTCTCCCCTCTTTTATTTTTTTTTTTAAATTTTTTTTTAATTTTATTTATTTATGATAGGCACACAGTGAGAGAGAGAGAAGCAGAGACATAGGCAGAGGGAGAAGCAGGCTCCATGCACCGGGAGCCCGACGTGGGATTCGATTCCGGGTCTCCAGGATCGCGCCCCGGGCCAAAGGCAGGCGCCAAACCGCTGCGCCACCCAGGGATCCCTCTCCCCTCTTTTAATTCGTGTGTAACTGTAGGTCATCTTGCGGATAGGCTGCACGTCCCCGACTTTCCATGGGCTTGTTTCCTATCTGTATCTCTTCTTCGTTGAAGTGTCCGTGTAAATGGAACGTTTGCTTTTCTTACCAAGCTGGGCAAGAACTTTGTATAACCATCCTCCAAGTCCTTTATCAGCTATGTGTTTTACAAATAATTCCAGCCTTCGTGTTGCCCCTCTTTTCTTTGAATAGTGTCTTTTGAAAAGCTAACGCCTTAAATTTTGATAAAGTCAACTATACTACTTTTTCTTGTATTTTTCTGCCATAGTCTATCCTTTGTAAGAAAAGATTGCCTAAGTGAAGGTCACACAATCATCCTCCTATGATTTCTGCTAAAAGTGTTACAGATTTATACTTAGATCTATGATCTATATCAAGTTTGAGCATACTGAGCATATTGAGTTTGATGTGAGTTGTGGGACATAATTTTATTCTGTTTTGCATACGGTTGTCCAGTTGTGTCACTGCCATTTGTTTTAAAGACTACCCTTTCTCCTTTGAATGTCTCGGCATCTGTGGGAGAAATCATTTGAACCGGTATTTGTGGGTCTATCTATGTCTGGGCACTCTGTGTTCCGTTGATTATATATATATATATCTCCTATTGCCAATACCTCATTGTCTTGAATTTTGTAGTGTTGTGGCAACTTTAAAATCAGATTGTCCCCAGCAATTGCACTGCTGGGAATTTACCCCAAAGATGCAGATGCAATGAAACTCCGGGACACCTGCACCCCGATGTTTCTAGCAGCAATGTCCACAATAGCCAAACTGTGGAAGGAGCCTTGGTGTCCATCGACAGATGAATGGATCAAGAAGATGTGGTTTATGTATACAATGGAATATTCCTCAGCCATTAGAAACAACAAATACCCACCATTTGCTTCGACGTGGATGGAACTGGAGGGTATTATGCTGAGTGAAGTAAGTCAATCGGAGAAGGACAAACATTATATGTTCTCATTCATTTGGGCCATATAAATAATAATGAAAGGGAATAGAGGGGAAGGGAGAAGAAATGTGTGGGAAATATCAGAAAGGGAGACAGAACATAAAGACTCCTGACTCTGGGAAACGAACTAGGGGTGGTGAAAGGGGAGGAGGGCGGGGGGTGGGGGTGACTGGGTGACGGGCACTGAGGGGGGCACTTGATGGGATGAGCACTGGGTGTTATTCTGTATGTTGGTAAATTGAGCACCAATAAAAAATAAATTTATTATTAAAAAAAATAAAATCAGATTGTCTAAGCCCTGCAATTTATTCTTCTTTCCCAAATTATCTTGGCTAACCTAGGTCCTTGTATTTTCAAGATGCATTTTAGAATCAGCTGGCTGGTGTCTATTAAAATGTCACAAGGATTTTGATCAGTGTTGCGTTGGGTTTATAGATTAATTTGCGTAGAGGAGAGGTCTCTACGTTTTTAAGTCTTCTGATTCCTAATTTGACATATCTGTCTATTAGTTTGGGTGTGGGGTTTAGTTCATTAAGGCTACATAATTTTCAGCATCCAAATCTTGCATGCGTTTGGTTAAATTTATCCCTAAGTGTTTCATATATTTGATGCACATTATAATAGTACTCGTTTAAATTTCCATTTCCAACTATTCATTGCTATTACCGAGAAATACAGTTGAATTTGTATATTTAGACGTCGTTTCCTGTGCCCTGGCTTCAATTGCACGTTAGCAATAGAGCTGTTTTGCAGGCTCTTTTTGATTTTCTGCATAGATAGTCATGTCGGCTACAAATAAATACAGGCTTTTTTTTTTTTTTTCTCATTCCAATCTCTGTGTCTTTTATCTGTTTTTGTTGTTTGCTTCCCAGTGAGGACGGTGCCTCTTTCCTGATCTGAGGACACACGTATTCATTCCTGTCTTGATCAGTGATCGTATCATACTATTATTTGATAATGTATTCGTAGATACTCTATTCAGGTTGAGGAAGTTTTGAGTTGTCAAGACCGAGCGCTGATGTTTGTCTAAAGCCTTTTTCTGAATTGATTAGGGTGATCAGATGGCTCTGCTTTCCATTCACCAGTGTGGTGAATCAGAGGGATCAATGTTAAATCCTCAGTTACCAAGCTTGCGATGAGATTGTTCTCGATATGCTGAAGGAACTAGATTTTGTCTCTTTCCCACATCCTCAAGGTTTTGTTCCTGGGAAAGAAAGGTGCAGAGGACTGCATACTCCTGGTTGCTCACAGTTACAGCGGCCAGTTACCTCCCCGACCCCCTGTTGTCCCGGACACTCTCCTGTCTTCAGACCTGCCCCCAACCTCTTTGGAGCCAGTGGAGGCCCAGGGAAAAGAGCTCACACGCGACTTAACAGATATAGCTCTTTCCCTCTCCTGAGGCCGGGATCACGCTACTGTAGCATCCCCAAGGGCAGTGGAGGGGACTGAGAGTCTGACCTAATAAATTTTAGAAGTGCCTCTTAACTGATTTTCTTTTTTGCAAAAAAATGCTTTCACACCTATAATATCTTTACAGTTACTTGTACCGTAAATGCTGTATTTAATTTCCCCCTAATAGATTACTATGCTCTTATACTTCTGAATTTTTAGCAGTTTCTTTTATATTTGCCTTGCTCACTCTTCCTTTTTCCTTTGTATATCTTCCCACTGTTAAGATTATTGGATAGTTTTAAAAGTGTAGTTCTGTAGACTCTATATATTTTATGATGGCGTATCTTCATTTTTTCCAGCTTTTTCTAAATACATTTGATATATAAGATAGTGTAAGTGTAAGGTGCAAAATGCAGTGGTTTGATATCTGTATATATTGAGAAATGATTACTGCGGGAAGATCAGTTAATACATCCATTACCTCTCAGAGTTGCCTTTTTTTTTTTAATGGCGAGAATATTTAAGATCTATTTTCCTAGCAACTTGCAAAGTAGACAGTGTTGTTAACTATAGTCAGCGATATATTAAATCTCCAGAACTGACTCATCTTATAGATAGAAGTTTGTACACCTTGGCCATCGTCACCCTCAGGCCCTGGCACCCACCAGTCTATTCTCTGTTTTTATGAAGTTTTTTGTTGTTATCATTTTTTTTCTTTGTTGTTTTTGTTTCTGTTTTTCTGTTTTGTTTTGTTTTGTTTAGACTCTACATTTAAGTAAGACCCTCCACTATTCATTTTTCTGGTTTTTCCTGGTTGACTTTATTAGCATGATACCCTCCAATTTCATCCATGTTGTCACAAATGGCAGGATTTCCTTCTTTTCAATGGCTAAATAATACTCTGATACACATATCAATATCTATATTCTATTTTATCTACTCATCCAGTAACGCATGCTTATGTTGTTTCCATGCCTTGTCTGTTGTAAATAATTCTGCAGTGAACATGAGGGTCAGATAAGTTTTTCAAGACCCGATTTTGTTTTTTTTGGGTGTATACCCAGAAGTGGGATTGCTGGATCATAGGTCAGTTCTGTTTTTATTTACTTATTTTGAGGAGCTGTTTTCCACAGCGGATGCAACAATTTACTTTTTGACTAACGGTGCCCAAAGGTTTCTACTTTTCCACATTCTAATAAAAAATTGTCATCTCTTGTCTTTTTCATAATAGTGACAGTTCTAAAAAATGTGAGGTGATATACTGTGGTTTTGATTTGCGTTTTCCTGATGGCTAGTGATGCTAAGCACCTTTCATGTTGCTTGTTGCTATTGGCCTGTGGTATATTTTCTTTGGAAAAATGTCTATTTTTTTCATAGGATGTTTTAAATTTATTTATTTGTTTTGTTTGTGTTTTCTTTTGCCCTTAGGTTGTATGGGCTTCTTATGTATTTTGGATCTTAACCGCTTATCAGACATATGGCTTACAAGTATTTTTTTTGTATCCCATAGGTTGCCTTTTTGTTGTGTTGATTTATTTTCTTTGCAGAAGCTTTTTAGTTTGATGTAGTTATTTTTGCTTTTGTTTGTGCTTTTGGCATCACATCAAAAAATCATTACCAACACCAATGTCAAGGAACTTTTCCCCTGTGTTTTCTTGTAGGAATTTTATGGCTTCAGGCTTACATTTAAGTCTGAATCCATTTGAGTTAAATTTTGTGAGTGGTATAAGGTGGGGTCCAATCTCATTCTTTTACATGTGAACATCCAGTTTTCCCAGCACTATTTATTGAAGAGACTATTCTTTCACTATTGAGTATTCCGGGTTCTCTTCTCAAATATTAGCTAACTGTAGAGGCATGAGTTTATTTCTGGGTTCTCAATTCTGTTTCATTGGTCTATGTGTCTTCTTTTTTAAAGATTGTATTTATTTATTTGAGAGAGAGAGAGAGAGGCAGAGAGAGAGAAAAAGAGAGAGGGAATGAATGATGGGAGGAGCAGAGGGAGAACCAGAGTCCTTGCAAGGCAGAGACCCCAGTGCGGAACTTGATCCCAGGAGCCTGGGATCATGACCAGATGCCCAATCTACTGAGCCACCCAGGTACCCTTTGTGTCCATTTTTATCCCAACACCATATTGCATTGATTACCAGGGCTTTGTAATATAGTTTGAAATCAGGAAGTGTTATGCCACCAGCTTTGTTCTGCTCTCTCATAATTGCTTTGACTATTTGAATTTTTTAAATTTTTTTTGTAGTTCCATATGCATTTTAGGATTTTTTTTTTCTATTTCCATGACAAGTCCTATTAATTTTCAATAGCAATTTCACCGAATTTACAGATAACTTTGGGTAGTGTAAACATTTTCGCATTGTTAAATCTTCTGATCCATGAACACCTTTCCATTTGTCTTCAGTTTTTTTCATCAGTCTTACTTTTTTTTCAGTATACAAATCTTTAACCCTTTTAATTAAATTTATTCCGAAATATTTTACTGTTTTGACACTATTGTAAATGGGATTATTTTCTTAATTTATCTTCCAGATAGTTTATTGTTAGTATATAAAAATGGAATTTATTTTTTAACGTTGATTTTGTATCCTGTAACTTTACTGAATTTGTTTACTCTCACAAGTTTTGGTGGAATCTTTAGTTTTTATGTGTATAGACAATTTTCCTTCTTCTTTTCCAGTTTGGATGCCTTTTATTTCTTTTTCTTGTCTGATTGCTCTAGCTAGGACTTCTAGTACTGTACTGAATAGAAGTGATGAGAGTGGGGAATTTTGTCTTGTTCCTGTTTTTAGAGGAAAAGCTTTCAATCTCTCGTCATTGAGTACAGTGTTAACTGCAGAGTTGTCATATACAGGGTCTATTATGTTGTGATATGCTCCTTTTACACCCACTTTGTCAAATGCTTTGTTTGGTTTTTTAATCATGAAAGTACGTTGAATTTTGCCAAATACTTTTTCTGCATCTAATGATATGAGTATATTATATTTATCCTTCATTCTGTGAATGTGGTATATCACATTTATTGATTTGCATATGTTGAACTCTCTTTGCCTCTCAGGAATAAATGCTATAGGATCATGGTAAATGATCCTTTCAATATGCTGTTGAATTTGGTTTGCTAGTATTTTGTTGAGAATTGATCAGGATATTTTCTTGTATTTATCCGACTTTGTTATGAGGATAACATTGGCCTTATAAAATGAGTTTGGGAATATTCCTCACTTTCAAATTTTTTGGAAGAATTTGAAAGATACTGTATTAATTTTTATTTAAATGCCTGGTAAAATACACAAGTGAAACCATCTGATCCTGGGTTTTAAATTAGTGTTTCAACCCACTCAATTATTACTGGTTTATTCAGATTTTTTTTTTTCATGATTCAGTCTTGGAAGATTATCCAGTTTCTTGGTATAGAAATTGTTCAAAGGGGCAGCCCGGGTGGCTCAGCGGTTTAGCACCACCTTCAGCTCAGGGCCTAATCCTGGAGACCTGGGATCAAGTTCCATGTTGGGCTTTCTGCATAGAGCCTGCTTCTCCCTCTGCTTGTGTATGTGTGTGTCTCTCTCTCTGTGTCTCTCATGAATAAATAAATAAAATCTTTAAAAAAATTGTTCATAGTAGCCTTTTATTATCCTTTATATTTTTTTGGTGTCATTTGCAATGCCATCTCTTTCATTTATAATTTTATTTGCATCTCACTTTTTTCTTGGTTAATTTAACTAAAAGTTTGTCAGTTTTACCTTTTCAAAAAGGCAGCTCTGTGTTTTATTGATTTTTTCCTATTGTCTTTCTAGTCTCTGTTGCATTTATTTCTGCTCTAATATTTATTATTTCCTTCCTTCTCTGAACTTTGGGCTTTGGGTTTAATTTGTTCTTTTATTTCTAATTCCTGGAGGTGTAAAGTCAGGTTGTTTATTTGAGATTTCTTTTTCTTTAGGCCTTTATGGCTAGACACTGACTTTTTACAACTTCTTTTGCTTCATTTAGGTTTTGGTCTATATGGCATATGCAAAGATAATTTACAGGGTTTCTTTTCTGTAGATTTTATATCTATTTAATAATCTCTTTCCTGCTGGATGGACTTCCTCCATTCTTGAATGACTATCTGTTTAAGATTAAAGTTGCATGTAGTTTAGTGAAGTTTGTGTTTGCATCTAAAGCATGATTTAGTTCCTCTCCTCCTTCATCTTAACTATTATTTTCTTTGTTATTTTAAGAACTTTTCAATTGAAAATTATCCTTATATTTTCCTGAGTGAGTAGATATAGTTATTTTAGAACATCTTAAATTTATTCTTACTTGGTATATGGCTGATATGATTTAGTCATTTTTATTCAAGTTATTCTCATGAGGTTACATTTATTCTTAGAAATGTGAGCTATAATTTTATTATCCCATAAACATTGGTACTGACTCAAAAGTGCCATGATTTGAAGTATCAAGTTATTGTGTTTGTTGATCATATCTTTTTAACTATAATGTGCTAGTAGCATTCCATTTCTATTTATAGAGGCGAAATATCTTTTTCGGGAAGAAATATGTCTCTAACTATATTCCTAAAATAAAATATTTTTAATACACATCGCTATGCAAGGTACTTACCATGAATTTGTGAGCGGCACTAGATAAATTATATATCTATGGAACCGGAGTCTTATTTTTGTCCCAGGGCAATGTGGAAATGGTTCAAGAAAATATAAGCACTCAGAAAAGCAGAGCTTAAGGAGAAAATGTTTCAGAATTGTAAAATCTCTCTTTACAATGAAGCCACAATTTCATTTTTAAATACAGCAATCTCATTGGTTTTCACTTTTTATATCAGGTTATTCTAATAGAAAAAAATTGAAGTGGGGGACCTGATAACAAAGGAAAATTTTTCAGAAGAACATGATGTAGTCAAAAACTCAACTTGTAGTAACCAAAAAGATATGTCTCAAAAGGTAGAAAATATTATGATATATTTGAAATGACACCATGCAACACTATTGAAAAAAATAGTTTTCATTTTATGACTAAACTTTTACCAAGTGATACTGTCTATATCTATTTATCTAGAGGAAGAAGCAACTTTGGAAGAGAAGTGATAAAACTACATCCGGACCACTTTTCTTGAAAGTGGACAGTGCCCTGTGATGCCTCAGTAAACACTGTTGTGCTAAGTGAGGTGTAAGATACTGTACAGACTTAACACAGAACTCAAGTCTGTTATTACTTTTGCACAGGCTACTTGACACAGTCAACTTACATAGATGCATTACACATGGGATAAAAGTCATTTCTACCTATTAATTTGCTTTTATTAATGAAGAATAGTTATAGCACTTTTTCCATTAAGCCATACTCGTGATTAAATGTGTATTTTGGAGTCTTATACACGTTTTTGCTGATAATAAGGCTGAGATGAATTTAACCATTTTTTTTTTAGTATGTGTGAGCAGTTTAAAGAATAACTTTGTGAGGGGAAAAAACATATTTCTAAACCATGCATTTTGCTGTTACAGCGTTTACTCCCCTGCCCCCACAATATTTGTTATTTCGTAATAGAAGGCATATAAGCCTCCCTCCTTGGGTCAGCATATTTTTACATAATTGAGGATCAGAGTCATGAAAAGGGTACTGAACCAGAATGGGGGGTTGTCACCAGCCTTGGAAAGAAGGTGGAATCTAAGGGCATGTAGAACTGAAGGGATTAGGACCCAAAGAGAACATATCAAGCCATGAGCACGTCTTTAGGATGTCCTATGTGATGTGAAGCATGCCTGTCTCCCGGGTGTGACGGTCGCTTGATACCTCCTGGTTCACGTGGAAGTCAAAACATACAGAGCATTAAGATATTTACTTCCTTAAAGATAAAAGGAAATAAGTGGACACTAAATTCTGATCAGTGTTCTGTAGTAGAATAATAACTTCTGATACACAAGGTTACTATTTAGTTGTGTTTTTGTCAATATTCCCTTGGAGCTGCCCTTATAATGAATAAGATGAAGTAGATCATCTTCACGAGTTGACTCCTTGACAGATGCAAATGCACAAATGCGCACACCTAGACTCATTTCCTTTACTTTGTGATCTTTGTTATTTTTACCTAAAGAGTAAGGAATAGGAAATTAGATATAAACTATATACAAAACAGCTTACAAAAGCAATATCGAACATTTTATTTTTATTGCATATATTAGGCAGTTCGAGGAATGTGAGAATGTGTTGAGGGATGTGCAGGTTTGTATTTCTTTAGAGTCAGTAATATATGTATTTGTCAAAATATATAAAATATAAAATATGTGTAATTGTCAAAATCTACATAATACACAGAAAAGGAAATATATTTAATAAAGTCAATAATTTAATGAATAAAATAAAAACAAATTCTTGAAAAAGAAAACTTCATAAATACTGAGTATACAGATTGTTCAGGTGAGCAAAGAAAAGTTAAAAAAAAAAGTGAGTAATCAAAACATTTCACAAAATGCTATCAGACTACACAGACACGGGGCACCAGGTGGCTCAGTCTGCTGAGTGTCTGCCTTCGGCTCAGGTCATGATCTCAGGGTCCTGGGATCCAAGGAGCATCAGACTCACTGCTCAGTGGGGAGTCCGCTTCTCTCTTTCCCTCTGCTGCTCCCCTCTCGGTCTCTCTCAAATAAATAAATAAAATCTTTAAATAAAAGAATACACAGCCAGACAAGCAAGATCAGTCAATTTGGGCTTTTAAAGTAGTGAATGACTATTTATCCTGTGGTTTTGTGCTAAAACACGCTGATTTTGTGGGAAAGAGGAATCGGAAAATTAAAAATGACAACACTTTCTCCCCTAAGTGCAGGCTTTTTCCATGTCATTTTTCTTTCCTTTAAATTAAATTGCAAGATATGTACTGAAAAAGTTCCACTGTGTGTTTAACCATTTAGCTCTTTATTGGATATTACACATGGATGAACAACTTCAAGTAATCATTTAACAGTAAAAAGTCAGTGATGTAGCAATACTAATCAATATTGTTTTCTTACTGATTCAGGAATCACTTTGGAACTTAAAGGATGAAGTGATCATTGCATTGTGTTTGTTGATAATGTTAGTTCAAATTATGGTGAATAACATTTAAAGAGATGTAAGAGTGTAAATACTACATAATATTCTGTGTAAATGTATGTCTTAAGTTATTTTGTCAAATGAGATTTTTTTTATTACCAACCTTTTATTCATTCAGAACTTTACATTTAATCTGAAATATATTGGAATTGTACCCTAGTATATCGCCTTGATCCTTGACTCTTAGTTCTCACTTTTGTTAGTTAGCTTTTCCTTTTGTGGCAGACAGACCACACAATACCCCCAGTGTTCTTTATTTTCTTGCCCTTGTATGATAGCTTCCCCTTGATTATGGACTGGGCTGTGCTTACTTGTAACCAGTAGATTATGTCAGAGGGGATGGATTCTCACTTCATGATTGTATCACATGAACCTGTAACTTCCATCTTGCTAGCCAGCCCTCTCTCTTGTGGGCTTTGGACAAGCTAGGGATTATGTGGAGATGGGTCCCATGATAATGGATTCAGGTGTCCTCCAGCCAACAGCAGTTACAAACTGAGGCCCTTGGTCCAATCCCCCCAAGGGAAATGAATCCCTCTACTAACTGCATAAATGAGGTGAGGAGCAGGTGCTTCCCTGGTGAGCCACCAGATAAAACCCCAGCCCTGGCTGGCACCATAATTTCAGTGTCAGGAGTCCCTTCCCCCCAGAGAATGTGTGTGTATGCGTGTGTGCATGTGTGTGTAATCTGAAGGGGGGCAGGATGTTGGTATTTTATGTGTAAGTGTAATTCTGCTATTGCTTGCAAATACTCTCAATAAACATCGGATGGAACTGGAAGGTATTATGCGGAGTGAAGTAAGTCAATCGGAGAAGGACAAACATTTTATGGTCTCATTCATTTGGGGAATATAAAAAATAGTGAAAGGGAATAAGGGGGAAAAGAGAAAAAATGAGTGGGAAATATCAGGGAGGGAGACAGAACATGAGAGACTCCTAACTCTGGGAAACGAACTAGGGGTAGTGGAAGGGGAGGTGGGCGGGGGTTGGGGGTGACTGGGTGACGGGCACTGAGGGGGGCACTTGATGGGATGAGCACTGGGTGTTATTCTATATGTTGGCAAATTGAACACCAATAAAAAATAAATTTATATTAAAAAATAAATTCGTGGTTGGAAAGGTGTGGAATAAAAAAAGAAAAATAAAACTAAATCTCCAAGTCTGAGGTTCTTACCTAAATCATTAAGATTAAGAGAAATTATACAGTTTTGTTGTTTTTATTGTCGTTGTTTTTAGGAAAAGGATAAACAATTCCAAACATGCTACTTCTGAAAGCATTGGAAAAGTGTCAATCTAAGGATCCTTAATTGCTAGCTGCTTTGAAACAGCGTGGTGCCAGGGGGAGCGCTTACCACAGTCTGGGTGCACACAGCCGGGATCAACCACACAAGTCATCACTAAGAACTGCACACAGTTGGCTGTGTCACATGTCGGGACAGATTTGTGATATGCTCATGTCATGTTGCTGTCCAATCAGGGACGCTGAATTTGAAATTCATTACCTGAGAGGAATAGAGGTTTATGCTTACTTTCTTCACAGCTGGCACGTTCTCAGCCCATAGTGGTGTTTCCTTGTCTTATCTAATACAAAGCTAGTGATCAGAACAGAGGCCCAGAAACAGAGCTCAGGTGTCAACAGCTCTTTCGTGAATTTATTCAAACCATTTAATGAAAATTTCCACTCTTTATTTACAGCACTGATAATTAAGTAAGTTAATTAACCCAAATTTTGGAAGCTATGCTACTGAAATGTGGTGATAGTCTTAGAAATTTTTGTATAAGGGAGCATAACCACTAGACTAATGTATATGGGACCATCTGAAAGTCTTTATCAGTATTAGTCTGGGGGCCTCTTAAACGATAAATTCAATCTTTGTACATCTTGTTAAAAATCTCTTAAATATGTATGTGAGATTCAGATCAGATAACCACTTGATCCTCATAACCTGACATTCCAAGGACTGACAAGTAAATTGCTTTTTAAAATAAATTCTCTAGAGTACAATGGTTTTGCTTTTTATTAACAGTGTTTTAAAATTTGTGTGTTTGTATTTTCCAAACTGGATCCTTAGTGATGTGGGTTTTTTTGTCTTTTTTTTTTTCATATTGTGAGTACAGAACTAAAACGACAGGTTAAGTAAATGAATGAAAAAAGAAAAAAAAAACAGTCATTTTCAATTGCTGAATCAAGACTGGTCATTTTAAGAATCTGGGTCCTTTTGTTTTATGAATATTTAAGGCTTCTAATTCTTGCAAAGAGGGGAAGAATTTAATTGGGTAGTTGCAATCAAAACAGCTGGTAGGATTCCTTTCTTTGTCATCTTTTTATGGCTGAGTGGTTTTGAGTAAATGGAAAAGGATAAAGCAATGAGTTTGGTCACTGGGAAGAGAAAAATGGAACAGCTCCATAGGTGAAGTGCCATTAGAGATAGGGGGTCTCTGTGACCAGGAGACAAGCAGTTGACACATGGCTATTGGAAGTACATTACACCCTTGCTGCACAATAACAAAAAGCATCCATGGCAGGCAAAACCAGATTCTCAATAAAAAGATGACTAGGTGATCAATAATCATCAAAAATATGCAGAAATCCAAGACAATTAAGAAAGTGGTTAAAAACTAACAAATAGTGTATAAGACGTGTATTTTTTATGCATTTTAAAACATTCTGAGAAGATACTCGTAGATTTCAACACAGAAAGGTTCATGGCCCAGAGAACACTAAGAGATTCTGTTAAAGAGATTCCCACCCCCCCAAAAAAAAACCTTGAACCCAAAAAGTGGAGAGTGGGAGAAATGACATACAAATAAAGCTTATTCGACAAATTAAGTTTCAAATATTAAGTAAAGACCAATAATAACAATTGTGGGGCATCCCGATGATGTGGGGACCAGTCACACAGGTGGTGAAAGAAACCACCCAGGGCAGAGCAAAGGAGATAGACCTTTATTGAATATACTGCAAGAGAGCAGTGGGCAGGATGGCCAGGGAGAGACTGTCTGCCAGGTGGTGGTGGTGAGGGGCTAAAACTATAGGGCAGAGTATGGGGACCATGGAATTGTCCCTTGTATTGGTAATCATAGGAACTGTGCCTTCGGTTTAGTGCCTGTGGGTTAATGAGCCTGTCTGCATTCGGCTCTAGAATGTCTGCAGAATCACAGCCATGAAACCCATCAAGACACATTGTAGAGTTTTTGCAGAGCTGGGTTTTTAGGACACTGCCATGAAGGCTTGTGCGTATGGGACCTCTGACCATTCAGAGGACTTCCAGCAAAAGAGATCAAGTTTTAAAATAGTATTCGAAAAACAAATTTCATGGAGGGGCCATACCTCTTGGTGTGGAAGTTTGTACTGGGGTCAGGAAACACTGAATAAAGATATGGTGCTTTTCCTCAGGTTTGAGGGGTCAAATTTGTTACAGTTTTTAAAAACACAGCCCGAAGGTACGTCTGAGGGAGTTTGTCCCATAGTGGGGAAGACCAGCTGCTGATTCCCAAAGGGATGTCTCATCAAAGGGAATGGAGCCTGACCTGTGGTCATGCTTGCAGTCAGTACATCCCATTGGCCAGAAAAAGGATCAGACCTTCTGGAAGGCAATTGACTCTACTGGGTGTCCTACCAGGAGAGTCATAGCTGATGGCAGTACATCCCCTACAAAAGAGAATGCCAGACATCTGCTGTCCAAACTGGTGTGGGAAAGGAGGGGTGGGCAGAACCCATCACTCAGACACCTAGGAATGCATTTTGCCTGTGAATCAAGACAGTGGCCCTGGATCAGCAGGAGCAAAGGAATGGAGTGGGAGGCAAAAGAAGCAAGGGAGCTGAGAGTCAGCCAGCATCCCTGTCCTGGGTGGATTCACCCTGGGAGACCTGCAGAGCAAGTGGGAGAGGGGAAGGAGGGGTCCCTCACCCTCATAGCTGTGGGCAGTCCAACCTGTTTGCTCTCAGACCTTCAGAGGGCACCAAGGAGCCACCCTGGCTGGAGGCCCTCAGTTGTCTGGAAAGTTCTAGGGTCAGACTGCGGTAGGGCTGTAAAGAGAAAGGTGGGGGGCAGTGAATCCCTCACCATTTCAGGCAAAAGCAGTCTAACTCCCCCACTCCCACCCCCACCGATGGATGCTCACCAAGAAATAACCTCTTCTGGATATTATCAGTTACCCAAGGTGTATATAGAGTTGGTCCATGAGGGATAGACCTAGGAAATTCCTGGAGAATCTGAGGAGAAGCCCAGCCGACAGGTTCTCCTTTGCAGGCCAACAAACGTGGGGCATCGGATTGTATGGGGCTGGCAGTGCTGGCAGTGAAAGATTCACCCAAAGGAGAACAGAAGAGATAGAAGGTTGTTTAATAGATGGCAAGGGTGCGGCAAGGAGGACAGCAGCAGACAGACTGCCTTAGGGGCTGTCTGGTTACAGGGTGGAGTGAGGAGGTTTGGGAATGTATGGAATTCTTTCTTTTTTGGTAACTGTGCCTGGTTTCCAGCAGCCCGTTGGCCGTTACAGCCTGTGGCTTAATGAGCCTATTTGCCTCAGCTCAGTGGTCGCTGTGGACCCTTTTGCCTTCCCCAAGATTACATTGCCCAAGCCTGCTGCCTAACAGTGGCCTCTACAACAATGAATATACAGGAGTTAAATTTGCCTTATAACAGATATTCTCAGTTTGGATTTAAAATCTAGCTATGCATTATTTACAAGTGACACAATTGATTATAATGACATAGAAAGATTGGAAAGAAAATAAGAAATTCAGTCTAAGGAGATGCAGATGATAGAAAATATTAACATAAATCAAAGGCAAATCTAAGGCGAAAACCATTAACGTCGTTTAAAAAGAATACACCAAGACCACGTAATAATTTGAAACTGTACGTCACACATACTGTGGAAGGCACCTGACCTGGTTTAGTCAAATTAAGTATATGCACGTGCCAAGAAACACCAATTCCATTCTTGAGCAAACAATTTCAAATGTGCTCGGAAGGCAAGATTTACAGGGACATTTATCAACATGTTCATGTAGTGGGGACTGGATCCTTTTGTCCATCTGGGATAGAATAGATAAATTGAAAGTAATAGTAAGATGTGCTACACACTACTTAGAATAAACAGATTATATGTACACACTGCAATATAATAATCAACCAATTATATTGATTGAAGATTCACTGCCCCCCACCTTTTTCTTTACAGCCCTACTGCAGTCTGACCCAATATATTATATTGGTTATATATAAATATATATATATAATTATAATATATAATTATATAAACCATAAATTATTTTTTAAAAAAGGAAGAGAACTATAATATCATGCCATTACATGAATTAAAATGCATGAACTCCAAACAATAATGCATGTTTTACAAGTTCACATACTTAATTTGCCATGCATCCATAGGCAGCACTAGAGTGTTTGCCTGTGGGGAAAGACAGGAATGAAGAATGAAAACAGAGGGTGGATATGGACCCATTCATGAACCCATTCATTCATTTCTCCATCACAGACCTATGATCACCATGGAAAAATGTATAATGAACTAAAGTATACCTGGAGAGAAAGAAAATACATAGCCTGAGTTTTGCTTGTGCGAAAGGTCTAAGCAAAGGTCCAAGCAAAGCAACTCATTTTCTATAAAATCTATGAACAGTGACAAAAATAACCAAAGCGGGGGGGGGGGGGGGCAAAAACTGAAGACACTGGGGAGTGAATAAGAACTTTTGTTTTTGTTTGTTTTGAGTTTTGCTGGGAGGTGGGGAGGGCTAGTCCACAGTTGGAGCAATCCTGGGATGAGCTCTGCATTGTGTATGGTGTTTTCTGTCTGGGTGACTGTGGTCACAGCATAGCCTGGAGGGGAGAAGGGGCTATTTGGAGGAACTAGGAGAAAGACACAGGGTAAATGTATGATATAACGACTCACAAAACATAAATAAATATAAATTATAGTTAAATATGTACAGGTGCTCACTATCATAATTACATTGAGAGTAATGAAACCAGAGTGAATTAGTGCTGTGCACCCAATGAGATAACCAAAGTTAAAAAGTCAATGTGTACTTGAATATTTATACCTTCACCCACAATAGCCAATACCAAAGAAAGCCCAAAGGTCTATCAGATTGTGAAAGAATTAGCAAAATAGAGCATATTCATATAATAAAATGGAGCTACTGATGTGGGCAAAAGTATGGATGAAACTTAGAATCATGCTAAATTAAACACAACAAGAAAGAGTCTGTTCTGTATGATTCAATTTACATAAAATTCTAGAAAATGGGAGCTAATGTATAGTGACAATAAGCAAGTCATTTGTTGTTGGAATCGCAGAGGATGGAACGAACTGCAATGCGGCAGGAACAGTTTGAGGAGGAGGATGGAAATACTGTGATTTTTTTATTGTTGTGGTGATTTCATGCATATACTCATCTGTCAATGCTCAATGATTTCTACACTTAAACAAATGCATTGCATGGTATATAAATTATACCTTAATAATGACCTTAAAAAAGTAAAATGAAAATATATAAGATTTGACAGACATGCAATATTACAGAGAAATTCGCATGGAATGCTCTCAGAAGTAAATTATATCAAAAAGAATCTATAGAATACTTGAATTATGAATTTAACAAGATGCAATCATTTCTATGTAAACACACACACACACACTAGGTCACAAAGTAAGTTTCATTAAATTTGAAAGAACCAATACAACACACTTGTTTTCTATCACAAACCACTATAGTTAGAAACAAATGATTTAAGATAGACTAAAACACAAGTCTTGGGTGAAAGGTTAAGGTAAATGGGTGGCAGGCATTAAGGAGAGCACATGATGTCATGAGCCCTGGGTGTTATACTACACGTTGGCAAATTAAATTTAAATAAAATTAAAAAAAAAAAAAACACTTATCTTAAGACCTGAATAAAGTGACTTCTAATTAAATTATGGATTAAAATAATATATTTTTTAGAATTAAATGATAATAAAGAATTTAAGTATCAAACCAGGAAGGATTTGGTAAAGTATTATAAGTAAAATATTAAAAGATTAAAATCAAGAAGGAAATAAAAAGAAAGACTGAATATTAATGACCAAAGAATTAAGAAGTTAGTGAAACAACCACTGACCCAAGGCAAGTTCAAGGGAGGAGATAATAACCAGTAAAAATAAATTGATCTGATATGAAACAAAGAAATAATATGAGATCAATAACAAGTTCAATTTGGTCAAAAAATAATAAAATATAAAAAGAGAAAAATACATGTGAATGCAAAAGGTGCACATGTTCTAAGAGTAGAGATGTGAACAAACGAGCAAACAAAATCCAGGATAGATTTCAACAACTTTTTCAGCATAATTTTCTTTATAGAGACAAATGGCCAATGTTGTATAAAATCATAGTAGACTCAAATAGAGCTTGATTAACATCTAATAAATGTATAAAATGATAATAATTAACTATTTTACTCCTTCACTCTCAACTATAACAAAAGTAGTCAGGTTCAGAGGGTTTCATATAAACATTTCACCGAAACTTCAAAATATCTTTATGCAGGGATCCCTGGGTGGCACAGCGGTTTAGCGCCTGCCTTTGGCCCGGGGTGCGATCCTGGAGACCCGGGATTGAATCCCACGTCGGGCTCCCTGCATGGAGCCTGCTTCTCCCTCTGCCTGTGTCTCTGCCTCTCTCTCTCTCTCTCTCTGTGACTATCATGAATAAATAAAAAAATTAAAAAAAAAAACTAGTCAAAATATCTTTATGCATTACAAACTGTTAAGGTGATCTAAAATAGTAAACTTTATGCAAATAGTGTATAATAATGTGTAATGAAAAGTATAGTTTTAAAAGTAAATTAAAGTAAAACATATAACTTGAAAGTTAACATTTTAAAGGTAAAAATTATATATTTTTAAAAATTAGATCCAGAAGTGAGGTGGGTCGGAGGAGGGGAAATAGATGATGATGGGATGAAGGAGTGCACTGATTGTGATGAGCACCAGCCGTGGGTGGAAGTGGTGAATCACTATATTGTACACCTGAAACTAATATTACATGGTACAGTAACTAATGGGAATTTAAATGAAAAAAAATAGATTAGATACAGAAAATGTATTTGGTAAAATGCATCAGAAATTTATCTATTTAGATAGAGAAAAATGGCAGCCCACCTAATTTGTTAATCTTCTGAAAATACAGGAAACAGTACATTTTTTGGAAATATTTTTATTAAAGACAAAAATCAGGGTGCATGTGACATCACTTCCCTCATCGAATACTGCGTGAGAGAGCCTAGGCAAGAATACGTACATATCTGTATAATGTTTGAAATGACAGGTTAGAAAGAAAGTTTTTTTTTTTTTTTTTTTTTAGAAAGAAAGTTTTTATTCTTAATTGGATTGTTCACATTTTAAATAAAAAAATAATTCATGAAATAGAGCTTAAAAAAGAATGGAACTAAATACTTCTATTTAGAGTACTGATAAAACTTATAATAGGCATAGGGTTAATTCTAGGAAAATTATGTAAGTCCTTATAGAGAAAAACTGACATAAGCTCATGAAGAGGATGATCAAATATTTGGGATTCGTTATATTGTGGGTTTGGTAGAGCCAAAACACAATAAAGCATTATGTCTAAAACAATGTGCATACCTTAATTAAAAAAAAAAAAAACACTTTATTGCTAAAAAAAAAAAATGCTAACCATCCCGTGAGCTTTTAGCAAGTCATGATGTTTTCGCTGGTGGGGGTCTTGCCTCAGGGTGGAGAGGTGCTAGTTGATCAGGGTGGTGCTGGGGGAAGGTGAGGTGGCCCTGGCAGTTTCTGAAAACAAGAACAATGAAGTTTGCCACGTGGATCAACTCTCCCTTTCATGAATCTCTCTGTAGCGTGTGATGTTTGATAGTGTTTTATTTAAGTAGAACTTCCTTCAAAATTGGAGTCATTCCTCTCAAATCCTGTCACTGCTTTATCAACCAAGTTTATGTAATGTTCTAAATCACCATCTATGGCATCTATAGCCCCACGAGATGGATTTCTTAAGTCATAAGACTTGAAAGTTGAGATGATTCCTTGATCCACGGGCTGCACGATGGATGCTGCATTAGCAGACATGAAAACCACGTTAATCTCATTGTCCGTCTCCCTCAGAGCCCTTGGGTGACCAGGTGACGGTCAGTGAACAGCGGTATTTTGAAAGAAATCCTTTTCTCTGAGCATTTGATCTCCGCAGTGGGTTTCGTATTCAGCGAAGTGCGTTGTAAACAGATGTCCCGCCACCCAGGCCGTGTTGTTCCATGTATGGGGCACGGGCAGAGTAGATGTGGCATCATTCCGAAGGGCCCTCGGACGTTCAGAATGGTGGGTGGGCCCTGGCTCCCATCTGCAGTCCCCAGCTGCGTTAGCCCCTCGCAGGAGAGTCCGCACCTGTCCTTTGCAGCTTTGAAGCCAGGCTCTGACTTCTGTCCGGCTGTGAAAGTCCCAGATGGCATCTTCTTCCAACAGAAGGCTGTGGGGTCTACACTGAAGATCTGGGGTTGAGTGTAGCCTCCACCTTCCTGAACTCTTGAGCCGGGTCTTCCGGAGGACCTGCTGCAGCTTCTCCATCAGCCCCTGCTGCTTCACCTGTGCTTTCACGTGGTGGAAGAGGCTTCTTCCCTCAAACCCGCTAACCAGCCTCTGCTGCTTCAGATGTTTCTTACAGCCTCCTGCCCTCTCCCAGCCGTCCTAGAACCGAACAGAGTTAGGGCCTTGCTCTGGGTCAGGCTCTGCCATTTTATTTCTTTTATGATTTATTTATTTATTTATTTATTTATTTATTTATTCATGAGAGACACAGAGAGAGAGAGGGGCAGAGACACAGGCAGAAGAAGAAGCAGGCTCCCTGCGGGGACCCCAACGTGAGGACTCCAGGATCATGACCTGAGCCAAAGGCAGACGTTCAGCTGCTGAACCCCCCACGTGCCCCATGGGCCAGGCTTTGGCTTAAGGCAGTGTTGTGGCTGGTTTGTCCCTCCGTCCAGCCCACCCAGACTTTCTCCGCATCGGCAAGAAGGCGGTTTTGCTTGCTTTTTATTCATGTATTTATTACCGGAATAGCCTCTTTCGTGCCTTTCAGGAGGTTTTCCTTGGCATTCATCGCTTGGCTGACTGTTGTAGGAAGTCTTGCTTTTGGCCAGTCCCAGCTTGTGACCTGCCTTCCTCACCAAACTTACTAACTTTGACCTTGTGATGTAAAATGAGAGATGTGTGACTCTTCCTTTCACTCGAACACTTCGAGGCCACTGGATGGTTAATAACTGGCTTGACTTCATCACTGTTCTGTCTCAGGGACCAGGGAGGCCCAAAGAGCGAGGGGGAGACAGGGGAGCTCTGGCTGGCAGAGCAGAATGCACCCAACATTTAGTAATTGTCTGGGGGCCGTGTGTGTGGCACCCCAAAATAATTACAACGGTGGCATCAAAGATCACCAATCCCAGATCAGTGTACAGATATAATAATGAAAAAGTTTGAAATGCGACAGTCACCGAAATGTGACACAGAGACAGGGAACTGAGCAAATGCTGTTGGAAAAATAGTGCTGATAGATTTGCTTGACACAGGGTTGCCACAAACCTCAACAAAACACAAAACAAACACATCACAAAGTACAATAGGGTGGAGCACAACAAAACAAGGTGTGCCTAAAATATTAGGCACAAAATATTTACCTTCAGTGAAGCTTCCCTTTGGACTCCAGTGACAACTACTTGTGACCTTGGAAAAACACACTCTCAAGTTTATAAAAACAGACATGGCAACAAAAGGCAAGGCAAATATAAAGAAGGAAAGGGAATTTGCCTAAAGTATCTGAGCACAAAGTCATGAATCTGCTGAAATTACACAAAGGACAACAGTGGTTGCCAAATAATACCTGGGGGCAAAGCTGAGATTCCAGAAACAGGCTAACGCCTATAGTTGGCGTTTGTATAATGAAGCTACCATTTGGTTTCTCAGGAGATGATCTTGATGAGCTGTGATGGGGGGGGGGGTATCTCTGAGCCTTCCTTAATCAGGGCACTCACCCCCTCATGACGTCTTGCCCTCCCAGCACCCTTCCCCTTGCCCTTCAACATCATCTTGGGGGTTAAGGTTTCAGCACAGGAGTTTGGGGTAGGACACAAACATTTAGACATAGCGGACACCCTGTACCTGTCCATTTTGATCGTTTATGAACTTCTCCTTGATAAGACTTCTACTGGGATAGAACTTTTCTCTACCGGAATCGAATCAGTCACTTTCACGGCTTCGCCTCCACTTTTCTTGTTGTTGCTTCGTTCTCTAGTGTCTCCGTGTAGCTCTCTAGTACATAGAATTGCAGAGTGTTGAGGATTTTCCTACAAGGATCATCTTGCTGGATGGAATAAGCCCCAGCTCCTTCCAACTATAGAGTTTTTGATATTTAAGCCTAAGGATTCCAAGGAGAGATTATACGGATTCCCCCAATAGTCCTGTCCTACTTGAGCCCCATTCTCTATCTGTGGGGTGAGAATAAGGGTATCTTCCTGCCTAAACCTCAAGGTGACTGTGAGGGTCAAATTAAGTAATGCAGGTAACACTACTTTGAAAACCATCACTTAGGTACAAATGTAATGTATTATTATACTCCGGTGGTTATTTTATGTTTGAAATATATCATTTCTCAGTAAGCTATAATCCTATGTCCAGTTCTACTGTTCTTTTTAAGAACTGGAAGATTAGGCCTTACAAAAGTTAGAATAATTATATTCACAAGTGAAAATACTTTCCCCTGATATTCAGTTTCTCATACTGGGCCCATTTACCCATCATTCATACTAAAGCTCTCTTGGCTTTTAGAATCATTTTTAAAAGCCACAAAAGCTCTTGTACAAATCATGTAAAATGGTTGTTCTGACAACATAAATGTCCCATGCATCAAAAAACACATTAGAATTATCCAAGCAGCTATGAAAATGCATCCAACAGAGGAGGCTTTATTTTTTGATAAGGGCCCCTTACAGCAGGAGAGAGCATGGTGCCAATCAGCCCTCAGAGATGGTCAAGCACTGGCACACCAACGCTAATGAAGGTGGAAGGTTCTCATCATGACAAGTAGGCAAGATACCCAGGGTCCAAGCACAGTCCCAGGAGCCAGAGGGAGGGAAGGCGGCATTTGTAGGCCGATCAAACTGTATCTATGCTATGCCTAGCAGATTTCAATTTTAAGAAAATAATCAGCTTTTGAATTATACTTTTTAAATTTTAAGATCTCTATATTTTTGTCTCCCTTTCTGATATTTCCCACTCATTTTTCTCCTTCCCCCTTTATTCCCTTTCACTATTTTTTATATTCCCCAAATTAATGAGACCATATAATGTTTGTCCTTCTCCGACTGACTTATTTCACTCAGCACCATACCCTCCAGTTCCATCCACATTGAAGCAAATGGTGGGTATTTGTCGTTTCTAAAGGATCTCTATATTTTTTATTTCAAAATCAAAGCACTTTTTAATATTAGCTTAACTACTTTTTTCCTTTTTTTTTTCTTTTTCTTGTTTGCTGTGCTCAAACTAAAGCCATTGAGAAAGATGTCATTATGAAAGATCTTGATTCATTATGTAGATCTCACTGTACCCACAACCGGCTTTATCACATACATGTATCACGTTTGTACATAGATAAGTCTACTCCAGTGGCTAAACGAGCAAGTGTTTTATTTCACCACAAAATCCAGGTCAAGGAAAAGGTGGTCTCGACACCACTCTCTGGTTTTCCTCATATGACAGCTTGGTTTTGTGAAAACTTGTGTCATTCATTTAAAACTGAGATACATGGTAGATTTAAATGTAAGAAAAGTAAGATAGCATATTCTGTGCTGAAGGAATTCAAGGAAGGTTGAATACTTTTACATAATAGTGTATTGGCCTTGGTCAGCAATATGTGTGAACATGTCTGCAGTGGACAAGAGTGGGTATATTTCTGGACATGTGTGTTAATTTGCTGTTTAAATTCAGTTTGCTCCCTCTTGGGCCCTGTGCCTCCCAAGCATACCATATCCTGTGTTCTATTTGCAGGGCTAAGGAAGTGTTGCCACGGCCCCTGTACCAAGCCGTGAAGGACAAAATGACTCTTACATGAAAACCCTGAGTTTCTCTTGTCATATTCATCAGTCTCTCATCTATTAATTGTCACTAGAAGTTTCTACTCATGAGCCTTTAGAGTCCAATCATACAGGAGGAATCAGCTGATGGCCATTGTAATGTGATAACTGAATTGTACACAAAACGTTTCAGGGACGAGACACGACGGATGCACACATTTCACTCTGACTTCTTTCCTCTAGGAGCTGTGATACCAAAATACCACTGGCATTTTCAGCGAGGAAGCCTGCTGGGCTGGGGTGGGTAGGGGAGGATTTTGAAAATGCTAGATGGTTTCTAGGTGGAGGCCCACCTCCACCGCCTTCCGGGGGTAGCACAGTTCCACCCTGGCTGTGAGCATCCCCAGGACATGCAAGTCCCCTCCTGTAGATTTAGGGCCAAGAAATAAAAGGATCTCCCCTCTTGTAGATTTAAGGCCAAGAAGTAAAAGGATCTCCCCTCCTATATATTTAGGGGCAAGAAATAAAAGGATCTCCCCTCTTGTAGATTTAAGGCCAAGAAGTAAAAGGATCTCCCCTCCTATATATTTAGGGGCAAGAAATAAAAGGATCTCCTCTCTTATAGACTTAGGGCCAATAAATAAAGGGATCTTCCCTCTTATACACTTAGGGCCAATAAATAAAAGGATCTTCCCTCTTGTAGATTTAGGGCCAAGAAATAAAAGGATCTCCCCTCTTGTAGATTTAGGGCCAAGAAATAAAAGGATCTCCCCTCTTGTAGACTTAGGGCCAATAAATAAAAGGATCTTCCCTCTTATACACTTAGGGCCAATAAATAAAAGGATCTCCCCTCTTGTAGACTTAGGGCCAATAAATAAAAGGATCTTCCCTCTTATACACTTAGGGCCAATAAATAAAAGGATCTCCCCTCTTGTAGACTTAGGGCCAATAAATAAAAGGATCTCCCCTCTTGTAGACTTAGGGCCAAGAAATAAAAGGATCTCCCCTCTTGTAGATTAAGGGCCAAGAAATAAAAGGATCTCCCCTCTTGTAGACTTAGGGCCAAGAAATAAAAGGATCTTCCCTCTTGTAGATTAAGGGCCAAGAAATAAATGGATCTGCTGCTTTGACTGTGTGATAGGAAAGCACAGGAGGCCCTGCCTGCTAGTCACAGCAGCAGAGGGGATGTGAGGACAGTTGTGCACATGGACACACAGACAGCCTCTGGCCCTGGATATTAACCCATATTTCATAAAGAGCAGGAACAGCAAGGATATGCTTCTGTGAAGGGAGACCAAGAGGGGAATGGCAGGTTCAGTGTCCTTGTGAGATTTAGATACTAAGGCACTTTAGCCCGTCTGCAGTTTAGTTGCTGTATTCCTTTTCCTTGGGTGTCAGCTTTGGGACTCCGCGTTACAGGAAGCAGATTGAAAGCGTGCTGTACCAAAACACTTCTGACTTGCACATGTTTCCCCCCCAACATGTGTCTGTAGAGTAGCCGGTGCACTTTGCATTTGCAAATTTCAACATTGCAAATACCGTGACCGCGTCCTGTGAAAGTTCAGGTCATGAAAATAAGAATGATCACCAGTACCAACACCTGCATGCCCCAGACATCAGGGAAAACGATGCTAAAGCACTTACTTTAATGGCACGTGGAAGACCATAGGTGCCTGATGAGGGTGGTCAGTACTCCAAACCAAACACGCCACTGAGGGTGCAGGGGAGAACCCAGGGCCTGGTTCTTCCCCGCACAATCATACAAATAGAGACTGGTTGTCACAAACACAGGACAGACAGACAGATACTTTGAAATCAGTCAGGTTCTGTCTCCCAGAAAGCCACTGATGCGCGTTAGAAAGTCGTGGCTTCTGAACTAGCCTGGCCCCTCCTTACCCGCAGTCACACGCCATCGTATCACACTCTTGCTTCATCTGTGAAAGTTGCACTCCTTGGTTGAGAGGTTGCAACTAAAATGTCCTGCGGGTGAACAGGGGAGGCGTTTTGATGACAGACGTGTTGGGTTCATACCATGCACGTAAAGCAGATCTTACTATGATCACACTCTCTGCGGTACGTCAAGTGACCAGTCAGGTGACAAGCTTCCGTAGGTCCTTTGATTTGAAAAATGTTGTTTTAAGGTGCATTTTGATTTCTGTGAACATTTAATGAAACAGCAGATGGTCGATGTGATATCTGAATGCCAACTAAGCTTTGCTCAACTATGTTGCATATTCGGTAGATAGTGCAATGGTGGAATTTGGCAAAGTGCATTCCATCTCTAAAGTTCTTAACCATGAAAATGAGATGGTGCTGCCTCCTTAACACCCTGCAAACATTTTGTACAATGCTGTTGAGAAGGTGTGTGTTTGCTTATGCATGAGATCATGTGCTTCTAGTAAAAGCTTCTGGTCCCTTTATGATTTTCTTAAAATAGGCAGAGCCCCTTTTTAAGATTTTTGACTTTATTGTAATGGAGCGAGATGGCCTTATATGTGCATCTGTAAGTTGGTTGTCAGTGTTGTTGGTCATAGAGAAGATGTTACACGACTCAACTGCCATGAAATCATCTATTCAAAGTGAATGCAAAGTGCATCCTTGTCTAATGTGATAGCAGATTGAGGATGATAATCGAGAAAGATCTAGAAAGTCAAAAATTCATATGCTGTTTCTCCCATACTGTGATATGATCTCTGACCATAGGGTATCTAGGAAGGATAAACAACTGCACCCAAGTTGTTCAATCCAAGGTAATGTAAAAGTTGCAAAAAAAAAAAAATCATAGAATTAAAAAAAATAACTGAGGGGGGATTACTTCCAAACTCAAAAGAAATTATTAGAATAGTGTAAATTAAAAAGGACATTTTTTTCATTAAAACCGCAAAATATTTGGAAGCCAACCTCAATTTCACAAAGTGAGATGGTATCTGTGCTTTAAAACCATTTTCTCTGAAAAAGAGGGGGTTTAACTTCTGATGACAGCCAGTGTGCCGTGGCATGTTCACAAGTGGTTGACATTTTAGATGGAAATGTCTACATGGTGGATTTATTGGTGCAAAAGATCTCAGTGACAAACAGCTATTTGACCAAAACAAGCTGGAAGATGCAAAGTGGATGGATGTTTCTGGAGAGCTAGAGACTCATTCCTCCAAGTTAGAGATAGGATGTTGTGAGTAAGTAAATTTCTAAGCATTTGATGCTCAAGTGCTTTTATGAGATGAATCTAGCTTGAGGTCATCTCATTAGACACCGCCAGGAATCAGTTTCCAAGCAGAGCTGCAAGTACACCTGAATCTGATGTTTAACTACTTTCAGTTTTACCCTCGTATAGAAGAAAAACAGGAGACCCAAAGTTCCTACAAAAGGAACTAGAGTAAACTTCCTACCAGGTCATGGGACAGGAAGAAATGTATCATTGCTATTTTGTTGTTAAATGCTCAGTTCTACTGTATTAATTAATTAATTATTAATTATTTCTACTGTATTTATATTACTTAAAAAAGATAGGCATTTAGGGGCATCTGGGTGGTTCAGTTCAGGTATCTGCCTTCGGCTCAGGTCATGATCTCAGGGTCCTGGGATTGAGTCCTGCATCGGGCTCCCTGCTCAGCTAGGGGGGTCTGCTTCTTCCTCTCCCCCTCCCCCTACTCCTGTGTGCTCTCTTTCCCTCAAGTAAACAAAAAATCTTTAAAAAAATACATATATTTATGTGTGTTAAGAATATACAAGAATATAGCGTATATGAGGAGTTTGAAGAATGGACACATTTCTACATCAGCGGACAGACAGAAATATAAAATATGGCTATATTCTTTCACATATTGTTGAACTAGTCTTTTTATTAATTATTACTAATCGCCATTTTCTTATGTTGTGTAAATAATAGTATTAATGTAGAGAAAAGCCAATGGGGTAGAATAATATATTTCAAATAATAATATATTTCAAATAATTTAGAATAATAAATTTGAAATAAAATCCTATTTCTCGTACTTTTAGACTAACTTAGTAACACAGCTGTGGAATCCTTACATATCACACCACAATGATTTTTCTGGCACATTTGTGGGATTGTTATTTAATGACTTATCCTTGTTTCTTCTTGGAGACTTGAAGCGATGTACTTGTTTTCTGAGGGCTTCTTTTCTGCTCGGTGTTCGGGGGAACCAGTAAGAAAGGGCAGATGTAGCCACACTGTGTGCCATTGGAATTTGACGTCCAGCAGCGGTCCTGAGGCCTGCGTGTGCCAGAGTCTGAAAGGGCCTTTGTCTCTCTCTGCGCTGCCTCAAGCCCGGCCAGGGCCCCTGCTCTCTGGCCTGTTGGCTCCATTCTTCCCTTGACCACCTGTGGCTTCCAGGTGTCGGGCTTTACCAAGCTCACACCTAATCCACCCCTTCGTGGGCACCTCTGTGTGCTCTTCTCTGTAGGGCTTGCACTAACCCCAGCGTTTTCTCACACCTCTGTTTTCTGCTTTTGCTTCCTTATTAGCCTCCAGAGATTTGTTTTTAATTCATACCTGATTAGGCGTGAATTTTAAGTATGTTCATTTCTACATTTTATCTATCACGTGTAGATTTTTTTTTTTTTTTTTTTTACGAAATGCCCCCCACCTCCCTGGAGATACAGATATTCTGTTACCTGAAATTGAACCAAGCAAATATTTAAGTGATATTAAAGTGCTGTCAAGTGACAGAGTTTGGAAAAAGTTTTATTGGGTTAGAATGAATTGAATCAAAGCAAGAAGCGTGAGGCTGTTGTATGGCTGCATTACTTCAAATAATCAGAGGCCGTCAAAGGTACACCAGCTTGAAATGAGGATGATGTCAGATGGGATTGAAGCTTGTGATGCTCAGGTAGGGATTTATTTCCTTTTTTTTTTTTTAAGGGATTTATTCTAAGGAAGCAAACCAGCCTAAGGACCCATGAGATAGGAGACACCTGGTATCGTTGAATTTGGTGGTTCTCATCACTAGTACATAGTAGAAATTTTAAAATACCAGTGTTAAAAAACATAATAAAATAAATAAAATAAAATAAAATAAATAAATAAAATAAAATAATAAAATAATAAAATAATAAAATAAAATAAAATAAAATAAAATAATAAAATAAAAAATAATAAAATAAAATAATAAAATAAAAAATAAAATAAAATAAAATAATAAAATAAAATAAAATGAAATAAAATAAAATAAAATACCAGTATTCTTGCCCTACACTAAAGGAACTAAATCCAGATTTCTGGGCCAGTTGTATTTGGAGGTTCTGAAATGCTCCTCGGTTTATTCTCCCATGCTTTTTGAGTTGCAAACTATTGGATATTAAGAAGGCTTGATGTTTGATGAGTTATGAGGTTAGAGTTAGCAATTCACTTGGGATTTCTTGCTGGAAATGAGTTTTGGGTAGTAAAACATCCAGTCCGTATTCTGTTTTTATTTTCCCTTTCCATAGATTTTTATTGTAGAGAGGGTAATATGCAAATCCATGCAAAAGAGAAAGGAAGTGACATGCCTGATTACTGCACTCTTCCTAATGAGAAAAGAGATCTCTTCAAAGTTTAGTTCTACTGTACTGTTTTTAAGAGTCTGGGCTAGAAATAAGCTAAATTGCATTTTTTAAAATTTGTTTTGTTATTTTTATAATATTGGATTCAGAAGTTTGAAATGTCTATCCCTCATGTGGATCCGTGATGATAATAAGTACTTGCTTTTTTAAAACACTCATTAATTCACCAAGTGTTGTGTCTAAAGGATGACATTTCCCCCCTCCTAAGGGCAGCGCAGCCAATATTTAAAATTGTGATTTTGCAGGAAACAAAGTCTCAGGGCTGTGCTGTGACATGAATTACACGGTTGGCATTGACAGCTTCAATGTGCAAAAAGCAGATGCGACTCTTTTCATATTTGCAAACCGAAGCCGTCTTATCCTAATGTATTTTTGTGTTGTTGCTTAAAATGCTTTGTATTGAATCAGCTCAGTTTCGTCTGCCAAATGCTCCCTCTTTCACCATGGCCAAGCCCTCCCGGTCTGTTGCAACAGGTGGAGGTCTGCGTGCAGGTGATGCGCGGGCTCGGGAGACAGGTGCCCCCGAGTGTGACCCGGGAGGCTCCTGAGCCCCGGAGCTGCCCTGCAGCGTTGATGCTTCACTGCTGTAACGGCCCCATACTCTGTGGCTGGACAAGTCTGAGTCCGAACCTCTGGACTTCCCCCTCATTATGGCTGTGGGTTCTGGTGCTGTTCTAGTGCCTTGCCGTCCTTCCCTTCCCTGCCTCTGCCTCTCTGGCACAGGGGGCTGCAGAGCTGTGCCCTGACCTCTGCCCCGGAGAGGTCACCTTGCTTTGTCTTTCTGCTGCAGTCATAACAGGGACCCTCAGGGACGCCTGGGGGGCTCAGCGGTTGAGCGCTTGCCTTGGGCCCAGGACGTGATCCTAGGGTCCCGGGATCGAGTCCCACATCGGGCTCCCTGCATGGATCCTGCTTCTCCCTCCCAAGGTCACTGGAGTCCGAAGGGAAGCTTCATTGAAGGTAAATATTTTGTGCCTAATATTTTAGGCACGCCTTGTTTTATTGTGCTCCACCCTATTGTACTTTGTGATGTGTGTGTTTTTTTTTTTAATTTTTATTTGTTTATGATAGTCACACAGAGAGAGAGAGAGAGAGAGGCAGAGACACAGGCAGAGGGAGAAGCAGGCTCCATGCACTGGGAGCCCGACATGGAAATCAATCCCGGGTCTCCAGGATCGCGCCCTGGGCCAAAGGCAGGTGCCAAATCTCTGCGCCACCCAGGGATCCCCGGTGTTTTGTTTTTTAAACAAACTTGAGGTTTGTGTCAACCCTGTGTCAAGCAAATCTATCAGCACTATTTTTCCAACAGCATTTGCTCAGTTCCCTGTCTCTGTGTCACATTTCGGTGACTGTCGCATTTCAAACTTTTTCATTATTATTATATCTGTTTGTTGCTCTGGGATTGGTGGTCTTTGATGCCACCGTTGTAATTATTTTGGGGTGCCACACACGCAGCCCTCAGACAATCACTAAATGTTGGGTGCATTCGCTCCACCAGCCAGAGCTCCCCTGACTCCCCCTCACTCTTCGGGCCTCCCTGGTCCCTGAGACAGAACAGTGATGAAGTCAAGCCAGTTATTAACCATCCAGTGGCCTCGAAGTGTTCGAGTGAAAGGAAGAGTCACACATCTCTCACTTTACATCACAAGGTCAAAGTTAGTAAGTTTGGTGAGGAAGGCAGGTCACAAGCTGGGACTGGCCAAAAGCAAGACTTCCTACAACAGTCAGCCAAGCGATGAATGCCAAGGAAAACCTCCTGAAAGGCACGAAAGAGGCTATTCCGGTAATAAATACATGAATGAAAAGCAAGCAAAACCGCCTTCTTGCCGATGCGGAGAAAGTCTGGGTGGGCTGGACGGAGGGACAAACCAGCCACAACACTCCCTTAAGCCAAAGCCTGACCCATGGGACATGTGGGGGGTTCAGCAGTTGAACGTCTGCCTTTGGCTCAGGTCATGATCCTGGGTCCCAGGATCGAGTCCCCACATCAGGGTCCCTGCAGGGAGCCTGCTTCTCCCTCTGCCTGTGTCTTTGCCTCTCTCTGTGTGTCTATCATGAACAAATAAATAAAAAATCTTAAAAAAAAAATAAAAAAAAACATAAAACCGTAATAAAAAAAGACCCTCAAAGGGCACCTGGGTGCCTCAGTGGGTTAAGCACCTGCTTTCCGCTCAGGTCATGACCTCAAGGTCCTGGGGTCGAGCCCTGCATGGGGCTCTCTACTCAGCGGGGAGCCTGCTTCTCTCTCTCCTGCTCCCCTTGCTTGCTCTCTCTCTCTCTCTGTCATATAAATGAATAAAATCTTTAAATAAATACATTAATTAATTGATAAAATAGCCTCAAATCTCTGAGGCTTTCACAAGATAGGCGAAGAAAAACATTTGGAATCCAGAAAAGCATTTCTCCCCTTAACAATCTCTGGCTTTAGATTTCTCTTCAGAGGGTGGGAGGGTTAAGTTCAGGATTTTCCCACGAGGTACAGCGGAGCCAAAGCAGACTCTCGACGCACTGGGTGGGATACCACAGTGGTTCCTGATTTAAAATTAAATTTTGCAATATCTCAAAATATCCTAACATTTTCAGTTTTCAAAGGACAAGTAACTAGCGAATGACTAAGCCAAAAAAAATAGGCCCCTCGCATCTATGACTTCTGGTGTTTTTCTCTCATATCATTACGTTGTTTCTTTCATACATTCCGTGTCTTATACGAAGCACCATAGATGAGCCCAGATTCCATCCTTCTAGAGCCCATGCACACACTCCTACGGAGACTACACCATGAGAGGGCCGTCCTTAAGGGTTCCTCTCATAGCAGTAAGAGCGTTTCCTTTGTATTTCTTTTTTAACAGTGGGGAATTAAGTAGAAATTGTCATCATTACGTGTTAAGTTAACCTGATGCAGATAAAAATAATATACTTTTTAAATAATCTGTCACTAAATATTTCCACAATACATCTATAATTAATTGGTAATACCTGGTAACCCAATCCATCTGGGAGCAACCCTGGACCGTGGGTCGGAGCGACTTAATCCAAGTTTCCTGATTCTGATGCAGGATCATGAGCTAATAGTTCCCACTGAATATTCAGGAACATGAGTCCCTATACATCAACATCAACTGCCAGGTGTTGTCCACTGGACAGTTTTTGTTAGTGGCCACATTAGCCATCACCCAAATTGACTCCAGGAGAAATAAAATGTTTGCAGCTGAGAAAAACATGACTGTGATCTCACTTCATTTTTTTGTTACAAATACAAACAAAGACTGTATGTTTTTGGGGAGTGACATGCATTTAAATAGGACATCTTTCTAACATAGTTCTCAGCTGCCCCTGGATAAGAGCATTGATGCTAGTAGATTAGAATCAGAGTTTTTTTTTTTTTTTTTCCAGAGAGGGGAATTGCTCTACACAGCAGACCATTTTTCCTGATGAATTCATGCTAATTATCCATTTATTAGTATAAGATAGATTGATTATCTTTGTGGTTTCAGCAACATGCCCGAAACACGGTGGGCTTTCCAGGTATTCCTGGAACAGCAAACCCTGATAATATTTAGTTCTCAGTAATTAGACTGATGAGGATGGGAATGATTGGAGCTTGAAAGAATGTATGAATTTAGGTTGTATGACTATTCATAATACCTGTAGACTTTTTCTGAATTGTTAAATATACAAGATGCCATGTGGGGAGCATAGAGTTATGAGTGAAAAACTTATGTAACTTTCCTCTTTATATTCATTATATATATTATGTATCTAATTTATTTTAAAATTTTGGTTACTTTTAAAATTAGTGAGACATTTGCATGGCTCAAAATTTCAGAGATAGAACTGGATATTGAGTGAAAAGTCTTCATATCACTGTCAACTGCCATCCACCAAATTATTTTCCTACAGGCTATTAACATTAATCACCTTTTGGGCATCCTTTGATGCCTTTGAGAGGCATCTAATACATGTACCAACAAATTCATATATAAAGATATCTTTATATAAATTGTATATACTCAAATATGCAAATGTGCATACGGATTATTGTTTTAGTACATTTTACTAAGTAGGATCAATAAGTATAATTAATATTATTACATAATAAATGTTAATGTATTCATATAAAATAAATGTGCTGGGCATCCCCAGTGGCGCAGCGGTTTAGCGCCGCCTGCAGCCCGGGGTCTGATCCTGGAGAGCCAGGATCGAGTCCCGCGTCAGGCTCCCTGCATGGAGCCCGCTTCTCCCTCTGCCTGTGTCTCTGCCTCTCAGTCTCTCTCTCTCTCTCTGAATAAATAGATTAAAAAAAAATTGTTTAAAAAAAATAAATAAATGTGCAGTCTAATATATAGCTCTATTATATATAATATATATTATACATTTTGCATATATAATATTCCCCTACTTACAAAAGAGTAACATATCATAAAACTTTTCTGGGTCTTGTTGTTTGCGATGAGTAGTTCTTGGAGATCACTCCATTTCATTATAGAAACTACCCTCCTTTCTTTCTGTAACAGCATAAAATCTCTTGGTATGGTTTTCCTCTATTGACAAACAATTTGATTTCTCATCTATTGCTACTGCAGACAACGCTGTGATGAATAGCCATGTATGTATTTGTATTTTTTCCACACTTGTAATGATAGTTGTATGTTTACTCTCTGTGTTTTGCTCTTTGCTCATCTATAATATTAAGATAACAGTACTCACCGTGCATGTTGATGGTATAGCTGAAAGAGCATGAAATGTCTACAAAAGGAGTAGAAAATAATAGTTGCCATCACAACGTGTGTTATGGAGACTATTGTAACACATTTAATTTCTTGACAACAGAACAAATTTAAGAATTGTCTATTAGATTGGATTGTTTGTTTCTTTGCTGTTGACTTTAATAAGTTCTTTATAGATCTTGGACACTAGCTCTTTATCTGATACGTCATTTGCAAATATCTTCTCCCATTCTGTAGGTTGTCTTTGAGTTTTGTTGACTGTTTCTTTTGCTTATTAAAGTCAACAGCAAAGAAACAAACCATCCAATCATGAAATGAGCAAAAGACATGAAGAGAAATCTCACAGAGGAAGACATGGACATGGCCAACAGGCACATGAGAAAATGCTCCGCGTCACTGGCCATCAGGGAAATACAAATCAAAACCACCATGAGATCCCACCTCACACCAGTGAGAATGGGGAAAATTAACAAGACAGGAAACCACAAATGTTGGAGAGGATGTGGAGAAAGGGGAACCCTCCTGCACTGTTGGTGGGAATGTGAGCTGGTGCAGCCACTCTGGAAAACTGTGTGGAGGTTCCTCAAAGAGTTAAAAATAGACCTGCCCTACGACCCAGCAATTGCACTGCTGGGGATTTACCCCAAAGATACAGATGCAGTGAAACTCCAGGACACCTACACCCTGATGTTTCTAGCAGCAATGTCCGCAATAGCCACACTGTGGAAGGAGCCTCGGTGTCCATCGACAGATAAATGATAAAGAAGCTGTGGTCTATGTGTACAATGGGATATTCCTCAGCCATTAGAAACGACGAATACCCACGATTTACTTCAACATGGATGGAACTGGAGGGTATTATGCTGAGTGAAGTAAGTCAATCGGAGAAGGACAAACATTATATGGTCTCATTCATTTGGGGAATATAAAAAATAGTGAAAGGGAATAAAGAGGAAAGGAGAAAAAAGAGTGGGAGATATCAGAAAGGGAGACAGACCATGAGAGACTCCTAACTCTGGGAAACGAACTAGGGGTGGTGGAAAGGGAGGTAGATGGGGGGTGGAGGTGACTGGGTGACAGACACTGAGGGGGGGACTTGATGGGATCAGCACAAGGTGCTATTCTATATGTTGGCAAATTGAACACCAATAAAAAATAAATCAAAAAATTGTCTATTAGAATAATTAAAGCAGAATTTGAAACTTTTATAAAGCTTGAGTCTATTTTAGTCACAAATGTGTAGGGAGTTCTATCCAAATATAATATAAAGAAGAATTTTCGAAGTAAATTATTAATTCAGATGTTTTGCATTAGAGAGACCACCTTTACTTATATTTCTTCTGTGGTATCTGTCATTCAGTTTTAACCTAACTTGAATCTCAATTCTTTTTTTCCTGTTCTTGAGTGAATTAAAGATTTGTCAACTTCACATTTGATGCTCTATAACAGATCATATTCTAAAGTAGTTCCTTGCTGTTCTGAGAAGTATATGTGGCTAAAATGGGAACTACTAAATAGAATTTTTAAATTAGAAATACCTGAGAGAAACTACTTTTGAGCCTTTAGGGGACCACAGATGTTAAGGATCTATTAAATCTCTGGTTTCCTTTTTTTCAATTTCATTGGCTCGAGATGTTGTAAGGTTAGCTAGCATTGATATGAAAAAACTCACCGAGAAGAAATCATTTGGGAAGATTGCTAATATAAGTCTCTATTTTTCAGACCTTCCTTAATATCCTCTGAGAGGAAAAAAAAAAAAAAAAAAAAAAGGTCCACAGCATGCTAATAACCAGTAAGAGTAAATACAAATAAAAAAAGTAAAAAATAAACATTTCTTTGAAGCAAAGAGAGAGATACAGCTCCCTCCCTTTTCTTAGAGCTTTTGCTTTAGAAAACTTGTAACTGTAAATTCTTTCCCTGCCCTTTTGAGATAGAAGTCTTTATACAGACCTCTGGCCAGTTATAGCATCCATGAATGTCTTTCTCAAGGACATGGGGGACCGCCCCTTGAAATGCAGCAAAGGAGAGAAGTCCCCCATCTCCCAACCTCCGTGGAAGATGAGGAGCCAACATTAGTGGGCATCTTGCTTCAGATTGCAAAGCTGCCTCTTGTTGGAAAGATGCAATAAGTTTTATTTTCCTTTGGATAAGGCCAGTTAGTTAGCCAACCCCAGTGGTGATCTGAATTAGTAGGTGGCTTTAGGATGACCTCTGTGTGACAAGCGGTGTGGCCGAGTGCTCCTATTTGAGGACTGGTTAGTGGTAGTGTTCATCCTGAGAACATGTAGGAATGGGTCATGTCTGCTGGGCTTGCTCCAACCGTGCCAGTCCTTTCTGTTTCTCCGGGCTCTCAGCAGAGTACCTGTGGTGCCTCCCGTTCTGGTTTAATGCTTATTCAGCTCGTTTTCCTTCTCTTCTGCCTTTGTGGAGAATATTTCTGAGGGAGAAGGAAATTTTACTATAATTATATGTCCTACCCAGTCTTTAGAGTTATTAAGATTGCTAGAAGGATTTTTAGTAACTATCATCTTTGAAAAGTTTGTTTTTTAAATGTGTATATATAGATATAGATATAGCATGTATCTACACATCCTATATCTATATCTATATATAGAATTCTTTGAGTTCAGAGCTTTCTTTTTGGTTGGTGCCAGGAAATCAACTTAATCCTAAAAATCACTGGGCACCAAGATATAATTATTCTCATTATTGTGAGTTAAAACTTATAAAACGTGTTCATAGCTTGATATCCCATTGACATTCAATATACAAAGGCACTTTACAAAGTTATGTTTTATTTGTAAAGATTATATAGTTTTTCTCATGATAAATGATAAGCAGTAGATATATAATGTTAATATATATGTACATTTTAAAGCCCCTTTTGGCAAATATTCCTAAATCACTCTTTATAAATGTGTGGCCATTAAAATTCCAATATGTGTATGTGAAGGTTTGTTCTCCTACACTTTCATCAAAGCTATGTATTATTTTTTTAAATATCTCACTATTAACAAGTATTATGTATGTAATCAACCTTTGTTTCTTTTGGATTTGGACATGTGATGTATTGTCCTTTATATTGCTGTATTTGATATGCTGATATTGTGTTTAGGGATTTTGCATTTATATATCGTGGGAGAGATTGGTGCCTATATATTTTTAATCCTTGTGAAGGTTGGGTGTCAAGTTTATACTCTCCTCAGATAATCATTCCTCTTTTATGACATCTGGGAACATGGTCATAAAATCACTATTATTTCTTCCTTAAATGCTTGGACGAAGTCACCAGCTACCTCGTCTCTACCAGAAACAGTGTACCAGGCTCGTTTTATGATGTGTCTATGTATATAGCTGTTTCTCCTTCCAGCTACCCACCAGTCGGCAGCTTTTAAATCATTTCCACCTAAATAACGAATAGCAGGACAGTCCACTTTACAGTTTTCCACATGCATATCATTTACTAGAGGTCCATCTCTTTTATGGAAAATATTTATACAAACAAATGTATTTGAGTGTATCACCCGAGGATCAGCAAGCACAAGCACCTGCATAATCTACACATCTGGTAACATATAGAAGACCACCAGCACTCTAGAAAGGTCCCTTGTGGCTCTTCCAGGTAAATATCTGGCTCTCACTCTCCAAAGGCAAGTACACTTTTGACTTGTTTTTCTGCCACAGATAATGTCTTTGCAGTTCTAGAATGCCAGGTAAATGAGATGATCCTACTGTGTGACGCTCTCGGCACTAAACCTGAAGTTTTTGAGATTCATCCACGATGTTGCATGTATCACTAGGTCGTGCCGGTGTCGTCGTTGTTCTGTGTAACGTCGTTGCATGAATATTCTGGTGTGTTCATTGGTTCACATGTTGATGGACATCTGGGTTGTTCCTAGGTTTTTGCTTTTGTTAGTGTTTCTATTATGGATAAAAACAACTTTGAATACTGTCAATTCTTCTGAACATGTTTTCATTTTTCTTAGATAAGTTCCTAGGATTGGAATTGCTGGTTTATGGAGCACATCTGTGTAGATAAGAAAGTGCCAGAGCTACTTCTGAGGTGGTTGTACCATTTTACCTGTTCCCTGGTTAGTATGTAAGAGCTCCAGCTCTTGAAATCTTCAACATCTGATGCTCAGTAATAATTCTCTGTAGTGATATTTCAGTGGTGTTAATTTCCATTACATGCTGAATGTAATGGTTGCGTTTCCACTTGTTTATGTCTCATTCGAATAGCTCCTTTCTAATTTTTTTAATTGGTTTATCTTTTTTGAGCATTACACCTTGAGCTCTTTATACATCCTGGATACTTATTTTTTTTTGTCAGAGGCATGATTTATGAATCTTTTCTTCAAGTCTGAGGCTTGCACAATCATTTTTCATATACTTCTTACACATAAATTTATCATTTTTATTGTGTTTAAAGTTTTTATTCAAATTCCAGTTAGTTGATGTTCATCGTAATATTAGTTTCAGGTATAGAATTTAGCGATTCAACACTTCATACAACACCAGGTGCTCATCACAACTGCCCTCCTTCATCCCCATCCCCTGTTTCCCTCATGCCCCGCCCCCCCCCCCCGTGACCATCCTTTTGTTCTTTATAGTTTAGAATCTGTTTCTTGAATTGCCTCTCTCTCTTTTTCTCTCTCTCTCTTATTTTCCTTGCACAATCTTCCATCCTCCACTGTGGTGACTTTTAGTGAGTAAGGTTTTAATTTTGTTAAAGTCTCATTAATTCTTTTTCTTTTACTCTTTCTGATTTCCGTGACCTCTCTCAAGAAAGTTTGCTCATCCTCTAGTAATGAAGATATTCTCCTAAGATTCTTCTGGGGTGCCTTTATAAGTTTAGAATTATAATGAGGTTTATATTATATTAATTTCTGTGTAGGTGTGAAGAAGTAGCAAATATTTATTTTCTTTAATCCAGATGAAATTCTCATAACATAAAAGTATATTAACAATGGTTTATAACCAACTCTATTTAGCATCCAACCATTTTTCATCACCCCAAAAGGGAACTCCTATTCATTATTCAGCTGCTTTCTACTATTCTTTCCCCAGCTCCTGGCAACCACCAATCTATGTGGCTTTGCTTGCTCTGGATATTTCGGTAAATGGAGTCATATAATATGTGACCTTTAATGCATGACCTCATGCACTTAGCATTACTCTGTGAGGTTTCTCCTAGTTGTAGTCTGTCCCAGCGCTTAGTCATTTTTATGGTTACATAATATTCTGTTGTATGGATAGACCGCAATTTATCCATTAGTAGGATTTACCCTTCCCATTGTTATTTAAAGTTTACCCATCATTGCTTATCAAAAAGACTTCCTTTCCCTATTGAACTGCTTTGGTGCTTTTGGTAAAAAGCAAATGTACATATAAGTGTAGACCTATTTCTGGACTCTGAGTTTTTCATTCATCTGTATTTAAATCTTCATGCTAGTACCATATGGTCTTTTTCATCCATTTCATTGAGGTATGATCAACATACAAAAAGGCATGCATATTTATTGTATACAGTTTGATGAGTTAAGAATACACATATACCTGTGAAACCCATCACCACAACTGGGGCCATAAATGTATATCCATCATTTCCAGAGTTGACTCCACTCCTGCCATCTTTATCATTACTACTGTTATTGTTGTTTTTGATGATATTTAACATAAGATCTACCCTATCAGCAAGTATATAATACAGTATTGCTGACTATGACACTCCACTGTAGAGTGGATCTCCAGGACTTACCCATCTTGTATAACTGGAATGTCATACCCCTTGACTAATGCCACTCTCTTTCTCCTTCTGGCTCCTGGCAACCACCATCCCACTTCTGTTTCTAGGAGTGTGATTATTTTAGATTCCTCATATAAATGATAACATGCTGTATTTGTCTTTGTGTGTCTGGCTGATCTCATTGAGTACAACATCCTCCAGGTTCATTCATGTGGTTGCAAATGTCAGGATTCCTTCTTTTGTGAGGCTGAATAGTATTTCCTTTTGTGTATATACATGCCACACTCTCTTTATCCTTTCTTCTGTTGATGGATACTTAGGTTGCTTCCATATCCTGACTATTGTGAAGAATGCTGCAGTGGACATGACAGTGTGGATATCTCCTTGAGATCCTGTTTTCAGTGCCTTTGGATATATATCCAGAAGTGAAATTGCCACATTGTCTTGATTTTATGACTTTATAGTAAGTCTCGAGGTTACATTGATTTTTTTTTTTCTCCTGTTTTTGGCTATGCGAGTTTCTTGAATTTCTGTGTAAAGTTAAGAATCATGCTAATTTCTGCAAAAAAACTGCTGATGTTATTGGGATTATATTTAATCTATAAATCAATTTAATCTATAGATCAAATTGAATTCCATTTATGAATTTTAGATTAACTCCATGGTGGACAGGAAACATTTATTGTATGATTTCAAATATGTTAAGCTGAGAAGTAGGGAATCCTCTAATCATACCTGCTCTGATTATTCACCTCACAGGCACTAAAATTTTGTAAGAAGTGGTTTTTTACTTTTTCTCTGGTGTCACCTTTTTTGGCTTTTTGGTTTTGGTTTTGTTTAGCATTGTTGTTGTTATTAGATATTCATTAATCTTAGTGACAGGAGAACTATAGAAAGCCATTTTTGAGTGACAGTTACCAGTTTTTAACTATTCATTTATTTCCTCAGGTATGGTCTATTTCATATAGAGCTAAGAGTAAATTCCACTTATGAGACTCCTCCTTTATTGCCTTGTCTTTACGCACTCATTCATTCTTGAGGACATGTTTGTAAGAAGAAGTACTGGACGATAGATGTAGAGATGAATTGCCTGTGTTTATAAGTATGAAGCATGTGGGGCCAGAATTAGGTTTTCATTAATTTGGATATGCTGTAGAGAAATTTTTTTTCAGGCACACAGAGTAAGAGTTCTAGAATGTCTTGTAAAAAATGTAACATATAGTATATGTAGATATATAGATATTTTTATATATGTATTAAATACATGCAAAATTTTCCTACATTTGAACAAAATGTTGGTGAAGCTGGGCTTTCCATACTATATTACTGCATTCTGAGAAAATGCGTAGTAAATCAAAAGAATCTCAGAGGATTTGAAATCTGTAGCTAGGAAAAGGAAGACTGAGAGAGAAAGTGGGATGTGCTGTATTATCTCAGGCCACTCGGGCTGCTCTAACAAACCACAGACTGGGTGGCTTATGAAAATCCAGAAATTTCTTTCTCACTGTTCTGGGGTCTGGAAGTCCAAGTGCCC
This sequence comes from Vulpes lagopus, assembly GCF_018345385.1. NCBI lineage: Eukaryota > Metazoa > Chordata > Mammalia > Carnivora > Canidae > Vulpes > Vulpes lagopus. The sequence continues at coordinate 2,695,686 of NC_054827.1, forward strand.
CTTTCTGGTTTGTGGCACCTTCTCACTGTGCCCCACACTGCAGAAGAGGCTGGTTTTTCTCTGGGATCTCTTTTCTAAGGGCACTGATACCATTCCTGAGGGCTCCACCTGCATGACCTGAGCACCCCTCGAAGTCGCCACCTCCTAACACCATCACACTGGGGTTAGAGTTCCAACCTATGAATTTTGGGGGATATAGCGACATAGCGGTTTGGAACCACAGCAGGTTGCCGACACTGATAAGGCCAATGAGAGCACCTGTCCTAATCCTTCTTTGTTTTTAATGGGATTGCTTTCCTTAAGACTAAAAAAAAAAAACTTTATTAGTTAAATTAATGGAAATATTTTCTATGCATAACTTTTTACCTTTACCTGCTGCCTGTGACACTCTTGTTTCCTTCCCCATAACTTCTACTATCTATCCCCTTCTATTCTTTTTCTAAATACATGGTTTTATTAGAGAATATCAATAACCAGAATTGACTCAAGAAATAGGAATCTCAACAGACCAATAATTATAATAGGAATTGGAAAGGTGTTCAAAGGGCTGTGTTACACAAACAGCAGCAGGTCCAGGTAGTTTATCTATCTATCTATCTATCTATCTATCTATCTATCTATCTATCTATCATCTATCTTTAGGTCCAGGTAGTTTAAAAGTGAATCCCACCAAGCCTACATAGACCAGACAATCCCTAGGTGCTAAAAACGATTCCAGAGGGTATAAAATTTTCCGACATATCTTACACGGTTATCATAACCCCAATAACAATTCATGGACCCCAAAGAAAGTAAAACATAGGATTATTTCAGGAGGTGCCAAAGACTGTGGATCTCTATACTATGTTAGGAAATCCTTCAACTTGGGAGAACCTGCCTCCTGTCACAGAAATGTGCTTCTCCAGACTGTCCTGTGGCTGGGTCACGGGCCCGAGACCAGTCAGACTCAACTCAGGCTGTGAATCAAGAGTTGGTGTCACAGGGAGGCAGGCATGGGGCCCGATTCTGTCTCTGCAGCAGGAGGCTGTGGTGTCCTTTAAATATCTTTATTCCAGTGACTTGGGCTTCCGCCTTATAGTTCTAGACCTTTTTCCATCGACTCATTCATTTTCATGCTAAAATGTCTCAAACCTTTGTCTCCACCCCAGAACTCTCTTTCTATATTTATGTCCTATTGTCCATTTATTATATTCACTTAAAATTGACAAGCCCTCATATTTCTAATTTCTATTACTTTTTAAAGTTTATCGATACATACTAATATATAAGTATTAGAAAATGCATGTGTATGATTTATCATTATCTTATTCTGGTTTCCTGCAAAATGAATCATTTGGTATGGGAATGTGACCCCAGGGAGCAGAAGTGAGAACAGAGAGGGATGGAAGATGGATGGGGGTATGGGGGGCACATGCTATTTATTTGGTCATTGCCTATGGTTACTGGTTTCTTGACCCTAAAGACCTTCTCAGGAATGTCATGAAATATGTCTCTTGTGCCTTGCCTGTTTAAGGCAAGAAAATGGGGAGTATTTATCATCCATTCTCATGCTCCATTAATCAAAGGGGTAACTCATGGTCCCAAGTCCCCTGCATTTCTAGGCTGAGCATGCATGAGTATAGATCTGTTCCTACTGGCACCCCAGTGAGAGGGAGGGGGAGGCTTACTGCCCAGGCCCCGGGCAGCCTCTGTCAGCTTCCATTTGTGCAAACCTTAGTGAAGCCTGCCTGCCGTTGGTCCTGGTGGCAGGGATGAGAGCACACGGAGAGGCCAAGGGGATTTTCTGTGCTGCGCTAGAGACATCTAATAGATCTTAGTCACCGATCTAAGGAGAAACACTGCAGGATTACCACCTCTACAGGGGTTAAAAAGGCATTTGAAAATTTTCAAGCTATGTTGTTCTTGATTTTTAAAAAATGCTAAAAAAATCCCATAGTCAATAAAATAGGTAGCAATAAAAATATCTTTTTTTTTTGCAATAAAAATATCTTAAACACACACATCACAGTAAAGCTTTAACATGCTGAAAGGCAAAATGTGGATTTATAATGACCGAAGCCAGAAAACAGACAGGAGCATCTCCATGACCATTAATATTTTGAACTCTAATGGAAGTATTAACAGACATATTAACCTATAAGGATAAAATATAGAGGTTGGGAAGGGAATAGGTAAGACTATTACTACTTTTTTTTTTGTTTTTAAGAGAGAGAAAGCAGGGGTGAGGGGAAGGGCAGGTGCAGAGAGAGATACAGAGAGAGAATCTTAAGCAGGTTCCATGCCCAAAGTGAGGCTCCATGCGGGGGCTCATTCCCACAACCTTGACCTGAGCCCAAATCAAGAATTGGATGCTTAACCGGCTATGCCACCCAGGCACCCCTGTTACTACTTTTTAATTAAATGATTATATTTGCATCTTTAAGAACCAATGCAGGTGAGCCTGACACAGGTGTTCAGGGACACAGACTCCCATGGAACCTGGGGGTACGGGGGCTTGGGAGGGACGGGGTGCCAGGGAGGCCAACCCATGAGAGGCAGACCTGGGATAAAAACAACAACAACAACATCAATCCACCATCAATCTACTATAAACAGTAAAAGAACACAAAATTCTAATAGTCGTATGGAAAACAAGCATGTACACAAGGAAAAGGAAGAATGGAACCAGAGTCCTAATTCTTAAGATACTAAAATGTACCAGAGTCTCAGGAATTGATGGTTTGGTTCAGTTCTATAAGGATGCAGACAGAACAAAGAAACCCAATATTTCCAAACCTACTGAAATAGATTAAAATAAATATAGTATTTCAGAATATGGTATAAGAAATTTCTCAACCAAGGGAGAGAGGAGGGTAACAATAGATTAAAAAAATTCTATTTTTTAAAATATTTTTATTCATTTGAGGGAGAGAGAGAGAGAGAGAGAGAGCGCACACCAGTGAGAGCACAAGCAGTGGGAGCGGCAGAGGGAGAGGGAGCAGCAGACACCCTGCTGAGCAGGGAGCCCAAATGGGGCTCAATCCTAGGACCCCAGGATCATGACCTGAGCCAAAGGTAGACACTTAACCTACTGAGCCACCCGGGCAGCCCCCAAAACTATTTTACAATAAATTTAGTTTCACAAGAATATGGCAAAGACAGTGTGAGTTTCTGGTGGCATCTCGCCCAGCTTGTCTGCATTGCCATGGAGCCTTAGTTAAATCCAATAGGTCGGGATCAGCCCAGGGCATGATCCTGGAGTCCCAGGATCGAATCCCATATCGGACTCCCTGGAGCCTGCTTCTCCCTCTGCCTGGGTCTCTGCCTCTCTCTCTCTCTATGTCTCTCATGAATAAATAAATAAAATCTTTTAAAAAAATCCAATAGGTCAACATTGAAGTCCTGGCTCTTTTTTGAATTTCCCCCGGGTCCCACTGCTGTCCTGTTCTGTCCAGGATCCCAGCAGGTCCCACACAGCATTTGGTCACCATACCTCCATGGTCTTCTCTGGTTTGTGAAAGCCTGGGTCTTTCTTTATTCATCCGTCTTTTCTAAGAGCGTTGAGGAATGCAGGTCAGGTATATGGGAACCCCCTCTTCAGATCTGTCTGCTGTCTTGCTCATGATTAAACTGGAATTAGGGTTTTGGGGAGGAATACCCCAGAGGTGAGAACTTCCTTTCCCATCGCATAGTACTGGGAATGATAGGTAACATTTACCAAATTTCTCACTCCACAGTTTATGTGTTTTTCCTTTCTATACTCAGTAAATTTGGAAGCAAGCCACTGAGACCAGCTCAAGTTAAAAGGAAGAAGATTGAGCCCAAACTCCTGGAGGGGTTGTCTCAACAATATTATTTAGAATCCTTTTGTAAGGAAGAGTTACCTCTCCCAACCCCTAACAAAGTTGAATCAACATGCACACTCCAATCACCTCAAAGATTTAAAAGCAAAAGTGAAAACTGATTGTAAGTTAATATGGGCTATTTTTTTTATAATGTCAAGGTGGCAAAGTTCAAGTATAAATCAAAACCTAGACGATGTTCTCAGATATTTATATGGTTTGCAACACACAAAAAAGATGAAAAAGCTAGGATTGACAAAAAAAGCCATGCATAAAGAAAAAAAATGTGTGACAAAATGGGAAAACATATGCACCGTATTGTACAGAAAGGTCTCATGTCCTTGATGTGCATGGATGTCTTTGAGATATAAAAAAGTAAAGGACCAAAATATCATAGACCAACAGGCAATGGACATGAACAAATATGTCAAAGAGAAAATGTTCTTTAAATGTGTGAAAATGTGCTCATATTCAGTATGACAGAAATTGTAATTAAAACCACTGTGAGTCTGTATTTTCCAATTATCAGATTGATAAAAATCCAAAATTCGATAACATACACTATTAACAAGGGTATGAAGAGGTAAATACTCTCATACATCTTTGAACGGAGTGAAAAATCGTGGATCCCATAATAAAGAAATCCATCAATATTAGTGAAGATAAAGAATGCATTTACCCTTTGGCACAATGGTCTTTCTTGTAGGGATTGTAGTCCACAGGTTTACTTTACAAACAGAAGCAGAAAAGAAACAAGTTTAGTTTTTCCTGCATTGTTCTTTCAAAAAAAATTAGACTGAGAACAATATAAGTTATGCTATATTTATAATTCATACAAAGAAATACAATTTCTATAATACAGATACAATGCAGATTTTATGTTAGGCTGGTTAATATTTCATTTCAGTTTCTATAATTTTACCGATTTTATGTCAACCTTATCTATTGAGAAATGAAAGAGGTAGGTTTAAATCTCTTGCTAAATTAATGGTTTCCATCTCTTGGCAATAGAGACGAAATCAATTTTTTAAATAATTCAATGACCTTGCTAAGTTATCTTATTAATCTAATTACTTTTGAGCTATTTTGGAGTTTTTATGTAGTAAGATGTAAAGCTTGTATTCTTTCTTCCGTGATGATTGAATTCGTATGGCAACTTAACTAGGCCATTGATCCCAGTTGCTTGGTTGAAGGCTGGCCTAGATGGTGCTGTGAAGGAGTTTTTTTGGATGTGACTAACATTTAATATCAGTTGACTGTAGGTCAAGAAGATGACCCTTCATAACATAGGGGAACTTTTGGTTCAGGTTCTTAACAAAGGCTGAGGTTTCCTGGGTGTGCGTGGTGGGAGTGGAGAAGGAATCTTACCTTCGCACGGCAACATTGAAACCCTCCCTGAGTGCCCAGCCTTGGGACCCAGGACCATAGTATCAATGCACCTGCATTTCCAGATTTCCAGACGGCCAGCCTGTCCTGCAGACTGCGCACTTTCTAGCCCCCACAGACACATGAGCTAACGCTTAAAATGAGCTTCTGTCTCTCTTTCTCTGTAGATGCATGTGTGTGTGTAGGTATACAAAAGAAATATAGTAATATAATTAGTATAATATATATTAATGACTGACAAGCCTGTTTTAAAATCCACATCTTATGACTTGTATGTCTTTGTAAAGAGATCATAATTTGTTTTCAATCCTTTATTTTTTGATAACAGAGATAGTGCCAACACTAGACTTGCTCTTTTGTCACTTTTATATTTGTGAAGGTACATCTGTAGAATAAATTCCTATGTGTATGTATGCATTTCCTGCTTTTAAAAGAAATGTTTGAAACCTTTTATCCTTAAAATTTAATTTAGGGGTCATATCCCTTTGGTCTTTTAGATTTTGGAGTTCTCAAGTATTTCCTCCCTTAGATCATATTTTGTTTCAATATTCCCTTAGGAAGAGTAAATACATAGGTTTTAGTTTTGAGAAAAATGTCAATATATTTGCTGTCATAGCTTTCTATGTGGGATTCACTGTGATAATGATAAATGTCAAAATGATATAATTTGTACTCTTTTTTTTCCCCCTTGGTTTCTGGTATTATTTTTCTCATAATGTTGCATAAAGTTAAGGGCACTTTGCTGTATATAACAAAGTGGTCTCTAGCCTCTTCTGAATGTAGTGGGATTCAGTCAGTAAAGAGATTTAACTGTATCTTTCCTTCAAGCTAAGTACATGATAAAAATGAAAATCACTTGTTTCTAGAAGTTTCCTGATTGCTCATGTTGCTGTAAATTTATATAAATATATAAATATATATAAATTTATTATAATTCATTCCAGCCTTTCTTTATTAAAAATGCCAGAACATTATAGAAATATCATTAATTATATTAATTAATACCATTTAAGTTTATATTTTGATAGACATCATAAATAACAAGCCATTAATATCATTAAGTATCATTAAGTAAGTATAGTAAATTCCCATTATATAGACACCCGTTAAATATATTTAAAATATGATTTTATTTGCAAATTTTATTAAATATGATTTATAGTTCCTCATAATGCCAAAGGTGATGTATAGTGAATTCTATAAAAAATACTTTCTAAATCCTTAGAATTTCCCATTTATAATGCACTGGGATTACTCTTTAATTATTCTTATTCTAAATAGTTTGACCTTATGTTATCTTTTGTATTTTGCATTCTACTGAAATAACCTGAATGTGTGGTTACTTATCTTAAAGAAAGTGTCTTCAGAACAATTTTTAAAAAAGTAACTAACATAGGGATTCTTCTTTAATTTGATGTAGTTTTGCAAATATATTTATAATTCTGGAGTGTATCAAAAATATTTTGCTAGTATAATCACTATTCTTATTGTAATCTCAGAAGAAGAAACTGAGACCCAGAGAATAGATAATTTGTTCAACATTAGAGTTAGTAAGTGGTAAGAGAGATTTCAGTCCAGAATTGTGTGATTCCTCGACCTAACTCTTAGCCATTGCATTATGTACCTACCCAAATAGGTATTCCTTGTCCTTGTCCTCATCCTTATTAAAACTGTTTTCTTGGTCAAAAAATTCTATAAGCATCCGCCTTGGTTTTTGTTTGTTTGGTTGTAAACCACTTTGATTTGAGGGGTATGAACTTTATCTTTCCCAGGAACTAGAAATTGGTCATCTTAAAAACTGTCAGTGATATATTGTTTAAAATAAATAAAAAACTCACCGCAGCAAATGTAGAATAAATCCATACATAAGCTGAAATTGTGGGGATGAAGCCATGAATGTCAAAGAAATATAGGCTTCAGAGCCTGGAAGAGGCATTGAGGGTAATTTGGAAGGGAGACCAGCAAGCCTGTTAGTGAGGGATTTACTACAAGTTGGTAGTGACGTGGGACTATACACAGATACACAGGCTAAACTGGTTCCTCAAATGCCCATGGTATTCCTTCAAACAGTTAAACACAGTTAATTTTAATAGTCTTATCTCTACGTTCTATGTCTAGCATATATTATTTCATCTGTATCAAATATTTCATGATTAAAGATGTGTAGCAGTGTTTCATTGTTGGGTTCCAAAAGTGAAGAATGGGGACCAGGGGATCCTTGGGTGGCGCAGCGGTTTGGCACCTGCCTTTGGCCCAGGGCGCGATCCTGGAGACCCGGGATCGAATCCCACGTCGGGCTCCCGGTATATGGAGCCTGCTTCTCCCTCTGCCTGTGTCTCTGCCTCTGTCTCTCTCTCTCTCTGTGACTATCATAAATAAATAAAAATTTAAAAAAAAGAACTGGTCTTTTGAAAAAAAAAAAAAAAAAAAGAATGGGGACCGGGAGTGACAACAACCATAGAGCAGGTTTATAGACTTGTCCATAAAATACTTACAGCAGAACTAGAAGGAGAGCTGAAGGCACACACTTATGAAGTTGTGCCACTGTCTAACTTCAAAGGTGGAAGGAGCTGTATCTCCTAGCATCCTATCATAGGCTATTCCTTCTCATCATGATAAATGTACCTTTAGTCCCCATCACCTATTTACCCCATCCCCCCAACCTCCTCTTTACTAACCATCTCTATAGACAAGAGTCTGTTTCTTAGTTTATCTCTCCCTATTTCTCTTTCCTTTGCTCATTTGTTTTGTGTCTGAAATTCCACATATGAGTGAAATCCTTATGGTATTTCTCTTTCTCTGACTGCTTTATTTTGCTTAGCATGGTACCCTCTAGCTCTATCCAGGTCATTACAAATGGCAAGATTTCATTCTTTTTTATTACTGAAGAATATTTGAGATATATATATCACATCTTCTTTATCCATTCATGTTGATGGACAATTGGGATGTTTCTATAGTTTGGCTATTGCAAATAATGCTGGAATAAACATGGGGGTGCACATATCTGTTTGAATTAGAATTTTTGTATTTTGGAGGCAAATGCCTAGTACTATGATTACTAGATCATAGGGTAGTTGTGCTTTGATTTTTTTAGGCACCTCCATACTGTTTTCTACAATGGCTGCACCAGTTTGCATTCCCACCAACAGTGCAAGAGGTTTCGTTTTTCTCTACACCATCGTCAACACTTGTTGTTTCTTGTGTTTTTGATTTTAGATATTCTGACAGGTGTGAGGTGATAGCTCATTGTAGTTTTGATTTGCATTTCCCTGATGATGAGTGATGTTGAACATCTTTTCATGTGTCTGTTGGCCATCTGGATGTCTTCTGTGGAGAAATGTCTGTTCAGGTCTTCTACCCATTTTTTAATTGGATTACTATTTTTGGAGTATGGAGTTGCATCAGTTCTTTCTATATTTTGGAAACCAAATCTTTATCAGACATGTCATTTGCAGGTATCTCCTCCCATTCTGTGGGTTGCCTTTTAGTTTTGTGGATTACTACCTTCACTGCGCAGAAACTTTTTCTTTTGGTGTAGTCTCAATAGTTTATTTGCTTTTATTTCCCTTGCCTCACATATATAGAAAAATATTGCTGTGGCCAATGTCAGGGAGATTACTACCTGTGCTCTCTTCAAAGATTTTTATGGTTTCAGATCTCACATTTAGTTCTTTAAGCCATTTTGAGTTCAGTTTTGTGTGTGGTGAAAGAAAGTGGTCCAGTTTCATTCTTTTGCAAGTTGTATAATTTTCCCAACATCATTTGTTGAAGAGACTTTTTCCCATTGGATATTCATTCTTCCTTTGTCAAAGGTTAATTGACCAAAAAATTGTGGGTTTCTTTCTGTTCCATATATCTCTGTCTCTATTTTTGTGGCCAGTGCCATACTGTTTTAATTACTACAAGTAATTTAATTACTTGCCATATAACTTGAAAGCTGGGATTGAGATACCTCCAGTTTTGTTTCTCTTTTTCAAGTTCGGTTTGACTATTTGGGGTCTTTTATGGCTTCATACAAATGTTAGCATTGCTTGTTCTAGCTCTGTGAAAAATGATGTTGGTATTTTGATAGGAATTGCATTAGATGTGTCAATTGCTTTGGGTAGTATAGACGTTTTACCAATATTTGTTCTTCCAATCCATGAGCACGGGATTTCTTTCCATTTCCTTCTGTTGTCTTCATTTTCTTTCATCAGTATTTTATGGTTTTCAGTGTATACATCTTTTCCCTCTTTGTTTAAGTTTATTCCTGGATGTTTTATTGCTTTTGGTGCAGCTGTAAATGGGACTGCTTTCTTAACGTCACTTTTTGTTGGTTCATTATTAGTGTATAGAAATGCAACAGATGTCTGTACATTGATTTTGAATCCAGCAACTTTACTGAATTCATTTATCGATTCTAGTAGTTTTTTGGTAGAGTCTTTAGGGTTTTCCATATATGACACATTATTGTGCTGTCCACAAATAGTGAGTTTTACTTCTTCCTAATCAATGTTAAATAGAATTTTGGCCTTGCAATTATTCCCGACCTCTACTCTAGTTCTCTAAGCCCATTTACAAAATAGCTTTTGAAACTTTTATTTGTACTCATTTCACAATTATTTCTCTTAACCTTCCATTTATATATTTTTCAATTGTACCTCACATTTCTTCCCAACACTGTTCTGATTTTTGCTATCATCCACAGTGATAACAAAGATAAGTATGTATTTATTATATGAAAATGTTCCACTGAGAAGTCTGAATCAAATACAAACATTCAGAGCACTTCTTTCTTGCTTTAGTAATTGATCAAATAATTTTAATTAATTTACTTTTATTTTTTTATTTTATTTTTTTTTAATTTACTTTTAAATATCTTTAGGAGCTCAAAATTATTTTCATTTCCTGAGATTCAGTTCTCTCACTTTCAGTGTAAGGAATTTAGGTTAGAATAGTTCATGTAAAGTTGGAGTTCTCCAATTGAATTCAGAAATGGAATTTAATGTTAGTTTTTCAAAAAACCACACTGATAACTGCAGGTCTGTTTCCCAATAATTGGTTCAAACTGTAACAGATATATAGATTTTGACTATTTTATTAAGGCAAATATATAATTACACATTTATATATGTTAACATAATATCTGATGAACAGCTGCAGGTATTGGATGAATATAAATTTTAAAACCTTGCAATTTATTATTATTTTTATACTATTTTGGTAGACATATTATTTTAAAAGCAAAGTATCAGTGTAAAGAAATTTAAAGCTATGTGATATTGAAAAATTTAAATTAGATCCTGTTCATGGGCCTTTCAAGTTATAAGTACTATAATGCCATCAGTTCTAAAATGAGTTAATGTCACAGTAGGGAATCACAGTTCAAGAAAATTAATAAAGTGCTTCTTTGCTTCTCAAAGCCAAGAATAATCTTAAATTTTTCTTTTTTCTTCATATTCATTAAAGCATTGCTTTGCTAATCAGAAGTAACATTATAGCAGACATAGATATTTAGGGGAAAACATACATGGGTGAAACTAAAATAATTAGTTATTTATTTTAGTAATATGTTGAATGTCTGATAAAAACGGAATAGGTCTGCATAACAAGAATGGCTTGCAATGAAGTCCTGGAGGCATTCCCATCCACCCAGGGACCAAATGATCTATCTCAACCTTTACAGACCATGCCTACTCCAAAAAAGCCTAGAAAAAGTATTTGTTCCTTTAAGTTCACAGACACGAGTATAAGACTCCAGGGATTGTGGAATTACAGCCAACATCATACCACCAAAGGAAACTAATAATGCTCCAGTAACTGACTTCAAAGAAATAGAGATCTACAATTTACCTGTGAAAGAACACGAAATAATCATCATAAAAAAAAGTTAATGAAAGGTGAGAGATCACAGACAACAAAGAGATCAGGAAAACAATAGATGAACAACGTAAGAACTTTTATAAAGAAATATAAATCATAAAGAAAGAACCAAACAAATCCTTAGAGCTGAAGAATACAGTAAAAGAATTGAAAAATCCAGTAGGGAATGTCAGCAAAAAACTTGATCATGCAGAAAGAGAAACCTGCAAAATCTAATGCAGACTATTTGAAATTAACCTGTGAGAGGAACAAAAAGAAGAAAAGAATGTAAGAGTGAAGAAAGCCTATGTGAATTATAAGACACCAAGAAAATGAACATTTGCATCATGGAAGTCCCATCACAAAAAGAAAGAAAGAGGCAGAGAACTTATTTCAAGAAATAATTGCTGAAAACTTTCCAAGTCTTGGGGAAAGATGGATATTCAGATATAAGAAGTTCAAAAGACCCCAAATCAGTCCAAAGAAGCTTAGTCCAAGACACACTGAGATAAAAACGTTGAGAGATAATGAGACAGAGTTTTGAGAGCATTAAGAGAAAAACAACTCATCACATACAGGGATATATTCCCAAGGCAAAGAGTAAATTTCTTTACAGAAACCTTAAAGACTAGAAAAATGGGGCATTTTAAATACTGAAAGAAAATCCTAGATCTAGTAGACTGTCCTTCAGAAATGAGATATAAAGACATTCCTAGAGTAAAAAAAGGCTAAAGACCTCATCCCTACTGGTCTGCCTTAGGAGAAATACTAAAGGGAGTACTTCAGGCTGAAGTGAAAGGACACTGAGTACCAACATGAAAATGTGTAAAAGTATTAAATTCAATGGTAAAGGTAAATACATACAGAACTCAGAATACCCTAATGCTATAATGGTATATGCAAATCACGTTTATATCTACTATAAAACTTGTGAAATGATAATATTAAGAATAACTATAGCTGGGACGCGTGGGTGGTTCAGCGGTTGAGCACCTTTCGCTCAGGGTGTAATCCCAGTCCCAGGTTCGGGTCCTACATCAGGCTCCCTGCAGAGAACCTGCTTCTCCCTCTGCCTGTGTCTCTGCCTCTCTCTCTGTGTCTCTTATGAATAAATAAATAATTTTTTTTAAAAAGAATAACTATAGCTACAATAATTTTTAATGGATTCACAGTATAAAAAAACATGTAAGGTATGACATCAGTAACAAAAAAAATGGGGTAGTGGGGGAGAACTAAAAGTGGAGGTTTTTTGTATGTGAGCAAAGGTAAATTGCCATTAGCTTAAAATAGACTGTTATAAAATGTTTAAGGTAAGCCTCATGGTAACCACAAGGAAACTTAATCTGGGTACCCAAAAGAGAAACAAATTAAATCATGCTACTACAAAATATAAATCACAAAGGAAGAGACCAAGAGAGGAAGGAAGGAAGGAATAAAAGAACTAAATGCATATATGGTATATGTATACATTCATACAATATATATCGCTCAAACAACAAAATGGTAAAAACTATTGACATATCAATAGTTACTTTAACATAAATGGACTGATATCTCTAGTCAAAAGATGGAGGATGCCTGAATGTTAAAACAGACACACACACACACACACACACACACACACAGTCCAACAATGTGCTGTCTAAAAGACCCACTTAAGCTTTAAGGACACACATAGGCAGAAATTCAAGAGATGGAAAAAGACATTCCATGAAAATTCTAAGTGACAGGGAGGGGGAGTCGCTGTACCTATATCAGATAAAATAGCCTTCCAGCCAAAAGAGTCACCAGAGGAAAAGGATGTCACTATGCAGTGATAAAAGGATCAGTTGACCAAGATGTTATAACCCTTGTAAATATACATGCACTCAACATTTAGGACATGAATATTTAAAATAAATATTGATAGAATCGGAGGGAGAAGCAGACAGCAGTGCCATAATGGTAGGGCACGTCAGGACCCCACTCTCAACACTGGGTAGATCACCCAGACATAAAGGCAATGAGACAGCAGCACACCTGATAACTCTAGAGACCACAGTGACTTAATAGCCATACAGGTACTTTCCATCCAACGGCACGGAACACATGTGTACTGAAATCCCAAGTAGATTTGTGATTCTGTGGTGTGAAACTAGAAGTCAGCAACAGGAGGAAAACGGAAGAATTCACTGATGAATTTCCATGAAGGAAATCCACATGGAGATAAAATTCATCTGTATGGATAGGAATCAAATAGTGTTGCTGCTAAACTGCTGTGATTGGCTGGAAACAGAGATCGGAGAACACCCTGGTGTGTCTTATGGCCCCGTGGGCGAATAGATGTCAAAATTCATTGAAATGTATCCTTGATCTCTGAACGTTTTTCTGACCATAAATACATTGTGATGAAATGTTTTAAAAACAGAAATTTTAAAATGAAACCCATGCATTAGCTTCATATCCTAATCACCATCCAAGTTAATAAGGTGTAATATTTATTCGACTTTATGAAAACCAAGAGTAAGAAGTCTCAGTCTATATATTTCCATTTCCTCTGTTTTCCTTATTTACTGCAGCATGGTTGACCGGTAGTGTCAGGTGTACAATGTAGTGATCCAGGCAACTCTGTTAGTACGCTGTGCTCACAGGTGCAGTGACCACGTGTCCCCATATGGTACCAATGACTCTATTCCCTATGCTGTACCTTTTATCCCCATGTATTTCTGTTTTCAATTTAAATTCTGTGTATTTCCATTCTCGTCTTAGTGTCTGTAGTGTGAATGTTTTCAAGCTAACTCTTTTATGTTTTAGCACTATTGATGTCTAGTATTTATGTGCAAGTGTACATGGTAATAAGGTAGAAAAAATAGCAAAATTCTTTATGTTGTTAAAAACCACAACAAATGACTAAATATCAGTGTTTTTTTTTAAAGGATTTTATTTATTTATTCATGAGAGACACAGAAAGAGGTAGAGACATAGGCAGAGGGAAAAGCAGGCTCCCTGCAGGGGGACTCGCTCCCAGGACCCCAGGGTCATGACCTGAGCCAATGGCAGACTCTCAACCACCGAGCCACCAGGGTACCTCAACATTTCAGCTTTTAACTGCAAAGTCTCTGCAATCTTCCATTTGCCTACAAACCAAGCAACCACTGATGTACTGAACTAAGTGCATCGCCCAGTCAACGTTAGCCCTTCTTGCCCCCGACAAAAACATACGCTCTTAATAGCAATTAATGGTAGCCAATGATGATAGCGAGCCCATTAGTGCTGGGTTCCTCTCAGTGGCGATAGTGAGTAATCCTCCCTGCTTAGAGTACACACTGGTGCCTGCTTGTTAAACTTCTGAAGTCACCTGTCTGCTCACATATAGAGACGAAAGCCGAGCAAGTGAAGTTGATGTACACAGGGCTCTATACCAGGTAGAGGTGAGGGATGCCCGTCCATTGAAGAAAGGGTTCCTATGAGGCAGATAGAAGGTGTGCTCAGCCCGTGTTAGCTCCCTCTCTCAGCATGCCTCCAGGGACCCTTCAGTTCCCTTCAGCAAACACACAGTCAGCACCTGCTGAATACAGTGTGCATTTGGAACTCAATGAACTGGGAAACAAATAAGGAAGACCTAAATATTGAACTAAATAAAATGCAAATGTTGGACTACTGAAGACAGCAGGGCAACTGCCTCCTGGGGAGTCTGTGAAAGCCTCACAAAAGGAGCAGACCTGACCTGGAGAGGAATGTGGTCCTGATGTTTCCAGATGAGAATGCCCTGCTTCCTGCTCCCTGTTACTCACAAGCTCACAGAAGCTTGATAAACATCTTGTATGTTTGGAAATGTCCATTTTGTTTGCATGGCCGTGGTGCATAACAGTGCAAGCTTGAGGATTATTGTAGGTGATGAGGCTGGAGAAAGTAATTTGCAAACTTGCGGACATCCTAAAAGACTGATTTTTTTTTTTATGAGTTTCATCTGGTTTCACAGTTATCCTCTAAGTACTTGATCATACTCCCCCACATTAAAAATAGATTTCATATGAGGAAATAATACTGCTGTTTTCTTTTAGAATAACCTCTTTAAAAATCTTGAGAAATCATCTCTTTTTTTAAAATTTTATTTATTTATTTATGAGAAACACAGAAAGAGAGGCAGAGACACAGACAGAGAGGAAGCAGGCTCCCTGCGGGGAGCCCCATGTGCGACTTGATCCCAGGTCTCTGGGATAACGTGGGGGACTCCAGGATCATGTGCTGAGACCTTGGGATCCCGCCCTGAGCCCAAGGCACATGCTCAACCACTGAGCCACCCAGGCGCCCCTCATTTTTCTTTCTTAGGAGATTTTTCTCCCTGTCATTCACCCCAACCTAGACCACTTAACCTAGCTTGGGCTCCCATGCTCCATATCCAGCCTGGCTTGTTCTGTGAGATCTAACATATCCCCAGATTTACCGGGTCTGTTTTTAATTTCTTTTTCTCCTCAAAACTACTGATCTGTGTCATATACTGATAGTACTGTGTTCTGAAAACTAAT
Source organism: Vulpes lagopus (assembly GCF_018345385.1). Lineage (NCBI taxonomy): Eukaryota > Metazoa > Chordata > Mammalia > Carnivora > Canidae > Vulpes > Vulpes lagopus. Next base: position 2,711,245 of record NC_054827.1, read on the forward strand.
TTTGAAATGCATTTAATTATTCGACGTGAAGACTGTCAGAAACTTTATTTGCCCTATCCTGATATTGGTATCTCCCTCCCTCACCTCCAGGATTCCAGAGTATCTCTAGTAACCATAATTTTAATTAGTAAGTGGTAGAAACTATAGGGCTCTCTGGGTAGATGCTAAAGGATATATTTTTCATCTCACCTTACATTATCACTCAACAACTATCCCTCAAACAGCTGTCTCTTGGAAATGGAGAAGGTTGCCCCAGCTATTGACCAAGAAAGGTCACTAGCAATCCTGTTATAATTTGGAATTATTTTTAGATGGCCTGTCTATTTTTGGTATAGTGGTAGATTTCAATAAAATTAATCTTCAGTATGAAACTTGGAATGTGTTATGTGCCATTTATTATTACAGTCAGGCACTCCAGACAGGGTGAATATGTTGATTAACGACCATGGTGGAACCCATGTCCTGGGCTTTGCTACTTACTTCATGTAGCAGAGACACACCATTCATCAGCAATGACCACATGGCCTGCTGTATTTTATTTCTTAATTACATTTCAGCTTTTGCAAGCTTAGATTGTAAGTCAAGAGAAATTTGAAATTAGAAACTTTCAGAGCATATAAAAAACTCTTTGATTTGTATACAGAATCCATCTGGCCATCTTCTTAAGCTATAAAATGCACTTTAAGATTCAAGAGACCGAAGTAGTTATCTCTCAATTTTTGTTCCTTGCAAATATTAGAATTCAGAGTGTGAAATGTTTTTACTTATAATTATGTCACTAATTTTTCTATGCTTGGGTACTAGAGTCTATTAATTTGAATAATAGCCTTAAAAAAGGCAGTATTAAACTCAAGCCATTGTGTTGTAAATGACCATTATTAACCTCTGAACTAATTTTCCTTGCAAACCTAGAGTATGTGCATCACTTCAAATGCTAATTTTGGTTAACCGGTTAAGCAAGTCCTGCCTTTGGGGCTGTATCTGAAGTTGGAAAGATGGAGTTCAGTTACTTTAATTAAAAATATTCAATTAACTCAAACCCAGTTGACTGTGAGTCCAGACAACATTAAGTTTCTGATTAATAATTACTAAGTAAATAAATATTAAATGGAAAATGATTGATTTTTCCCTGGAAACTTGAAGTCAAATAAAATTACCCTTTACATTTTCTTTTGAAGTAATTAGTCAGTTAAGAAAATGCCAAATTTAGAGTGTCTCATTTTAGAATTAAAACACAACTGGGAAATACCAGGAGAGGATACAGATACTGGTTTCAAATTTTGTTAAATTAGAATGGGATATTCTCTTAAAATAGATTTGTATTCTATTGTAAAAGGCAAAAGCATGAGCAATTTGTGTGTGTATCAAAGAAGTAAGTACTAATGAAAAAACAAGAATATTAGTTGATAAAAGTGTTTTTTTGCATCCATTCTTATTACTTAGTCAGAAATATGTGATCGTAGAAAAACATCCAGTGGTATGGACTGGAAAATATGGAAAGGTGAAAGGATTTAGTAATAGGAATATTTTTAAAAACTTTCAGACACTGCAGAATTTTGCAGCATTTCTGCCTCTTTATAATCATGTTCAACCTCTACTTTATAGAAAAATTTCCCATGACTAAGGGATCCGTAATACCACATTTGCTTCTCCTGAGTCTCGGTATTGGTTGGGAAAATTTCATAGTGCTGAGATCTGAGATCCCATAACACCCATAATCAGAATGATTTATGCTTGACACATGACTTTCTTCCACTTTGAGACATTATTACATTTTTGGAAAGTATGTTCTTTACCCTTAACATAAGTTAAAATTAAAATAAATTTTCTTAATTTTTTTCCTGGGTATTAGGACCTGATATAAGTACTGGGAGATTTAAGAGGATAAGAACCTCAGAGACCTGAGGAGCATATCATCATTGAACTTAATTTTGTTTTTTAAATTGAATGATTTGTAATGACAAATGTAGCTCTAATATATGAGAACAAAGAATAATTCAATTTGCAAATTCTTTTTTTTAAAGATTTTATTCATTTTTGAGAGTGAGCTAGCTTGCACTTGAGGAGTGAGGGACAGAGGGAGAAGCCATCTCCCCATGGACCAGGGAGCCCCATGCAGGGCTCTGTCCCGGGATCCTGGGATTATGACCTGAGCAGAAGGCAGATGCTTAACTGACTGAGCCACCTGGGCACCCCATTGCAAATTCTTTACATATTCATTCACACATTGGCCACTAGATGTCTAGTAGTACTCCTTGTGACAATTTAAAATGCCTCTAGATATTGTTACAAGTCCTCTGCCCACAGGAGCAAAGGAAGGTGGGAGGGAGAGGGAGAGAGATTATCATCTAATAAATATACTCTCATTGACCAAACACTACTCAACACTTCTGAGCCCTTTTTGAATTAGACCTAGCATTTGGATTTCTGTGTTCATCTTTGCTTTGTCCAATTTTAGCAAGGAACTTGCTAGTCCGTTTAGCCATTCTTCATAGGTGATGCCCCTTGATATGCAATCAGATTCCTCATCCTCTACCATCCCCCAGAGGATGTCTGGTTACTCTGGCTGCCTTCAGCAAGAATCCTGTCAGGTACATTTAGCCAGAATCCTCCCTTACTCTGATATTTCCTTCTAATAGTTTTCCATTTAACAACTTTCACGCTACTCCTTGGCTGAAAATCCTCTCTTGTCCATGTATATTTTTGAGAGTTGAGTCCGATCTCTCTCCTCCATTGCATGATTCCATCACACTGGTCTCTATACCTATCAGGAAAGGCTTCCCCCCACCTTGAATGAAGTCTCTCTGATCATGATTTAACAACTACCCTTGAATAATTTTTTCTTTAACACCCTACTTCCTGGTTGGGAATCCCAGCTCTGGATGAAAGTACATGTAAAGACCATCTAATTGGATTTTCTGTGATTGTGGATTGTTGTATGTAACATTTCAGTTTCAATAAATCTCCTTGTTGAACATGTATTATCCTGCCCAACTATTTGTTTTGATTAAATCTTTAGGCCTCTAAAAGTAAAGACATTATTTTACACTAAAATGGTGTTAAATGTAAGTAATAAAATGTTAGGTACTTTGAACTGATGGGAAGAAAATTAAGGGGAACTCTTTTGGTACTTCTTTTATTCTAGATGTAATGTTTCCTATAAAATATGATTACACATCCCATGTTCTTTTAGGTAGACTGTAGATTTTTTAAAACATGAAAAGCTTGTCACAGAGAATGATTTGTCTTTGTGCTGACTTTAAAATTTCTTTCTTGAAACGTCCTTATATTATTTCTACATACTTTTACTAGACCAAATTAAGTGAGACTTGTATAATAGCTTTTGAATTCAATTATTTAACTAGACTTCACCATTTACTGTGAGAATCTAAGACTTTTTAGTCGGTATGTTTAGTCATGTAGAGCGTCAAATAAAATTTAAAAAGTGGTGCTCAGGAGAATTTTTATTTAATTTAAAACTGTATCATAAAGCCTTTGCCTTGTGTTTATGGTAGGAGTGGGCCTAGAATTAATCTCTCAACATAAACAGCTAGACAACTGCAGGGAAAATCTATGCTCAGATATCGGACCACAGACATAGCTGGGCTGTGATCCCAGAGAGAAAAGAAAGAAAAAAGAGAGAGAGAGAAAATGAGAGAGAGAGAGAGAGATGAGTAGAGCCCTCATACACACTTTCTACCTGCCTAGAGAGCAGAATAGAGAACAGAAATTTTACTGAGTTGAAGAACATGAGACCAAACTTCACACAGTCTGAAGTGATTTCATTTGCAGACTAGAGCACCTAAGAAAGGAAGCCTTTTAGAAAAAATTCCGGAAATCTTCATAGGGAGTGGTTGGCTAATTATGAATCTTAAAATCATAGAGTGAAATCCGAAGTGTCTAGGCAAAATAATTTGGGGGAAAGAAAAATTATAAAACAGTTCCCAGAGCTCACGCAGGGCCAGGCATGATTTAAATCCTAATAAGCCTGGTTGGAGAGACTTCTTTAATACAAGAGACATTGAGGAGAGTCCTCATTGGGGATCTACCATAAGAGTGGGGCTAAATGAAGCTATTTTTTAGTAAAGACTGCTCTACCCTCCCTCAAAATAGTGTAGAACAAGATTTGATTGGATTAGACTTAGCTTCGAGGAACTCAGAGGCCTGCCAGAACAAAGTACAGTACTCTTGAAAAATACAGCCAAACCTCCCTTGCAAAAACAGATAACATTGTCTGGGATTTCTTAAACAATTAATTTAAACATGAAGTAGGAGGAAAAAGAAACATATAACCTGGAAGGAAAAAAAAAATCAGTCCTTAAAAACAGAACCAGAAATAAAAGAGCAGATGGATCTCGTCCATCTAGTAGATAAATAATTAAAAATGTGTATTTTTATGCTCCATATACTCAAGGATGTAAAGGAAAAAAATAAGCATAAAAACGAGTGAAAGAGGATCTGAAAAATTTCAAGAGTTGAAAGCTACACTATATAAAGGAACATATCAGTGGGTGATATCAAGAGCAGATACATTACAGAATAAATACAAATCAGTGATCTTGAAGATGTTAAGATAGAAACTGTTTAAAATGAAGAATGTCAAGAAAAGAGAACAAAAAGGAAAGAAAAAAGAAAGAATTTCAGAGAACTGTGGGAAATATCAAGTATTATAACATATGTGCAAGTGGAGTCACAGACTGGGGAGTCAGAAAATCATTTGAAGACATGATTACCAAACTCTCCAAACTTAATTTAACCAATAAGCCACAGACAGATTTAACAAGCTCAAGGAAACCCATCTAGAGTATACTAGAGTATATATACATATATGACACACAACACACAAGCATCATAATCTAACATCTGAGAACAGAAAAAAATTAAAGAAAAATTCTTAAAGGAATTTTAAGAATTCAGAAGAATTCTTCCGGAAGAAACACACATTAGTATAAAAGAATAAACATAAGAATTGTTGTAGGCCTTTGTCATAAATTATATAAACCCACTGTGGTGAAATGGCACCTGCTGTGAGGACACACACAGACACACATACACTCATCCCTGAATGCCTGAATCCCTTTAAAATATCCTTTACAAAGTAGGTGAAATAAATACATTCCAGACAGAAAAGTTGTGATACTATGTCATCAATGAACTAGCACTATAAGAAATGTTAGGGAAGTTCTTCAGGCAAAAGGAAAGTTCTACCTTATGGAAACTTCATGCTAAACAAATGAACAAGAGGCTCTACATATGGTGAATATGTGACATTTATCTAATTTTTAAATTTCTTTTAAAAATAACTTACTATTTACAAAGAGCAAAGAGTAGTAATGGTTCCTACATGGTTCTTAGCATACGTGAAAGTAAAAATATGCCAACAATAACACAGAAACTGAGAGTGGAAAATATATGGATACAGTTGTAGCATCGTGCTATTAATAAAGAGGAATAATATTGAAAGGTGAACAATCATAGGTTAATGTGGAATATTATGAATCCTAGAAGAACCACTAAAAAAGATTATAGTTAGCAAAACACTAGTACAAAGAGAAGGGAAGCATAAAAATTACTAAATCCAAAGAAAGTAGGGGAAAAAAAGGAACACAGTTCAGAAAGTATAAATTAAAACAAGTATCAACATGGCCAACTTAAATCCAACCATACCAATAGTAACATAAAATTTAGATAAAATAAACTGTCCTGTTACAAGATAGGCTAGATTAAAAGGGGGAAACAACTGCATACTCGCCAAAAGCAACCTGTTTATATTTCAAATGCAGTTAGATGAATCGTTATAGGATGGAAAAGAGATGTACCATGCAAATAGTCCTCATGAGAGAGTTAGGGTGCCTCTGTTAATATCAGAGGGAGGAGATTTCACAACTAAGAATCTATTCCAGTTTGGCAAAGTACGTTCCATAATGATGTAGCAGGCAATTCATCAGAAAGGCATAGCATCCATAATCAAACACCCTCCAAGGAAGTAATTATTCTGAGTGAGAGAAGCTAGACAAAATAAGTGTACATACTGTATGATGCCTTTCATACGAAAGTCTAAAAAATGCAAACTAACTTCTAGTGACAGTGGTAGATCTATGGCTGCCTGAGGGTGGGGATGACAGCAAAGATGGATTACAAAGGACACAAGGAAGCTTGGGGGATGATGGGAATGTTCTTTTAATTATGGTGATGTTTTCCCAAGTATATACATCTGTCAAAACTCATACCATTGTATATTTTAAATGTGTATAGTTTATTTAATGTGAGTTACAACTACAGTGGGACACCATCACGAGCCCATCAGAATGGTTAAAATTAAAAATACTGAAAAGGTAAAGAATTGTGAAGATGCGAGGAACTAGGAATTTCAGACTGCTGTTGAGTATCTAGGATAGTGTGGGTACTTTGTATAGAAATTTGGCAGTTTCTTATGAAAAGAAACATGTATTTATTATATGATTCAACAATGCCTCTTCTAGATATTTTGGTAGCCATGAAAATTGCCTCTCAAATTTCCTACAGTGAGAATATGATTGACCAATGACCCCAGCTGCTGTGCTCAGAAATCCAGCTCTATGTTTACGTGGACACCATGTTTCCTGTGAGTTGCTCTTGGCCACTGTCCCAGTGTGACAGAGAGATTACAGCAGGCTCATTCCTGAGGACTGTGGAAGAGAAAACCTCTCACAGGTGAATTGGCTCAGAGATTTCCTGTCTACTTTGTCAAAACGATCTTAGACCCCATGACAGACAAGACCTTCTTTGATTCCTTCTTTCTCTCTTGCACAGAGGTTTGACCTATATTGTGGTCCTGCTCCTTTCTATATCTTCCTGTATATTTTCTTCCTTCCTATATATTCCTTCCTATATATTGCCTTCCTTCCTGTATATTTCCTTCCTTCCTATATATTTTCCTTTGTGTGTATTTTCCCCAATTAATCTATTGTATGTTTTGCATCTCGTTTTGTTGCTTACCTCTCAGAGGACCTCCATTAACACAGGTAATTTATCAAAACTTGGTTATCAGTGTTTACAGTAGCTTTGTTCATAACAACCTCAAACTGGAAACAACTCAAAATGTCCATCACAGGTAAATGGATAAACAATTTGTGCCAGACTGAGACAATGGAAGACTATTCAGTCATGGAGTGAATGGGAATTAATTGCTGAGAGATGCAATGTCATGGATGGATATCAAAAATGTTATGCGGAGTGAAAGGAACCAGATGCAAAAGAACAGAATGTATGGTTTCATTTATATGAAACTCTACCAAAGACAAATATTATCTATATGGACTGAAAAGAGGTTGGTGATTTCCTGGGACAATTTTTAAGTCTTGAGAATATTGCTTATACAATCAGTATTTTGATTCTGACAGTGATTACTGGGCAATGTAAATTTGTCAAATTAATTGAAATATAGATTCAAAACTGGTATATTTTATCATATGCAAATTATACCTAAATTGATAAAAAAAATCTATATAACAACCATTGTAGATTTTAAATCAACTTTAGGTAAGATATTGAGAAGGATTTTCTTTTTTTTTTTTTTTTAATTTTTTATTTATTTATGATAGTCACAGAGAGAGAGAGAGAGAGAGGCAGAGACACAGGCGGAGGGAGAAGCAGGCTCCATGCACCAGGAGCCTGATGTGGGATTCGATCCCCGGTCTCCAGGATCGCGCCCTGGGCCAAAGGCAGGCGCCAAACCGCTGCGCCACCCAGGGATCCCGAGAAGGATTTTCTTAAATTGTTTCACCATCCCCATCCAAATATCTAATGCTCAGTGTATATATATCTATGCACTTAATGCATCTACTTCCAGTATGTCTACGAATCCTACTAATAGATTAACTATTATTTGCCTGGCATCCTTTTCCCTCTCTGAAGAAATGATTCTCTTTCAAATATAACTTAACATTTCCTGTTGGGTATATCAATTAAAATACTTCATCTTCTTGCACGTATGGTGATCGTGTCCTTTAGACTAGGTCACTCAGCCTTTTCTCAGGATTTACAAAGTGAAGGTCTCCTGTGAGAGTTCTCTAGTGTCGAATCTGAGAATCTGGAATTGTTTCCATAGATCAAGTCCTAAGGTTAAGTCTGCTCTAGAAGGAATAACCCTGGCCTCAGAGAAGAAAATCACGATGCAGAGAAACAGGAGAGGGTTGTGTGCACTCTAGAGTTCTGACGGATGCACCACTAAATCCGTGTCAAGTACTGTCCTAAGTGTATCACATGCACATTGCACTTGCATAAGTTTTGTAGGGATGAATGATCACTGTCTCCTTTTCTGGATGATGAAAACACAGCCTAGGAGAGCTGGCATCTTGTGTGTGTCTACAGACAGAGAGTAGGGCGATGGTTTGGACGTGGGTGATGTGCCTCAGAAGTGTGTGAGGTTAATCAGCATGAGCCACTGCCTACTACAGCAGTTGTGGATGAGAATGGGTTAATGATAAGTGACCTGAATGTGCTTGGAGACGAGAGTGAAGAGCAGGTGTGGCCTTAAAAAATGGGCTTGGCGTGTAACTTTTCCCTCCATCTCATTTTTCCTAAAAATCGTCTTACTCTTGGTTAATTATTCTGTTAGTTTTACTCGCCTCCTTCAAAGTGGTGTCAGTTCTACTTGTCTACTCCTTCTACTTTCTCCTTCTCTATGGACTAATGAGAAAGGTGAAAACCAAAAGAGAGAGAAAAAAAAGAGTCAACTAGAAACAGAACTCACAAAATCTGTCCCGTATATTTTCCAACTTCACTTACATTGGGAGAGGAAAATTTTCTTGACACGTTAAGGTTTGTCTGGCTGGTCTAGGAATTAAATTGACATAAGACAGGAGGAAATAAAATTCAATCATGTACACAGGAAGAATTTACATAAATATGAGACATTCCAAAGATGGTCAAAATGAGGTATTTTCATCATCCTGAATTGAGGATAAGGGGGTAGGGATTTGAGACTTGGGAGGGAAGGAAAGCAATTCACAGGAAGACCAAAAAAAAAAAAAAAAAAGAGCAAGCATTTGGTGAACATATTTGTTGGGGCACGCAGAAGCAGTGGGACACAGAGGACCTTGATCAGATTTTGTTAAGTGGCTCCCTGTTTGCCACCTCTAGTCCATATTATTCTGGTGGTAGCTCTCTTCCAGAGCAAGTTCTCTGTTTAGATTATTTTTGGTCATTTAGGGGAAAGATCAACATTTCTTTCTGAGTCTTTTGGGTCTTGATTATTTTCAACTTGAAATAATCCCCATGCCAACATGGCCCATCCTGGGGGGACTTGTTTCAGATTCTTATGTTACAACTGAAATGGACTAACCATGGCTTCATACATCAGGCCAGTTCCACCCTCCTGGTATCTGTAGGCTACCCCACACTGCTTCTTGAGTAGTTGAGGAAAGGAGTTGCTGCCGACATCAGCCACTGCCAAGGCATGTGGTAGGAAGGGCAGATTTTGGGGTGAGACGTGCAGGGATATAACCAGAACCAGATGCTGTAATTAGGACAGGGACATCTTATGTGTTAGTCCGTGTGCAAGAATCCTTCCAAGTATGAATTCTTCAACGGAAACACATTTTACTTGGTAATTGTAGAAAATTCACATTCGAAGAAAGTATACATATATGTTATTGGGTCGTTTTATTGTTGTAGGAAGAAAACTTACTGTTATGTCTATATGTCTATTGTGTTTATAAATTCCAAAATCTGGTTCGTTCATGTAGTGTGCTCAGAAATGTCATGAATTATCAGAGCTGTTTCATAGTCTTTCTTATCATCCTCAGATGTTTCCATATAGTAGCAGAAGCTGCATATTTTATGAATGCTCCAAGCGTACTCCTGCTTTTGTACCTATATTATCTCCTGCGTAGGATACTTTTACCCCAGGGCTCACTTCATCTTGGTATTCGCTTGTCTGCTTCGATACCTGTCATTAAGGAAGGCATCCTTTATTCTGAAATTTAAAATCATATGCCTCAGGGCGCCTGGGTGGCTCAGTGGTTGAGCCTCTGCCTTTGGCTCAGGTCATGATTCCAGGGACCTGGGACAGAGTCCCACATGGGGCTCCCCGCAGGGAGCCTGCTTCTCCCTCTGCCTGTGTCTCTCATGAATAGATAAAACCTTTAGAAAAAATTAAAAAAATAAAAACATGCTTCCATTTTACCTTCCTTCATTTTTTATTGCCCCATTTTCCTTTTTTTCCAGTAGAATTTTTAATGCACTGCATGGTACATAAGTACTATATGTCATAAAATACATTGTACAGGTCCGTATTATATTACGGAAGTGCTTGGGTATCTGCACCTTCCACCAGAATGAGCTCCAAGGGAATGAGAGCTTCCGTTTTGCTCACTGCTGTATCTTTAGTGCCTGGAATGATGCCTGGAATGTCAAATGTACTTAAAATATTTTTTTTTTTGCTTATTAACATAGTGAATACTTACAAACATTTTGAACATTCATTTCCTTGCATTATTCCAAACTCTTGTAATGATTAAGCTTCCCCAGTTGGAGTTTCTCTATAGAGAGGTATGGTTGAAAACAGATGTTTGTAATAACAAGACCAGGATTTACTGTGAATTCATTTGTACGTTATCATTGATAAAAGCAATTATGTTAACTATCATTAGTGTTACATCTTATATCAAGTTTGACGACTACCTAAAATGAATCCCATACTGAATTTCTAAAATGTCCATCTTCTCACGCTAATTAGTGATGTGCCACAGTTTTTGTACTTGTTGTTCATCTTTTTTGTCATCCTGTGTGTGTGTGTGTGTGTGTGTGTGTGTGTGTGTGTGTAGCTTTAGCCTTTTAAACACCCGAATCTCTCTCCTGTCTAGAATACTTTCGTGAATTCCAAATGCCCAGCACTGATCGCCTCCAGTTATAACTTCTAAAATGTACAAATACATATATCAGATACCCTGGGATCCTTACTTCCTTCCCTTATTCCACCATTATCTATCTCATGCCTCCAGTAGGAATCAGAAGTCACTCAAAAATTTTTTATTTCCCATTAGGTACACACACCCTTAATCTCATTAAATACTTTTTTCCTACATATTCTCATAAATCCAGTTCATTTTTATTTCCATTCCCATGGTTTTATTTTTTATTTTTATTTTTTTCATTCCCATGGTTTTAATATGTCATTATCCCCTTCAAATGTATCATTTCCTCCATTCCAAATCCCTCAAGTGAAAACCTTTTATTTTCTCTCCATCGCCTATCCAAAGTTTCTTCATGGTGAAAGGACCCTTTGGGATCTTGGCCTTTATTTTTCCAGCCTGATTTGACATCTGTGAGCTTTGCTGTAGCAGAGACTTGAGTTCATTCATCTCTGTCACCCCAGTACCTACGATAATACATGATAAATAATAGCTATTAGGAAAGAATACAATGAATGAATAACATATTAACGAATGAATGGACTTTAATGGGATAGTTTAAACACAACTGATTCTTCCTTGGCAGTCTTTATTGGTACCTGTTTAGGGAAAAATCAACAAGCCCATCAGGCAAACAAAAAATAAGCTTCACCTAATGCATGTTTAATAAGATAAATAGATTATCATGGATAATTCTGTAACCCTCTATAAACTCTACCATCACAAGATACTGGATAAAATTATTATATTTACTCTCATAGAAAAACATATCTAAGTATCTTCTGGCCATGAATCTAGGAAAGGGTATGAATTTAACTAATGTCTTTGGTGTTTTGTAAGTAGCTCACATGTAACCATGGAATGCACGGCTCTGAAATCTGGCTTCTTATTTAACTTCATGTTCTCTGCATTCCAAGAAGTGAATATTCATTTTTCTTTGGGAGAAAAGGATTCTGGCCTCAAATGGATGGTTTTCTGTGTCATCGGGCACCTGACGTCCTTATTTACTGTGAAGAATCAAAGTGTGCAACGTTCAGTTATTGCATTTTATGGGCTAATCTAGGCATGTGGTCCCTTTGTTTATTCATCAAAATTAGTAAGTGCTTACAGAATATTAACGACCTGATGAATTATGTGGATTAAGAGATGGGTAAGGAATTACGACTTTGTGAAACCTTTGACTTGAGAGGCAGATAAGAGTTTAGCAGTATCGCGCTGGCAGGAAGGTACTGTAGTCAAGCATGTTAGGGGAACGTTGCAAGCAACAGGCTCTTTTTAGAAACTCAAGATTCTCATCTACATAGTTAAATCCTGAGACCGGCTCTCCTCGGGTAGCAGACTCCTTTTTAAAAATTCATTTGATGTTAAAGGATTTTTTTGGTCATTTAAAAAAAATTATTTTGTTTTTGGAACTTTTTCTGGCCCATACAGTTAATGGTGTAGAGTAGCCGCTTTAAAGTGCTTTTATAAATAACACAGGATAGTAAACTGTAAGTTACTCCAAAAGAATAACAAAACTCTATCAATTTGTTCCTGGCGAGTAGGAACAATTCCTCAGTTGTTACAGGTAACTTATTTAATCTCTGAATAAACTGAAGAATCTGATCTAATTGAATCCATAAAACTATAAGTGAATAAGATCAACATATGCATTATATATTTTAGGAGAAACAAGCAAAAACTCATCGTATTTCTTCTAAATGATTCCTTTAATAGCATTAATACATTAGATTTATTTCAACGTTCTAATGGATTTGATATTAGATTAGCAGAAAAGCATGAGATGTGAAGTATGGAGAGTGATGGATAACTTTAGTTCTGAAGCTAGAGCCGTGATTTACGGGCTATTTTTTGAATGTTGATAAAAAGTAAAATACTAGTTTTACTTTTTATGTTTTAAGTTTATGCCTTTCATAGCTAATATCTTTTTTTCTCCTTGTTCATTGGAGAAAAGAGCAATTGTTATGCATGTCACAAATACACATTTTCAAATGCATGTTTATGAGATGTGTAGGGTTACACTAGCATATATAATTCTGAATATTGATTTCCATTATAATACTTTATTTTTACCTGCTTATACCTTTCTGAAATATTAGTTCAAAGTAAGGACATCTGTCTTTGACTTCAATATATTCACTGTTAAGAGCAATTTAAGATGATTTTGATGTGCATAGTTCAAAGCCAGTGCACAGTTTCAACTTCAAAATCCTAGGAATATCAGGAGGGTGTCATCCACATTTTATTGTGTATTAAGGAAGTTGCATTTTATTCAGAGCTACATATGTGCTTAGACAGAGATAGGATATTCTCATAGGATGATAAAGTTTAGGCACTGGGTATACTTTAGAAATTCCTCTGAAACCTTTTTTATGTACTGTGTATATTCTTAGAAATTTTTCTGAAAACTTTTTTCACATCGGTTGATAAATTTTGAACTATAGTTGAGGATACATAAACATGAGCTCTTTTTTTTTTCCCTCTTTTTAAAAATTTGGAGAGACAAAAAGTGACAAAGACCAGACAGGATCAGAGACAATCTCCAGAAACAATGATAAAACAAGTAATAAAATGGCAATCAATGCATGTCTGTCAATAACCACTTTGAATGTAAAGGGACTAAATTCTCTAGTCAAATAGAGTCAATCTCTATTTAACCATGTTTTCCCCTGTGTGTTAAAAAGGCGTCATATTTTTCACAACAACTAGGTAATGCTTTTTTTTTTTGTCTTATCTTTGTTTTAATTTCTTCCTCCCTTTCTCCTCTTCTTTCTTTCTGTACTTTTTTCCTTCGTGGTCTTAGGCATTTGACAGATCAACGAAAGAGGTTCAGTTGCACAATGAGATATTTTCAGATTAATTCAGTGTTCCCTATGTTAAGGGGCAGTGAAGATGTGCTGGCAAAGTAAAAACAAACAAACAAACAAACAAACAAACAAACAAACATGTAGGCTGACTTTTAATCTTTAGAATGGATTTATATTATTTATTCAAACTATTCATATTTTCAATAAGCTGGGAGAAGTATAGTACTTATGTAAAAGAATATTCCAAATGGAAAAAAAAAAAAGAATTTAAACCCAGGAAGAAGAGTTTGGAACTGGAGGATACTGAAGATCTGTCCCATGTCTAGAGCTTTGGTCCCTCCCTTTCTCATTGTTCCAAATACAAGGCCTTGCTCATTCGGGGAGATAGATGTTTTCCAATAAAACATAATTTTTTTCTTTTTTTAAGCCAAGGGAGTAATTTACTTCAACCATTAGAAGCTTAAAGAAAATACCCTAGAATCTAACCAGGGAGATTTGGTAGTTCTTGATCTACCTAAATTTATAGGAAAAAAAATCTGTTTTAAATTTAGTGCTAGTATGTTAGGGGCGGGGGCGGGGGGTCAGGATTTCTCACTTGTCTCAGATTCTCCCACAGTTCCAGGGCAGATAAGGGTCAGGGACCATAAAAGCTAATAGAATTTCTATCTGGCCTATTGGGAGAATTGCTTGATGCGGTTTCGGGTGGAAACAGAATGCAAGTCAACATTGACAAAATGTAAGCAAGAAGTTCCAGGCTAATTTCGAGATAACTCTGTTTATTTCCACACGTGAATTGTGTTCTGTTTGCAGTAATGCTTCATAGCAAATATTTGTTTCAGAAAGCTGATTGCTTCTTGTTTTCCATGGAACCACTGTTACGGATTTAATTACTTTACAGGCTTGGCCTGCCTTATATTACTTGGAGAGTGTTCAAAGATGCTATTTCCAACTTTTACAAGATCTTCCTAAATGTTCTACCTCACAATTTCAATGTTCTGCATATACACTCCATTTTTTCAATTGAAAACTTTCTCTTCAATGGAGACTCCTAATTGTAGATATTTTGTTTTCTGACATCCTTGGAAAAAATCACGCTGAAGATGTACACCAGAAATATCAACTTAAAAATGTCAGTTCTTCATTTTATTTTATTTTATTTTATTATTATTATTTTTTCCGTTCAGTCTTTCATTTTAAACATCGAAACACGGTTTCCTGTGTTCCCTGAGTGGATGGAACTTTGATTCTGTTACCATTGTGGACTTCCAGTAACATATGGTGGTAGCTTCGGTCTAAGGGCTGTTGCCTGTGCATTAAGTGATTCTAGACAGCAGGTGTCTTAGGCCTTTCTTGGGTCATTCACCTGTCTCATGGCTTCTTACTTTTTGCTGCTGACACAGCCCTCTTGGCTTTTGATCTGCTCTGTGTAAGAAATGAAGTCAGCAAGATATTTTCATTGCATAAAACAAGACCTAATAGGTACAAAGTGAGAAATTGTGGACTATTGTAAGTAAAATGCATAGAATTTATTATATAATATAATGTCAAGAAATCATAGTTTAACCTCGGTGCTATTTCAGATGTGCTTTCAAATAATGTATACAATCTGTTAATTCTTTCAGGAGACCTTGGATTCACTTATGAAACTATTTAACATTTATGTAAATATTTAGGAATTATCAAAACATTGTATTCTACATTGATAGATCATATATAAAATTATAGATAAGAAAGATACACCTTATCCTCAGGATTTTATCCATCTAAATTGATAGAAGAGAGAGGTCCTGAAGCTTATCTGTAAGATCTTATTTTTTATTTTTATTTTTATTTTTATTTTATTTTATTTTTATTTTTTTATTTTTTTTTTTAAGATCTTATTTTTTAAAAGCAACACAAAAAAATAGAAAAGCAAACCAAAAAGTATGTAAACAAAAAAAAAGATAAAAAACTATTTCTGGGGGTACATATTTCTTTGAGAACTCTTCCAAATTAATTTTATAATTTTTGCAATTTTTACTTTTCATCGAGTGTGTGTATATGTAGCAGGCAAATACTCATAAAAGGATATAATGGAAAAAACCTTTTAGTCCTAGTCCTCCTCCCCACAACCAAATTCAAAGGTAGTCCGTTTCACCTGTGATTGGGACACACACACAAACATATCCATATTACCATATTCGTGTATGTGTGCATACACATCCATATTACCTAATCTGTATATTTATATAAACACATCCATATTACCATGTCCGCATATACGTGCACACTTGTATTACCGTATCTGTGTTCACACGCATACATATCTATATGTACACACACATTCCTATTACTATATTCATATACACATGTCCATATTACCATATGCACAGATGCATATTGTCATATCCATATACAGTCACACCCATAGATACACACACACACACACACACACATCCATGTTTCTAGAACATAATTATATTGTGATTTATTGGATTTTTTAGTTATACGTATTATCAACTGACTTCCAACAGTGCAAGATACAGATTTTACTTTTTAACACCCTCCCCCATCAGCATTTTCCATAAAACAGCTGCACACATTTTCTTTAGTTACATCCTTTTCATACTTTCCATTGACTTTGCTAAAAAGTTGTTTTGTTTTTTTACTATTATGGCTATGCAAGTGTCATTCACAACTTATGTCATATACTAAAATTCATTTATTTTGACAAATACTGTTGTGTGTGTGGTACATGATTCTCTCATTCTGTCTCAGTGTGCATGCCTGTACATTTATGTGCATGTATGTGTTTTCTGTGTAGCTATTGATAATTTGTTCTTCATAACAAATCTATATGAAAAGTAGCCCTTCTTGATTTATTTCAAGTGCTTGGGTGTTCTCTCAGTTTAGATATGCTTTTAAATAAGCCACTGTTCTGTGATCTTGGATAACTCCATTCTGATTTCAGTTTGGACTTAGTTGTTTTGTGGACCTGCTGGATTTTTGCCATTCTTAAATTTCTTTTCACTCATGCCTTGTAGATTCCTTCTGCTGCTATCCTGCTGTGGATCTCTCAGGTCCTAGAGATCTCTCTAGATCCTATGACTTATGCTTTGCTGGTTTTCTGATCCATTTTGGAGAGACATCTCCTCCAATAGTTTTCTAAAGGGCATATATGAGTGATAAATGTTGTAGGACTGAATGTGTCCTTATTCTACCTTATATTTGATTGATAATTTATTTTGATATAAAACTCTGGGTTGCTGTTCAGTTTTTCTTTAGATTGTGAGTTCTGTTTTTCATGTTTTATTTGTCATTTGTTAATTTGTTTTTATATTGATCTCTTTAAAAGGGATGTCATACTTTATTTAGAAAACCCTGTATCATATTATTGTTATAGCTAGTTGTAGTCAATAATAGATATTTATCTAATACAACTTCTATAAAGCCTGTTTATCCAGATCATTTGTAAATTCTGGCAAATATAGAAATACACCATGACATTAAATACTTGGTAATGCTGAAAAAAACCCTTACTGCAACGAAACATCTGATGAAAAAGACAAATTACATCTTTTTTATAGTCGTCTGACTATACCAGTTAAGGTTCTGAAATATGTTTCTTGACATCTTTGTATGTTGATGTGCTCATGTCCTAAGTAGAGGTAATTGATAGAACCTACTTTATCAGGTGGTTATTTGGATAAAAGAGCTAATATGTGCATAATTCTTAGAATAATGCTTTCCATTTAAGAGTCCAAAAGTTTTAGTTATTATTGCTATTTTTTATCATTGCTTTTATCAGATAGATCAAGTGAAATAATTTTAATGAAGTTAACAAAAATGTCTCTTAGAATATATTAGTAAGATCTTTATTTTACATTATGCTATATATTGAAATTGTAATACTGGATGGACTTTAAAAACTTGCTGAAATATTTTTTTTAATAAATTTTCAATGACTTTATTGAGATAGAATTCACATGCTGTAAAATGCAGCCACTTAAAATGTACAGTTGAAGTTGTTTTCTATAGTCACAAATATGTGCAACCATCAGCACAATTTTAGAACGTTTTATGACCTCCAAAAGAAAACCCTGTACTCTTTATCTGTTACCCACCACCTACTCTCTCACCTCTACATAATTGGAAATCATTTTTGTCTCTCTAGATTTGTCTATTTTGGACATGTTATATAAATAGAATCATATGCTAAATGATCTTTCGTGACTTGCTTTTTTCACTTAGCATCAAATTTTCAAGCTTAACGACACTGTATCATGCATAAGTATTTCATTCCTTTTTATGCCCCCGGACTATTCCAATGCATGCTTATAACACTTTATTCCGTTATATGGATATACACTTTCTGTTTATCCATTTATCAGTTGATGGACATTTGGGTTGTTTTTAACTTTGAGTTATTATGAATAACACTGCTATTAACACTCACATAAAAGTTGTGTGCGTGTGTGTGTGTGTGTGTGTGTGTGTGTATTTGTGTTTTTATTTATCTTGGATGTGGATCTAGAAGTGAGATTGCCCAGTCATATGGTAACCCTGGGTTCAAGCATTTGACCCACTGCCAGACTGTGTTCCTCACATTTGGATTTCTCTGATGACTAATGATGTCATTCATCTTTTTATATACTTATTGTCAGTTGGCATATCTTTTGTTTGTTTGTTTTTAAAGATTTTATTTATTATTCATGAGAGACACAGAGAGAGTGTCAGAGACACAGACAGAGGGAGAAGAAGGCTTCCTGCAGGGCTCCATCCTGGAACTCTGGGATCATGCCCTAAGCCAAAGGCCGACACTCCATCACTGAGCCCCCCAGACATCCCTGCACATCTTTTTTTTTTTTTGAGAAACATGTATTCAAATTTGCCCATTTTTAAATTGGATTGTCTTTTTGAGTTGGAAGTATTCTTTATATATTCTAGATACAATTCCCTTTTAGGTAAATGCAATAAATTATTATTATTTTCTTCCATTCTCCAGGTTGTCTTTCCACTCTCCTAGTAGGTTCTCTGAGTCATAAAAGTTTTTAATTATGAATTCCAAATTATTTTTCTTTTGTGCTTGAACTTTTGTTGGTCTATATAAAAAATATGATGATTTTATTTTTTTTTAAAGATTTATTGCTTTATTTGAGAGAGAGAGCACATGCACATGCGTGTGATTTGGGGGAGGGGCAGAGGGAGAGAATCTGCCAGCAGACTCCCTGCTGACCACAGAGACATGGTGGGGCTCCTCATGGGACTTGAACTCATGACCCTGAAATTATGACGTGAGCTGAAACCAAGAGTCAGATGCTAAACCTACGGTGCCACCCCAGCGCCCCATGCTGATTTTAATTTTAATAATGATTCTTATGAAGTCATTTAACTAGATGAATGCATATTAACTAAAAGTTTAATTTAATCTTCCATATAGAATATTTAATTAGGCTTCACTATTCTCTATGAAGTAATAATAATTGTGGGATATATAAAGTAGTGTTCACATGAATAAATCATTTTCCTTTATATTAATTCTGAAGAATTGCACAGGTTGGACAGGTAGTTTCTGTTCAGTGTAATTGTCTTTAAATCATATTTTCCATGGTAATTTTACATTTGCATACTTGCTATTTAGACAGTATTACTCAACCTACAATAGTAGTGAATCGTTTCTTTTTTGTTTTCCATATGGCACATAGGTTGTCTTTGAATATCTATTTTCCTACTTTTCAAAATATTTCATCTTCTTCCTATGCTAAGTAAATATCAAAAACATATAAAAGCCTGTACTTTATATTCCATTTTAAGACTGTTCCTCCTGGAGTACCTGAGTGGCACAGTTGGTTAAGTGCACAGTTCTTGGTTTCCACTCAGGTTGTGATCTGAGGATCATGAGATCGAGCCCTGTGTTGGGCTTTGTGCTCAGTGGGGAGCCTGCTTGGGATTCTCTTTCTCCTTCTCCCTCTGTCCCTCCTCCTTAATATTCATTCTCTCTCCCTCTCCCTCAGATAAATAAATAAATATTTAAGAAAAGTGTTCTTCTTGAGTGAGAGCCTCTCAGTGATCATCCGTTTTTACTTTTTACTTGTTATCTATCAAATGATCTTAATCTTGATTTTCTAGGATTTGTTTCTTGAGTTTTGCCTGAGAAATACTATTTAGTTATGTTACAATAAATAATGTTTTGTATGTCATTTATGGAATTATGGGACCTGACACAAGCAGCTAAAAAATAAAAGTTGGTAAGAACCAGTGATGTAGAAAGATAAAAAACATGCAGGTAAAAACCATGGCTTTGGAGGCTTTAAAAGGAAAGAGAAGAAAATCTGAAAGATGACAGAGAGTCTGGCCTCAGATTTAGGGGGATCATGGAAGCAGTCATAGTGTCCGGACAAAAGGGAGATACTGATTCAAGACAGTTCAGTCCAGACAAGAGAATAGCAAAACACAAGCAGGGAGAAGGTAGAAGAAGGAGAGGAATACTCTGTGATTTTCAGGTCATTAATGGAAAGGAAAAGTCTCATAAATAATAAGACACTGGTACTAATTAGATTTTTTCAGTGTCATGTTGCAATTCTATCCTGTATACGAATGGGCCAAATGCAGAGCACATCCAAAGTAGAACCTGATGAAGAATGCAATTTTTGAATTGGAAAAAGGATGATAATATTGGAAAGTTGGTGTGTGCCTTGTAACAGTGTTACCAGGCCAGATAGATTCTGTGATGCAGTTCAGTGAGGGTTGGGTTTGCAGCCAACATTCCATACTGTTTCTCTTGATCCCATCACACGCAAGCCATGTGACGTGGGCAGTTACTTTGCTCTCTGAGATGCGGTTTCCTCAGCTATCAAAGCATGGAGAAAATAACATTTTTTTTTAAACAAGATTCTTTAGAGATTGAACAAGATGATAATGCCTCAATCTCCAGCCTTGTAGGTGAGGGCTCAATAAACATTTGCTCATTGTGAAATGCCAACCCTGTGTGCTAAGGGTGTCAATCACGCAGTAGATAAAACTTCAGTAAAAGCCGTGGAGGTTTCTAACATTATAGTCAGATATGGCTGTAATCATTCTAAGATGGCAAGCGTAAAAATGGGACATGGTATTGAAATTAGGAAAAATGTTCTTTGAGCACGTAAAGAGTGTTCTTTTCAGGAAAGATAATTTAGAAACCGACTGCCATCAGTACTTGATACTGACTACGCATCTTTATTGGCACCATTTGTTTTTATACGTATTCATTAATAGAGTGACCCAATTTCTACAGAAGCTAGAATTACTGACAAATCATAGCTATACAGTAAGTTACTCTCTATCCATATATCCAAAGTTTACCTAAAGTTGCTATGCAGTGATGCAATTAGTCTGTTGCTGTCTACTTTGATATGGAAATTTAGTCTTTATTCTTCAATCAGGTATAATTTCTATTATGAATGGAGGAGCCAGAAATCATAATCACTGATGTCACATGTATTTGTATCTATTGTATCTGACTCTTGAAGTATTTTTCAACTGTTACTTCACACAGGGTCCTTTGAAGGCTTTTGGTGAAGGATTGTCTCATTTTAAATGGCTATTTAGAAATGCCAAGGTCATGAAAAACAAGGAAAGACTTAGGGATTATCTTAGATTGTGGAGCACTAAGGAGATAAGACTACTAAATGCAATGTGATATCCCGGGTTAAATATGGAACAAAGAAAGATACAGTCTGGGAAGGCTGGTGAAATGTGGCCAAAATCTATAGGTAGTTGTATTTTACTATGCTAATTTCTTGGTAGGAATGAGCATATTATTGCTATGTGAGATGTTGATATAAGGAGAGGCTGAGTGAAGGTTATTTAAAAAAAATTAACATTTATCTCTTTAATAGCATGCCTGTGAGATATGACTGCTGTTGCATATTACTTAGGACCTAGAATCACTCAATAAAATCTGATTGTTATAAAGAGGGGAAAAAAAGGCAATTCAGAGGTTTTACTCTAATGGATAGGTATTTGTTTCCCATATTAGTCACTGGCATTGATTACTTTATCATGCTTTCTGCTTGTTGAAATTCAATATCTTAGAGATTCTCCTACATCTAGTGTGAGAAATGTTCTCACATACATTATAAAGCATTTTCTTTTCATTTAATACTCACTCTTTTGGATGCTAGTTTTAAAAATACTTTATTGAATTTTTTTAAAAAATTACATTTTTATAGAATAGAAATTATATTCTCCAAATTAGTGTTTTCTCACATCCCTCTTATGACATTTCTAGATCACAAACGAATTCGTTGATGATAAAGTATATTTTTTAAAAATCCAAGTTTGTATTTATAAGCCATTAGCATTTACTTTGAGTATACTTAAGAAATGAAGTTTTGGTTACAAAAACCCATTCAAATGAACTAAACTCCTATAGTAGTTTTTTTTTTTTCCAACCAATCATAAAAATATTGCCATTTTGAGTTGTTCTTTACTTTCTCTTAAAGATCTTATTTATTTAATTCACAGAGAGGGAGAGCAAGCATGAGCCATGGGAGGGGCAGAGGGAGAGGGAGAAGCAGATTCCCACTGAATAGGGAGCCTGATGAAGGGCTCAACCCCAGGACCCTAGGATCATGACCTGAGCTGAATGCAAATGCTTAACTGACTGATCCACCCAGGTACCCCATGTATCAGTCTTGTGTCTCTCTTAATTTCTGTGTAGGATTCCATCATATGGGTGTACTGCATGTGTTTATCCATCCAATACCTTGATGGACATTGGAGGTGTCTCCACTTTGGGGTTATCTGGAATAGTGCTGTGATGAACACTGAGTGCAGATCTTTGCATGGATACAAATGGTTATTTGTTTGAGCAATTTCTTGCAACTCCTTTTCCTTACCTTAGTGATGCCTTAACATTGATTATATAATTTTTGTAGTTATTTTCCTGCTTATTAGTTTTCAGCACTTAGCTTCCTTCTCAAAAAAAAGAAAAATAAAAATGGCCATTAACTTCAAAACAGCGAACTGTCATTGCAAGTTAAGATGAAATTATTTCCATGAATTCTACTCACATATTAGTGCTCTAAAATATTTGTTTTTCAGTTAACTTTTAAAGAGAACTTCTATTAGTAAACAAGACACTTATGAAAAGGCACATTTTCAGAAAGATGGCAGTAAATCATCTCAGGTTTGAAGTTTTTAAATAATTTAATTATCTGGACATAGCTACCAATATGTATTTTTGAAATGCCATGGGTACTCTAAGGTAATTATATCTGTTTTAGCTTTAAGGATATGGAAGGAAAGCCATCATTTTTATGCAAAAGTTATGACAAATTTTCCTTAATTTTAAAAAGTAATTATGGATATGCATATTTATTGAGTAATGGGGTTACAAGTGGAAAATTTCATGTAACTATTTCCCTACAATTTTAAGGTTTTATTTATTTATTTATTTATTTATTTGAGAGAGAATGAGAGAGAGAGAAAGAGATAAACATGTGCACATGAGCAAGGGGAAGGGCAGAGTGAGAAGGAGAGAGATAATCTCAAGCAGACTCCCTGCTGAGCTCAGAGCCTGATGTCAATGATGTGAAGCTCAGTTCCAGGACCTTGAGATCATGACCAAGGTTTCTCTATTTCTCTAGAGACATAGAAGGTCAATACCTTCTTTCATATGTTTCCTATTTTTTCAAAGTAGTGCTAATTTATCAAAACTTCAATCATAGATAGTGACCGTAATTGCCCCCCAAATATAGCTTATATGTATTAAGCATATAATTTTGATTTCTCCCTTACCACCACCATTGTTTTTTCTTATTAGTTGACTCCTTCATATATTCTATTTTTATTATTGTATCTACTCATTTATCTAATAATTTAGGTTTTATAATGAGAAATAATCATGTTTCAGTCCTCACATCCAACTTTTTTTTTTTTTTTTTGGCATAACTGCCAAAAAGAAGTTGCTATTCATAGATCCTGATCTATGAAGTTGTTATGCTATTTGCAGTTTTTCTGTATTTTAGATTTTTTTCACAAAACGTAGAAAGGGGACCAATTTTGAATGACCACCCTCCATGTTCCATGATCATCAATACATTACTATAAGGCAGATTTACAAATGAGAAACTCACTGTTCAGAGAATTTAAGAGCACAAGAACACAATCACATAAAAGGGGCAGACAGTATTTGAGTACATTTATAACTGAATTCAGAGGCCATGGTCAGGGTATGTTCACTTAATGATTTGTAGTGAATATTTTGTTTGACATTATGGCATTTTAAAAACACAAAAAAAATATGTTTTACGTCAGGAGAAGAAAATAATAAAATTCCACATCAAGTCAAATCATAGCACTCATTGCTATGGCAGATATTAAGTTATAATCCAGAAAAATAATCTCAAAAGAGATTTAAAGTATAGTTATTTGCATGGTCTGGATTTTAAAAAGTCATACAAGTCCATGATGATCATAAGCCTCAACAACATGAAATAGGGTTCATTTCTTCCACATTGATTTTATGCCTATTTTATGTTTGATGCTGCTGAGTCAATATACAGGAAGATAAATTTCTGCTGTTAATATGTTTTAAAGAAAATAAATACCGTATTTTCTGCCATATGGATTGGTTTTGATTCAAATAAAATGAAAATAAACAGAGATTTCTTGAAAGTCAGGTGAATTTTAAAGCTATTTGATATTTTTCCTTCAACAATTTGTGTATCTCTCTCATAAGGGAGGAAAACGGTGGGAGAAAACTGTCTCCACATTATTATTATTTGTGATGTGCAGCAAACTAATAAAACCCCCAATTTTCTCCTCTGCAAAAGTGAGGATGATTATCTGTACTCAGTGGATTTTAAGGAGAATTAACTATCATGGAATAATTTCAAATACCCGGTATTTACTATGGTTAGCTGCTAGTTTTTTCTTTTGTCTTTGTCTTTTCTTTTTTTTTTTAATTATTTTTCTTTTTTTTTTTTTTTGCCAAGAAACTAAAGGGCTTCTGACTCTGTGTGTGTGTGTGTGTGTTTTCTTTCCTGAACCATAGAGCGTAGTTTTTCAAACTATTTATTTTCTTTCATTTCTAAAGGAATCATTCCATCCCCCAAATATATCTAATTAAAATGGCAATCAGCTATTAAAATAGCATTAATCTTCTCAATATACTAGACAACATGTTTAATCTTAGGTCACGGGTGAGAGTGTTGGTTGCTGAAGGAAGGCATGTGTGTTCAGGAAACACGAGGCTCCTAGCTCCCTCTGCCTTGTTAGCGATGGCGTACAAGTCATGAACATTTTCTCTGTCCCCATCCTCATCCCAGTCCTTAGTTACAGGGGATGTGACAATCCATTGCATGGCCTCTCAGTGTCACTCATTCAATCTTACAAAAATTCTGAGATTAAGCAGGGCAATTCTTACTGTCTTATTTCACAGATAAATAAATAGTTGCACAGAATGTTTAAAATCACGTATCCTGTGAACATAGGGAATAAGCAACTCAATATGTCTAAAGATTTTTTACTTCAAATGCAATACTTGATTTTAAGCCAAAGCAATCGTCAGAGCCAAGATGAAACAACAGTGTGCAGATTAACAAAGGAAATATTGCATATGGACACATAATATGACATGATAGTTTTTAGGCCCTGGATGTCAAGGCATGGACAATGATCACTGACAGGCCAGAAAAAAATAAGGTGATTTTCTTCTTTGAAAGAATTTCAGAGTGCAAAGCAGGTGGAAAGCACCAAATGGGGCCTAGCAGTGTCTGTATTGAGAGGATATAACTGAGGAATAAGGCACCTATGTGGGCAGGACAGAGTAACTCAGGAAGGACAGATCTCCTGGAAATAAGTCCAGATACTAGTGGAAGGTTCCCTTGAGTGTCCAGCTGAGGACCAGTCAGCTAATGCCTGTGAGGAAACTACCCAACCAGGGGAAGAGACAGAAATAACGCTGCACGTCAGAAGACACAACACCGTTGAGATACCAGGTCCTCCCAGATCTGCAGAGTCAACACAATCAAAATCCCAGCCACCAAGTAAAATGTCTTCGAATAACTAAGACAACTTTGAAAAAGAACAAAGTTGAAAGACTGGTGTGACCTGATCTTAAGACTTATTATGAGCCAAATAAAAAATTATAAGTTAATAAAAATGTGATGTTAGCATAAAGCCACACAAATTGATAAATGGAACCCATTAAGGACTCCAGAAATAGATCTGTACATGAATAGACAACTTATTTTTATAAAGGTACAAAGGAGAATCAGAGAAAAGATAATGTTTTTTAGAAAATAATGCAGGAATAATGGGATATCCACATGGAAAACTGAATTTTCATGAGTATTTCACACCAGAGGAAAAAAATCCAAAATCGATCATAACCTGAAATGTAAAACTTTAACATATAGAACTTTAAAAATATCATGTTTAAAAAAAATCTTTGTGAACCTATATCAGGAAGATATTTTAAAATATGACACCCAAAAGTCTACCCATAAAGTAGTGCATTGGCAATTTGAACTTCATGAAAATTAAATATGTGCGTTCTTTGAAAGACACTGTTGTTAAAATTTAAGCTACAAGGTATAGAGATGTTGAATCACTATGTTGTACACCTGAAACTAATGTACCATTGTGTGTCAACTATACTTAAAAAAAAAGAGGAAATAAGAAATCACTTCAGTATGAAATGCAAAGGCAAAAAATTCAAGCCACAAAATGGGAAAATATTTTCAAATTACACATACAATAAAGGATATATACAGAATACATAAAGAACTCTCAAAACTCAATGATAAGAAAAAAACATCCCAATTTTCTAAAAGCCCAAAGATTTGATCTTCTATCAAAGAACATTTATGGATGACAACCCCATGAAAAGACTCTCAGTGTCCTTACTTATTAGAAGAATTCTGGTTTTATTACACTGAGGTGCCACTGCGTACCTATCAGAATAGCTGAAATTGAAAAGAACGTTGTCAAGGATGTGAGAGAACTGAAACACACCTGCGTAGCTGATAGGACCATAAATGGTACAAATCTGGAAAATAGGGTGCCAGAAATTTCTTAAAGTCTGGGTACCTACTACATGGTCCAAGCAGTCCTTTCCTCGTTATTTACCTAAGAGAAAACAAACCTGAACAAACCAATATTTCCACACAAAGATGTACACACCTGAATGTTCACAGCAGCTTTATTTGTAATGACCTCAAACTGGAAAGAGTTCAAGTGTCCCCATTCAACAGGAGACTGGATAAAGAAAGTGGGATGTGTTAGGGGTGGTGGAAGGGGAGGTGGGCAGGGGGTGGGGGTGACTGGGTGAGGGGCACTGAAGTGGGCACTTGACGGGTTGAGCACTGGGTGTTATTCTATATGTTGGCAAATTGAACACCGATAAAAAATAAATTTATATAAAAAAAAGAAAGTGGGATGTGTATGTGTAGGATACGACTCAACGATGGAGTGAGCTCTTGCTTTTTGGCAATAGCATGAGGGGATGTCGAGATAATTATTCTGAATGAAAGACATCAGACAAAAAAGAATGTGATCTCTGTGACTTCATCAGTATAAAAATTCTAGGAAATGTGAAATAATCCGTAGGCATAGAGAGAGCAGTAGTTATCTAGGGATGGGTAAAGGAGGAATTTCACTGTCATGAAGAAACTTTTGAGGTGAAGGCTACATTTATTATCTATAGTTGAAGTCTAGTTTGAAGAGTGCATATAATATGTCGGAGCCTATTTCAAGGTACCCTTTGGATACGTGCAGGTTATTCAATTATACTTAATCGTATATTTAATATAAATGGTACTTAAGCACATAAATGTTTTAAAATATCTCTATCTGAAACCTTGTTTAAGTTCCCCAAATTTTACACCACTAGAACCGACATTACCATTATATTAAAATGGCTTAAACTGATATTTTAAAGTGTTTTTTAATAGTTACGTGGAGGCCATTTGGTAGTATTGCATATTCATGTTTGAGATATTAAATGTGTGATAATTATATTTTCAGAGCCCCAAATCAGGGATACATAGTTTTAGATTTTTTTTTCATTTATTTATTCATGAGAGACACAGAGAGGAAGAGACACAGGCAGAGGGAGAAGCCGGCTCCATGTAGGGAGTCCAAGGAGAGACTCGATTCTAGGACCCCAGGATGATGATCCGAGCCAAAGGCAGAGACACTCAACTGCTGAGCCAACCAGTGCCCTAGGAATACACAGTTTTACAACTCTAAAGTTAATTCATGGCCTGTATGATGTCTCAGGAAATTGGGGCAAAATAAAGAGGAGGAGTCACATAGGAAAAAAAAAAAAAAAAGGAAAGCTCCCGAGTGCATCGACTGGAATGGTTATACTGTTGTAATGCATTTTTTTTTTCATACACTGTGATCATAGATAAAGCAAATTTAAGAAAGGCTATTGGAGGCAAGTGAGAAAAGCCATTTATTAGCCCCGTGATCTGCATAATTTTGCGTGCATTGGCAGTCTGGAACAGATTAAAGCAGTAGGTTGAAGATGAAATCAGGTTTGCTCTCACGCTGAGAACAAATCAGTATGGAATGTTCTGGTCTCATGTTCAGCAACGCTAGGGCTCAGGCCAGGAGAACTCTGTTAAGAACTCTGTTAAGCATTGAAACAACATGCTTCAAGTGAGGCTGTGAGAAATGTCTTATCTTTTTATACATGAACAGAACCTTAAAAAATCACATTTGGTCCAGCTATTTCCCGGTTAGAAAAATTGATAAATACACACGAGTCACAGCAAACTGCCAGTTGCTTGTCATTCACCTTCTGTTACTATCCTGAACTGTGCCTTGGATCCCTCTCCCCAATTTTTTTTCCCTAAGGCACTGATCAATTGGCATAGTAGTTTTTCCAAGAATAGTAAGATATTTTTTTAAAGAGGTGCAGTTTATGATTCCCCAAGGCATAATAATATCACGTACTTACAGAATTACTCTTCTTAAGGGAGAGTGTAGTATTTAAACCATTCGAATGCCCTTCCTACGTGAAAATCAGGGAAAATTGGTTATGTGGAGGAGAAATATATTTGCGGAAACATTTATTTACGACATGGTTCAAAAAGTAAATTAACCAGATTAATTATTGTTATCTTAGGCACTATACAAGCCATTTTTGGGGGAGGGGGAGGGAGTTCCATATTTCACTGAACAAGCATGAGAGTCCGGGAAAGTGGATCCTATAGGACTACGTCATATAGGAATCTCTGTTTCTTTTGTTTGATGATACACCCTCCACACTTAAAACTGTGACTGGCACATGTCATGTCATCAAGAAACTTTGGTCGAAGGAGATTTTTTTGCTCTGCCCTTCGTTGTTTAATTCTAACGACTCTTCTCCTAGACAATGTATTTCCAAAGCAAAGGCCATCTCATGCCTTGATGTTTACATTCGTGTTACCTATATTACATATTGATTACCAGCAAGCTGTTGTTTATAAAGATGTGCTTTCAATTACGAAATCAAATCATTCACTCTGAGGCATAAAGAACAATGAAACAGAAAATGTCAGGAGAGGCCCTGGACCCACTAACGTACAAAAGGTGCAGAATAAGATATACTCACGGCCACTGAGAATCGATATGCTTGACAAAACTCGAAATATCAAGTTATTGTTTCTCTAGCGTTTTGCCACATTTGACATTTCAAATTACTTCATTCTGAATCTCCTAAAAGTAAGAACATATATAATCAGCTTACAGTGGTTACGTCTAAATTAACATTAATTCAATAATATTTTGTAATTATATACAGCCCCATATTTAAATTTACCAGTGTGCTCCAAAGATATCTATCTATCTATCTATCTATCTATCTATCTATCTATCTATCATCTATGTATATTTTTAAGATTTTATTTATTCATGAGAGATATATAGAGAGAGGCAGAGACACAGGCAGAGGGAGAAGCAGGCTCCCTGTGGGGAGCCTGATGTGGGACTCGATCCCAGTACCCTGGGATCATGACCTGAACTGAAGGCAGATGCTCAACTGCTGAGCCACCCAGGTGCCCCAAGATACATTTTTAAAAATAAAATTGTGCAATTCATGATGCAAGCAAATTCTGTCCATTGTACTGGATATTTGATATGTAGCTCAATCCCTTTTTAAGATTAAAAAACATATTCCTTGAGTTTCCAGAAACACCCCCAGCAGACAGCCTTAGCTTTACAATGTACTAATCT
This sequence comes from Vulpes lagopus, assembly GCF_018345385.1. NCBI lineage: Eukaryota > Metazoa > Chordata > Mammalia > Carnivora > Canidae > Vulpes > Vulpes lagopus. The sequence goes on from NC_054827.1 coordinate 2,741,135, forward strand.
TTTCCAATTCTTTCAGCCTTCCAGCTTTGGATAATATTGATATTTTTTTCGATAGTTCAAGTTTCATTTATTTTTTGGATAATATTGATATTTTTTTCCAATTCTTTCAGTCTTCCAGCTTTGGATAATATTGATATTTTTTTCGATAGTTCAAGCTATCCATTTTACAAAATGTCCCACCTGTGGGTTTCACTTCATGAAGAGGTCCAGGGCAAGCATTCCAGACAAGTCCGCTGCTGCACACTTCGGAGTGTGCATCCCAAGTTTTTGGGACAGCTGCAGGGGGCACGATGATGTCACACTGTTGGGTGACTGGTGATACTGAGTTGGCCACTAGGTTAAGATGGGCCAGATGGTGATCTGCAGGTCTTCTTGCTGTAAAATGCGTTGTGGATTGAATGTTTGTATTTCCCCAATTTCCTGTGGTGAAGTCCTAACTCCCCAGTATGGCTGTGTTTGCGATGGCACCTGAGGAAGGAAAGATAAGTGGGGGCCATGGGTGCCCTTGTATGATAGCTGTAGTGTCCTTATTAGAAGAAGTAACAGAACTAACTCTGTCTCTCTCTATCCCTCCTTCTTTGTCTCCTTCAATGTTGCTATGTACTCACTGATGAATTTTGTATATTCATTTTTGATGAATTTATTATAACCACTTACCAAAATAATTATTTTGTTGCTGAAAGTGACTCATGTGTCAGTGTAGGGAACCTTCTGGAGCCAGTTACAGTGGCTCTCGGTCATAAGAAGCTCTTTTTTGTAAACCTTCTATGTTGAGCCCGACACCCCGACACCTGCCATTTTTACTGTGAAATTTTATTGCAAATACATGACTTATTTGAGCGTTTAGGCCTTTTTAGTGAATATTGTCTGGAGTTGGAATTCTGTTTAAGACAAAATTCCCTGATTTTATGTACTAGAGGAGTTCATCTAAATTTGAAAAATACACCAATTAAAGGCATTTGGTCTTCGAACGTGCCTTGTGGAAAGGCTTTTCTTTATAAACTTAAATTATTTAGTACTTACAGGCCATTAAGATTTTTAATTTCTTCTTGTATATGGCTTTGAAAGTTGTTTTTTCTTTTCCTGGAAAAATTTCATTTATATCCAAAATTTCAACTTTTAGTAATAATGAATTTAAATTTAAATATTAGTCCTACAATGTCCACAATAGCCAAACTGTGGAAGGAGCCTCGGTGTCCATTGAAAGATGAATGGATAAAGAAGATGTGGTTTATGTATACAATGGAATATTCCTCAGCCTTTAGAAATGACAAATACACACCATTTGCTTCAACGTGGATGGAACTGGAGGGTGTTATGCTGAGTGAAGTAAGTCAATCGGAGAAGGACAAACATTACATGTTCTCATTCATTTGGGGAATATAAATAATAGTGAAAGGGAATATAAAGGAAGGGAGAAGAAATGTGTGGGAAATATCAGGAAGGGAGACAGAACATAAAGACTCCTAACTCGGGGAAACGAACTAGGGGTGGTGGGAGGGGAGGAGGGCGGGTGTTGGAGGGGAATGGGTGACGGGCACTGAGGGGGGCACTTGACGGGATGAGCACTGGGTGTTATTCTATATGTTGGTAAATTGAACACCAATAAAAAATAAATTTATTATAAAAATAAATAAATAAATATTAGCTCTATTAGCCTACTATCCTTCTACTGTTCATATTATTTACTACTTTGTATATAATATTTATGTATATGGTATTATATAGTAATTATATGCAGTGCTTCTGTATTATATAAAATGATGCGTCATCAATTTCTGGTTTTATTAGTTTTTTGGCAATCTTTATGCTTTATAGGTCTTTCTAGAAATTTGTGCCCTCTTGTCAAAAACAGTATCTTTATCATTGTTGATAGTCTTTATTAAATATAGTTTTATCTCCTTAATATTTGTTCATATTTTCAATATTTTCTTTCTCTTTATTTTGCATGGATTTAATTTGCTATTCTTTTCTCAAGATTTTCAAATGAATATTTAGAAACAAAGCTGAAAAAAATCAGTGATCTAATACATGCCTTAAAGACTTTAAATTCCCATCTAAGCAAGGTATTTCTGCGCCACACACGGTTTGATGTATTTTCATTAACGTTTGTATCATTATTTATTTAGAGGCCTCACATTTCTATTGTGATTTCCAATTGACCCCTGTAATATTTGCAGATACATTATGTGATCTCGGAACTTTGGGGATTCCTTAGCTATCTTTTCATTATTGGATCTTTAAGTACACTGTGGTCAAAAAATAGATTGTAAATTTTTTTTTCAAACTTTTGGAATTTGCAGAGAATTTTTTGTGGCTGAGCATATACTACCTTCTGACACATGTTCATTGTGCTTGAAAACATTTGGATTTTCTTGAGTGTAACGATATACGTAAGACAATTAGTTCAATCTTCCTCTAATAACATTTGTATCTGCTTAGTCTTTCCAGTACTGATTAAAATCCAGTACATGATCACACCACAACGCTGATTTTTTTCTCCTTTATATCTTAATGTTTTGGCTTTAAATATTTTCATTTTATGTTACCAGTACATCCTAGGTTAAAACTGCATTTCATCTTATTGAATTGCTTGCTTCCTCAATCAACTTAAAATACTGATGATGTGTCAGGTAAAACTTCTTGCCTGACGTCCACTTTAGGTTTGAATGGGATCTTTTCCATCATTTTACTTCCAAGATCTTTGTGTCCTCAGGTTTAATGTGTTTCGGTAGCCACCGTTATTTTAAAATCTAATTTGCCCAACTTTATATTTAACTTACATTTTGAGTTTATTTACACTGAATGTAATCTTTAAGAATATATGTGTCCCTACTCCCTTTCCAGTATGTGTTCTACTTATTGCCTGTATTTGTTTATTTTTCTTTCAACAAATGCATTTAACTTCCATACTTTATTAGCTTGTAGTAATCTGTTCTTTTAGTTCTTTAATGATGACACTAGAGTCAGCACTTGGATTTATTAGTCTGAATTATTACTCATTTTACTTTCCAGAAAATGCCAGGATGCTATGATGGGTAAACTCTTTCAACTGAGTTTACCCAGCATAACCTGTTCATGTGCTACTTCAACTAATATTTTTAAATTATATTTGAACAGCTATTGAAGTACCAAGGATATTCTCATATTGTTCTATATTTTCATTGCTTACATGTGTTTACTCCCTGAGCTAATGTTTCCAGTGCTCATCATTTCTCTTACTTCCCCACGCTTCTGATTAGGAACATTTATTTTTCATGGCTTTGGTACTTCACCTAGGTTCTTTCTGCTTGTGATTAATTCCCCTTTTTTTTTTCTTTAGCCTTCATTTTCAAAGGAAATTTTCATTGTACATAGAACTCTAGGATGTCCCCTACACTTAATTTCCCATCCCTTGTCTTCTGGTTTTCACTGTTTCTGGTGAAATGTGAGCTCTCTTTGAGGTAATATGTCTTTTTTCATTTGACTTCTTTTAAAGAAGCTTTTAAAATATGAAGAAGAAACCTGTTAGAGAATTTTCAAACGTGTGTGATGGGAGTTGCAAAAGGAGCAGAGAGAGGGAATGTTTAAGAAAGCAGTCTGGGAAGAGATATTACCCAAGATTTTTCCAAACTGAGGAAAGAGAGATTCAAGGTGTGATAGACCAAGCACAGTAAGGGAAAAAAAATCTTAGTAAATATAATATTTCCTATGTAGCTCATGTCCTGTTTCTGCTACACAGCACGGCCATGAATGCTGTCATCAGCAAATTCTCAGAAAATGAGAATTAACTGCTGCAGCTCAGAATAACCCTGTGAGGCTAATATTATGTCATGTGACAGAGGCCAGATAAGGGTTGCTGCTGGTTTGGAGAGCAGAGCACCTGGTCCCGCAGCCATTCTGTCGGCCAGCCCCCCCATCCAGTGTCCCAAGTTGTGGCTTTTCTCAGCATCCTGAAGTTGCTCATGTCTTCAGAGAAGTGCACTACCTTAGTCCCAAGGGATGACCATCTCTTTTCCAAGTTCACTGCATACAGACTTGGTCCTTTCCATCTGGTCATCACGCTACAGCTCAGGTGACCTTATCAAATATCTATACAGTTATTTAGGGTGACATCATATGTGTTGATATTTACTTTAATGACAAAAGGAAGGCATCAAATGTTGTAATTATTCCCGATGATTTTGTTACCTTAGGACTTCCTGAGGGAATCACAGTTTAACCAAAGCAAAACCATCTCTGCCTTGTTACTGCTGAATTTCCAGCACCTAGCTTATCCTGTAAAGGGAAGTAGCTTAATATATAGTTTGGGATTGGATAAATGAGGACCTAGGGGTAGAGACAATCACCAAGACTCTTTCAATACAGCTTTGTAATTTTTTTTTTTTGTTTTCTTGTTAATTCTTAGTTTTCAGGGCAAAACCTACATGAAAACTTTGTGCTATTTGCTACGATCTGCACTATATTAGTGTCTGCTGTGATCAGCATAATGCACCTTTCCTTCTAGCCATAGGACTACCTGGGGCAAGATACACCAGCTCTCTCAGCTTACCCCAATTGCACATTACTCATGCCTGCCTGCACCTTATTTATTATACTTTACCTTGACAAAAGCTTTATGACTTCAAACAATTGTTTAGTGGAAGTGGTGTCACAGCGGGACCAATTACTTCTTTGTAAACATTCACAGGTGAAGCAGCTGCTTTACTCACTTCTTTAATCTGAAATTTGTTCCAGTGTAAGGTTTTGCTGCCTCTAAACTTGCAGATACTTTGGACAAAGTTCAATACAGATGATTTTAAGAATACACTCCTTTCACTGTTGGATGATCATTTATAATGATATCATTGAACTCAGAAATTTGAGGGGGAATATTGTCTTATAGACTGGATTCGACTTCTTCAACCTAGGTATTTATAATTAATTCAGAAATAATTTTAATGTAAAATTGCTTGAGAAGCAATTTCATTTAGACTCGCCGTGGAAGTCAGGTTGTGGTAACATCAAAACCTTTCCCAATACTAAAGTTTTATGAGTCTAAGTTATATGAATCCCATGGTAATGACAAATCCTTCTTATAAGAAAAGCAGAGCATCCTGTTTCTGTATGGGGTGAAATTCTGATGTTATAACTATCTTGAATCTATCAAAGGTTATGGAGGGACTATAACTTTGACTTTCTTTACTTCTGCAGAATGAAAATCATAGCACAAACCAACCCTAGACAGTACTTCATGATCACATGGGAAGAAAGATTGTTGTAACCTCTATCTAACATCTGATTCTTGGCTGATTATCTAGAGGCACTGCTGCCTTGTAAAAAAAAATAACCATATTTTGGATTCTTTTTTTTAAAGATTTTATTTATTTATTCATGATAGACATAGAAAGAGAGAGAGAGAGAGAGAGAGAGAGAGAGAGAGGCAGAGACACAAGCAGAGAGAGAAGCAGGCTCCATGCAGGGAGCCCGACGTGGGACTCGATCCCGGGTCTCCAGGATCAGGCCCTGGGCTGAAGGCAGGTGTTGAACCGCTGGCCACCCAGGGATCCCATATTTTAGATTCTTTAAAGATTTTGAGAAAACTTGAGTTATTTTGTGGGAGATTATATTACACTAAATATTTTAACAAGTTACCTATTAATTCATGTACATGCTAATTGAGTATATCATAATATTTATTACTGTAGAAGTCAATTAGCGGAGTGTCAGGTTAAATCTAGGTGTGTGGGTAAGTCACACATAAAGTACAATCTAATGCACAACCACTCTATTGTTTAAGTAGTACCTCAATTAATTTACACTAAAGCATTTGGATTGTCTTTCTACACTTATAAACCTAATTAAGCAGCTCTACATAAAAGTTTAAATAGGGGCATCATAATACTATTTAGTTTCCTGCAGTGTTCCTGTCTGTGGCCTTTCCCTTTCCAGGGGTACAATTTGGGCTGCCTCAGTATATACTGGCTCCAGGTAGTTCATTTTTTTGCATGTCAACTGACTTCCAAGAACAAAGTCCATTCTCACAGAATTCCTAAAGCCTGGGCTCCCAAGTCCCAGAGTATCACTTTGATTGCATTCTGTTAGTCAAACCAAGTCACGAGGCTGGGCAAATGCAACAGAACAGGAAACATACTCTGACCCTTCATCTGAGGATTGACATATGGGTCAAAGGAGAGAGAGACTATGGTTGCCATCTTTGGAAATGACCACAGGGCTAAAAACAATGAACATTTTGAGAGTGAAAAAAATAAATATATTTACTGAATAGGAAGAGGGATTTGGGAGTAAAGAGAATTTGATAACAGAATAGAATCTACTAAGTATGATTTTTAGTTGTAGTGTGCCAACTCCTGTTTCTGGACTGAGATACCCGATGTGTGACTTGTTCAGTTTTAAAGGGCAGTCAGGGAAATCTCTGGCTGATGGTTGTGCTCCCAGCAGAAAGCCATCAACTGTTAGACTTTACATATCAGCTCATCTTCTCCCTCTGCCTAATCCTGCTTCCATGGTGTTAATCCTAAAAGCAACCATAATCCTCATCATTTGCCTGTATGCTGATCTATCATTCAGGCTATGGCTTTCTAAGAATCATAGCCTGCTACAGTTGGTACCAAAAGTGGTGCAGAAAATAGTTATGTGGATGGGATTTGGAGCCGGCTCACCCACTGATCACCCACCGCCTGGTTGGTAGAGAAGACCCCATATCAGGTGGCAGGTGGGGTACAAAGGACAGTAGTTTCATAAAAAGTCAGTATTGCTTGATGAGTTTCTAAAGAGGTTATATCCCCTGGAGGAAGAAGTATGTAAGGTAACACATTCCTGGGCCTTCCCAGTGGTATTCAGCACACTGTAGAAAATAACTTCCCACATATCTGGAGGATTCTTAGACTCGGTGTCTGAGCTGGCATGGAAAGGGAATCTGGATCCCAGGTAATAGGTGGAATATGGCTCAGATCCCATGATTGCTGATGCTCCATTGGTCATTAACTCAATCTGTTCTAATTCGGAATTGGCATACTTAGTATTCAGCCCAAACATACTCTGGATTCTTAGCTTGGGTGGAGGGTCAAGTAAAAACCTCTGAAATCCTAGCTGAGATAGCAAATCAAAAACACCACTGTCTGGAGTCAATGGTAGAAATTAGTGCATCCTAAAAGACCTGATGGATTTGGGGTTGTGATTTACATCACATCTCCACTTGCATAGACTTAATCATTCCTAAAGGATGAGAGTAGATTACTGGAAACTCAGTCACCTGGCGGTTTGGATCCCAGCTACTCAGCCAGAAGCATTGTTTTTCCAGACCAGACTAACATATGCTCCTGCTCAAGGCATATGGTCAGCAATTTGGAACATTTCCTAATCCTCCATGTTAGAAAAAAGCATAGGAAACTGTTCATATTTATGTCGCATGGGCAATAAAATGCATTTACCGTGTTGCTGGGGGTCAGCCTCCTATAAGTACTGCCTTCATTAAAGAAGTTCCCTTTGTACACGTTCATTCTGTCCCTGGGTGGCCTCCATCCAGTGACTGATTGAAGTGGGGTTCTATGGACTCAGCATCCTTGTCCCAACCTGAGACACACCTGAAGGATCATCCGAGCTTCAGAAACCTCCCACAGGGTGAATGGAAGCCTGCCCTGAGACCGCCTCTCACTCCAGCTCCTGTCTTGCATAAATCTATTTCTTTTCCTCCCCTTCCATGTCGTTAGAGACCTCAACTCACCCTTCACACTGATCTCCATTTTACAATATGCTTCTGGAGGAACCTGCGACAGAAATCTAGTTGAAATGTTAATATGTGTGCTTGCGTGTGTGCCTATGCAGCAGATAGAACACTGTGCTCAGCTCTAGTTGTTACTCAGAGCCCACACATTAGCCAGGACATTCATTTTTTGTTTATAGGGAGGCGTATGGTCCAAGATTATGTAAATATTACCCCCTGTTAAGTTTGTTGAGTGTCACAGGATGAAAATGGGATAACCCGTATGAAGGTCTTGACACTATTTGTCACAGTGGAAGACAGAGAAGTGAATTCTTTAAGGGCAATGTTGCAAGAATTTTCCAATCACATCCTAGGCTAATAACTTGGCGAAATCACACATAGGCCAATTTGCGTCTCAAAAGATAGTGTGTGTGGCTATCATATGCTTTGCTACATACTTTTATGCATAATTTATGAACTTAATATACCACTCTTTAGTTACAGATCTTAAGACTACATAATGCATCATGACACACACTGATATAAGTAATCTATCATAATTGATCAAATACGTTGTTTTATGTTTCACTTGTATACATTTAACTACCATGAATATCTTTGTTCATAAAAATTTCTCTAGAGATAGAGACTGAGGAATTGAACTACTAGAGAAAAGGCATGAATTTTTATAAGACTATTGAAGTAGAATGTCAAGTGAGTTATGTATGACTGTTCCTATTACATCATACCTCATCGGTATCATGTGTTTGAACACACACATATACATGCACACTTTATCAATTGTTATTAATTTGATTTCCCTACATATGATTTAAAGTGGTTTTCATATTATTTTGCACAATTAAGGTGGCAGGCATCATTCATATTTTTAATTAAGAAAATTGCAAGACTGAACATATTTAAATAAATGAATTCTATCTTAAACTGTATTTCTGTGTTTAGTATTCAAAGCTATATTCTGACTTGACACAGTTTCTTTCCTGTTTTTTTTTTCTTTAGGTGTTAAGATCTTCACACATTTTGCCTTTCATGACTTCGGTTTATCATTCAAGTAAATGTATCCCAAAGGCTCTAGTTCAGGTCTTGATACTGGGATGTCACAGCTTTAGTTTCTCTTCACTATTAATTTTTGGTACTGATAGACAAGGCACTTCTTGAAATACCTGTTTAGTTCTTCACTTGAAAAATAGGCACCTATTTAATTAGTGGTTTTCCACAAAGCCAACGTTTAAGATTTTTTTTATTTGTAAAGGAGATTAAAATGCAGACTAGAATATGGTATGCTATTTAAGTTTTCAGATTCCTGGAAATTTCTACTCTCTCTATGTTCAGATCGTGATTCTTATACTGAATTGCAAATGTGTCCATGTCTGTGAACTGATGCTGGCTGTATAATAAGTAAAATTGTCTCAAGAAACCTACGCACTTCACCTCTCCCAGGGACACAGTTCTAGTCATTTGATCCTTTTATTTTCTTATTGATATAGACCAAAGCATAATGGTCATAAATCCAAACAGCCCACGGAACAACTGTAGGAGGCAGAGACTTAACTATTTTATTTCTCGTGGTACACATCCGAAAGCACACAAACACACACACTCACATGTTGTTACTCCTCTTTGCCCTATTAGAAAATAAGAGTCAAGTTCCTGCAACCAAGGAAACTGATGTAGTTTTGCTTGATGAGTTTTGTCCAAGAGTTCAGATTTCTGTGGGTGATCTATGCCGTGTGAATGGGAGGACAGGCTGCTCTATGTCAGTGTGAGCTTTAGTAATGAAATTCGGGTTGGGGAAATACATTTGGGTGCTATCTGCAAACAGATGGTTATTGCAGTCGTAAAAGTGAAAAAGGACATTCGGAGTATAGCGATTGAGATGAGCATAGAGACAGTTGAGGCAGTGCTTTGAGTGAGGGTAAAAGAAGGAAGAGTTCATAATCGAGATTATAAAGGAATAGATAGAGAAGAGAAAAGGAAAAATACAAATGTTGTCAGAGATGCCAAAGAGGAATTTCGGCAAGGAGGTGAGTATTGACAAGAAGTCAATGAAGACAAGGGCTGAAAAGGATTTGCTATGACAATTAGCAGATGTCATCCTTGAGGTTTATTAGTGTCAATGTAGGCAAGAGTCCTATGGCAGCTGACAGCGGAGTGTGGTCCACACCTGGGAGAACAGCCAGAGAAGGTGTGAGGCTGCGGCTATGAGTAAGACTGTGATCTACTGAAGCATCGAGTTCGTGTTAGAGCTGTCTCGGTCGGGGAATAGATTGACAGAGGAATCTTACTTTAAAGTTGAGAGAAACTCAACCATATTTGAATGTGATATCAGTGAGCCATCTCTCATTGTCTACCCTGCAACCCCCACCGCCCCACCCCCAACACTCATTGTCCACTCTTCCATATGAATACACCTGCAGTTCCAGGTATAGGGAACCACCGTCTACATGTGTCTGCTTATTCTCTTCCTTTGTGTGCAGTTCCCCTTCCTCTTCTGTCTGCCTGGAGCTGGGGTTTGGGCAGTTGTCTCTATGAGGAGCCATTATTAATTATTGCCACTATGGCTCGTCTTTCAGGGCAGCATCTCTCAGCACCCAGTGGATGGCCTTAACGGGACGGACACTGCCTGTGTGTTGTGATGATTGTTATTTTTATATCTTTAACAAAAGTAAGCTTTTATTCTCAACCAGCCAGGATCCTGTCCTTTGCTTTGACCTGACAACTTATCCTTTAATTCTTGTAATGGTGTCTGGTGTATTCTAGTTATCAATGTTTTACATCATGAGTGAATAAAAGTGTGACTGAAGCAGATGCGTGGTTTTCTCTACTAGATCATAAAACTCTCTGGGGGAAGGGATACGGCACAGTTCTACACCCCCATGTACCCAGCACTAAGACAGATGCTTTCTACACAGGAGAAGCCATCTTCTTCTCTTCCCCAATAAACAAATCAGTGCTAAAATGGGCTGGTCACACTTTTCCCCATGTCCTTGGCTTCTGCCGTGGTTTCTGGAGGCCCCATGCTGCTCCTGGTTTCCCACGACTCCACAGGAGTTGTAGTCCTTTTGTTGTAGTAAATAGCTTAATTTCTGCCTGTATTCAGATGACTCCATGGCTTATATCATCCTTTCTGATCTTCCTGAGCTCCAGAGGCATGTATCTGACTCAAACTCATTATATCCAAAAACATACTTACAAGTCTTCCTGGTCTACTAGATCTGGTTGTCTCCTAGTCTTCTTTCCCCAGTAAATATTAATACCATCCATTGAATTACAATGTCTAGGCGTGATGGCTTTCTTTCTCCAATCCTCCATATCTCAAACATCATAAGAAGCCATTGGCTTGGAGTTTCTCAAAATTCAATGCCATTCCCTTTCCCCCTTTTCTACCCCCGTACAATTTAACCAGTTTATTATTTCTAATTTGGAGCACTGCAGTATCTGGCTTAAGTGGTCAGCCTTTATCCCCTTGGCTCTCCCTCTGCTTCCACACGTTATACAAGTCAGGCCATTTACCCAGTAGGCAGACCCATCTGGCAGATCTATCTTTAGAAAATCATATATCTAACGGAACTTGCTTCCAGGCGTGTTTCTCTTGACTGATCTCCTTAGCTTTGCTTATAGACAAGGGTTTTAATGGTCAGAAAATATCACGGTGGTAACTTTTCAAGAGTATGGCATTTGAACTGAAAGGGAGCATGCTGATTTAGGAACTCGAAGATCCTCGGAGGCAAGTTCTCATAATGGTTTAGAAAAAAAAAAAAAAAAAAGAGCACATTTCGAAGACAGACCTCAATCCACCACTTACCAGCTATGTTATTTGAGGAATCAATGGCTAGCCTACAAAAAGAGATAATTTCTACCTCTTTGGGTTCTGGGAATTTTATGAAAGTAAAATAAATAACATGTGAAATTGCCTAATGTGGTAAATGGCTCTTAATGATTGTTTCATAAGTGAGTGGTTGTAGGAAGGGGTGGGAATCTGGAAAGTAGGTCTTGTGGCACTTTTTGGCCACTTTATAGAAACAAACCATCTTTTTTTCCATATATCTGCATTTCAATGAGTTTAGTTTTGAGGAGACTGGAAAGTGGAAAAAGTGAATTCTAATTGAAGCAAATATTAGAGAAAAGTGAAATTGCTCTAAAAGTTACGAGGAAAAGAAAACTATCATTGTCCTCTTTTTCTCTGGAGTTTTTTTTTTTTTTTTTTAACCTTTGTGGTCATAAGGGAACTCCTATTGTTCTGAAATCATGCATTACTGGACTGACAAAGACCTTGGTTTGAAGACAATTACATACTCTCTCAGGAGTCCATCACTGAGTGATAATGAGGTGTGAACACATTCCTCAGAAACCACAGACATGCCAAAAGGGCAATTTAACACCTCTTCAAAAGATAGATGAGATATGAATTATTCATAATGAGCTCGGCCAGACTCCCTCTGCACCTGCCTGGTTCGGAAGGCTGGCTGGAGCGAGAGGAGCTCTCTTACATGGAATGTGTGCAACTTCTCCCCAGGCAAAGGTCACAATCTTTGGTCTGTTTAGTATTTCTATAGCAGGGGTACTCCCTCCCTTTCCCTCCTTCTCTCTGGATTTCACCATCCCCTTCACCACTTTGTCTAGGATGTCTGTATGTGTGTCTGTGGGTGGACACCCATGCGACCTTTACTTACATATAGGCTACACTTGAACCCAAAGGTTAGTAACCATTTTCTGTTTTGTCTTTCATACTTCAAGTCTGCCTACTGTATGCTCTCAAGTCGGCGATTTCTATATTTAAGATAATGGTACTAATTTAAAACACAGCTATTCATTCCCAGCGGCTTGGCTGAGTTATGTCAAAATTCATGCCCAGAACTACAGGTGAAGCAATGATGTTTGCAAAGCACCTGGTTATTCCAGTCACTCTAAGAATGGGAAATGCGTTCATTCTATTTAGCCAGTGGATGAGGACCTACCCAAACCTACCTGCTGTAAACCAGTGTTTGTCAGACAATTTCAAGGACTCTCAATGGCGCCATTCAAATTAAGTGCCTAGAGTTGTTTTGCAAATAAAAGTTGGCTTTAGATAATCATGTGAAATAATTCATTTGCTTTTTTGATAACTGCAAAAGGTCTTTACTGACGAGTTAAATTTTACTCTCATATCCCTCCTAATCAGACACTCATTGATCCAATAGTATTTTCCCTTGCGAATACATACTGGGAATATATTAGCAACACTAGGATAAACATTTGGGATATTTCCCTTACTGGGGGATTTGACTTTTATAAGGACTTCTAAAATACACATTGAACAAAACAGTTTGTTTTCAATAATACATATAATTGAAGCCATAAAAGAAGGGGGTCTTCTTTTAAGGTGGTGCTACTGCTTTTAATGCTGCTACATTATGCCAAATTTATTTTTTTGGTTAATACTCAAATTTAAGCTCTCGTTATTAAATACAGACCGAAAAAAGTATGCAAAGAACAGCTCAGGACCACGATGCAGTAGCCCTGAACTGAGAATTTAAGCATTTGCTGATGTGTGTAGAGTTGCTTTTGACCAAGGGTAGCTCTTCTATGAACATCCCTGTCTATCTTTTTTCTCCTGTTTCCCATGTATCAGTTTCCTTTCATTAAATCATAATTCCATATGGAGGCTGAGTAAACTCTTTCTTGAAATTAATCTACTAACCAAACCTTATAATTGTTTCTGTTTTTCTCAGGTTTTGTTTGTATATGCTTTTTTCCCCTTAAATATGGTGACATTTTCATTTAAAGGCACCATCAATTTTAAGAACACCATATTTTAAATAGTAAATTAGAGAGGAGAAAATAAAACATCATCAATAAATAAAAGTATCAATTACACGGAACCCCAGATTTTTGAAAAAAAGAAGTTTTTAGTGAGAACATAAGCTTCTTAGAATTTAGAATATAGAGATCTTGTACTAGAGGTTTGAACATTTTACAGATTTTCAGTTTTATTTTTTATTTTTATTTTTTTTGATTTTTTTTTGATTTTCAGTTTTAAAACGAATACATTTTTGTGATAACTTTTAAATTATATTTTTTATTTTCTAAATAATTTTAAATAAATTATTTTCCTTTTCAGCTTTCCTAGGCTTGGTTCGTTTTTCTTTCTTTCTTTTTCTTTTTTTTATCTACTTATGTGGACTCTTTAGTAGATTAATTTGCATTCATTATTATTTCATTATGAAACAGCTAAGGATAAGTGCTTATTTCTGAGTAAACTATTTCCTAGACTTCAAAAGTTGTGTCATGAAATGTCACTATTATTGTTAAGGTAAATTTATTCACGCTATTATTTAAGAAAAGTGGTCTGCATATTCCACATGGGAGATCCTATACTAGATGCTTAGAATAAAGTGAGGAATGAAAATAAAATTTGACACTTGTATTCTAGTCAGGCACACAGCTGTTAAACAAATTGTCACACAAAGATGTAAAACTAAAATACGGCAAGTGTTACAAAGATGAAATACATGGTTCTTGGGACTATTGGTTATTAAAATGTGCACATGGGATTTTAATTTAAAGAAGTGACTGAGGGCTGACAGGGAGCAGCAAGGACCACTGAAGACTAATTTATGACTTCCATTTCCCACGGGGCAAGGAGGGCAGGCAGTTCCTTGTGGGGGACACATAGGCAGCCCCAGTTTTGGTCAGCAGGCAGCAGGAGCCAGGGAAAGCATGCCCCAGACACATAGTGTCCTCTGTCCTCCCTGGGACAGGCAAGGCAGGGAAGAGGGAAGAGTTGAGATTTGGATAATTTGAATGATGTCAGCAGACTTTAGGCTGCAAGAGATCCTTAAATGAATGAATGAATGAATGAATGAATGAATGAATGAATGGAATGAATCAATCAATAAATAAAAATAGTGTAAATCTTTAAAAGTTCTTGCACTCCCAATGTGTGAGAATAATTACCATCCCTTGTATAGACGCTATTAGGAACCATTTCAATGAATCAATACAGACGGAGGATTAGAAATCATTTCATATTATGCATTTCATTTTAATTAAACTGCAAAGTTTACTTCTGACTCATATTTAAAAGGACAGAAAATGAAACTAAGATAAAACTAAGTTGTTATAGTGAAATATTTTACTTTTTTCTGTCCTTTAGGTCGGTCATTTGGAGTGACTTGTGTGATTGGTAAATTTGAGAAGAATAACTTGGCATATTATTCTCAGGTCATGTTTTAATTCTATCCCTTGAATGAGCTGAGGTGTGGATATACGTGTCTTTAATTCTTTCGAGTATATATCCAGGAGTGCAAAGTTTCGGATCATGTGATATGTGAATGGATCTTTTTTTGAGGGAGCTGCACCATCCCATCTGACATTACAAGAAATGAACAAGGATTCCCATTCTTGTATATGTTTGTGAACAGATATTAACTGTGTTTTGTTGCTGTTGACACAATTTTTTTAAAGACTTAATTTTTTTAGAGATTTAGGTTTATGAAGAATAAAGAGGAAGGTACAGAAATTGCCCATGTACCTCCTATACCCAGACGTCATAGCCTCCCCATTATAAATCTCTCATTAAAATAGTACTGTTTTTTTGTTTTGTTTTGTTTTTTTGCCAGAGGTGAACCTACATTGACACATCATAATCATTCAAAGTCTACCTTGGAGTTCCTTGTACATCTTATGGGTTTGAACAAAGGTATAATACATGTACCTGCCACTATTTTATTACATGAGTAGTTTCACTGCTCTCAGAAATCCTTGGTGTTTGGCCTATTGATCTCTGACTTTCCCACCCGGGGCAACCATCTTACTGTCTCCATTGTTTTGCCTTTTCCAGAACATTATATAGTTGGAACCATACAGTATGTGACCTTTTCAGATTGGCTTCTTTCACTTAGTAACACGCACTTGTTAAGGTTCTTTCATGTCTTTTCATGGCTTGACAGTGTATTTCTTTTTGGTGCTGGGTAATATGCCATAGTCTGGATGTGCCACAGCTTATTTATCCATCTGCCAGCTGAAGGTTATCTTGATTTCTTCCAGGTTTAGGCAGTTATAAATAAAGCTTCTATAAATCCCTGTGCAAATTTTTCTGTGGACATAAGTATTCAACCCCTTTGGGTTCATAACCAGGAGTGTAGTTGCTGGAGCATGTGCTAAGGGGACACTTCTATCTGTAAGAAACTGCCAAAGTGTCTTCAGGAGTGCCAACACCATTTTGCATCCCCATCAGCCGTGTATGAGAACATGTTGCTCCAAGTCCTCTTCAGCATCTGCTGTTGTCAGCGGTTTGGATTTTGGCCCTTTTAATAGGTATGTCATGGTATCTCATTATTTTAATTTGTATTTCCCTGATGACATGTGATATACTCCATCTTCTCGTATGCTTATTTGCTGTAAGTGGTGTATCTTTTTTTTTGGCCCATTTTTTTTAGTTAGGTTGTGTGTTCTCCTATTGCTCTTTGTATGTTTTGGATACCAGTCTTTTATCAGATGCATTTTTTTAAAAAATCTTCTCCCACTCTGTGTCTTGGCTTCTCATTCTTGTGACATTATCTTTTGCAGATCTGAAATTTAAAATTTTACTAAGAGCCCAGCTTACCAACTGTTTTCATTTCATGTTCATTCAAAAGTCATGTCTTTGGGTCGTCTCTGAGAAGGCATCACCAGACCTGAGTTCATCTGGGTTTTCTCCTTTGTTTTTTCTAGGAATTTTATAGGTTTGCATTTTACACTTTGGTCTAAGATCCATATTGAGTTAATTTTTGTGTAGGTTGGAAGCTCGGTGTCTAGATTTCATTGTGCATGTGGATGTCCAGTTGTTCCAGCACCATTTGTTGAGGAGACTTTCTTTGTTTCGTTGTGCTATTTTTGCTTCTGTGCCAAAAATCAATGGATTGTATTCACAAGGGTCTATATCTGATTCTCTATTCTGCTTCACTAATTTTTTTGTCTATATTTTGCCAATATCACACTGACTTGATGTGTAAGGCTTAAGTCTTATAGTAAGTCTTTAATTGCCTCCTTCAATATTTTGTCGTCTGTTCTGTTGTTGTTTTTTCTGTATTTTTACTCTTTATATGAACTTTAGAATCAGTTTGTGAGTATCTGCAAAATAGCTTGTTGGGATTTTGACTGAGATTACATCGAATCTGCCAACCATGTTGGGAAGAACTGACATCTTGAAAATATTAACTTTCTTATCAATGAGCAAGTATCTCTTCACTTACTTTGTTCTTTGATTTCATTTACCAGCATTTTGTAGCTTTCCTTATTACATAGATCTTATACATATTTGCTTAGATTTGTGCCTAGGAGTTTCATTTTTGAGGTCTAATCTAAATGATACTGTATATTTAATTTCAAATTCTACCTGTTGATTTTTGGTATATAGAAAAAATCACTTGATTTTGCATATTGACCTTACATTTTGCCAGTTCTTTATATTACTTATTAGTTCCAGGATTTGGTTGTTTCTGATTCTTTCAGATTTCCTACCTATATGATCATGATATCCTATGTCCAAAAACAGTGTTATATCTTCCTTCCCAAACTTTATACCTTTTCTTGACTTATTGGATCAACTAATACTTCAGGATAATGTTGAAAAAGAACAGTGAGAGGCGACATCCTCACCTGGTCCCTTATCTTAGTGGGAAAGTTTCAAATTTCTCACAATCAAGTATGATGTTAGCTATAGGTTTTTAGTAGGTATTTTTTACAAGTTAAGAAAGTCATTTGTATTCCTATTTTACTAAGAGTTCTTATTATGAATAGGTTTTGGATTTTGTTCAAATGCTTTTTCTGCACCAGTTGGTATGATCATGTGATTTTTCCTTTTTTGGGCTTTTTTGTGATAGTTTACATAATTAATTTTTGAATGTTGAGCCAGTGTTGCATACCAGAAATAAATCCCACTTAGGTATGTAGTGTAATCTTTTTTATCCTTATTTGGATTTAATTTGCTAATATTTTGTTGATGAACTTAATATCTACATTATTTATTTTCATACTTTGACATGTGACTATCCAGTTGTCCCAGCAATTTTTGTCAGAATAACTATTCTTTACTCATTGAGTTATCTTGATTGGCATCCTTGTTGAAAATCAATAGGTGGACCATTTTGGAGACCACTGTTCTCTTAACACAATCAAGAATTCCAACCAATGAACATGATATTTCTTTTTATTTAATTCTTAAGTTTCTATCAAAAATATTGTATAAATTACAGAGTATAAATTTCATAATTCATTTGTTAAATTTATTACTAATTATTTTACCATTTTGATGCAATTATAGTTGGAATTGTTTCTGTGATTTTATTTGAATTGTTCATTGTTGAAATATAGAAATTAAGTTTTATATAATTTTGTGTATTGATCTTATATTCTGTATCTCATTGAATTTGTTAGTACAAATCATTTTTAGTCATTTTTAGTGGATTTTTAAAGATTTTCAACAAATTCATGTTTTCTGTGAACAGAGATAAGTTTATTTCTTTTCCAAACTAGTTGCCTTTTATTTTTTTTTTTTCATGCTTAATTGTCCTGGTTAAAACTTCTCATATATTTTGAATAAGAGTTGTGAGAGCAGATATCCTTTTACTGATTTTAAGGGGAAAGTATTCAGTCTTTCGCCATTATGTATGATGTTTGCTGTTTCTGTCTGCCAGTTTATAGATGCCAGTTTTAAAGTTGAGGAAGTTACTTTTATTTCCAGTCTATTAAGTGCTTTTGTTAGTTTTCTCTGTTTTTGGTAAAGATGTGTTCAATTTTGTCAGTTTTTTCTTTGTTTATTGAAATAATGTGGGCTTTTTAGTCCTTTTTTTGTTGATACAGTATATTGCATTATTTGACTTTTGGATCTTAAGCCAACTGCTATGTGTTGAACCAATTGGTACTTATTGGAAGCTAATAGTTGACTATGACAGCACACCAGCCAAAAGGTAAATGAGGAGATCAGGACAGACAGTTAAAGGTGGAAGTTTCCATTAATATATCATAGCAACTCTGGACATGGCCCAGGGCTGGTTTTGTTGTTACTCTTATGTCACTTTTCAGAGGAGAAAGTCTGGGTATGAGCCCCATAATCCAGGGGTTACTGTGGTTTTAGCTGCTTTTCTTTAATGGCTCTATTGTTTTAAATAATAGCCTTTATTTTTATTTATTTATTTATTTATTTATTTATTTATTTATTTATTTATTTTGCAGTGTTATACCATCACCAAGCACTGTGGCAGCAGAGACAACAGTTCACTTCTCTTCCCAGATGTTTTGTCCTCCTTTAAATTCATTTCTACAAGTCTTTTATTACTCTTGTTCTCACTTTTGAACATAATGATGTCCCCTACATCACTGCTTCTTTCCCTTATTTTTATTACATTGTTGCTTCTTTTTTGGGTAAATTATCTAGTTCCTATTTCAGTTTTTGTGTTCATGGTTTGCACACTTTTATTTTTTCAATTCGTTTTTCTGACAAATATACTTAAAATTATAAATTTCTGGGGCACATGGGTAGCTCAGTGAGTTAGTGTCAGAGTTTTGATTTCTGTTCAGGTCATGATCTCAGGGCCCTGAGATGGAGCCCTCCTTAGGACTTCACACTGGGCAGGGAGTCTGCTTGAGGGTCTCTCTTTCCGTCCCTCCCCGCCCCTCCCCACACCCGCCACCACTGCCAGCTTGCGCTCTCTCTCTCTCAAATACATACATACATGCATAGATACATACATAAATACATAAAATAAAGTCATAACTTTCCCTTTAAACGCTGTTTTAGCACCACATTTTATGCTCACTTGTAATGTATTCCAGTTTTAAATGTTTTATGAGCTTTTTGAAAAATGACTTTTTTAATCCAAGGGTTAGAAGGCGGTATATAACTTACTTTTAGGCATACATTTTTCAAAGCTCTGCTTTATTTCAATTTATTGAATTTATTTAAATTTAAGTTTGTTAAATTTATTGAAATGCACAATTTCAATTTATTATTGAAATTTTTATATGATTTTTAAAAAATCTGGGTGACTGCACAGTTTCCAAGAGAATATTTTATAAATCTTGAGCTCTCATTGACAATGGATCTGTGGTTCCCTGTCCTGGAAACCAAGCGCCCCTCCTGCTCAGGCCTTTGTCCCGAATCCTGCTGAGTCTGATGGGCCCAGGGAGCTTTGTGGCTGCTACAGAGAAGCGAAAGAGACATCCAGCTGCTTGTACTTATTTACCATCTTTCTGGGAAACAAAAACTAAGTATTCAAATGGCATTTAAAAACAATCTGCCAGACTTCTTATGCTTTCCTGATTTCAGTATTACTGCCAGCCATTTTATAAAACAAAACATTTTAGCGTTTTGATCTTCTACTTTTATTTTTGATGGACTGAAAGGTCTCCATAAGTACTATTTGTAGATGAATGTTGTGTGAGTTGTCTGCGAGCTTGCCTATCTAGCAGTACATTTACCTTGTCTTGACACCAAGGCTTACACACACAGAGTGAGTTGGAACTCCTTTCCCTTTTCCCTCCATCAATCAAAGGACTTCTCTAAGACTGCTTTTTTTGTTTTCGTTATTGTTCTGGAGACATCTGAAACCATAGGATTTTGTGTTATTTGTAGGTAGCATTTTGGCTTTTGACTTCATGTTTTGGGTCACTTCTATTTTTTTTTTTAAAGAATATATATATTTTTTAATTTATTTATGATAGTCACAGAGAGAGAGAGAGAGAGAGGCAGAGACACAGGCAGAGGGAGAAGCAGGCTCCATGCACCGGGAGCCCGACGTGGGATTCGATCCCGGGTCTCCAGGATCGCGCCCTGGGCCAAAGGCAGGCGCCAAACCGCTGCGCCACCCAGGGATCCCGGGTCACTTCTATTTTAAGTCAAATATTATTTGGGTGTCTGATCCATGAACCACTTCCCCCCTGTGTATTATCCCTAAAATGATTTGAAATCATTCCAGGACTGACTTTTCTTTTTCTTCACAATAATAAAGCTGTGAGTTGTCCCCGGTATCTGTGGCAGTGTATACTCTTGCTTGAAATTCCTCCGGACTGCAACTAGCCAGTGGCTTGGTGCACTTCAGTCCTTTGGCATGTTTCTTCTGGCAGTGGTGTCCTCATTCCCAGCGTGAGGCTTTACTGATTCCCACTGAGAATCCCTGCTGTTGTACGTCTGCCACAAGGTGTTGGATTTGAGACTTTTGCCATTGCAGTGTATTTACACACATGGGGAAAACAGCCACAAAGATGCTTTACCCGCTTCAAAACCCAGCAGATAGGCAAAGGCAGGTGATCACTGAGCCTTTAGCAGAGTATGGCACCTTGGCTGGATGCCTGCAGTAAGGATCACAGAGCATTGAAAGGTGGAGGTGGAATGTTTTCATCTTGATTTCTCTGAGTATGGCTCCTCTTTTATGAGTTAACCTCACAGGTTACTTCCTTCTGTGTTTAAATCCTGCAGCTTTGAGAGAAAATAGTCCTGGCTTGGTCTTGAAACAGTTTGTTACTCTGTGTTCAGCCTACTTCCATTCTGTTCTGAATCACACAGACATTTTAATGGACAAGGAAGGGAGCACTGGCATTTTGACCCTAAGATATGACAATATTATTTATTTATTTATTTATTTTTTGGACAATATTATTTAAATCATCAAACTTTATATGCTATTCGAGGGAAAATAATCCCCAATTTCACATCTCTCTTCTAAACAGGGGTTTTTGGATTATGTTTTAGAGTAGTATTTCTAGAAGTAACTGAATTTAAACAAAAGCCACAATTTTGAATCTTAGTTTCAATGGTAGGCATTGTCAGTATTAGGGCACATTAGAAAACCACCTCATTGGTGTTATTGCTGAAATATGTGTGTTCTAAATGAGGAGTCCGTCAGTACACTTTGTGGAGGCCACCCTCTTAAGATGTTGTGTCAGTAATTAGCAGCACAGCACTAGTTGACTCCGTACTTTCTGCTTCCTCCTGAAGGATGTAAGACACAGCAAGCACACTTGGAACTTTTTACGCCACCCTTCCATGCTCTCTGGATTTCCTCTCAGGTCCCCAGTGTCTTGTCTTCAAGCCAATGCTTTGTTCCTAAGTATAGGATAAAATATTTATATGAGGAGACTCAACCTGGAACATGAGTCAATGCAAGAAATCTCAATGGAAGGATCAGATTTCCTTTGCTTGAAATACTAATTTTGCTCCGAACATTACATTCTATTACTGATTTTTTTTTTAACCATAAGGAGAGAATGATACATTCCACTGCATTGCTGCCAGTTCTTCTCTCTCAGCAGACATTCCAAGTCCTTAGGAATAGCCAGGTTGCAATTTAAAGTCCTAATATTAAGAATTCTGGGGATCCCTGGGTGGCGCAGTGGTTTGGCGCTTGCCTTTGGCCCAGGGCGCGATCCTGGAGACCCGGGATCGAATCCCACATCGGGCTCCCGGTGCATGGAGCCTGCTTCTCCCTCTGCCTGTGTCTCTGCCTTTCTCTCTCTCTCTCTCTGTTACTATCATAAATAAATTTAAAAAAAAAAAAGAATTCTGTAATGGGAGGGAAAACTCTTTATTTCAGTATTCAAGGCAGGGACGGCCTTAACCTGGGAGGAAGAACACATCTGATTCCAGAGTCAATCTTAGTAAATGCTTTAAAAACCTGGTTGCAGACAACTGGGAATCATGTTCAACTCCATTAGAAAACCCCAGAGAAACCTCGTGTATTTGGATTTATGCTGTTTGTGGAGTCACTGTTATTCTCCAAAGCATTTTGGATATAAACCAAATTGAGAAGATAGTGAGGAAGAAGGCAGAGTGATATTTGGCTTTTTACCATCTGGAAAAAGTACATGCCTATGCTTTTAGTCACTCTTTAAGTAAGAATCAACTTAGAGTCTACTTTTTAATTTTTCCTTGGGTAACACTTCACAAAAGCCTTATCTAAAATCCAAATCTCTGCTGAGATTAATTTTTGACAAATATCTAACTTTTGGGTAGCCTCAGTAGCTTAGTGGTTTAGAGCCGCCTTCAGCCTGGGGCATGATCCTGGAGACCAGGGATTGAGTCCCATGTCAGGCTCCCTGCATGGAGCCTGCTTCTCCCTCTGCCTGTGTCTGCCTCTCTCTCTCTCTCTCTCTCTCTCTCTCTGTCCCTCATGAATAAATAAATAAATAAACCCCTCAAATATCTAACTTTTTGAAACAAGGATTCATAATTGTTTTTCATTGCAGCTCCTGTACAGCCAGGACTAATTATTCTAAATAAAAATGAACTAGTAATGAGTGAATGAATATTACTGTAGGTTCTTGGGGATGACACGGTGCATAGCAAGAAAAGAAGTAAGAGAAATAGAATTTTTCCTCTTTAATTTTTTTTAATTTCAAATATTGCCAAAAAGCTTAATATTATTATATTATCTAAGGTTATTTTTCTTTTTAAAAATGACATTGGCAAGACTCCAGTTGACTGAAAATGTGAACTCTATCTCATGGCTACCAGAAGGCATTGGGATTAAAATTGCTTTCTGTGTATATGCATTTAAAGAAACCTTTCATGTGGAGTTCTGCTGGAGAATTGAGAGTGTCTTTTAACTATATGAGTATTGCTTCATCTTTTTTCCTGTTCTTTCTCTCCAGCAGTTTTCATGCTCCTACCCATCATTTTAGCTCCTACTTAAGATCTGTAAGAAAGCACACCACCTGTGTTTTATAAAGGAGCCCACTGAGAAAAAGAGTTAATTTGAGTTGATGATCTGTAACATTATTTCTAGTTTTAATATTCTATGAATCTAGTAAACTTCTCAATTTTAAAAGAAAACATGTCATTATATATGTATGTGTCTTTTCAGTACAGATTTTTAAACATTTCATATATATAAGCACGTGACGAGTGAATAGATGTCATGCTCATAAAATATGAATAAAGTGACAAACATATTGAGAGGAGCTCCTGTTCTGTGTCCACCGAAAGCACTGGTAGTGCGTTATATCCAGGGACCATTAGCAGTCTTTTGTGGATGAATGGCTCAGCTAACATTACAGACAGATGTGTTCTACACGTAAAAGTGGAGAACAGGTGGAAACAGGAAGTGGCACTGGCGAGTCATCAGCAGCCATGTCCTTAAAGCAGATCCAGCTCTAAATAGCTTTTTGAAGTCATCATTCCGGGATTTGATTCCCTCCCATGCAAGATGAGGGAGTTGAATTAGGTCTCTTCTCACTCTGTATTTCTGAGATTCTATTTAATATTCATCAATTCCAAAGTTACTCAACTACAGAGAATGAACAGCTACCTAGCAATGTCTTCAAAGTTCTACTGATGGCACTAAGTGCAATAGAAATTTACCTTAACCTTGTTACAAGTTAGAGCAAATGAAATGGAAAACATTAGCCTAAATGCCAAAGCCAGATTAAAATAAAATGGAAATCTAGATTTTACTCTTTTAGATGTATTAATTTGACTTTCCTTCTTTACATTTCAACATTCGCTGCATTTGTTGAAATGATACTTGACATCAGTATCTGGAAGTTGTCTTAAAACATCATTAGTTCAGCAAAGTGTCAGACTCTTGTTAAAGTCTGAAGAGCTCATGTGACAAGAAAGCGGTGGTTATCATTTCTAGAAGAGCTCTATTTTCAGAATGTGCATTTATGTAAGTAGAGTGTGGCTCGAACAAAACAGTGATTACCAACTAAATAGTTACTGTGATGCAGTGGAAGAGAGTCTCAGGAAACATGCACAGATTCAGGATTTTGTTAATTTCACAAGCTGTGACAAGGGGTAATGACTCCAGTTAGCAGACTATTACAGTAGTCCACGGCAGCGAGAGATGATAGGACCCTGGACTAAAATTTTGCCGATAACGATAATAAGAGCTAACATTTATGAAGTGTTGATTGTGTACTAGGCACTATTCTGCGTGTTGTACAACTATTTATTGAATTCTCGCTATGACTTGTGATCATAATGTCAGATGTAAAATGAGGATGCTCTGTAGGACTCCAGAGCCCATGCCTTTAATCATTATTTCACTCTGCCTCTTCAAGTTCAGAAAGGTCAATAAGGAACATATTTGATGAAAGATCTGATTCTGAAAACAAAAAGCAGTGGGGGGCACTTTGGTGTAACTTGTCATGCAAAGCCACAGTGAGCAAAGTATGAAGTCTTTCTTCCAAAATTCTTCTGACTAGTAAATATATATATATAGCGTATTTCTGCTTCTAGTAAATACATATATATATAGTATGCTATAAATATATAAATATATATAAATATATATAAATAATAAATATATAAAATATATAATATATAAATAAATATAAATATAGATATAGATATAGATATAAATATAAATGATATAAATATAATATAAATATAAATATAAATATAAATATAAATATAAATATAAATATAAATATAATATATACTTCTGCTCTCTGTGTAATTTTACCTCACTGGTAAAATTAAAAATTCTTGTGAAGTGTTTATTAATACTGTGTTTTCAGAAGTTGAGTGTCTGAGATCTGAGGTCAATCATCTGAATTCAAACAGGTTCAGATCTCTCTTTTCCAGTCACAAATCCAGGTTTGTGTTTTTTCCATGATATGACAGATTCACGAGGGTTCAGGAAGAAGAGAAGTGAGGTAGCACCAGCCCTCTTCACTTATTTATTTTGGAAATAACAATCTAGTAGAAAGATTTTCTTGGGTTTCCTCTTTGTGAGATTATAGTTCTCAGCCAGGGAAATGCTGGTCTGACTTAGGCTATGATACGGATGGCTCAATTGATATTCATGAGCTTTGATTTTTATTAGCTAATTATTGGAATTCAAAGATGGACTTTTAAAATCTATCCCAGAGTGCCTTAGAAAGGTGCACGGTATTACTTCTTATGTGGCTATTGTGCAAATAGATTTATTTATCTTACTATTGAAAGTGGGTCATACTCCCCAGAGTTTTCATACAAATATGGAATTCAGGATTAGAGATTTGATTGATTCTCCTTGTTTGCCTCTAGAAAGAATAAGATGAAACAGAATCAATCAATCCATTAGACTTCAATAACTGGCTTAAAATGTCCTGTCATGTAGTTAAGTGTGGAAAAAAAATCTGAAAAAAAAAAAGAAAAAAGAAATGCGTTAAAATTGTTTTATGTATGAGAAAGAACAATTTGAGTCAGTCATCATAGATAAGTGTGCTTTTAGCACTTAAAATGAATTCCAAAGTCCTGGAAGAGCTGAATACTTTAAGCAGACTTTGTTTTTATTTGGCCATGTCTCTTCTAATAATGCAAAAATAGGGTAACTCTTTTGGTCTATACTAATTAGTTAGAAATAAAAAGAGAGACCCACATCCTTCATTTATTTTGATTATTCTCCTTAAAAATAGAGTGTCCCGAATGTCTTAGGATCTCAGCTAGATTGGAGAAATGAAGCACATATATTCAAACCTGAAAGGTGTACAAGGGACAGCAGTGTGGGGCACTGATGACATCTTGAGTAGGTTTTATTAGCTCACATACGTATGCAGGACACAGCCAGAAAGGTAATGGCAGGGGAAATTAATCTTTAGATTTAAGAATGATTTGAACAGTTTAGTGTGGCACAAATACTCAGCAATTTGACACAGTTTTCATTAAGCAAATTAAGGAAGCTTTGGAAGGAAGTCTCAGTGGGTAGTTGAAGTAATATAGTAAGGAGAACCAGATTAGGGCACAGAGGTTTAAATAAGACTTGGCAATTTGAAGTGGAGAAGAGTATGTCTTATGTTTTTCCATCTTAATAGTTTTTCCATGAGAGTTTAACTGACTTTATGATTTGCTGTTCACACTTATGGTAGGGGTGCTTATGCAGGTGGGTTGGGAGGAGGGATTTTGTTTCCATCTTTATTAGTCTCTGCCTAAATCACTTCATAGAATTTACATGGTTGGCTCAAGTATTCATGTTTATATTTTACCTGATTTGCTAAAGTTGAGAATATGAACCATGATGGGGAAGTTGGGGTTCATGCCAACATGTACATGATTTTGACAATGTTCAACCCTTTCTTTATGTTGGGTGCTTTTTGGGTTAGGAATGTAGAGTCAGCACTCATATTTTATTTTTGATAAGTAGATCACTAACATGGTAAAGGAATATTTTTGGTTTATATTCAATATCAAGAAAACAATGGATCTTTTCATATTCCTCCAAAAACCTTCTCACTCTTTTTGTGTGTGTGTGATGTTGACAAATTAGAAGTTAAAATCAGGAAATATATCACTAACGTTTCTGTCTTATTTCTTCATTTGTTCAAATCACTTATATTTCCCATGATTATATTGATGGGAATCAGAATTTTACTATGTGTATAAAATATATTGTTTTTAACACTTAAAGCACTTTCTTTAACATAGCTATAAGCATAATACAGTAGGTGATCAACAAACTTATGGTGAATGAAGCCATAGTTAAAGGAATCAATAAACACAAGATGTCTCCTTTATTCTTTCAAAACTGTAATTGGAAAAACCAAGAATGAGAAAGTCAGGCCATTTGCAAAAGCACGTTCTTGGTAGCTACTTAAACACTTTGCAGCATTACTTTTTTTCATTTTTTTAAAGAGACGCTGAAACTTGGCATTCTAGTGTTTCTGAGATGTCAGCTTCTGCCATCCACCCATGCGTTTCAGTGTCACTTGGATCACTTCACCTGATAGCATAATAGGAGGTGGATGTTGGAGTGAATTTCAGACACAGTCTGTCTTCTGATTTCTCTCTCTTTCTCTTCTCTTCCAGACATTCAGAAGTCTGTAAACTTCTTCTACATGTGGGTGAGTAGAAGAATTTTCTACAGTTTCTTGGTTGCCAAACAATAGTATTCATCAGTGCCACAGGCTTTTTCCTAATATCCAGCATTTTCCCATGGAACATTCATCAATTGGCATTGGAATTTGGGGAGACTAACATTATTATTGCATCATCCAGAATAAGATTTTATGGGATTCATAATTGTTCAGTTAAATGATAGCCGAATTTTTCAGGCATTTCATGAAGTTTTGAATGTCTCATTGTGATTTCAGATGTGAAATGTATGCAGAGCAGACTTACAATCTGAGGGATTATAAATGCTCCATATTTTATCTTATTATTCATTCCCACTTTATTGATATAGGGAGGTGGTTTTCCAGATGCATAAATGGATGCTTGTAGATTTCTTTTTTTTTAAATTTTTATTTATTTATGATAGTTACAGAGAGAGAGAGAGAGGCAGAGACACAGGCAGAGGGAGAAGCAGGCTCCATGCACCGGGAGCCCGACGTGGGATTCGATCCCGGGTCTCCAGGATCGCGCCCTGGGCCAAAGACAGGCGCCAAACCGCTGCGCCACCCAGGGATCCCCTGCTTGTGGATTTCTAAGTAGACTTGTTTCAAAGGGAAATAACATGAGCTGAGACTTCAGAGGTGATGTCAAGACTAAACACATAAATATGAAGACTTAGGTGTATACAGGACTAATGTGTTTACCTTCTAAGTGTGTAAAATAAGAGAAAATAAGTCCCAGGAATGAGACTTGAACACACAATGCATAAGAGTTAGTAAAGAGTCCTCAAAAATAGCCTGAGAAGGAGGGGGAAGTAAGGAGGGAAGAAAATTGAGTACTGTATTGAATGGTGCAGTGTATTCTATAGGCTAAAGAGAATGTGTTTTAAACGGAAGGGAATAATCCACCATGTGAGGGGTGTTGAGGCTTACCAAAAAGAGGTCTGAGGATTTTCCATTAGCTTGGCAGTGTGAAGATTGTCAAAGACCCAGGGAGGAGCAGATAAGGGACAAAAGCCTAGTAAGTATAACTTCAAGAGAGGACGAAGGGTGGGAGAAGTGGAAGTTGACTTCATGGTCATAGATCAAGAGACCTGACACATGGAGTGGTGGGTGAAGCAAGAGGTGTTATTAATAGGCAGTTTTTGAGTCTTTTTACAATTGGGTTTCATATTTGTTGAGATTGGCCTTTCTACATGCTGATTTGCTGATGTCAGTGATCTACTATTGGGGGGGGGAGATGATGCAAGA
Organism: Vulpes lagopus; assembly: GCF_018345385.1. NCBI lineage: Eukaryota > Metazoa > Chordata > Mammalia > Carnivora > Canidae > Vulpes > Vulpes lagopus. The sequence goes on from NC_054827.1 coordinate 2,769,861, forward strand.
GATAAGAAGAGAAAATTACTGAAGCACATTGTTCGAATATGTAAGGAGGAATCTGATCCAGTACGCAAAGTGATGTATTGATATTAGGTACAATTCCTAGAGTAATATCCTTGGCATGGAGGGTTGAAATGCTATGCATGAGTGAATTTCCCCAAGAAGTGAAGCTTGCCTATTATTTATAGTGCTTATTTATAGGATTTTGTGGATGAATCCTCTGGAAGTGATTACATACCTGATGTTAAAAAATATTTTAGCATTAAATCACTCTGGGTCTCTAATATGAACTTAATATGCCATACATTATGCAGCAGTTGACTCGTGGACTTTTTCTCTTCAAGTTGTCATTATAAGAATCTTAGCCATTGTTTTAATGTCATATATACCAGAGATTTTCCCACTGTAGGAAATACATCACTTAGAGTAGTCAGGAATTGAAGCACACATTGACTGAAACAGGGAAGTTTACATAAAGGGAAGTTAATATAAAGAATTATTAATATTTATAGGAGATTAGGTAGTAAGATGAGATAGTTGGGACACTAAAGAATGTCCTGGGACTGAGAGAGAATGCCTAGGGACAGGACAGGCTTGGAGGGGTCAGCCTCCAGTGCTGGGATTCAAACCTCAATGGGGAAGGTATGCTTGTAGCCCAGTGGACGGAGGAAATTCACTGGGTTGCCTTAAGCCATTGCACACACATTGGTCTGAGCAGGCAGGAAGGACTGGCAAGCTGGAAGTCTTCCACTGCCACACAGGTGGGCTGAAACTGTTGGGTTGCCAATGGGCTCGGCAGGTTGGAGGCTCTAGCAGCACACTAGCAGGCCACATCTGGTGGGAAAGAAATTATGGGACAGATCCGACAAGTGGGAAGGAAACCCGCTCTTAGGACACAGGAAGGCCGAAGGTGCCAGGCAAGCAACCAAAGATACGAAAACTCATATTGTCCTAAGAAAATCCAAAATCCAGGATTGGCAGGCTGGAAAAAGAATGTCACGGGGTGTCTCTTAGATGGCAGAAGCAACACAGCAAGCACAGGGGATGCCTTCCTGCTGCAGTGTTCCTCTAGAGGCAAAGGGGGGAGGGATGGGTGTTTATTTCATCCAGTTTTCTCTTCTGTATTTATCTCGATTTTTCCTTATTATTGTTAAACCTTTCTTAATATCCCAGATGTGGGTTATAGATGATCATATTGCTCTTGAATTTTTTTTTTTTTGGTCAAAGAAATAATTTTTTAGAAAGTTTTTACCACATCTTTAAGCAATGGGGAATGGTAACATTATACCTTTCTAGAGGCACAGACGGATAATTTAAACCACAGCCTATCACATTAAGCTACCTTAAATTATGAAATGAAGTTTTAATAACTAGAGCATCCTACTATATTTCTCTAGCAAATGAATTTTGTGGTGATCACACAAAATGTTATGTCATCTGCTATACTTCTTATCAGAACATCTTCTATCTGTCAACTCTGATGATACAGCATCCAACTTGTACATTTAGTTGTAATTTCTAGATGATGTTTCTGAGACACGATCAGCATTACAGAATGTATCAGTATCTCTTCACTAAGCCTCTTAGAAGATGCTTTCCTATGAAACCAGATCATGTAAGTGGAGGCCACTCAAATCTGCCAGTAGTAGTACTTCCTACTATGTTGGGAAAGCACATTAGCAGCAGGCCAAAGTCTTTCTTCTCCCTTTACTTGAATAAGTGAAAGGAAAGAAAGAAGATAATGTCATCAAATCTCCTTGAAAATATACAAATAAAATACCTAATAGTAAATACACGAATGGTGTTTACCAGCAGGGAAATCTTTATCTATAGAATGCTTTCTGCGATAGATACTTGGGCTTTCTAAGATTTCTTAGGGGAAGGAAACTGAAATTCATGAATTTGTGGGCCTTGGTTCCATGAAAATGTCATGTAGCCACCAGAGTATAAAAAAGGGAGGATATAAGAAAGTATTTCAAGATTGAAATGGCTTCCTTTTGTTTATTAATATAGACCACACTCATCACTTAGAGATCTCACATGTTAAATCTGGACAAGAGCATATTTCATATGGAATATATGATGTGCAATAAGTGATTTGCTGATTTTAGAGAGAAAGAGAGACACTTATGATTGATTGGTGTTTAACTAAGTGCCAATAATTTTGAAGTAATAGTAAAAATTGTAGTAGCTTTAGAAGATAGCCTAATCCTAAAGCTAGGGCAAGATGGATTTCACAGGTTTTTCTTGGCTCTCTGTAATTACAAAATGGTGAATAAGAAGCACTCAAGCAAAATTATGAACTATCTTATTTGAAAGTAGAAAGAATGACTCTAGATTCATCTAGTAACAATGGATGTGTTTTAAATATATATTTTTAAAAATTGAAGTATCATTGACATACAGAGTTACCTTGGTTTCAGTTTGGGTGCACAATGTAATGAAGGGACAACTGTATTTGTTATGCTATATTCACCACAAGTGTAGCTATCATCTATCTGTCAATGTAGCTTATTATTTTGTTAGTCTTATTTTTCTTTTTGGTATTTCTTATGGAAAATTGGAATGTTTTGGAGCTCTTCAATGTATATAAGGCATCTCTACCTCAAGATTTTTGTTTTGTTTTGTTTTGTTTTTTATGAAAAGACATACTAGAATGAGGGATAGAATGGGTACGCCAACACATTTGCCTCAGCCCCTAGGGCCCCACAATACCAATTGGCTGAACAAGACCACCATTCAACATAATGACTTGTGGTCAGGACCAAAACTTTAAATGCCTGGAAATTTTGTTGACATTTAGTTTATAGAAAACAGCAAAGCTCTTTCAAAGGTATTTCTTTGCTCTAGTCCTCCTTTCCAATTTCTACTTTGTTGTAACTATTCACTTTCTCCTCTAATTTCTAAAGCAAGTGCTTTTGCAAAAAAATAACAATATTGTTTTACAACAATGAAATCTAGAAATAAGAGCATCATTGATCCTCTTTACCAAAACTTGGGACGTTTCACAATTATGTAATTAAGCATTTGCAATAGAGTTTATGAACCAAAACATCAGCTATTCTCTATCATATCTTGACTAAAGATCTCTGTTTATTTGACCTTCTATGTTTTAAATTAAGATCTTAGTTTTAGTAAAGTATTGAAACTTTTAAATTCTTTTATTCACCATTTATATTAATTTATTTAAATTTTTGATTTTTAAAAAGATTTCATTTATTTATTCATGAGAGACACACACAGAGATGCAGAAATATAGACAGAGGGAGAAGCAGGCTCCCCCTGGGGAGCTTGATGTGGAAGGCGATCCCAGGACCCTGGGATCATGCCCTGAGCCAAAGGTGATGCTCAACCACTGAGCTGCTCAGGTGCCCCTAAAACTTTGATTGTTTTAAGTAAATAAATTGCATCAAGATCACTATTAAGCTTATGTGTATTTGAAAAGTCTTGAGATTGGACTATGTGTGAAATGCTCTAGAGTGACTTTGAAGGACAAATCCTATTAATGTGGGGAATAAAGAAGACCATATCTTTCCTTCCCAGAAACATTCAAATTAGGTAAATTTATAGCTAGGTACAGCATCTTAAATAAAACATATTAAAGATAGTATGACTGAGTTAAGATTTGTACTAGGGAGAGGAAACTACTCATTCAAATGCTGTAAAACAGAAGAGAGTGGGACCCGTTTTAAGTACTGAAACCGGGCAGCATAGCTTGGGCAGATATCATGAAGGAGAGTATGGTATAAGGGGACGATGGACAGAATAAAATAGAAACATCTTGTAGGCTAGGGCATAAATCGATTTAGGGATATGGATTAGGGGACTATTGAACATTATAAGAAAAGAAATTATGGTGTTTCCTATAACATCTCTGTGGCAGAGATGGGCATGTGGTATAAATTTTGAAAGGCTTTATTGGTAAAATGTGAGACACCTTGAGATATCTACAAAGAGATAAAGAAGGCAAACAAGTATATGGGTCTGAAGCTTGGAGGAAAAGTTGGAGATTCTGTGTGAGGGCTGGGAGCTCATGTAATTTGCTTTCTGACAGAGCAGTGTTTAGGGCATAATAAGCGCTTGATATGTAATTCATGGATTAACAAATGATCAGTTAGTGAGGATTTTGCATCCAGATGATAATTCTAGCCATGGTACTAATGAGTCTGTTAGGAGAGAGAATATGGTCTGGAGTGGGGAGGTGGGCTAGGACAGAGCCATAGCCGGCAACATTATTGGATCACTGAGATTGAGAATAAGAAACTAGACAATGAGGCATTGGATGATGATGGTTACTGCTAAAAAGCCCCATGAAATAAAACTTGATGTCGTCCTCAGAATCTGTCTCGATGGTGGAAATGTATAATGATAAGAGAACAAATGTAGGAACCAATTGGGAAAGGCTGGGAATTGTGTTAGTGTGGAAATGGGGAAAGTGAACCACATGGGAAATGTTTACTGTGAAGGAGAGGTAGCTGTAGGATGGTAGCCAAGTCACCTGAGATCAGGAGAGAGTTGAGTTAAGGCAAAAAAATTAGAAATACTTGGGCAGATTAAAAATCTCATGGCAAAAAAAAAAAATCTCATGGCAAGAATGGAACTGATACTAAGTTGAGTATTCAAGAAAAAAATGGGAAATTGATAGTGTAATACTCCAAACTGATAGTATAAATAAGCTGGAAACCTTCCATTATTACTTGGAGATGTGTTCCTTCATAATAATTGCAAGAATCTGGCAAGCCGATGAGATTTATGAATCTACATCTACATCACTGTTTTAAATTTCATTCTGTGTGTGTGTGTGTGTGTGTAAGAGAGAGAGATAGACACAGAGAGACAGAGACAGTGACAGAGACAGAGAGATAGAGAGTATGCCCAGATCATAAGTGCTCATGGGGATGCACTGAGATCGTCATCACATTCCATGCTGATGAGAGGGTTCTAGTCCTTGCTATTTTCCCTCTGCTGTTTTCTTCCATATCTGCTGTGTTTCTTAAAATTCCTTGAGAAGTATATTATCTCTTTCTAAACATTAGCATCAAGATATAAAATTTCTGCATTTTCAATTCTGAAAAATCTGCTTAAGTTTGCCAAGCACTGAAGCATTGTATAAACAGCTATTGGCTTACTCAGTTCTCAGATGTTCCCTGGAGGCTTCTTGGAACTTTTCTGTAATTACTTTTGGCTATCAAGAGACCTATAAAAACCACTGAGATTGTTGCTTGTTTCAGGCATTGTCTGGGTGCATTGACATTCTTTGTGGTGTTGAAAATATCCTCCATACTTTTTGCAAAGAAGAATAGCTTGGCTCATATAAGAATTAGACATATGATTTTCCAGAGAATTTGTAGAATGCCAGAATTAAGCCTATGTTTGTTTGCATATGATTAACTGGAAGAAACAGGATGCAGAGTTACCCTGTAGCCCACCTCCACCAATCCTGCATTCTACCCACTCTGTGTCATAATTAGATTAAGGGGTTCATTATGTTGAATTTATAGTGAGATGGATATACGGATTTTTCATGATGAGAAAGAAGATGTCAATAATTAGAGTGTGAATTGGTTGTGAGTTGAAAATTCCATCTAATTGGCAGAGTGAGAAGACAGTATTTGCAAACTTCTTCTTTTGGGTTGCAGGGCTATTTTATAAAAAAACTATTTTGATTTTGATGCTTCTTCAAAAAATGTAGAATAAGTAACAATTATCAGAATAAAAATCAATTATCTGAGGCCAAAAATAAAAGATGCCAACTATTTTTTAATGGAACAATGTCTGCCAGACAAAAAGTAAACTGCTTGGTATACATCATACATTTCTGTGATTGACTTTTTTTTGTGATTGACTTTTTAAACAACTTTTATCTTGAAATAATTTTAAGCATATAGAAAATTCTGAAAAATAATACAAAGTTTGCATATACCCCTTGTCTAGATTTTTGTTGATGTTAAACATTCCTTCATAACCAGTGATCACAACCAGAACAGTGATCAAAAATCAAAAATTTAAATTGGGACAATTCAGAGTTGTCAAATTTCCTCTAATGTCCAGTTTCTGTTCTGGGATTCAAGTGGGATGTCACATTATCTTTGGTTGTCTAATATCATAGTCTTCAGTTCTTGACAGCTCTTACTTTTGTGTGTGTGTGTATGTGTGTGTGTGTGTGTGTGTGTGTGTGTGTGTATGTGGTGATGGCGGTGGTAGGGGAGTCTTTTGTGCCTTTGATATTTTGAAGGTTATTGGTTATCCTATATTAAGCCATTCTATAGATACTCCCTTAATTTGTATTTTCTGATTCAATTGAGGTTTATATATATTTTGACAAGAACATTACAACAGTGATGTACTTGGTGTATCAACTCATGGTACATAATATAAATGTTTTATTACTGATAATAAAGTTATTCCCTCAGTTAAAGTGACGTTACTAAGTGTCTACTGTCAAGTTACTATGTTTTACCTTTTTTAATTTAAATTACTTAGGAGAGATCTTTAGATTTTATAATTATATTCTTTCTCTTTGAACTTTCACCTAATAATTTTGGCATCCATTAGTGGGTCTTGCTTACAGAAACTATTACTATGCAATGCCTATGGTGTTCTATATTATTCTAACTCTTGAAAAATTTATTCTTTGAAATTATGAAGTTATTGACTCCTGTCTGTAAGGATACATGACTATTTCTTTTGCTTGGTATATTATGATCTGATACTCTTTAAATTTAATATGTTTCTCAAATTGTTCCAGTTCTGGCCATTGAATCTCTTTTACAGTTGTTTCCTTGATTCCATTTCAACATGCATCCACCCATTCTTGAGTAATTCCTTATTTTATGACATTACATTGTGACACTATTATTATTCCAGACTCATCTGGAGTTATAATTGATTCTTGAGAAACTCATGCTGTTCTTCTATGTTTGCATTAATATCCTGAATACATATTTTAATAGAGTTTGAGAAATGAAAGTTACATTGTTTTCAAATGTTTCCCTCTTCAAACTTTATAATAACTAGACTTTTAGAAACTTATTTTGTCTTGATAATAACTATGGGACTATTATTCTAAGAGTACGGATGTATCTAGGCAGACAGGCCAGGTAGTGATGCTTCTCTATTACACTTAATGAGGAGTAAACAATATAAAGCTGCTAATTGTCCCAGATTTTAGAATGCCTAAAAATCCTTGTGCAGTGAAAGATCAAATAAATCATTCACCCATTCATTCACGCAACTGATTGGCACATTAAAGAGAGGAGGTCAGAGAAAGAAAACAGGTCCCTGATCTCAGCAAGATTGAAGTCTAAAGGCAGAACACATCAATCGAATTTTCATAAAATATAATTACAAGCTCCAAGGGCTAGAAATTAAAATCAGAGATGGAAATTTAAAAGCAATATCATTTATTATAGCATCAAAAACATAAAATACTTTGAGATAAATTATTAGGAATTAAAATATTTCAAGGACTTGTAATACGAAAACAACTAAACATTGCTTAAAGAAATCAAAGAAAACCTAAATAAATGGAAAGATATACAGCATTCATGTGTCAGAAGACTAAATCTAATTAAAAAATCAATTTTTCCCAACTTGACGTATAAATTCAATGTAATCCCAAGCAATTTTATATCAGGTTTTTGTAAAAATTAATAAAATGATTCTAAAATTGTATGGAAATTCAGAGGACCCAGAATAGCCTGTAGTTTGAAAAGAAGGAGAAGATTAACATTACTAGATTTTTAAAAAAATATTATAAGGCTAATTAATCAAGTCACTGTGGTGTTCATGAAAGATAATGAAAATAGATCAATGAAGCAGAAGAATAAGTCCCTAAGTAAACTGAAACATAAATTGATGATTTTTGAAAAAGATTCAATGGCAGCTTCATGGAGGAAATAGCGTCTTTTCTACAAATGATTCTGGGTCTCCATCCATATGCAAAATATGAACTCTGGTCCTTCATACCATATAAAAAATGTTAGCTCAAGTGGATCATAAATCTCAGCACAAAACTTAATACTATAAAACTTCTAGAAGAAAACATAAGAGAATACATTTGTCACCTTAATTTAGTCAAGTATGAAATATAACAACAAAAGCAAGATCCATAAATCCACAAGTTGATAAATTGGATTTCATAAGCATTAAGAACTCATGTTCTTCCAAAAACATTGTTCAAAAACATCGTTTAGATAATGAAGGGAAAAGACTTATATTTGGACAAGCTATTTAAAAATCATTCATTTAACAATACACTTATGTTAAGAAATTATAATGAATTATCAAAGTTTAACAATACAAAAATAACATTAAAAAATAAATAACTTGAATAGGTATTTCACTACAGCATATATTTGAATGACATGATTTTGAGGGAAAATAATAGCAATGTAATTTCAAATTTCACTTACAAGTACATTAATAGTGGCACCTTTGTGACGGAGTTTGTTAAGCTTCTCACTCTTAATTTCTGCTCAGGTCATAATCTCAGGGTGGTGAAATTGAGCCCTGCATCCAGCTCTATACTGAGCATTGAGCCTGCTTGAGATTCTTCTTCTCCCTCTGACCCTCCCAAACTCACTTGTGTGCACCCTCATGTGTGCACTCGTTCTCTCTCTTAAAAAAGTAAAAGCACATTAATACACTTGCAGTTCCTGGCCCAACATGTAGAATGTGAAAGTTGTCACTCCTGTCCTCACAACAAGAAAAAAGCCAAACATCAACACCTTTTCTTAGATCCATTAGAGAATTGGGGTCAATTTTTACCTCCCTAAAAATTGACCAAAGAGACAGGTGAGCATGGAGAATCAAAACTTGATCCAGCAGAATCCACTGTGAGACACAGCATCCAGTAGGGACACTTAAAGAATAGTTAACCAAGTGCTGAGAACTGAGTCATGGACCTCCGTGAGAGATAACAACTCCTGGGACCCACCGTTACTGGGGGCCCATATTTTCTTGAGTTTTGCCTCTGGGAACCTCACCAAATACTCAGGGTCAAGATTGGAGAAATCTCCCTTCATACTCATGCCAGGGGAAGGGGAAAACTAGCCATTATGAGATACTATTTTGACTTGTTTTTCCCAGAGCCTAGCTGATGGTGAGGAGAAATATCTAATTCTAGTCTGCCTGTAGCCTTTGACATGGAGGAAGGGACATGCCCACCACAGCCGCCTTTAACCTGCCTGGCTCTCTAAGGGGAGACTGAAGGTGCTGGAAGGAATGGGAAGAACCTGAGGGCATTGCAAAGATCATGCTTCAGGGTGTATTTCACTAAAATACTGATCTCTGATCATAGGATTATGAAACACTTCTCCACCTTTCATCCTTAACGTATTACCACTACAATAACAGGGCTCTTGTGTGATAACAAGAAAATACTAAAAATACAACTAAAAGAACTGCAAAGCTCAGTTAAGTTATTAACTAAGAAAGAACACCTAGGAAAACCCATGTGTAAGAAAGGAGGGAAGAGAAAGACATAATAGGAAATGTTATTTTCTGAAACTCACAGCTATAACAAACAGTAAAATTAGCCTAACTCCTGGTTAGAGAAACAAAACGACACACTAAATGCCTATTTACCTCAGTTTATAAATAAATTATGTCTAGCGTTAAAGCAAGAATTACGAGGGACTCTGAAAAGCAAAAGAAATGTAGTGTGATAAGACACAACAAATATGAGAACCAAATTCAGAGATGACAGAGATTTTGGAATTATCTGACTTGGGATTTAAAATAACTATGATTAATATGCTAAGAGCTGTGATGGAAAAAGTAGACAATGTGCAAGAACACATGACTAATGTAAGAGTAAGGAGACCATAAGGATCTAAAGAAAATGCTAGAATTCAAAAACAATGTAGCAAATGTGAGTAATGTCTATGATAGATTTATCAGCAGGTTATACACATCTCTGGAAAAATCAATGGCCATGAAAATAAACACATAGAAATGGCCCACACTTAAAACAACAAACAAGGGAGAATGGAAAACAGTCACACATATGGTAGGTATAAATCCAATTATATCAATAATAACTTTAAATGTAAAGAGTTTAAATATATTAACTAAAAGACAGAGATTGTCAGAATAGATAAACTGACAATCATATATATAGTCTACAACAAACCCACTTTAAATATGAAGGCACAGATACCTGATATTAAAGGTATGGAGAAAAATACAAAATTAATACATAATATTAATAAGATATTTAATAATACATAAAAGTAATATTAATATGATGTTAATAACATATTATATATTAAATAATATACTTTAATCAAAAGACACTGGGGATTCTCTATATTAATTTTAGTCAAAGCAATCTTTAGGGTAAGGAAAATTTTTGAAGGATAATGGGAAGATTACATAATGATAAAGGGGTCAATCCTTCAATAAGGCATACAAACCTTAATGTGTGAGATCCTAACAACAGAACATCACAATACATAAGGCAGAAAACTTGTAAAGCTACACAGAGAAATTGGCAAATCCATTACACATCTTTGAGTTGCGGTGGGGTTACATCCCAATAAACACATGGTGGATTGAAAATATTGTAAGTCAAAAATGTATCTAATGCACTTCATTTGTTGAACATCGTAGCTTAGTCTAGCCTATCTTGAATATGCTCAGAACATATACAGTAGCCTACAGTTGAGCAAAATCATCTAACACACAGCCTATTTTATAATAAAATGTTGAATGTCTTCTGTAATTTATTGAATCCTATACTGAAAGTGGCAAACAAAATGGTTGTTTGAGTAGAGAATGGTTGTACATGTATTGTTTGTTTCCTCTTATGGTCATATGACTGACTGGGAGTGATGGCTGCCACAAGAGAGGACTTTCCGGCATTTCACTAGTCCAAAAATCCCAATTCAAAATTTGCAGTACAGTTTCTATTGAATAAGTAGGATGTAGGTGAAGTAAACAACAGTATCATTCTAGTTGACATTTATAGAATATTCCATCTAAGAACAACATAATGTGCATTCTTCTCAAGATCACATGGAACATTCCCCAAGATAGACTACATTACAGATTATAAAACATACCTTAAAAAATAGCAATCATACAAAATGTGCTCTCAGACAAAACTAAATTAAGCCAGGCAACAATTTAAACAATTAAATCAATAAGAGCTGAAAAATTCAAGTATATTTAGAGGTTAAGCAATATACTTCTATATAACACATGAATCAGTAATGAAGTTCCAAGAGAAAATTTAAAAAATAATTTGAACCAAATGGAAACCAAAATATAACTAATTGAAATTTGTGAGATGTAGCAAAACCAGTATTTAGAGGGAAACTCATAGCATTGAGAGAATATATTACAAAAAAAGAAGATCTACAACCCATTATCTAAGCTCTCATCTAGGAAACTAGAAAAACAAGAGCAAATTAAATTTAAATTAAAAGCAGAAGAAAAAATAACTAAAATTAGAGCCAAGGAACCACTATCTCTCATGAATACCGATGTAAAATTCCTCAAAAAATACTAGGGAATCAAGTACAATTACACATTAGAAAAATAATACACCACAGCCAAATGAGATGTATTCCAGGCATGCAAGTGTGGTTCAACATTTAGAATTCAATTACTGTAATCGATTATAACAACAGGCTAAGAAAATATCCTATGATCATATCCATAAATGCAGAAACAGCGTTTGACAAAGTCCAACACCCACTCATGATGAAAATTCCCAGAAGACCAGCAATAGAGAGGAACTTCCTCAAATTGGTAAAGATCATCTACTTCTGCCCTCAGAAGCAGAAACTTTTCTCTTTTAATAGGATTTGTGTGACTAGTTGATCCCCCCTTTTCAATATTAAGGGGTATCCTGACAGGAGTAATGGCAGGATGAAGACTACGAGGCCACCTTAAAATCCTCTCTACTCCAGATACACAGAAAGAGACTTGCCCTTATGTAGGCATGGGTGGGGAGAGAGAAAGTGGCTATTTCACATGAAATTGAAATATTAATAATTATTAATGCTTAATGTGTAAAGTAACAGTGATAGGCATATGGGTGACTTTTGTGAATGATTATCTAAAGTTTAAAATGTTCCCATTGCTAGAAAAAAATCATCACTGTTGCTAAGAACAAAGATACAAGGGCAACCATGACCCTGTATTGGCCCATAAGTCACCAGGGGAGGCAAGCACGTGAATAGGTACAGTTATGTCTACGCCATGTGAGATCTGCTGCAATAAGGCATAAGCTTAGGAGTTTATAGGGCAGTTTAGAAAGGGGAGGAGGTGCTGAAGAATCTTCCTTCAGGATGTGACATCAAAGCTAATGTAAGTGATATTTATGACTTTCCTTAGAGAGCATTTTAGAGAGCAATATATGTGCATATAATAATATGTAAATGTGTTTTTATAAGTTTTTATCCATATATCTATACACACACACACACACACACACACACACACATACAAAAGACCTGGAGGCAAAAGATGTTGGCACATAATTCAAGAAACTCAAGGTAGAACATTTGACTCCACCAGGTGGGTCAATGTTGGGTTCACAGCTGAGGTAAGGAATAAGAGCAGTTTGGAGTGACCTACAGTGAAGGCGCCTGGCAGGTAGTTAGGTGTGCATGTGCAGAGGTCTGCAGTAAGGGATAGGCTGGGAGGACAGATATGAGTGTCGTTGGCACAGGTATGACAGTGGTGATGTTGACCAATCTGTAGGGAGCAGAAAGAGAAGAGGAAGGCAGCGTTCTTGCTAATAGCCAGGAAACGGGGTAGCTCTTCATTTCCTAGTGTACTAAATCCATGAGGCGATGTATCTTTGTAAGGCCTGGTCTCCCATGAGGGAAGAAAAAGTTCTGGAGGAAAATTGAACAGAACACCTTTAGGAAGATTTCAATTAAAAGTATATATTATATCCAGAAAATAAAATAAGAGGTTTCTCTGTCGCCACATCAAAGAACGCTGCTAGACAGTTTTTCCCGTTTTAAGGATCTAATTTAAAATGCATGCTATATGATGCATCCCAAATCACATCTGGGCCACCCTGGGAAGCTTGATTGGAAAGGATGTGCCTGGCAGCTGTCACTGAGGAACCGTGGAGACCAGTCAACTGGTGAGAGAGAAATGCAAGCCATGGGTATGAAATGGCTCTGGGCGAGGAAATGATCCTCTCATATATATATATATATTTTTTTTTTTTCACATCAGAAGTTACAAATATGAACCATGGAAGTGTGCAGGTACATGGCCTAGGAAGCATCCAGGTGCCAGAAGTGCTTCTCACTTTGGTAAAAACTATGCTCCAGCAAGCAGTAACAGAAATTAGCTGAAGGTTGGCTATCCATCCGAGTGATGCTGGATGAGCCAGCTAGGATTTCTACGGCACAGGAATTCTGCCTAAGTTTCCAGCCTCTGGACTCAAGATTGCCATATTAATTCTTCCCGGTTGGCTTGCCCTACAGATTTCTGCCTCGCATTCTGGAGGTATAATTCTGTACCCCTCAGGTTAGTAGAGTATAAATGTAGAAACTGGTAGGTTATAAATGTTCATCACATCCACAGATACCTTCACAGCAACATCTAGACTAATATTTGACCAAACAACTGGGTGCCATAGTGTAGCCAAGTTGACAAATACATTTTACCAGGACAAATACCACCTACCAACTAGAATTTATAAAATTTTCCTGAGCTAGTAAATTCTTAGTTAGAAATATAATGTGTGGGCAGCCCAGGTGGCTCAGTGGTGTAGTGCCACTTTTGGCCCAGGGCGTGATCCTGGAGTCCTGGGATCGAGTCCCACGTTGGGCTCCCCACATGGAGCCTGCTTCTCCCTCTGCCTGTGTCTCTGCCTCTCTCTCTCTCTCTCTCTCTCTCTCTCTCATGAATAAATAAATAAAAATCTTTAAAAAAATGTAGGGTGAGAATGTGAATATAAGTGGCTAGCTTTGTGAGAACTTTTTTTTTTTTTTGAGAACTTTCATACCACTGCCCGATCAGAAATAAGTCTTGCCCATTCCAAAGGAGTTATAGAGATTTCAAAATTCTAATAATTATCATAATATTAGTACAATTAAAATAACAGTCATTCATCATCCATGGGCATTTTGTGGTTGACACTCATTATTTACCCTGTTTTTATATGTAACTTACTGTCATAGAATATAATACATATTTGCCTAATATGCATAGTTGTTTTTTAAAGATTTATTTAATCATGAGAGACACAGAGATTAGCATAGTTATTTAATCAGAATTTCAGAAACGAACAAGATAGACATATAACAATGCTTTTCAGCCCAATCGATATATTTTTAATTTTTTTTCCAATCAATAATTTCTGATGATACTTAATATATATTAATTTCAGTCCAGGGGATCCCTGGGTGGCGCAGCGGTTTGGCTTCTGCCTTTGGCCCAGGGCGCGATCCTGGAGATCCGGGATCGAATCCCACGTCGGGCTCCGGTGCATGGAGCCTGCTTCTCCCTCTGCCTATATCTCTGCCTCTCTCTCTCTCTGTGTGACTATCATAAATTTAAAAAAAAAAATTAAAAAAAAAATTTCAGTCCAGCATGAACTATGGCAGGTGTATTTTTATACTCAAAAGTCTTTATTAGAAACCCATGTAGCTTCATGATAGAAAATTGAACCTTATTTTCATTCTAAGGAGTAGAAGATGGTAGCGGGTATTATAGTTACTGTTATTTTAAGTAATACGCATGTTTACGCATTTTATGCATTTGCATTATACAATTTTATGTTTGACTCTTTAGTAAAGCCAGTCAGAATAATTTAATTATAAAATTAAAAGGGAAAACATTGGCCTGGTCCAAACATATATGGACACAGTACTGCTTTCCTTCATTTCTTAGTCTAATTAAGGATCTTAGAAAAATTTTAAAGGTTTTTAGAGATAACCAGCCTGATTTCAAATGCTGTTTAGAGTGTCATGTAGACACTTCTCTTAAGTCCATGTTATGGGTTGCTATGTGTCCCCCTAAATTCACACATTGCAGGTTAATCACAGAGCCCCAGAATGTGACTGTATTTGGAATTAGGACCTTTTAAGAGGTGATTCTGGTAAAATGAGGTTCTTAAGTCAGGCCCTAAAATTCAATAGGTCTGGTGTCCTTATAAGAAGAGTGGTCAGGGATACAGATACAGAGGAAAGACCATGTGAGGACACAGAAGGGGCCTATCCACTAGCGGCCAGAGAGAGAGACCTCACAAGGGACCAACCCAACTGATGCCTTGACCTTGGACTTCTCGACTTCAGAATCTTATATTGTTTATTTTGTTCTTTCTGTTGTGGTACCTTGTTATGAGAGAATCCAGTAGAGTCTAATATCTGTGAGTTAGCATGGATTTGTCAACTGTTAACTTTCTGTAATTCAACATCTCTGTAATATGATCCTATACTATTTAGATATTAAGTTTTCATCTATATGTTGAAGACAGATCTAGGCAAAGCCATAGAAGAAGTATTTGTCATCTATACATACAGAGTGCACTGTTTCTGCAAGAACACTGACACAGGACGCTTACTCTTTACTAGCAGGTGGCCCCAGACCATCATTGCTCAATGGAAGCACATGAGATCTTTTTCTTCTTTGCCTTTTCTTTTCTTTCACGTTTTTATCTGCATTCTAGTTAGTTAACATACAGTGTAATATTGGTCTCAGGAGTAGAATTTAGCGATTCATTGCTTACATATAACACCCAGTGCTCATCACAAGTGCCCTCCTTAATGCCAACCCCATGTAGCTCATTCCCCAATCACTTCCCCTCATCATCCCTCAGTTGGTTTTCTGTCATTAAGAATCTCTTATGGTTTGCTTCCCTCTCTCTTTTTGTTCCCTCTCCCTATGTTCATCTGTTTTGTTTCTTAAATTCCACATATGAGTGAAATCACATAGTATTTTTTTCTTTGAGTGACTTATTTCACTTAGGATAATACCCTCTGGCTCAATTCACATCATTCCAGATGGCAAGATTTCATTCCTTTTGATGGCTGAGTAGTGGTCCATTGTGTATATATACCACATCTTCTTTATATGCTCATCTGTCAATAGACGTTGAAATCTTGCAGACATTTCATTTTTTTTCTTGTTTTTTTTTTCTTGCAGACATTTCAATCAATAATGCTGTGTTATAAGGGAAATGACAATATTTTTTACTTTTACAGGCACATCCATTTAAGTAAAATGTCAATAATTCATATCATTTTAGAATTTTATTTTTATTATTTTTATAAATGTATTTATTTTTATTTTTTGAAAAATATTTTATTTGTTTATTAATGAGACATGCAGGGAGAGAGGCAGAGACATAGGCAGAGGGAGAAGCAGGCTCCTCATGGGGAGCCCAATGTGGGACTCGATCCCCTGAGCCAAAAGGCAGATGCTCCACCACTGAGTCGCCCAGGCATCCCTCATTTTAGAATTTTAGAACTAGAAGGAAAATACAGAATACTAAATATTATATATAAGTGCAGAGAAGAGGCCATGATGCTTCTCCATGGATATTCAACTAGCTGGTGACATAAGAGCAGAAAATAGATCTGGAATGGTGACCTAATACTCTAATGCTCTTGGGTCATGACTTAGATTCCCCTGCAGGTGGATCTCATTATGTCAGTGACTCTCAAACATCAGTATACACCATAATCACTTGTAGGGCTTGTTAAAGATTCAGATTTAGGGTATGTACCCCCAGAGTTTTTGATTAGTATACCTGAGTTGCAACCTGATAAGTTGCGTTTTTCCCAAATCCCAGGGTCTGAGTTCTTCCACAGACCCCACTTGAGGACCACTGTCCTGCACTATTTTCATTCCATGATACACACCCTTGCTTCCTATTGCTTATTCACCAAGGTCCTCCGACTTACATATTCTCCTCTACCACCCTCTCATCATTCACATTTGCAACTGCAAGTGGACAGGTCTGGTTTGAAGCAGCAGGCATCTGTCCATCATAAGACAAACACCATCAGTAGTGGATACAGTGATTTCAATTTTACTCCTGTTGTTCAATGTGAAGTATGCTGAGCTGTTCATCTGTCTGCTGCACAACAATCCATCTAATTCATATTTTACTGTATGTTGGGAGGGACATAGATTAAAAAAAATGATACAGGTACTACAGGATGGTAATTTGGGTGAAAGAACACTGTAGGTGATTTAATGGTCACTTGGTCAGGATTCTTGTAGAGCATTGTAGAAGAGGAACTAACTTGCCCTCAGAAAATCAGGAATTCTTATATGAGCGCTAAGTTAGGAAAGAAGAGAGATGATATATCCTAGTTGTCAAATTATTGATTATATTTACAATCAGAGAATGGTAACTAAGGGGGACTAAATTTTTGCAAAAACAAAACAAGACTAAACAAAACCAACCAACCAAACAAACAAAAAACACAAAGATCCACACAGTTATAGGAGCTTAAACACAAGCTCACATCTATCCTCAGTAGACAATTGGCTCTCTGCATAAGAGCATCACATGGGGCCAGGCTCCCTCAGTGCTGTAGTTCTGACACCCTCTAGGGTCTCGAAAACACTCACATTCAGTTGGCAGAATGAGAAATAACCCGACAGTGGCTGTGATTAGGTTCACACGAGCCTGTCCAGAAATGGCACCAGCCCTTTTACTCCCATTGCATTATCTAGAAATCAGCCCCCTGGCTACATCTGTCAGGAAGAGCAAGAGCTCTGGCCTAGCTGGTCCAGGAATAAGAACAAATGGAATTTGCTGAGCAGTTAACTGTTTCAGCCACAACAAATTTAAAGGACTTTAAATTTGCCTAGTGAAGTGTGGGTATGAGGGTGGAAGGAGAGGAAAGAATCCATGGTATAATAGTATGTACAGATGCATGGAATCGGAAAGGAGAATCCAAAACAACAATTTTCTTAATTACAAGGCATCAGTTCATTGGGCAAGCTGTACAACAATTAAATCACCCAGAATTAGAACTGCAGATAAGTGGAGTGATTTAGGTTGTATGTTTCCGATGGATTCTGAGCATAAAGAACAATTAGTCGACGCATTGTAGGCTAATGAGTTATTGCTGGCCTTAGTAGAAATCTCAGGAATAAAGTTCTACTTTATAACCAATTACAGGATGGTTGGCATCATCTTCGAGAGCGGAAACCCTGACTCATAGTTCGTGTCATTCAGTCTTACGCACTTCATTGCTTTAGTAAGGCAAACTGAAAGCAGACACGGTCACATAGTTAAGTAGTGGCAGATGTGGAATTTGAACTCACAGTCCTTGAGCTCTGATATTTTTCCTCCTAGAATATTAGAAGTTGCAAGATAATAGGCTTTACAGAACCTAAGAAAACTAGACACGTAAATGGGTACTAGCTCTTCATTTTCCACAAGAATTAGCCCAGTTGGTGCTTAGTTTCACTCAAGATCCAGGAGTATCTGATGCTTGGGCAACTTCTCTTAGATAAAGACATATAAACTATTAGGGAAAGTGACAAAGTAACCCTCTGTATAAAAGACTCTGGGGTAGAAATAGGTTTTTTCCAGATCCACTGAGACTCTATCACCAACTGCAACCATTTGGGTCTGGGGTGATCCAGGCATGGCCATGGGCTGCACGAGCTCTCATCCAGAGATAGTTGAATATTCATATTCACTTTTGATTTTTTTTGACCAATTAGCCTAGATTCAACCTTGTTTGTGGCACATGGAATCTTTATCACAACATATAGCCCATTAGAAATGCTTTACACACATAGCATACGTAGCTGTTTATTTTTTCAATATTTTCTCCATGGTTAACGACCCTGGATAAGCAGTGGTAGATAGTGCTAATTGTCAATCAACATTTACTTCCATCTTAAATAACAGAACCTATGGTTTACTCAGAGAGGGGATGTGGTTATCTTAGAAACACGATTTTGGGATCACATTTTATGTAGATGATTATTTTTTAAAGATTTGATGTATTTATTCATGAGAGACACAGAGAGAGGCAGAGACCCAGGCAGAGGGAGAAGCAGGCTTCATGCAGGGAGCCCAAAGTAGGACTCGATTCTGGGACCCCGGGATCACACCTTGAGCTGAATGAAAGCTGACACTCAACCACTGAGCTACCTAGGTGTCCCAATATAGATGATTTTTAATTTTTTTTTAATTTTAATTCCAGTTAGTTAACATACAGTGTTATATCAGGTTCTTTATACAGATTTTTGAGGCACACGGTTACACGGGTCATTGCAAAAAATATCTGTTCATTGGGATGGATGTTAGGCCTACTGCGTGGGTCTTTAAGGAAAGCAACTGTTCACCTGAACATCAACAATCTGCTCATCTGACATGTGCTTCCTGCCTTTTCCTTTCATCTCTATTCTGTTTTGGAATCAAGGTGGGGCTGTAGGAAGCAATTTAATCTTGCGACCGTGAGGATATGAACCTCAGGACGAGGATGTTAGCATGATTTCTAATTTATTGATAATGACATTGAACCACTGTGCGGTTCATAACCACTCCCCTGGTGACATCATGTTACTTGGCAAGAGTAAACTCCTATTTGGTGAAATAATACTAGTAGTAGAATCTTTGTCAAAGTCATCACTTGGACAGCATCATATTTTCTTTTGTCTTCTTATAAAGAAAAAAAATTGTCTTCTATAAATAAAATTAATTAAGGAACACTGGCAATTTGCTTCCTAGACAATTATACTTTGTCATAAATAAAATTTATTTTATTTTAGAACAGTTATAGATTTATAGAAAATCTTGAAGGTACGTTGAAGAGTTCCCCTATCTTCTGCAGCCAGTTTCTTTTAATGTAACAGCCCTACTATAACACTTTATATTAGTATCATGCATTTGTGACAATTAATAAACTAATATTAGCACATTATTTTTAGCTAAAGTCCATGATATATTCAGGTTCCTTTTTTTTAAGATTTTTTATTTATTTATTCATGAGACGCAGAGAGAGAGAGAGGGAGAGAGAGAGAGAGAGAGAAAGAGAGGCAGAGACACAGGCAGAGGGAGAAGCAGGCTCCATTCAGAGAGCCCGACTCAGGACTCGATCCTGGGTCTTCAGGATCATGCCCCGGGCTGAAGGCGGTGCTAAACTGCAGATTCACCCAGGCTGTCCTATTCAGGTTCCTTTTTATTTTTCCTTTTACCTAATATCAATGATCTTTTCCAGGATCTCGTATTCCACACCACATTACATATGTGGTCATTACGCCTCCCTAGTCTGTTGGCTCTTGACAGTCTGTGAGACGTTCTTGCTTTTGACTGACCTTGCCAGATTTGAGGAATGGGGCTCCTGTGTTTTGTAGAATGTCTCATGCAGGAGATGTGTCTGCCATTTTTCTCATGATTGGACTGGGGGTTCTGGGTCCTCTGAGAAGATTGCACAGGTGCGACGCCCTTCTTATCACATTATGTCAGGGGTACGTACTGTGAACATGACTTATGACTGGTGACATTTATCTTGATCGCCTGTAGAGTCTGTCAATTTCTCCAACATAAATCCATTATTTCCCCACACCCACCCCCTACATTTCCGCGCTGTTCACTTTAGACAAAAGTCACTGTGCACAGTCCACTCTGAAGGGGTGAAGAGTTATGTTCCATTTCTTTGGTGGTGAACTCTCTACATACATTATGGGGTTCTTCCGCGTGGGAGATTTTTCTATTCCCTTCTATTTAAGAAAATACTCAATAAGTTATTTATATCACTGTGGTTTATGGATACTTATTCTATAATTCTGATTATAATCCCATACTTTATTAATTTTGTGACTTAAATTATTCCAGTTTTGGCCACTGGGAGTGTATTCAGTTGGCTGCAGCATCTCTTTGACATGCCCTCATCTGTTTGTGTGTGTGTGTGTGTGTGTGTGTGTGTGTGTCTATGAGAGACAATTTTGAGTCCTTCCCCACTTTCTAGCCCCATAAGATACTCTAGGCTCACCTGTATATTTTCTGAGTCCCAGGATCAGTCATCTCTCCCAGGATGCCTGGTTCTTTGTCAGAGAACGGTATTAGCAAACACGATCTGTGAGGTAGGTGTGCTTGTTGCTGCGAGGATTTTACTATTTCTAGTCCCTCTCATCTAACAGAGCGAGGGAATGGAAGGCTCTGTAGTAAGCCCAGCATTTGCACATATCAAGACACATTTCTATAATGTTTCCTATCTCTGTCTATGTTAATCTCTATAGGAGTCCATACTGACACCTGCAGCTCTATCCCATTCCCATATGCATTGTGGCAACTTTTTCTCATTGATTTTCTATAAACTCTTACTCCAACAAAAGGATCTAGCCTCCCACCATCTACCACCAGTTAATTGTTCAATCCAATAAATAGACATATAGAATTTACCCACACCCCAGGGGGGAAAACAATGGATTTTTAAAATTTGCACACTTTGACTGTTTATGCTGTAAAGTTCTATGACTTTTGACAAATGCATAATGCCATGCATTCACTATCAGAGCATCACATAGAATATTCTACGCAAAAAAAAAAAAAAAATAGAACCTTGGCAACTTACAATATGTTTATCATGGTGATAGTTTGCCTTTTCTAGAACGTTATTTTCATGGACTAAATGTTTGTGTCTCTCAGGTTGTATATGCTGAACTCCTAACCCTCAAGGATGAAGGTATTTGTGTTTTTCCCAAATTCCCAGGTTCTGAGTTCTTCCATAGGCAAAAGGCATTTCCTTTTGGAAATGATTAAGTCATGAGGGTGGAGCCTTCATGATGGGATTAATGCCTTCATTAGAAGAGACACAAGAGCTTGCTTGCTCTCTATGCTCAGCCACGGGAGGACACAGTGAGAAAGTATCCATCTGCACACCAGGAAGTGGGTTCTCCCTAGACCCCAGGTCTGCCAGGACCTTCATCTTGGACCCATAGTCTCTAGATCACTGAGGGATAAATACCTATTGCTTAAGGCATCCATTCTATGGTACTTTTGTTGTTGGAACACAAATGAAAATACAGTACTTCAGACTACTTTAGTAATATGTATGTGAGATTCGTCCATGACTTGTCATGCCAGACAGCCCGTTCTTTTTTCAATATTCCATGTTTCAATACTTTAATTGTTCAATAGTATTCCATTGTATGGAGGTACATCACTTTGTTTATTCTTTTATCTATCAAAGGGCATGTTGGTTGCTTTCTGTTCTGTCAATTAAGATAAAACTACTAGAAATAGTCATTCCTTTTCAGAATTTTATTCATTTATATCTTTATTTTTAAAGATTTTATTTACTTGACAGAGAGAGACAGAAGAGAGCATGAGTGGGAGGAGAGGCACAGTCAGAGAGAGAAGCAGACTCCCCACTGAGCAAGGAGCCCGCTGTGGGGCTCAGTCCCAGGGCCCTGAGATTATGACCTGAGCCAAAAGCAAGAGTCATACACTTAACTGACTGAGCCACCCAGGCACCTCTAGAAACATTCATTTTTATGTGGAGTTAAGTTTGAAAATCAGTTGAAAAGTACCACATAATGTACCTGTTGAATGGTAAGACTGTTGGTTTGTAAGACATCATCAAATGGTCTTCCAACATGACCGTGCCATTTTGCATCCCTACCAGCAGTGAATGAGTTCTGCTGCTGTGTATTCTCATCAGCGCTGGGTGCTGTTGGACTTTTCATCCTGACATTCTAAGGGGTGTGCTATAGAACCTCGTTTCATGGATTTGCATTTCCCCAGTGACAAATGATGTCGAGCTCCTTATCATATGTTCGCGTGCTATCTCTGTATATTCTTTGGTGACTTACCATTTATATAACTTGTATACTTTTTAGTTGAGTTTGTTGTCTTGTTGAATTTTAAGAGTAATTTGAGTATTTTACATACAAGTCCTTTATCAGATATGCATTTTGTAGATGTTTATCTGAGTTTGCAGCTTGTCTTTTAATTCTTTGACAGCGTCCTTTGCAGAGCAGAACTTTTTATTTTAATAAAGTCCAACTTGGAGCACCTGGCTGGCTCAGTCCCCAGAGCATGTGACTCTTGATCTGAGGGTTGTGAGTTGAAGTCTCACATTGAGTATGAAATCTACTTAAAAGAAATTGTAAAAAAGAATAATAAGTTCAATGCATCAGATTTTCCTTCCATTGATTGGGTTTTAGTTGTCATATCTAAAAACTCACTACCAAATCCAAGGATAGTTATATTTTCTCCTATAATTTTCTACTGTAAGTTTGATAATATTGCATTTTATATTTATGTCAATGAGATATTTGGGTTAATTTTTGTGAAAGCTCTCAGTTTTCTGTATGAGTTCACTTTTTTTCCACAGACATCTAATTTTTCCAGTGCTATTTGTTGAAAAGTTTTTCCTTTCTTCATTGGATTGCTTTTGTGTGTGTGTGTGTTTTTTTTCCAAAGATCAGTTGACTGTATTGTTGTGGGACTATTTTTGGACTGCCTTTTGTGTTCAATTGATCTATGTGTCTATTCCTTCACCAATACCATATTGTCTTGATTACTGTAGTTTTAGAGTAAGTCTTGAAATTTAATAGTGTCAGTTCTCCAGCTTTGTTCTTCTTCAGTATCGTGTCTGTAATTCTAGAGTGCTGTCTCTCCATATCAACTTTAGTGTCAGTTTGTCAATATCTACAAAATAGCCTTCTGGGGTTTTGATCAAGGTTGTGTTGAAACTATAGATTAATTTAGGGGAAAAGTGACATTTTAACAATATTGAATCTTCCAATTTATGACTATGGAATATCTCTTCATTTTTGATTCTTTTATCGATGTGTGGTGTCATTTGCTTTTTGAAATTACAATTTTTAATAAATCAAACTTTAATTTTAAGAGCTTTTTTTTTTTCCATGTGCTTTCCTAAAATAGATGAAGCAACATGCTGGGTAATATTAAAATAAACATCCTAATCTGGTGACTGCTTAGTGCCTCGGTTAGAAGTCTTCAAATGTTACCCACATTTTCTGTGTTAGCCTACCTCCTCTGGAAAGCAGAGCCAAAGCAGAAGTTCAAGTGCTAACACTTCTCTGGGGAGGTGCCAACCCGGAATAGTGACACAAAGGGAAAAAAATAAATAAATATGCAGATGAATTTGATCTCTTTCTAGACTGGATGTTTTTTCAAAGCAAGCCTCAAAGAGTGACAGTAGGTCTTGGCTTTGGACTTTTACCCAAAGGCTATAAGGACAGGCCAACCCTTGGGTGGCTCAGGGAGGAGAGAGAATGAGGAGTTTATCTGCATTCAGTACGGAAAACAAGCTGCTGCACTTCACGTCTGGGTCACCTAGTCTCAGCAGCTGCTCAGGGATGCAAAAGCCACTCCTCAGGTCAAAGTCTCTTCTTAACACCTAACGTAGCAAGGCTGCTCTGCAAGGCTTAGACACCAACAAAGGGATAAAGAGGGCGATTGAGAGAATGTGAGCCAGCACATATGGGTTGTATCCCAGGGGGTCACCTCAGGGACAGACGTGCGTGCCTGAGGCATACTTCAGAGATTAAAAACAACTGCATCCAAGTCCTGGGAAATGGAGCTTCTCATTCACCAGTATCTTCCCTCTGCCTACCCGGTAGACTGCTGTTTCCCCCTGCCTGTTGAGCTCACCAGCCCTCTTTATACTGTTGTCCCTCCAGTGTGCTGCCTCTATGACTGTGGACAGTGCTGCCTTGTACTGTCCTTTACAAATAAACAAAAAAGTAATTTTTCATTGGACTCTTAGAGGTAAACCTTTTCTAAACAGGTTTTAGGTTAAATAGAGTGGGTTTTATTCCTTCGAAGGGGCTAATAGTTAAAACCTAATTTTAATTGTCACAGCATACTATCCTTTGCAAAAATAGGTTCATTATTTTAGAAGGAACGTGGAATGGTTTTTCCAGTCTCATAAGTTGTTACGATGCTATTTTTCCATTCATTATATAAGTAAAACTGCATCGTGAGGGGGGAAAAGTAAATTTAGAAGCTTAGAAGAGTAGATGTCAGTGACGTGAGATTGTGGGGTGGAAAGAAACTGCAGATAACGTTGAGCAAATACGTGACGTATCTGATGGGGCCACTTTTTTTTTTTTCTTTAAGTTCTGGATCTTTCATTTCATTTCACCTGGAAATGTAAAAATTATTTTGTGTGGAATAAGAGTATAAGAACAAAGATCTCTCAGGAATTTAAATGATTACAAATGGTTCCTTGTGTGCTTAGCAGAATTAATATTCTTGCTAGATACTGGAATTCACAAAGGATCATTATTATAGACATGTACCAATGTAATTTGTGCAGAAAAGTTGTTTGTAAGGTTAACTCAGATCAATACACATACATTTCTATTATCTCTTTCCAAAAGTCTCGTCTGGAGGCATCTTTTTGCTTTGCTTAAAAATCACATACAGCCTATGGACTGTATTATGCCTTTTATACAAACCATATGATCACATGACAAATAATCCTATCTTTAAAGTGGATAACATTTTTACCATTTTCAGAGTACTACTAATTGAAGAACTTCACTTGTGTCTCATACAAAATGCCCTGTGAATTTAGTAAGGAAATTATAGAATTTGATTTTCCTGATGAAGAAATTCATATTTAGTGGTGATTATTAAACCATCATATTTATATTTACTGGTGTTTATTAAACCATCATACTGGTGTTAAAATACTGATTTCAAAACTTTACATAAGCATACTATTTTTTTTGTTCCCTGTAATAATGAGATAACTTAAAATCATTGCCTTTATGTTTATTTTGTCATTATTTAAATTAAATCTACTACTCTTATTTGTTTTTATAATTAGAGTGGTAAAATATATAAAACAAAAATTTCCATCTTAACCATTTTAAGGGTATAATTCGATGACACTAATTGCATTCCAAATATTGTGCAACTCTTACCCCTGTTTCCAAAGGTTGTATTACCCCAAATAGAAACTCTGCATCCATTAAAGAATAACTTCCCATTCTGCCCTGGCCCCAGGCCCTAGTAACATTTAGTTTCTAAATACCTGCATTTGCCTAGAAATTTTGTATGAATGTAATCAGGCAATATTTGTTCTTTTGTGTCTGGCTTATTAAATTTAGCATAATGTTTCAAGGAGCATTCTCATTGTAGCAAGACCCAGAATGTCATTCCTTTTGTGGCTGAATCATATTCCCTGTATGTATACACTGCATTTTATTTATCCATTCCTCTGTTGGTGGACTTTTAGGTTGTTTCCACCTTTTGGCTGCTGTGAATAATGCTGCAATAAATGCTGGTGTACACAAATCTGTTGGGTCCCTGCAAACATAGGAGTGGAATTTTGGGATCCGATTTTTGACGTTTTGAGGAAGTGCCCAACTGCTTTCCACAGTGGCTGCGCCATTTACATTTTCACGGGCAATAAGTGAGGGTTCCAGTTTCCTCACATTCTTAACAAACCGCTTATTTCCTTTTAATTTTCTTTTTAAAAATTATATCCATCATTTTGGATGTGACGTAGTATCTCATTATGGTTTTCATTTGCATTTCCCTAATGACTAACAATGTTGAGCATCCTCTTGGTGCTTCTTGGTCCCTTTGCATAGCTTCAGGAAAAAAAAAAAAAAGGTCTATTCAAATCCTTTGCCATTTTAAAAATCCGGTTTCTGGTGTTTGTTCTTGAGCTGCAGCAATTCTTTATATAAAGTATAATTAGATATATGATTCGCAAACATTTTCCTCACTTTATAGGTTACCATTTCACTCTTACCATGGTGTGCAGAGTTTTTAAATTTTTTTTTAAGATTTTATTTATTTATTCATGATAGACACAGAGACAGGCAGAGATACAGGCAGAGGGAGAAGCAGGCTCCACGCAGGGAGCCCGACGCAGGACGTGGGACTTGATCCCAGGACTCCAGGATCACACCCTGGGACAAAGGCAGGCACTAAACTGCTGAGCCACCAGGGGATCCCTGAGGTTTTAAATTTTAATGGTGTCCTTTTGTTTGTTTTTTTGTTTGTTTGTTTGTTTGTTTGACTTTGTTGCTCATGCTTTTGCATCATATCTTAAAATGTGTTGCCAAATTTGAGGTCATGAAGATTTGTCATTATATTTTCTCCTAAGAGCTTTATGGTTTTAGCTCTTTAAGCTGCTGACCCATTTTGGCTTAATTCCTGTATATGGTGTGAAGTAGGAGTCTGGCTTCATTCTTATGCCCATGGAAATCTGGCTGCCCAAGTATCATCTGTTGAAGAGTCAAATTTTTCCTGGTTGAGTGGCCTAGGCACTCTTGTCAAAATCAAATGGCCATTGATACATGGCTTTGTTGGTTTACTCTCAATTCTATTGCATCACTCTACCTATCATATCAATACATCATTGTTCTAATTATTGTAGTTTTGTATTAAGTTTTGAAATCAGGAAATGGGAATGTGCGTCTTCTAACTGTTCTTTTTTTTTTTTTTTTAAGATTTCTTTTGATTATTTTGGGTCCTTGCAATTTCGTATGAGTTTAAGGATCAGTTTTTCCATTTCGGGGGGAAAAAAAAGCTTTTGAATTTTTCATAGGGATTGTGTTCAACCTGTGGATTATTTTTCATGGTATTGCTATCTAACGATATGAAGTCTTCCAAATCCATGAACATGGGATCCTGTCATTTATTTAGGTCTTAATAAGTTTCTATCAGTTATGTTTTATAGTTTCCATGGGGATGAAGATTCAGTCTCCTGAATTTATAGCAATCTAGTTTAGACTGTTAGCAATTTACCTCTAGTAGCATTTGAAAATTCTACTACCATTCAACTCTGTCTTTCCCATTAATGTTGTCATTGGAAATAACATTTTTATACACTGAGTGCACAATACATATGCATTTGTAATTTTTATAATGTTTTACATATGTCTTTTTATTTGAAAGAAACAAAAATTGGAGTTACAGACCACAACTCCAAATAAACCAGCTTGGGCACCCCAGGTGGCCCAGCAGTTTAGAGCTGCCTTCAGCCCAGAGCGTGACCCCGGGGTCCTGGGATCAAGTCCCACATCAGGCTCCCTGCGTGGAGCCTGCTTCTCCCTCTGCCTGTGTCTCTGCCTCTCTCTCTCTCTCTCTCTCTCTCTCTCTCTCTCTCATGAATAAATAAATAAAATCTTAAAAAGAAAAAAAAACAGCTTTACCTGGGACCATTTTTCTTTATATTTTCTGTTTTCCATCAGCTCTTTGAAGACATTAGACAGGATAAGTCTTTATCTAGTAAACCCAACATCTTTACTTCTCAGGGATGTTGTTCATCAACCAGTTTTGTCCTTTACATCAGGCATACCTTCCTAGTTCTTTTTATGCCACATAATTTATTTGTTGTTGAAAACTCAGTGTTTGGACATTATAATGTGGCAGTGGTGGAAATCGGATCATCTACATTCCCCATAGTTTTCTGTTTTGTTTTGTGTTTTGAAGGTTTACTATTCTGTTTGTGTAACGACTTGATGTTTTCACAGGTATTTTTGCAGAGATTGCCTTCCTCTTCACGTGTGATTAGTGAAGCTCTGCTTCATAGCTTGCATTCTGCTAGCACTGTGACAGAGCTTTTCCTGAAAGCCAGGAGAGAAACAAATCAAACCTCTCCCAGTCTTTGCAGCTTGGCTCTGTGCTGGGGCCGCCTTCACCACTCAGCCAGATTTGCACTGGGTCTAAGGTCAGCCCCGGGTAAAAACACGAGGCCGTCTCAGATGCCTTTGGAGTGTGCATCTCAAACTGGAACACACATGTGGCTTTTAAAATCCCTTCTTAGTAGTAGAGCTTCTGGCGCTCTGACCAAAGCACCTGTCTCCAGGCTCTTCCTCCTGGGACTTAGTCTATTGTGTCTCACCTGCGATCGCTGGCTCAGACGTATGTCACTTGTTCATTAGTTTATGAGATGTCCAGCTAGTGCCCCATGCTTTCCCAGCCCACTGAGTGGCGAGGAGACCCCGGGCCTTAGGCCTCTGGTTGCCCCCAGACACGTGGCAGTGGATGGACCCGCACGGTAATCTGTGCCTGGGTTCTGCTCTGCTGCCTTTGCATTCGGGGACCAGGGCCCCCCCTGGGGACAGGTCTGTGGCCTCTTGGACTGCGGCCGAGCTACGAGGGGCTGGGGCTTGGTCACCATTGCCTTTCTTTTGGTTCAGGGTCTGCTTGGTTGCTGCACACCTCTGACGTTGTTCTGAGCCCTTCTGCTTGTGGGGAGGTGGTTTGTGAGCAGCAGGAGCCTGGAGCTGCTTGTGCTCCCACGGAGCCTCCATTGCTCACTTGTTCGCTCTCGACTCCTTCAACCCTCTGGCAGCCAAAGTCCTCCTGTTGTACAGTTTTTATTAGATCTCACACAGGATTATTAACCAAAATTTTGATTTTTCCGCGAACTGAAGTCAAAATTGACACATCAGAAATTCATCCAAAAATTCATCAACAATATACTCATTTCCATTACTGGGTTTTGAACCATTTTGACAAATTTCCTTCTAGCTTATGTGATATTATTATTTTTAAATTTTTTTCTGAAAAATTTGGTTACATTCCACTTAGCTGATTCCCTGTTAGTTATTTAGCACACAGTATAATATTAGTTAACCTACAGTATGATATGTGATATTTTAATGTCATTTCAATATTATAATAATTTTATGATTTTAAATTTATAACTATTAGATTTTATGTATTGTATAATTAAATCATATTAATATTTTCTTACAAGTTAAAATTAGTGTTTTTTTCAAAAGGTTTTAAATACACCAGCTTTAGTGGTCTTTTTTAAATATATATATATATATATGTATATATATATATATAAACTTTCTTTTTTTAAGATTTTATTTATTTATTCATGAGAGACACAGAATGAGAGAGAGAGACAGAGACACAGGCAGAGGGAGAAGCAGGCTCCATGCAGGGAGCATGACATGGGACTTGATCCTGAGACTCCGGGGTCATGCCTTGGGCTGAAGGCAGGCACTAAACCACTGAACTTCCCAGGGACCCTGCTTTAGTTGTCTTCACTGATGAAAAACTACTTATAAATACAAAATATTAGGTATGTGGGAAATATCTTAAAGGAAATATCTTAAAGATGTTGGTATAAAAAAGATATGATTAAAAAAAAAAACATTGGAAAGTTGTGCCCCTTATGTCCACCTTCCAACCCCAGATTATTTATTATACTTTTCTTATTAGAAGCTAATTGTATGTTTTATATGAAACTTTGTAAAACATGAAAAAGTACAAAGAAAAAAAAACTTCCTGTTTTATAATGAAGAATAAAAAGAAAAAGCACTCATTTTCATCTCAAAAAATAATCAAAAACAATTAGAAAGAGAAGCCATCCTACTCAGGGCAGGCTGAATTTGTGTTTCTCAGATTTATTGCAGGAAGGATGCTAAAAGGTCATTGGCTACCAGAAGCAGATAACCATGGCCCCTGGTGACAGCCCAGAGAATTCCAGCAATGGATGTTTCTTCAAAGATGTGGTGAACCCAAAGGTGTAGCCCTCCCTCACAATGGACTGGTGCATGACATTTCCTTACACTTTGTTGATCATTCATTCTAGAACACCTGGAACATCTCCACATTTTCAAGGAAGGCAGGGGAAAGGGGCTTCTGCATTGTGAGCAAGCCAGCAACCCTAAGGAAGATTAAATGTTAAAACATCTCACATATACCCAAATCTGAGGTGAAATAAGATTTCTATAGCTCGGCACACAGCCCTGCCCTGTTCCCTAACCCATATCTGTTGATTTTTAAAAAATTATTTATTTATTATTATTATTATTATTATTATTATTATTATTATTGTAAGCAACCATTCAAGAAATAGTAGGAAAGAAATGAAAGAAAAGAGCTATCCTTGGATCACAGTACACAAAGAACCATGCTAAAGGAAGTAGGAAAAACACGTGGCAACAAAGAATACTCAGTTGGCAGTTTCTGCCAGAGAGCACATGACAATCAGACCCAAATATATTGCTGTGAATTAAGAGAATGAAATTTTAATGAAGCAATTGTGTTTATAAAATAAGGGAAAGATCCCCAGTGCAAAAGCTTAGGGAAGATGTGGTGCCAAACAGAAGTGAAACATGAAGCAGAACTCAGCAAGAAGTAGAAGGAATAAAACCGTAATTGAAATGGGAGTCGCCACAAAAGCTAAAAACACAAATGAAACACCACCACCAAGAACACAGTATGTGAGAAAGAGGAACAGGCTCAGAAACATGAGTAGAACAAATCGAAAATAAATATATAGTTAATAAATATTGTGAATAAATTACACAGGGAGAAGACAGGCCAGGAGTGGTTATCATATACCTACGATTTGGTGTCCACTGAATAGAGGATTAAAACCATAGAAAAAAAAAAAAACACCAAAACATGACAATTATAACTTAAAGATGATTTTAAAGAAATATGAGAATCTTCACAGCCTACATTGAAAAAAATACAGTGCACAGATATTCTGGTAAAGTTGCTGCTTGACAGAGTTGAAGAAAGTTCTTTGGGCACCAAGTCAATGAGTATTCAACTTAGAAGGAAAATACCAAGCTGGCGGTCGCCTTCAATGCTTGAAGAGTCACGTTACCAACTATGACATCAACTCAAGTGTCACCCGGTGGTCTTCCACCCAACCCGTCAGTCCTTCATGTACAAAGAACGACTCAAAAATATTAAAGAATTCTGGGAGTTGAAAGAAGCTTTTCTAATGGAAAATACCAGGCGGAAAATCTTGCTGACAAAGAACTGAAAAAATTTGGAGGGTGTTGAAAATATTTGACTACAGGGTCAAGACTGGTTGAAATGGACATTCATGTTACATGTGCAATACAAATGTTGCAAAAGCTGAAAACATAAAATAAGGTGTAAATAACAACAGTTGAAACGTTGAAAAGAAGTTGAGAGATAGCCAGGGTCATATAAATCTATACGTCTTTAAAAGGAAAACACTAAGGAAGAAAGAAAAAAAGAAGTTTTACACAACTGACAGTAGAGGGCGGGAAAAAACTCGGAAACGTATGAAAGTCCTTATTACTCAGCAAGCGGATGAATAGGTATTACGTGAGAAAATAAAGAGTTAATATGATTATAGAAAATTAATATTGTGGAAATAATATAATTATTATAACGAAAATAAAATTTCTGTAACTAACAGAACAGAAAACAAAACAATATGAAAGCAAAATGAATAAAAACGTAGATCATGTAGTAAAAACTCTTAAAGGGAAAAATAAACAAAAATATAAGAAAGTATAAAATCAACCAGCTATATGTGTCCTTTCTATAAAAATAAACTACCTAGATTTACTCATTAGGAGTAAATTTGGAATTTCATAATTCCAGGATTATATACCTTAGTAAAATCCATCTGTTCTCACTGAAAAGTGATTTATGAGTATTGAATGTAAATGGAAAGAAAATAGAGAACCACAGTGTTAATCCCACAAGAGGGATAACTTTGGTATTTAGCTCTCCAAAAATATTACTTTTTTAAAGATTTTATTTATTTATTATTGAGACAGAGAGAGAGAGAGAGGCAGAGACCCAGGCAGAGGCAGAAGCAGGCTCCAGGCAGGGGGGCCCAATGTGGGACTCCATCCTAGGACCCTGGGGTCACGACCTGAGCCCAAGGCAGGTGCTCAACCCCTGAGCCCCCCAGGCATCCCTCTGATTGACTTATCTCACTCATCATATCATCCCCTAGTTCTATCCACATCCTTGCAAACGGTAAGATTTCTTTTTTTGACGACTGAGTAATCTTCCTCCAGTGGCGTATTTTGACAGTCTGGAAGTCGGGGGCTTGCTGGAACAGATGAGCCGTTTGCTGGACTTGGGTTCCCGGTCAGTGTGGAAGAGGTCTAGCCTGTGTGGGCCTTCGGGATGCTTTGCTCAGCATCCTCCGCATCTGGAGAGATGATCAGGTGTCCCCGGAGACCTGAAAGAGGGGGAGCTGTCATTGGGCACAGAGCACGAAGGAGTCCTCAGGTCGCGGTGGGGCCCATGTGCAGCCGGGGGGTGTCTGGAGCAGATCGACCCCTCAGGTGAGGTCTGACCACTGCCGTTCACCCCCAGCTGGACGCCCCTGCTGACTCTGCAGCATCCTTGCTTCTTCGGACACCTTCCAAGCCCTCTCTTCCATGATGCCTGTTAGTCGTGGGAGCCACTGCGAGTGACCCCGGCAGTCCCATCAGTGACAAGACAGCTACAGTCCTTAGCTGCTACTGGTTGCATTCAAGCGCCCCGAGGATGCCCTGCTCCCCAGGACTCCCAGTCATTTGTGTTTTGTCCAGATTTAAGAGAGAACAGAAATGAAAGTACCTGGCTTGCCCTGGACTGCTGGGGTTGTCAGGGAGCAGGCGACCCACGGGGTGGTCTTTGAGGAGGTGATACTGGGGTGACTGTTGAAATAGGAACAGAGGTGTGTTAGGTAGAAAAGCAAGAGGAAGGCGGTGGAGGGAACCTGGGAAAGAATCTTCTCATATGCTGTTCATCATCAGAAGCATCTTGAGGACCAATGACGTAGCTAATGTGGATTCGTCTCCTGCAGACAGCACGGGGCATATAGGGGTTCTCTCCCAGGAACGTGAAGAACCAGGATGTTTAGCACAAATGAAAGCTGGTATTAGGGGTATACTAATTTTACATTTCCAAATATATATATGGTTATAAGTTTGTGCCTATATATATATATATATGACTGTGACTATATATTGTATAGATATTGTACCTCCTTATCATATATATGTATGCGTATCTCTATCTGTATCTCTATCTTGAATAGGGGGATACTTTTATGTTTTTCCGACAATAGTTTAACCCACTAGTTCCCATTCCTACCCTGGCGCTGAAATTAGTGCAAGAGCTTCAACAGATTTTCGGGACCCACACTTGGTATATAAAATCACAATCTCAGAGCCGAGGTACCCAGGCATCTACATTTTTAAAAAGGAGGCTTTCCTGGGATCCTGATACGTAGATGTTTTGTGATCCACTGGAAACTACAACCAGTTAGAGCTACAAGTTTGGCCTTATAATGTGATGCCAGGTGTAGAGGTACTGGTCGTCTTGGGTAAAGTTAACGCGATCATCCCTAGTAACTTTGTTGTCTCCAGATAGTAGCAAAGATGTAATCTTGACTGATGTGTTTTCTCTTAGTTAGGAT
This sequence comes from Vulpes lagopus, assembly GCF_018345385.1. Taxonomy (NCBI): domain Eukaryota; kingdom Metazoa; phylum Chordata; class Mammalia; order Carnivora; family Canidae; genus Vulpes; species Vulpes lagopus. Next base: position 2,803,958 of record NC_054827.1, read on the forward strand.
ATTTGAAAAATCTTTTGCGTTCTAATGTGGCACTTTAATGATTTTTCCTGAAGTATTTGCGACGGCATGACAAAGCTTCTACATGCTCCAGAATTCCTGGAAGTGTTTCCTAGCACTTGCAGTGAAGTCTGTTGGCGATGAATGTCTGATTTTTCATTTGTTCTCATTGAACTCTCCATCGTGTTGAAACTCCTGCAAACACTTTGGAGCTACGTATGAACACCCTATGCACACACCTATGCACACACATACATGCTCACCTAGAACTGTAGAGCTATCGCATGCATGAATATCAATATACACCTGCAGTGTGTATCTCCAAGCATCTGGGGACTTGATTTATTTCCAGATTTTATGGATGTCAAAATTTATCAAATATTTGCTACTTCCTGTACTAGATACTAGCTCAGGCCTACGGACCTAGTTAAAAGAATATGAATCAACAGCTAAATATAAAGCATTCAAATAACTGCCTGCATTTTGTGTTCAGATAATAACTAGTTTTAAAAGAGGAATAAAGGGATCCCTGGGTGGCGCAGCGGTTTGGCGCCTGCCTTTGGCCCAGGGCACGATCCTGGAGACTCGGGATCGAATCCCACATCGGGCTCCCGGTGCATGGAGCCTGCTTCTCCCTCTGCCTGTGTCTCTGCCTCTCTCTCTCTCTCTGTGACTATCATACATATATAAATAAAAATTAAAAAAAAAAAAAGTTTAAAAAAAAAATAAAAGAGGAATAAAGTATCTGTAAGTGCTAAATCCGAGTGGTTTATTATTCATATTGTAGTTGTAGGGAAAAAAATGAATCTTGAATTAAAGAACACCATAATGCTGTTAAATGTTAATGAGGTCTAATACATTCTCCAAGCTGGCATTAAACATTTATAAAGTACTTTCTATCTACACAAGGCCTTCCTCACAATGGTAGGTCCACACACACGGCATCGTACCTTCTGGAAGTAGCTACTCGAAATTTTCAAATGAATGAATGGCAAAGGACTGACCACAGTCATGTTTTGAGTTTCCTAATTGTGCAATCTAATTCAGATTCCTTGACACCTAGGGGACACGTGCCATTTCTGGCACCTACTTTCACGACAGGAGAAGAGCCAGCAAGATATGTTGAGTTGCCTACGTGATTTCAGGCTGTGGGTCTTGAGAACAGCGTTAAAGCAAGCTTGTAAACCTTTTGAGATTGGAGTTGGATAAGAGATATGTGATTTTCTAATGGGAACTAAAATGTCCCCAGGCCCTAAATGACATGAAGAAAAGTCATCTATTGGTTGACAAGGTCCCCAGAGAGCCTTGCTGATACTGGAGGCAATATCCATTTTTGTTTTCAATCATTGAAAAACGTATTGTCTTCATTTATTTTCCTAACACATTTTGAAGAAAGTAAGGCTTTATGTCCTTCATTATTTTAAGTTTGTGAACAAGAAACCTTGCCTAATTTAAACGACTCACCCAGTCTAATCCAGGATATTAGAAAACTTTAGAATCCAAGATTCCGTAAAATTAAACGAAGTGCTTTTCCAAATGAGTTTATTTTCTCCTTTAGGAGAAGAGCAGGAGACAGAAACCAAGGTGGACAACACGGGGCATATGTTTCTCAGGCTTTAAACTGCTTGGGCTTCTCGGAGAGGCAGGTGTCTGAAAAGGGTCAGCCACAAGCTGGGATTGCCACAGACAGAAGCTTGGGACTGTGAAGAACCTTACATACTCTGGACTGTGTGAAAAACAAATGATTGGGCCAAAGGCAGGAAGGAAATACTCAAAATGGGCAACAGTGGTTGGTGAGGCTCTTAGGCCTTTCCTACCCCAACCCATTGTTTTTTAGATTTTAAAAATAATTAATTATATTTAGGGGCACCTGGGTATCACAGTCAGTTAAGTGGCTGATTCTTGGTTTCAGCTCAGGTCATGACCCTGGGGTCCTAGGATCGAGCCCCGTGTCGGGCTCCCTGCTCAGCAGGGAATCTGCTTTCCCCCTCCCTCTGCTCCTGCCCTGCTTGTGCATTCTCTCTCTCTCTCTCTCTCTCTCTCTCTTTCTCAAATAAAATCTTTAAAAAGATAAAAATAACTGTGCATTTACATTTTTAAGTCATCTAGGGAAAGAGTTCAGAAAGATGGACTCAGAATCTTCTTTCAGCCTCTTTCTCCTGACCCTAAATACGACTCTTCTTTCCCACTTAGGGAATCATTGATCCTGGTGTTCTCTCTCTTCTCTGTTTTCCTTCTGCTATTTGGTTTCTGTGCTTACCTCATGTAGCACAAGGTAGCACCTATAAAGTTAGTTTAGGAAATACGAACGCAATGCATCAGGAAGTATGTTCAAGGCTGAACACATTCTGTACCTGTCTGCGTGGGCCAAATAATTGAGACTTTTAAAACCAAGTGGATTCTTTATATAGAGAATAAGAAGGAAAAGAAAAAAAAAGAAAAGCAAAGCAAACTGTTTTCTCCTTCAGTGAATGCAATGAATTCATAGTTTTATCCTTTGCACATGAACCGAGTGACAGAAAGCTGGTCCCACGAAATGACCCGTCTCTTACACTCATTATAATTGACGACTGAGAAATTGATTTTCTTAAGCATTCTCTTTACATATGCTCTGTGTCTCTTTGTCCCCGTCACCACCTGATTCCCCATCCTCAGCTCTCTTTTCTTTTTGCTTTAGTAACTCTGTTAAGATCAGGTCATTATGTACAATACTTGATAGTTATTGCTTTCAGGGTTCTTCAGAGTTGCAGGTTAGAGTCTCCAGTTGCCCAAAGAATAGATTCATATGGATTCATGCAGTATCTAAATCAAACTCGGTTTCTCTCTCCTAAATCTGCTACTCATCCTAATCAACCTCAGGAAATGGCACCATATTCTTCTTCACATTACTTAAGACACCAGAATCCCCGCTAATCCTTTCTCCTTCTCCCCGTTACTCATAGGCTAACTCCATGTATCCACTTTTATGATAATAATCGAAGGGTTTAAAATCAAAATGGAAGAGTTTAGTGGGGGTGCCAGTAGCAGAAGTGACCGGAACGTGGTGGTGTACCTGGGTGGTACAGTCAGATAAGCATCTGACTCTTGACTTTGGCTCAGGTCATGATCACAGGGTCCTGTGATCATGACCTGCCTTGGTCTCCGTGCTGGGTGTGGAGCCTACTTGGTATTCTCTCCCTCACCCTGTCCATCTGCCCCTCCTGATGATTGAGGTCTTTCTCTCTCTTAAAAAAAAAAAAAAATGACCGGAAAGTGGTGACTGACGTACTACCACATTTCTCATGAACAAGAGGGAGGGGTGAGGGCTCTGGCAAACTGTACGCTTCTGATTTTTTTCCCATGAGGAAATGAGAGTTTACTTTCCTTTATTCACCCATCTCTGCAATCCCTTCCTGACACCACCTTTAAAAAAATGAATGTGGAAATCTAAAATTTTAAGTAGACTATCTTAATATTAAAATAATGACAATTAAGAGAACACCTTTCTGTGGACCAAAGAACGTCCGAGGCTGACAGATGGATATTCGCTTGGGAGTCACACTTTGCTGCCTGCTGCTTCTTTTTTTGTGGCTCTGATTTCACACTTTGATCACTGCTTTAGGAAGACCTTCTTTCATTCCTTCTTTTCAATCCCTTCCTCATTTTGCTTGCAATTATCTTCTTAACAGGATTTCTCATCCTTGTCTTTGGTCAGATATCTGTGTGGCTCCTAATTGCCTATAAATGAATTCCAACTGCTTTTCTCATGTTAAAATCTGGAACTGAGGCTCATCTTTGCAGGCCAGGACCATCCATCTCATCATCTCTTTGTTGACAACCCCATGCAGTCCTGCCCATCTTGGTTCATGACATTCTCTCAGTACGAAATGCTCTTCTCTCCTTCACGACCAAATCTCCACTCATTTCCATGCACTTCCTCCTCCTCAAGGTCCTCTATGATAACCCACACCTAGGCAGACTTTAAAAAAAATTAGTTAGGAGCCCATGTACTTGTCTCTACAATAATAATGTGTACCGATATATCATTCTACATGTAGTTACTCCATTAATTACATTTTCTAATTTTATTGTGACTTGCAATTTGCACCACACACTTTCATGTGTGAAGACTATCGGTCCTCATCCCCGCCCCATGAAAGTAGCAGACCCACCATGATGAGTAGAGCCCACTAAATTGCCTTGTCCATTGTGCTCAGTGTGAGAATGAGGATTATAACCCAATCTGCCAACTGCCAGGGGCAAATAAGAAATGAGATCCGGAAACGGGGTCTGTGCCCTGGGAGTGTCACTACCATCAAATTGGACATATGAAAATTCAATTTGTAGCAGGAAATTCAGAAAATAAGCATGACCATGATGGGAGACACAGTGTTGCCCAGTGCTGGGGATGGAAGAGAGGCAGAGATGCCCCAGGCAGTGAGGTAGGGGATTGATTCCGGGGAAGTTCTTAGAAGAGTTTAATTTGAAATGCAGTCACCTTGTAATGATTCGTCCCTGCATTTAACAAATATTTGTGAAAGCCCTGCCATACTCCAGTCCCCGGGCTAGGCACTGTGTGCGCTCATGGGGTGAAGCACCTGCTTGAGTAATTCAAACTGGCATTTCATCAAAACATCAGTTAGAACCAAAAAGAAAATCTGTGAATTGAAGATGTACTCATGCATTATGTCACACTTGAGAAGACCACCCTATGGTGAAGAGTTGAGTCCAGGATTCCTAAAGCTTTCTGGGGCTCACATCTATCCTGTTGCCTCCTCCTGTGGGTGTGCAGAGGGCTCATGTGCGTGAACACCGTCTCTCATGTCTCTCATCTAGGAAGAAATAACGCGTTGAGGCAAGAGACTCAAGTGAACCCACATTTTCAAACACAACCATTAAAAAGTGAGCAAGCCAAGTCTTTGAATACCATGCAGGTAACGCAGTCCTGAGGCCCTCAGTCTTTTCCTCACCATCCTGAGTTTACCTGTGGGGTTCAGTTTGTGCTGGTGAACCTGCATCCATCCTGCCCTCTTACCCAGGCTTCAGGGTCCCGCCTGAGTTTCCCCTCTCCCCAGGAGACCTTCCCAGGTGAGTGGGTGGACATTGATGTCTCCACCGCAGGCTTTCCCGATTCTTGCCCTGCTAGGGATATTGCTATCAGAGGAGGTTCATTACTGTGCTAATCGTGCACCGCGCACAGCACACCATTGGTTCATGAATTACAATCGTATTAGGAAGCGTTATAAACTTTTGCCAAATCATTCAATCTAATAAAAAATAATTGTGACTATTTCAATAGATATTTCATGTATATATGACTTATTCCTTGATGGAAAGCTGGAAATTTTCTGTAGTTCTGTCTCATAGCACCTGGGCTGTGGGGAAGGAGAATATTCCAGAGCAGACACTCAGTGTTTGGGAGAGATCAACTCCACTGTATCTATAAGACGACATGATAAGGTATGAGCATTAGACAGGCTCAGTGATCTGAACAAAATCCCATAGGTATTATGTAACAAAGCTGGGATTTAGCCTGTATTTATCCAACTATCTCCTTAATAAATATTTGAGTTGAACTTATTAGTACCACATTTGCTATGGCTACGTAATAACCATTTTCATAATTATTATTAATTTAGGGTGTCTTGTATGTCCACTATTTCACTTATGTTTTAATAATCGACATTTTTCAAAGCTTTTATGAATCCTACTAGAAAAAGAAAGTAAAAATATCTCATTCCCAAAATTGCGTATGTGCTATTCTTGAATCCACCGATCTGTCTCATTTTATGAACAATAAAGGATTAATCTTTGGGAAGACCCAATTGAGGAAAATGTATCCTCAAACATAATGATATCTTTGTGGAGTACAGTAGAAAAGAGCTCAAGGAAAGGAAATTAGACTTAAAATATAAAACAGTCATAACCATTCACAGGATGCCTGAGAAATTTGAGTGCCTTACCAATTATGCTCACAACTGCATTTTCGTAGCATAAAGGCTATGCAAATGTTTGATTAATCATGCCACCGATTGCTACTGCTGTTGATAATGATTTGCTCAAGTCATATCAATTTCAGAGGATAGTTTTTGTAAACACACCTAAGTTATTTGATTTATTTATTACCATATTCCAGTTACAATGGAAACAAAATCAAAATAATAATTAGAATGCTGTGTGTCTCCCACTTCAACTTTTCTTCCCTGTTGCATTGTCTTTCATATTTCCTTTAACTGCTGTGGGTTTTGTCACCAGTGCCTGATTTTATCTTTATCAAATTATAAACTCAATAGTTATTTCCCTCATGTCTCATGTGCTGAACAGTTTTTTAAATTGACCTTTAATACTTCTTTCATTTCAAGTAGATCAGTGTACAAGTGAGTCATTCTCTCATATTATGGTCTCTACATTTTAATCACTTTGTATTATCAGTGATAAGGAATAAGAGTTGAGTGATAAATAGTAAGTATCATTATGGTATATTAATGTGAAAATCGAAGGAACAACTTTATTTCCAAATGTGACCATTAATGCAGATTATGAATGAAATTCATGTACTTCAATTTTGAGTGGATAACATAAACTATCGCAGATTGATTTTTAGATATATGGAACACATTTATTGCTTTTTTTAAAATCTCATTTGATGCTTACAACTGCCTCCTAACGTGATGGAAAAATTTTCATTATATCATTATTTTGAGTAAAAAGCTGAGACATCTAGTCTAAAAATGCTGTCCAGGTAATTTTTATGCAATTAATTTATAGAGTGCATTTGGAATGAGATACTCTGGTCCTTAGTTATAGGTCATTTGGTGAGTTGTTTACTCCCCTCTCTTTCTAATAAGATTTTGTCAACATCATTAGAAACTCATGGGAAAGTATTTATCCTCTCTGGCCGGGCTTAAGTTTTAACATCTGTGAAAAGGGATAATCTTAGCATCTCTGTGACAGATTATTGTAAGGATTTATTATGGAACACATCTAGAACATCAGATGAACGCTTCTCATACAGTAAACACTCCATGAATGTAAGGTGTTTTTAGTAACGGCTCTAACTTTCTGAAAAATGGAAGCAGCTCTGCAAATAGGAAACAAAGTTATTGATACAATTATTATTTTAAGATTTTATTTATTGATTTGACAGTGTGAGAGAGAGAGAGAGAACGCAAGAAGTGGGAGAGGCAGAGGGAGGGGGAGAAGCAGACTCCCCAGAGAGCAGGGAGCCTGACTTGGAGCTCGATCCCCAGACACTGGGACCCACACCTGAGCCAAAGGTAGACACGTAACCCACCAAGCCACCCAAGTGCTCCTGATACAATTGTTTTTGTGACATAACACATGTTACACATTTCATCCCAATTTATTTTCCAAAAAGAACATCAATTTGGGATAAGGTTGGTTTTCAGGTTAGAACAAAAAAAATGTACTTATTGGTGTAAATTGCCTTAGCTATTTTTAGGAACACGTGAAGATACCTATGACCTCATTAAACTTACTTCAAACTCTAGGAAGTAAGAAAGGTTCCCCCTGTGTAAGAAACCAATAAAATTGCTTTCTCTCTGAAATGCAGAGAGATCAAATAACTTTCCAAGGGTCACAAAACTATAAAGACCCACACAGAATGGGAACGACGACACTTCGTTTTTTTCATCACTCAAAACTGCTAAGAAGGAGCCCTCTGATTCTTCATTGTGAGTAGATGTAGTTGTATTGAGTGATCGTACATTCCCTTGGGGGTATGTACAGTGTGGGTGAACACAGGGAAGACTGGATATGAAGTCACTCCTTGGGCCATGAGTCTACGGAATGCAAAATCACCTCTCTGCTTTGTGCCCGGCAGTGTTTCTAGGTCAGGGCCTGAAATTCTTACGGTGTTCATGGACACGAAATGATGCCATCACATCTTGTTTATATAAGCTGTCAACTCAGCCCCTACAGAGAGCTGTGAGTTACTCATCCACACAAATGTTGCAGAGGATGAGAGGTAGGAAGATCCAGATGAACACTTACAGAAAAAAAAAAAAAACATATTTGGAGCCTTTTGTGGACCATATTAATTTTGCCAAGTGGAGAAGGAAAGGAGAAAAGACCAAGCATTCATAGCAGAGAGAGAACCCTTGATGGTGACAAGAGCAGGGCCTCAGTCTCGGGAGAAGCTTATTCTGAACACCAGAGGACAACAAGGACCAGAACAGACATTACTTTCCACACATTTGGAGTGTGTTTCAGACTGAGTCTGGGTACACCCTATTCTGGCCCTCCTGAGCACTCATACACCCTTAAAACCCAGGCTGGGGATTGAGCATTGTAGAGACAGCATTGGACAGGTGAAAGAATTATTCTGGAGTGAACAGAGACACAATGGGACCACTTTGGGTTGTCCGTTGGGACCAGACAAGGATGAAATGTGTGGCTTCAAATATGTGGTATTTTGGTTTTCAGTTATTACTAAGCAAGCCTGTTTTTTTATTTCCCTTGATTCTGCTCTGGGTCATTTTCTGCCTCTGGGTCCTTCCTCAGAAGAGTCTTTACCTGGTATTTCACAAAGGCCACTCACTGTTTTTCAAGGTTTCACTCTTTGTCCTGTTTCATTAATCTGACCCCCTGTACTGGATTTTTGTTAGCCTCCAAATAAGACAATCACAACCAAACAAGAAATATTCCTACAGATCTAACTTAAAAATACCTTCCCAGCCAATCAATCATTACTTTATCTTCTCCATTTCACCGTGAACTTCTCAGTTCCTTAATTATCTTATTTTTATTCACTCACAGCTCATTGCAGTCTTTTATTTTCTTTCTTGGAAACATCCCTGAAAATGTACTTGAGAAAGTAAAAAAACAAACAAACAAACAAACAAACAAACAAACAAAAACCACTATGTTGCTGGCTCTGATGGAACCAGAGTCACTTGCCCATTTGCTCTTTTTAAAAAATCGATTTTGTCTTGGCTAATTCATTGTCTCAACTATATCTTTATTCACTTAGACTATTGGCTATTTCTTATCCATAACTTTTTCTGTAGTTTGCCTTCAAATGACTCGCTTCCAAATGGTTAACAGCCTCGGGTGTGAATCCTCATTTCTTTCTTTTGTTTCTAGCTTTCCCTCTTTTAAACATATTCTGTTTATTCCATAGATTTTGGTTGTGTCCATTTACTATTAATTACTTTCAAATATTCATGCCAGTGTCACTTCAGGCCTAGATTTCTAGCACGTCAACATGTACACATCTACCCCTCGTTGTCTACATTTCATTGGTTTATATCACTGGAAGGCATCTCAGGTAATGGTAGAGGCAAGTCATGAAGTGAATGGTTCTGTTTTCTAGATGGAATAAAATCCCATTTCAGCCTGTTCTTTAGTTTAAAAACTGGATGCCTGTAACTGGCATACCTTTTGAATGGACTAGGACATCCCAGTCTTCTAGAATACAGAGACAAGGTATTTTAGCATCCTGATGATATGCAAGATAATAAGGGAAAAAATGCAGTTATCAAGGAGAGAGGTAGATCAACTTGGAGAATCACCAAACATTAAATGGAATGACTTATATCCACCAACTATGATCCAATTATTCCTAAAAAAGGAGAAAGAAATAATGCTACCGTAAAAAAAAAAAAAAAGATCAGTTTCTTTTTTACATGCCTGATTAGGTATTCTGTATTGGAATTCTTCCCACTATTCCATGAAATTCATTTATATATTTTCCCTTTAGATTAAAGCTTAGTCTATATGCATGTCCATACCATAGTATGGATTAATGGGAGCAAATATCCACATATCATATGTCTATAATCAGGACTTGCATCTAGAATATATAGAGAACTCTACCAATCTTAAGAGTAAAAGAAAATAACCCAGTTAAAAATGACCAAAGGATACGAATAGACATTTTTCCACAGCAGATATATAAATGGCCAGTAAGTACATGAAAAGATGTTCAACATCATTAATCATTATGGAATGAAAACCAAAAGCACAGTAAGATATTGCTTTATATTCACAAGGATGCCCAGATTAAAAAACATCCTACAATAACAAGTAGTGATGAGGACATGGAAAAATCAAAACTCTCATACACAACTGGCAGGAATTTAATCTCCATTTGGAAAACAGTCTTAGGATTTGTTCAGTATAGAGTTGCCATATGACCCAGAAACTCCACTACTAGATTAAATAAAATCATATGTTCATGTGAAAACTTGTATACAGTTGTTCATAATAACCAAGAATTGATCAACATGAATGGATCTTGAAAACTAGGCTAAGTGAAGGTAGCCAGACACAAAAGTTCACATATCATGATTCCATTGATGTGAAATGTCCAGAATTGACAGTACAGAAAGTATTACCACCACCACTCAGAAAATTGTCACTTCAGAAATATATATAGTTAATCTCATGAAGCTCTCCAAAAATGCTAAGGGTGTCTTCATTGGTATGTCACTGCCTTTTGAATGTGGAATAATTCATCAAAGTGTTTAACATCTGGTTTCTGTGATCAAAAAGGTCTATAATCTCAGTGGTTTCCTGGGACAGAGGGATTACAGGATAATCCCTAGGATACAAATTTTATCGTAGGGATGATGGAAGTACTTTGAAATGGATGGTGGTGTTGGTTGCACAATACTGTGGATATATTAAAACCATTATAAAGTGAAGCAGAGAAATATTATATCAGGTCCAGATCCTCCATCTAGAGGAGTAGATATAAAACACCAATCCGTCTTCTACAACAAGGGTTATCCCCACTACTCCGCCATGCACCACCATGGCCTCACCCTTTCTGCATCCTCATCCCATTTATCTGCATCATCACTACTATTTCTCCAGTCACTATTTCTACCAACTGTTTGTCTGGTAGCTTCATCTCTTCAAAGCTATTGATACTGCCCTGGAAGCTGCAACCCCTGCCCTCAGTGACGAGTACCAAGACGTCTGCAGCATAATTGTGTGCCAGTGTTCGCTGTATAATATATACATATTCTCGAAAATACGCATACACCCATTGAAGCCTCAGCAAAATTCACTGGAAGGGGGATTTAGCCCTAGAAGTCAAATCCTACTGTAGCAAGGGCTTAGGCTTCTGTTACTTTTTTTTTTATTTTGGTTTTGATTCTGTCAAACTTCAGTGCATCCTTATGCTGTATCCGGTTTTCTCTGATTTTCTCGTCCGTGATTGGTCTTGTGTTCTTGACAAACATAATGCACAAATCAGCGATTTATTAGAAATTCAGGGGTCAGAGTGACTATTCATAGGGAAACTTCACCACTCAGAAAAATATTGCCATTTCATAAATGAGCATAAGATTATTAGCAAGGGGTATCTTCATTGGTATGTCACTGCTTTTTGAATGTGGAATAATCCATCAAAGTGCCTAAAATCTGGTTTCTGGAACATTGAGTTTCACTGTGAGCAGAAAGGTGTATATTCTCAAGTAAAGAAAGGCTGGACTCAGTTTTCTGACAATAGAAGAAAGAGTTTACGTGAGCCCATTGCCCAGTGGGAGACCGAAGGCCCTGAGACCCCGACCCAGCCCACCCTGAAGGTATCACCAAAGGGTCTTGGTCTCATCACAAGAAAGAATTCAAGGGCAGACACACGACACAGCTGACAAGCGACCCAAGTGGTAAAGTTTATTGAAGCAGAAGTATAGTCCGGAGATGTGAGAGCTGGACAGAGCTGTGTGCCCTGGGGGTTGGGTTTCTATCTTTATCCATAGTTGTTAACAAGGGGGTAGAATATTTATTTTGAGGGGGTGGAGTTTCTTAAAAGTCAGATTTCCTATCTTTTCTCTTATTTGGTCAGGGATTTCCTGTCATAGCACCCTCACTTACCGCCATGTTTTTGCCAGGATCACTTTGATTGAGTGTGCTGTTCCCTCTGCTTGGTGCATTCTTTTGTTCTTCCCCTTTTCGTAAACAATTCCTACATATTCTGTAGATCTCAGATCACATATTCCTTCCTCTGCCTTTGGAACATCAATTTTCCCCCTGTTGGTCCCGATGATGCCCAATTTGCAAAATCTTTCTGTAAACTGTAATTAAAATATACAAGGGTCTCAACTCTTAGTGTGGAAAATACAGGAGATGACGGTATGCCTACATCCTCATTTTATAAAGAGAAAGTGAAGTAATGCACGATAATAACAAATCAGATGCTATAGAAATGAAAGCATTTAAGTTTAAAAAAGTCGTGGCCAGTCATGAAATGATCTCACACCACAACAACCATATTGTTTGTTAGAAGAAATCTATTGCCATTCAACAGACACAGAAAATGGAACGCGATGACTCACACATTCACAAAGAAACAAATTCTGCTGGGTGTAATTATCAACGTGAAAGTGGGCCATTCACAAGTACACGGCCTCCTAAGACAGAGCAGAGATACAGTCACACTGTTAATAGTAGCTCAGTCATGTGTGAAGAAAATAAGCAATTTTCTAGCATTTCTGGAGAGCTTCATGAGATTAACTGTTCAATTTCCTCTTCCTGACTATTAAAAACAAAAAAAGGCACATATTCTGCAGGTCATCTTCTAAGAGAAGAGACCTTTATTAAGCAGAATTATTTAAAAGAGTCTCAATATCTGGTCGACATATTTGGGAGAGTGATATCTTTTCTACGTGACACAGGTTAATGTAATGAACTAAACTGGCATGGATGGTCACTCTCTCCCCCCAACCTCATAGACATTCTAGAGAAAATATAAAATAGCTGAGTTCAAAAGAAACAATTTTTGCAAGTGTATTTTTCAAGTGTGTATTCAAGACAAAGGATTTGCAGGAAGATGTTTTGGTCTCATGTGTAGGAACTAGGGAAAGTGGGGTTAATACTGAGGTGGGTACAGACAATGAGATGTCAAGGGAAGCAGGGAGTGAGTGGAAACAGATGCCTGGTACGAAGCTTCCCACCTCTAAGATCTGCATTGTCCATGCAGGTAGGGCTGCATGAAAAACATGCTCACTATCCTTAGGAAGGTGAAATAAGATGCCAGGCAAATGACAACCACAGCTAGACATAGAGTAAGTAGTGAGAAATAAAAAATCCTTGATTGCTGTTAGCTCATAAAGGGTCAGAATTTAGACCATCTGCATGGTGCAATTACCTCTTTAAAAAAAGCATAAAAATATATCTAGAACTGGAGAAATCCTTAATGCTTTAGCAGAAGCAAACTAAAAATACACCTGTAGAGTATTTTTCACAGTAAAACTTGAGAGAAAGTAACCTTTCTGGATGATGAAGAAGATAATAATGAGGGAGCAAGAAATTGAGATCCAGAGTCCAGGAAATAGCACCTTTTCATGTGTCTGTTCGCCATCTGTGTGCTCTCTTTGGAAAAATGTCTATTCTGGTCCTCTACCCATTTTTTTAAAAATCAGGTTGTGGGGTTTTTTGTTTTTGTTTTTGTTTTTGCAATTGAGTGTTATAATTTCTTCATATATTTTGGATATTAACCCCTTATCAGATATGTCATTTACAAATATTTTATTCAATTTAGGCTGTCTCTCTGTTTTGTTGATGGTTTCCTTTGCTATGTAGAAGCTCTTTATGGCAGAAAACCTGAATAGACATTTTCCCAAAGAAGACATACAATTGGCCAACAGACACATGAAAAAAGTGCTCTTCATCACTAATTGTCAGGGAAATGAAAGCCAAAGCCACAACGAGATATCACCTTATACTTGTTAGAATGGCTAAAATCAAAAAGACAAAAAAATAACAAGTAGTTAGCAAGGATGTGGAGAGAAGGGCACCTTTGTGCAGTGTTGGGAATATCAATTGGTGCAGCCATCGTGGAAACAGTATGGGAGTTCCCCAAAAACTAAGAGAGAAATATCATATGACTCAGTAATTCTACTACTACTATATGACTCAGTTTTTCCCCAAAGAAAATGAAAACACTAACTTGAAAAGATACATGCACCCCTAGGCTTATTGCAGCATAATTTAAAATAGCCAAGATATGGAAGTGATTGAAGTAAGTGTCTATCAATAGACAAACAGATAAGGGAGAGGTGGTGTGTGTGTGCGTGTGCGTATAAGTGTCTGTATTGGCATATTATGCAGCCATAAAAAGGATGATTTCATGCCGTTTATGACAACGTGAGTGGACCTAGAGGGTATTATGCTAAGCGAAATAAGTCAGGCTGAGAAAGACAAATACTGTATCCTTTCACTCGGAAGTAGAATTTAATGTAAGTAGCAAAAAGCAGAAGCAGACATAAAGAGAGCACAAGCTGATGGTTGCCAGATGGGAAGGGTGTTTGGGGGATGGGAAAAATACGTGAAGCAGAGAGGAGGATATGGACTTCCAGTTATGCAATGAGCAAGTCTCATCAGAAATAACAGGAACCTGCAAAATACAAGGAATCAGAGGGACCTCAGTATAGAACCATATATCTAACAGAAATATTGTTCATAAGTAAGAGAAAATAAAGAATTAATATTTTCCAAACTAATAAAGTGGCTAGGTGGGATGATAATTTGTAAGTGTAGAAGGTGTCTGGAGCATGAAATGTTGAAGAACCACAGCATTAGGACATTAGTCCTGCATGATATTGCTCCAAGGAACAGGAGCTGGAACTTTTTAGTGTGACTTAATGTCTGCTGCTGTGACTGCTTCCTCCCCCCACCCCCCACCGTCTACACCTCATTATTGTATCCTGCTGAGCCAACCCCCATCCAAGCCTACCTGTTCTTATCACAGCTGTTTGTTCCCTCTAGAAGTTTGCCATTGAGACCAGATAAAAACTGATAATCTAATTTGGGGTAGAATATTGAAGTAGAGGCAAGAGATATGATTAAAATCTAAACCCTGCTTTTAATTCAAGACACTCTAAGCATCTCTTAAACACTGCCCTTTATCACATTTAAGTTAAAATCCTAGCTACCAAAAAGATTTTTTTTAAAGAAATGGGGAAGTTTGGGGAAGGAGTAAAAATGAATAATTCAATAACTGTGGCATAGAGTGACGCTTCTCAAACTTGCTGTGGTCTATTGACCAGTGGCTTTTGTTGTTTTGTTTTGTTTTGTTTTTTAGTTTTGATGCATTTCAACTGATATTTTTTAAATTTTATTTTATTTTTTAAAAATTTCTTTTCAACTGATATTTTATAAAGTATAATTATGATTACTTACTGGAAAGTTAAAAGCAAAAAATATAAACCCAATTTCATCTTAAGTTTCACTAGCCATAAAACTTTCCTTTTTTTTAAGTTTTTTTTTTAATTTTTTAAAAGATTTTATTTATTTATTTGAGAGAGGGAGAGAGAGAGAGAGCAAGCATGAGGAGGTGGAAGGACAGAGGGAAAAGCAGACTCCTCGCTGAGCGAGGAGCCCAACACCCTGGGGCTTGATCCCAGGACTCTGAGATCATTGATGACTGAGCTAAAGGCAGACACTTAACCAACTGAGCCACCCAGGCAGTCCTAAAACTACCTTTTAATGATTTTAATAAAAACATATAGAATATAGAAAAATAATTACAAGACACATACACCATTCGTTGAAAATGTACACATTACCGAGTAGGCCATGATTAAACAGAACACCAACTGTTAGAATGTAAAGAACTAAGTTAGTTTACCTCAAATTCTTATCAATTGAAGCTTTGGCTGGGCCTCCCATCTAGGACTGCCCGACCCCTCAGTGCGTGCTACACGTAAAACACAGGCCCCAGACAGACCACACTTATAAAGAGATGCTCAAAGCAAAGCAGAACTTGGGGACCACATCATCTCAACTAGCAGTGACTTCTGTGACAAGCAAATAGCACACATGATTTTGCTGCCTGAATCGAAGAACATTATTTGAGGCAAATAACCCCTACCCAGCAACCCAATTTATGAACACTCTTGGTGCGATTTTTCAAAAATATTTGTTAGAAAAAAAATCAATAAGAACTGAGTGAAAATATAATTAAAGGCCTCAATAAATTAAGTGACCAACCTGAAACAGGCGGTATGAGACACAGTGTAATCGCCCAGAAAACGATCAGCCACATTTGGCGAGTCAAAGAAAAATCTCAGATGGACAATATGAAGACTCATTCCATTGCTCAACAGAGCTCCGCATTTCAAGAGTCCTAGTGAGGAGAAAGTACGTTCACAACAGAACTCGATGGCAGGGCGGTGATGAGTGTTACGTGATCATGGAGAGGAGAGCTCTATGGTTGGTGGTGCATTTCAGTGGAAGAGGTCAGGCATTTCCATAAAACCTCTCCTGACCCCCACACTTTTAAGTTAGCACCCTCTCTGCCTAAACCAGGTAGTTCGTTTTAGAGAGAGACTCATTGGAAGCAGAAATCTCCCAAGACTGAGTTGCCCAGAATGGACATACTAGATAGGATTTATCTTCTGCCTACTGGTGCTTCACCACAGTGGATGGTCACCATCGCCGACCACCTCGGCGCTTCATTCCACTTCCAGCACATCTGCGCTACTAGAGGTGTGGATGCTCTGACTTGTATGTGTTCATACCATTCACCCTAAGGCTACCGAATAGCCATCTGTGTCTCTACAATTCTAGAAAAGAAAGGAATTATGATAATAGGGAAAGATGATTAATTCTCCATATCCATGGTTAATTGAGTGAAAGCCTTAGTACCCCTTTAGTTTAGAGATACTCTTCAGCTTCAAACACAGACTAGCTCAGCACTGTCCTTTCAGCCTTACGAGTGACTTTTTTGGGAGTAATTGGTCTCCTAAACGTATGATTAATTAATCTGTTCTTCAAATACAAAGACAGTTTTCTCTGCAGAATATGGCAGTCAGAATGGCTATGGTAATGGGCAAAACAGGGCAATGGAAAGTACATTTGTTCTCATGCAAACAATCATGCCTAGGTAATTTTTATGCTTTAAATTATAAGCCTGTCTATGCATTCGTTTTTAGAGGCAGGTAGATGATAGATAGGTAGATGATAGGTCGCTAAATAGATACAGTCAGATAAGGAAAGAGAGAAGTTGGTAAATTTATTTTTCCAATGGAAAACTTTTTTTAAAGACATTTACTTTCAAAAATATGTTTTTCCTCATTACAAGAGTTGTCATCTTTATTATAAAATGTTTGGGAAATATGGGAGTTAAACGCAAAGAATAAAATCACCAACCATCTAAACACTCTGAGATATTCACCCTATTTTTAAGTATTTCTTTCAGTTTTTTCTTTTCTTTTTTTTTTTTTTAAAGATTTTATTTATTTGAGAGAGAGAGAGCAAGAGAGAGCAGGGGCAGGGGCAGCTGGAGAGGGAGAAGCAAACTCCCTGCTGAGCAGGGAGCCTAACATGATCTCGGGGTCCAGAGCTCCATCCCAGGACCCTGAGAACATGACCAGAGCTGAAGGCAGATGCTTCACCAACTGGGTCACCCAGGGGCTCCTCACTTTTTTCTTTTCAAATTCATTTTTAAACATTAAATTATTTCAAGTATTCTGAGAAAAAATATAGAATATAGGAAGCACTTTTATATAAAAAAATATTAAAAAATCACTTTTTCCCCATCTCCCCACAACAATCCCCACTGTCATTTTCTCTGTGCTTGAAATGGTGATTTACCTAATAAAATGTCAAATACATTTTGAAATGTCCTTTGCCACCTTCCTAAATTCCATCCTAGTGCTGTCTCAGGTCAGTGTGTATCCTTCCCTACCATATCTTTATATGCTTACCATACATGTGCTTCTTTTCCAATAATGGGTTTATTACTCTTTTGGGATGCAACTCATTGGACCTACCTTTTATGATATTTTGCTTTTTGTTTAACATAAAAACACATAAGATAGTTACATCTGTTTTTCTACTAATTATTTATTCACTTACACTAATACATTGTTAACTTATACATTTCAGATAGCTTCTAATGTATTTATTTTGCCAAAAATATTTAAATTTCAACGTATAAAAACACATTTTTCGTTATTCTTTCTGCTTTTTCTATTATGCTCAAGAAATTCTTCTATATTCTGAGTGTATTCATTATAATATTCTACACTGTTTTCTGTATTTCTTTTAAAGCTCCATATTGATCATTTTGATCTTTAATACGTTAGAAGTGCATTTTCTGAGTCAAGGGATGTAGGAGTCTACTTTTATATTTGCCAATTAGCAATCTAATTAGCCCACCCATAGTAATTCAGCCCATTCCTACTGGTAATACCGTGTCCATTCCTACAAGCTCCCCTTTATGGAAGGATCTGTGAGGATTAGTCCAGTCTATTTCAGTGGTCTGTGTACCTAGTCTTAAACAACAGTCTTTTAATTACCAGAGCTTTAAGCAGTGTTGATATCTGATGAAGCATATTCTCTTTTCTTACTCTTCTTCTAGATAAATTTGTTTAGGAAGGGACTTAAGGGGAGGAGGCAAAGCCATGCAGGAAAGCCACAGCAGAAGGCAACAGGTGTCAGTGAGCATACAGAGCTGAGGCAAGGATTCAGTTACAACCAGCAGGTGTACAAGTACCTTACAGAACAGACACATGACTGCTTCAAGTTGCTGGCGACTGCTGCTGAATTTTATCATTATAGCATGTCACAAGCAGGCAGGGATAAGACCAACATTTCATTATAGGGCAAACCACAGAACAGCTAAATTCCCATGTAGTGAAGACCAGGAATAGGATTCTTATTGGTCCTTGAAGGCCAACATTAGGTCAACTGTCCAAAATACCATTCTCCAAGCAAGGCTGGTAGGAAATCCTGGGGAATCCTGCATTCGTGTAGGTGATCTCAGCATTTAGAGAAGTGGTTCTCAGTACTGGTTGCACATAGGAATCACTTAAAGAGCTTTTGAAAAGTACTACTGTCCAAGCCACACCCTTGTCCAATTAAGTCAGAAACTCTTAGGGTAGGATTTCAGAGTGAGTACATCTTTTTAAATATTATATTTATTTATTCATGAGAGACACACAGAGAGAGGCAGAGACAAAGACAGAGGGAGAAGCAGGCTCCATGCAGGGAGCCCGATGTGGGACTCGATCCCAGGACACCAGGGTCACACCCTGGGCTGAAGGCAGATGAACTTAACCACTGAGCCACCCAGGCATCCCTGAGTATGTATATATTTTTAAAGCCTCTGACAATTCTAATGTTCTGGCAGTATTGACAACAGTTTTAGTGTCAAGTCAACTATGGGTCTCAGTCTGGTTTGGAATAATTGACTAGACAGGAAGGAGACATTTCTAGGAGGCATTCAGAAGCCTAAACACATCCATGGCAAAAGTTGGGGGCAGTGATACTAGGGGTAGGACTACAAATGGTGGCTTGAAGGTAATTGTGTAGGTCATGCCACTAGATAAGGCTACTCTTAATGTAGCCTCGAAGTGCCATGAACCCAGGGAAGTTAGTTATGGTTGTGCATCAGATGCTTTAACCTAGAAAAGAGTTCCAAAAACACAGGGCAAGTTTGGCAATATTGTGTATTCCGGTGCCAGTGCTATGTCTACTTTGTTGCCCTGTCCATGACAGGATTCCAGATAATCCAAGGTAGTTCTCCATCTCTTCTACAACCTGGACAGAAGGAGTAAGACAGGGAAGTGGAGGCAAATACCTTCCCTAAAATTAATAGACAGATCCCTTCTGCTCTTACCCTCTTGGCCAAAAATCAGTCACATGGTCCTACCCACGTATTAGAGTCTGAAAAATATATTCAGGGCAGTCATGAGTGTAGCTAAAAGGAAGAGTACACAGCAGATATCAGAAGCCAACGATCAACTTTTCATAACAGAAGTGATTGGGAAAGTAATATGTTTCAAATATGGATTTGAATCCTTGATACAGTGGTTGCTACCATCGCAAACTTCTAATTGTAGAGGGAACAATAGATGAGGACACGTGGAGGGCACAATGTCGTAAATGCCACTCTGAGAAGAGGCAGTATTATTAGGTCAGTTTTTCCCTTGAACTTGGTAAATTCATAATTACCAAAATGTATCTGTGGTTGAGTAGGTCTCTCATTTGATTTTCTCCTTGGAGAAGTGCCTGATTCTATGCTTTGAACATCTTGTAGTGCCTGAAAGTGAGAGCTAACATGCACGCATACACACACGCACTCATGCATACATACTGATGATGAGCATATGTCAAAGGGACAGTAGAGCCAACTGAAAGAGTTGGGTAATGGTCAAACCCAGACAATTTGAAGAACAAAATAAATAATATAATAGTCTGTAACAATAAATATCCATGATTCCACACTGATACAACTAAGTGACTGAATAAGCCACCTAATGGGGGAAGACAGGTAGATCTCTCATGCAGAAGAATTCAGAATAATTTAAGCGTCTACTTTACCCAGAGGGAGGTGGACCGTAACTCTCCTTTTCTTAAGTTTGGGACACACACAGAGTGACTTATTTCCAAAGAGCCCAGTGTGGAAGAGGAGGGGATAATAAGTTTAGAGTGGAGATAACTGAACACGGGATCTCAGCCAGTTGTCAGTTTACATCAATAGTAATGAATCGTGTTGATAGTGATAAACCATGCTGGTCCTTTTTCAACAGGAATGCATCAGCTACTTTGTGTTCACATGATTCTCATTAGCCAATTCAATTTACATGAATTTTTGTTTATTATTCATTTGAGGGAGAGAGAAGGAGTATGTGCGCATGAGCAGGGGGAGGGGCAGAGGCAGAGAGAGAAGCAGATGCCCCGCTGAGCAGGGAGCCTGATGTGGGGGCTCCATCCCAGGACCCCAGGATCATGACCTGAGCCCAAGGCAGATGCTTAACTGACTGAGCCAGCAGGCATCCCTCAATTAAATGAATCTTAGCAATTCTACTGGATCGAGGTCTTGATAGGATGTGGTGAAAATAGTACGCTACCTCTGTGGTCTTCCTCTTGAAAAGCCTTAATTAACTCCCATCGAATCATGGGAAAAATAGCATCAGACAAATCCAGAACTCTTCAATTCACCTGGCCACTTCTCTTCGAACCTGCCAAGGTCAATTAAACTGAAGAGCTGCGAACTGCCAGGAGAGGCTGGGCTAGTGACCCCCATCTGTGATGTGGTTTCTTGGATGAGACTACACAACAGAAAAAGAACACTAGTTGAAAACTAAGAGAATATGAATAAATTATTGGCTTTCACCAATAATGATAAAAACGATGACAAACAACTGGCTAGACACATCATGCATGCTAGAATAATAGAGAATTTAGAGGGAAGGAAAGGAGTATTTCACTTTACTGTGTGTAAATCACCTACGAGATAAGGTGATTTTGCAATAACGCTTGTTTTTCTTTTGGAAGGTAAAGAACTTAGAAATGTGTATTTTTGAAAATGTTTTTATTTATTCATCTGAGAGAGAGAGAGAGAGAGAGAGAGAGAGAGCACAAGCAGGGGGAGAGGAAGAGGGAGAAGCTGACTCCTCGCTGAGCCGGGAGCGGGGTGTGCAGCCCTGAGATCATGACTCAGGCCAGAGGCAGACACCCAACCATCTGAGCCACCCGGGTGCCCCAAACTTTGAAGTGTTTAGTTTATCTTCTCATCATCCCAGTGAGTAGATGATCTCCTGTGTGACATGTGTCTAAATTCCTTGGATAGTGGAAAGGGCTCCACGGAAGATAACAGGAACGAGTAAGAGTATTTGTAGATTCCACGTAACTTTTGGCGACTTTCAGTTCTTTTGCCTTATCCCTAAAACACCACCGTAGTGTGTCTATGGAAGTAAACATCTTTTCCATGATTTGAAGCATATTGATGGTTATTATCATACCTGGTAAGATAAATACAGTTCCAAATGAAAAAACAAAACAAAACAAAAAACAAAACAAAAAAAACAAGCAATGGTGGTCCAGCAGGCAGTCCCCTTATCATTCTGTCAAGAGGCAGATTTAACTTCTGCCACTTTACCAAGCAGTGAGTTCCTTTCTCCACAGCCTGGGCTTAACGATGGCATTGATCAAAATGTAAATTTATGTTGATTTATCAAGACATGATGATTGTAGTGATAAGCCTTCATGATTGGTACTTCCAAAGTAAATGTACTGAAATGATAAATGTGTGTTTCCCTGGCCACAGAAATGGATTTTGCTCCGCCGTTAATGTTTCATATAACCCAAGTTCATTAAGCAGAACTCAGCTAATGACATCATGAATTTGTTTCATTTTATCAAATTGCATTAATTAGGGAAATGTGCTGAATGTTGATTGTAAAGAAATGTACTCTTTTTTTCCTTGGAATAGGAAAGAAAAAACAAGGTAATTGGATTAATTTGTCCTTTTTTTTTTTTTTTTAAACCTCCATTAGCCAGGATTGTGAAGATCCTTTCTCAACACGAAAGCATGAGCAATTTTGTGTTAACATGATTCTCATTAGCCAATTTAATTGTAGGAATTTTAAGTGAGAATTTTGCTGGACCAGTGCCAGATTCTGAAAATCATATTAAACACTGTATCTCCAGGGGATTACGCATTTGATAGTGAAAGCCTGAGTTTTCCTATAATGGTGAAAAAGAAAAAAAAGAAAAAGAAAAAAAAAGAAAGAGAAGGAAAGGAAAGGAAAAGAAAGGAAAGGAAAGAAAGGAAAGGAAAGGAAAGAAAGGAAAGGAAAGGAAAGGAAAGGAAAGGAAAGGAAAGGAAAGGAAAGGAAAGGAAAGGAAAGGAAAGGAAAGGAAAGGAAAGGAAAAAAGAAAAAAAGAACTGAGTTCTTTCTTCCTGGTTCTATAAATTATATATGTTTGGTCTATTGTATCATCCTTCAGCCCCTAAAGCTTATAACAATATTGTGTCCTTGGAGTTTTGTTTTTGATCACAGTGCGCTACAGGGTCCATATGATTCATAGTGATTTGTGAGAGCCGTTTAAAATATTGTTGTACTGTGCTTAATTATGAGAATAGATTATCCCAGAAGTTTAAAATCATATCATTTGCATGTAATTGTGTGTGTTTTCTAGGTTGGAAGGAGGGAGTTTTCTTTAATGAGAAAACATGAATCTTTTGTTGCCTTTATTCCCCCAAGAACTTAGTTCCCGTTTGTGTTGGAAAACACACTTTATGAATTCTGCAACACACAGCCTAACAGTTGTTCTGTATTTCTAACCCGGAGAGTGCCTCCCCAGTGGGGCGTCAAATAGACCACACCTGTTAGAAGCAAGTGCCTTCTGGGGTCAATGCTGAAGTCACGTTCATGCTTCAGCTCTGAGTACCAAGAAGAAGGTAGTGATTGTTTCATGCACATGAGCGGCGCAATCAGAAATCAGATAAGTAAATAAAATGGCTGTTTTCATAGAAAACTATTAAATATTATATAGGTTCATGTATGGACACGTATGTGTGTATGTGCACTTATAGAGTTAACTGTCAAAGGATCTCTCATTAGTCTTTTTGCTATTTTAGGGGGAAGGATTTAATAAGCATATGATGAAGTATTTTTAAAAATGCATGGATAATTTTCAATTTAAAATTCATTGGATGCATTGGATACCTAAAGATTTATACCATGAACTAAAGACATTGGCAATCTCCTCTCTTTGTAGAATGCAGTCCACTTATCTATAAAATAGCTCATTCCCACCTTGATAGCCTATGACTCTGTGATGTAAAGATTAATCACATCCCACCATTTTGGTCATCCTGAATCAGCTGCATCAACAACCTTTTATTATTCTATCAATAGTGTCAATTCATCAGTCTTTATGAGAAATAAAAGAGAAGTGCATCATTCAGTGCACGGATATTTATTATTTATCCAAATGGAAGTAGTACTCTTCTAGCAATTTTAGAGAATGAAGTTAGAAGCTGTAGCTGCCAGCGATAGAAGGATCTAAACACTTCATCACTTCATCTTCAGGAGGTAGAAAATGAGGAGACAGGGATTTGCATGTAATGACACAGGTGAAGAGTGATAGGGGTAGAATTTAAACTTCCTGAACATGGAGCTTTTGCTCTCTCTCTCCCTGAAACTTTAAGATATTTAAAGAAGTGTGAGTTCATCTAACATTAGACACAAATAAAGATAATAAGCATATTTAAATCATTTACTTGCTTTAAAAATTATTTTGGAATAGTTTTATATTTATGGAGATTTGAGGCGATAGGACAGAGAGAGTTTTAATGTACCCCACACCCAATTTTTCCCATTATCAACATCTCCTATTAGGACACTACATTTTTTTTTTTTTATGGCTAATGAACCAGTATTGATGTGTTGGTATTAATTACAGTCCAGACTTCATTCTGATAGCTCTAAGTTTTAAATATTTCTGTTCCAGGATTCCAACCAGGAAACTATGCTGCATTTAGTCAAAATGTCTCCTTAGGTGATCGTATGGCAGTTTCTCAGACTTTCCTTGCTCTTGACAACGTAGAGTTTTTGAGGCATATGGATTAGTATTTTGGAGACTGGCCCTCGGTTGGATTTGTCTGATGTTTTTCTCATGATTAGGCAGGTGTGGTGGGTTTTGGGGAGCAAGACCGTCATAGCTATAGGGCCATGTTTATCTCTTTGATGTTGACCTTCACCACCGGGCTGAGGGAGTTTTTGTCACGTTTCCCCACAATAACGTTATTCCCCCGACCTGCATTTTCCATGTTGTTTACTTTGGAAGGAAGTCCGTCTGTGTGGCCCCATTTAAGGGATGGTATGATATGCTCTACCTCCTTGAATATATTTTTATGACATTTGGAATTTTGCAGAGGAGCCCTGTAGGTTTTTTTTAGTTTTGACAGTTTGTTGCTCTAATTATCTCATGATTGGCCATCAGGATTTTGTGCAGGTGGTTTCCATGTCCCTTTGACTCGCCTCAACAATTTAGAATTTCTTTTGGGTACGTTCTTACTCTCTGCTCTATAAAATGTTCCAGGCTCATCTCATGTAAGTCCTGCCTCAGCCCTAGAATCACCTATTTGTCCCAGAACCATGGTTCCTTTTATGGGATGATACATTATAAACCAGTGTCCGGGCACTAGTGGTCCTCATTGCTAGTGGGGTCACATTGCTACTCTGTTCATTCTTTCACTAATACCATGCTCTCTTGCATAAAGCTGTCTGGAATAATGTCACGTTAGGGTAGGTCTTGAATTTAGGTAGGATCTTTCAACTGTTGTGCTTTCAGAATATGTTGGCTGTCTGGGGGCTTTGCTTTTCCATGTAAACTTTAGAATAAGTTTGCCAATATCTGCAGAGTAGCTTGCTGAGATTTTGAGTGGGATTGGATTGGATCTATAAATAAAAATGGGGATAACTGACATCTTAAAAATAATGACTCTTCTGGGACCCCTGGGTGGCTCAGTTGGGTGAGCATCTGCCTCTTGATTTTGGCTCGAGTTAAGATCTTGTGGTTCTGAGTTCGGACTCTGATCTTGGTGGCAAGTGTGCTTGCGATTCTCTTCTTCTGCCTTCTCCCACCTTCTCTCTCTCTCTCTTTCTCTCTCCCTATCTGTCTCTCTGTCTCTCCATATAATTAAATAAATCTGTAAAAAATATTGACTCTTTTAATACATGAGCATGGAAACATGGAGTATCTCTCCATTTATTTAGATTGTCTTTGATTTCTTTAATGAGAAATTTGTAGCTTTTTATAGATAGAGCTTATCTATATTTTGTTATATTTATACCTGAGTATTTCATTTTACTTGGTGTGATTGCAAATGTTTTATTTTTTAATATTAAATTCTAGTAGTTCATTGTTGGCATGTAGGGAAGCGATTAACTTTTGTATATAAACTTTTTGTCTTGTAAAAGATAACAAGATATCTTGTACCTCATATCCTTACCTTGCTTTCCTTGCTTATTAGTTCCAGAAGTTATTTTGCCAATTGTTTGGATTTTCTACATAAACAAACATGTCATTTACTGTTTTACATCTCCATTTATTTATTTCCTTTAATTTTCTATTGCACTAGGTAGGACTTCCAGTAGATGTTGGATTAAAGTATGAGAGAGAAACATCCTTACCATGTTTCTCAAAATGGGAACGTGTCCAGCTTCTTGCTGGTGTCAGCTGAAAATGCATCATGGTATGGTGCAAGCTGAAAGTATATTAAGGATGTTCTTAAACAAGTTGGAGAAGTTCCTCATTACTTTTAGTTTGCTGAGAGTTTTTATTAGGAATGGCTATTGAATTTTGTGATACTTTTTCTGAAGCAATTGATGTGATCATATAATTTTTGTTCTCCTGCCAAATCCTGTTGATGTAGTAAAACATCATTTTTGATTAATGAACCACTATTGGATACCTTGTCAGAGTGTAAAATTAGTTTTATACATTTTTTGGATTTTATTTCCTGGTATTTTGTTGAGCATTTTACATAAGTGTTCATGAGAGATATTAGTCTGTTCTTTTCCTGTCTTAGAAACTGAGCTTGATACAGTGTGAATGTCTCTCAAAATTAGAATGTGTTACTTTTGCTTCTAATTTCTGAAAGATACTGTGGAGAATTGATCATCATCCTTTCTTTTTAAAAATATTTGGTGGAATTCACCAATGAAATGTTCTGGCCCTCATGCTTTTTATTGTTGTTGTGGTTGAAATGTTTAATTAGCGAGTTTGATTGCTTTAGTAGACATAGATCTGTCCAGATTATTCATTTCTCTTTGAGTGAGTTGTGATAGTTTGTGCCTTTCAAAGAATGGTCCTCATCTAAGTCATCAAAGCCTTGGGAATGGTTTTGTTCATAATATCCTTTAGGATGCTTTCAAGGTACATGGTATCAGTAGAGATCAGTAGAAATATCTCTTTCATTTCTGACACGGTAACTTTTATCTTCTCTTTTTTTCTTGGTTAGCATGGCTAAGAGGTTTGTCAATTTTACTGCTCTTTTCAAGGAACAACTTTTATTACACACTGATATTCTCTGTTGCTCCCTTGTTTTCAATTTTATTTATATCTGCTTTGATTTTAATTATTTTTCCTGCTTTCCTGTAAGCATAAGTTGATCTTCTTTCTCTAGTTTCCAAATAAAGGAAGTTTATGTTAATAATTTTAGATATTTTCATTTTACTTATTTATTGATTTATTTGAGAAAGAGAGAGAGTAGGAGTGGGAGCGGAGGAGCAGAGGGAAAGGGAGAGAGGGCATGTTAAGCAGGTTCTACACCCGGCATGGAGCCTGACATGGAACTTGATTTCTGGACCCTGAAACCATGACCTGAGCAGAAATCAAGTCAGACAACTGACTGAGCCACCCAGGAGACCCTAGATATTTTTATTTTTTAATATGCACAGTTATACTACAAATCTCCCTGTGCACACTGTATTCAATATACATATTTTGATCATTTTTTATTTTCAGTTACTGCAAAATATTTTAATTGACCTTGCGACTTTTTCTTTGACCAATGTCATTTAGGAGCGTGTTGTTTAATGGGGTGCATTCAGTTGGTTAAGCATCCAACTCTTGATCTCAGCCGGGGTCTTATCTCCGGGTGGTGAGTTCAAGCCCTGTGGTGGACTCCATGCCAGACACGGAACCTACTTAAAAGAACTGTACTTTTTTAATATCCAGATATTTCAGGATTTTCCAGTTATCTTTATGCTATTATTTTTTTTTTAGATTAGTTCCACTGTGGTGTGAGAAGATACTTTGTATGATTTCTACTCTTTTAAATTTAAGATGTGCTTTGCAACCCTTACTTATAGCTATTTTGGTGAATGCTCCATATGATCTTAAGAGACATGTATTTTCTTGTTGGAGGATAGAGTGTTCTGTAAACATCATTTAGATGAAGTTGAATGACACCGATCTTCAGGTCATCTATTTCTTTATTGATCTTTTTGGCTTTTGGATCTGCCATTTCTTAAAAGAAGTCTGTTGATATCTCCTACTGTAATAGTGTCTATTTCTCCTTTTAATTCTGTAAAGCTTTGCCTCATCTATTAGGCACTCTGTTATTAGATGTACATTTGTTTAGGTTGTTACATATTCCTGGATGAGTGATCCTCTATGTCATATGTAATGTCTTTCTTTATCACACAAGTCATGTCATTTTTGATTAATGTTAGCATGATATATCCTTTTACTGTTTATCTTTTAGTATTCGTCTAATGATTATTTATATTTGAAGTGAATTTCTTGTAGACAACTTTAATTGAGCTCAATTTTTTGTTTGTTTTTTTAGTTTTTTCTTCTGTTTTGTTTTTCTTCTTTAAATCCTTTAGGACAATCTCTGTTTTTTCATTGCTATATTTAGAACATTCACATTTAAAGTAATTATTCTTCTGTTTGGGTTAATAACTACTATGTTTGGAACTGTTTTCTGTCCACTGCATTTTTTTCTTGGTTTCTTTTCCCCTTCGTTTTCTCTCTTCTCTGAGTTTAATTGGGCATTTTATATGATTTTACTTTTTTTCTCTTAGCATATCAAGTATGCTAAGTCATTTTTAAAGTCAGTTTATTGGTTTGCAACATGCATTTGTAACTAATTTAAGTCCAGCTACAAATAACATTATATTACTTCATGTTAAGTTAGGTATCTTTAAAAAGAAATTGTATTTATTTATTTAGGAGAGTTGGAGAGAGGCAAGAAGAGGCAGAGATGGAAGAAGCAGGCTCTCCACGGAGCAGGGAGCTTGAGTGGGATACAATTCCAGGACCTGGAATCGCTGCCAGGGCCAAAGGTAGATGCTTAACCCACTGAGCCACCAGGTACCTTGTAAGGCAGCTATCTTACAACATATTATTAATAGCCAATCCCTCCCTCTGGTCTTTAATGGCATTGTTTCATTCGTTTCACTCATTGATATGCTATGATTACTATTATTATTATTCTAAATAATTATCTTTTAGAAAAAATAATAATATTGTATATAACTTTCATTGATTTCCTCTCTATTGGGCTTCCTTGATTTATGTAGATTCAAGTTTCTTGCTTACATCATTTTTCCTCTCCTTGTGAATTTCTTTTAACATTTCTTATAGGACAGATCTACAATGATGAATTCCTTCAGTTTTGTTGAAAGAAGAAAGTCATCATTTTTCCTTGTTTTCTGAAGAATCATTTCACTGAGTATAGAATTCTCGTTTGGGGAGTATTTAATCTTTTCTTTCAATATTTTAAGTATTTTTTTTTCATTCTCCTCTTCCTTACACAGTATTTGATGAGAAGTACTCTAATTTTTACCCTTCCTTTAGTGAGTAGATCGCTTATTTTTCTGCTTTCAAGGTATTGTCTTTGTTTTCATTTTCTTGTATTTTAAATGCAGAATGCTGATGTGTACATTTTGATAATAATCCTGTTTGAAACTGAGTCTCCATTGGTAATGACAACAATGTTTGGTATCATTAATTTAGGAAAGTTCTTAGCCATTATTTTGCCAAATATCCTTCTACTTTATTGTTTTCCTTCTTTTTCTATTCTAAGTAATGATATGTGACATTACACCTTTTGAAATTGTCCCACTTTTCTTGGATCTTGTGTTTAATCTTTTTTTTTCTCTTTGGGTCTTAGTGTGGGGATTTCTATTGGCATGTCTTCAAGTTCATTGACTCTTGTCTTGACCATGTCCAGTCTTCAGATGTGACACTCTTCAGTTTTGTTAGAGTGTTTTTGATTTCTAGTATATACTTTTGATTTGTTTCGGAGTCTCCATTTCTCTTACATTTCTTGTAATGTTTGTCACTCTTGCATGTTGTCCACTTTTTCCATCAGCACCCTTAGCATGTGAATTATAGTAATTTTAAATTTTGTCTGATAACTCTGAAATATCTCATACCCAAATCTGAGTCTGTTTGATGCTTTTCTTGTCTCTTCAGCCTCTTAGCCTATCTTGTAATTTTTGTCAAAGGCTGAACGTAATGTATGGGGTAGTAGGCCTGAGGTCCAGTAGGCCTTCAGTGTTTATCTAGGCTGGGAGTTGGTCCGTGTTTAATGTTTGCCATTATCAGAACTCCTAGAACCTCTTATTCTTCCAGTGACCTTGTCTTTGTGTCATTGTTGAACTTGAGATTCTCTTAGAACTCCTGCTCAGATAGCATTTGTATTTTGTAGCTTCCCAATGGCAATCCACTGTTAGAGTGGATTCCTGTTGGTGTGACAATGAGATATGGGAGAGGGAAACATTGTATAATATTATGATTATAGCTTACTCCTTTAGTGGGCCGGTGTCTTGGGGCTGTGATCTTTACAAGTATTTCTTCCACCAACAGCTTTTATTTTTAACCCCTTCTGTGAAATAGGAAGTCTAGAGGGTGCTGCTTCAGAGCAGTTCCCTTCTCTCAGCTGGTATAAAGCTCTTGTAAAGTCACTTCCCTGCTGAGTAGGCCCATTTGTGAAGAATGCTCTGGATGAATTTCATAAAGATTCCCCACCCCCATACTGCCAGAATCAGGAGGGGATGTTTCTCTGATCTTCACAAGAATATATTGTGTTTTCTGGAGATTATACCCACAGAAGTTTATTTTTAAAGTCTGTAGCCCCTGTAAGTTTCTCTCTCTGAGGCTAGTATAAATTTAGCCTGCAGAAAATGATTAAAATTGTTATTTAACATTTTTTTCCAGTTTATGGATTAACAAAGCGTCTGTTCCAGTGGAGCATGTATCTCCGGCAACTCTCTAGATTTAGCTGCCCTTCCAGATTTGGAGCAGGAGTGGGTTTCAATTCACTGATGTATCCAAGAATAGGTCATCAATTACTAGTTCATTTACACTTTTCTTGTTGTAAGAATGAGAATGACAAAAAAAAAAAAAAAAAAAGAATGAGAATGACAAATTCCAAATTATTTTACATATTGGTGCTGAAATGAGAAGTCTGAATAGTTTAAAAAATACATGGTTTTTGTCATCCTTCTTTGGACTTTTCTCTGTAAGGACTTTCTTATTATATATGAAGGTATATGTGTGCATTTCTTCAAAGATATTTTTTGAGGATTCTGTTAGAGTCTTAAAGCAAAAACAATAAATGTTATCAGGGGAAATTCATAAAAAATGATACCTGGCATTTATGTATCATATTACTATTTATAAATCCCTCTCATGAATGCTCACACAGTTCTGCCCTTGGGGCTGAGCAACTATTTATCTTGGATGCCTGGACCCTTCTTGACTGCTGTTTTGTGTCCTGATTTTCTGACTCCTTGTGCCGTTTCTGGACTTGGGAGAAGCACCTTACCAGATGATATAAAATCTGGCTTCCCACACAGTGCCAAAGAGCCAGAAGATGTCACCTGGAAATGCATAAAAACTTTGCATATCAGGAAATATGAAGAAAGGGCACAACTGACAGGCACACTTCTCTTCCTCCTCCCTTCTGTAGACTGCTCCAAGGCATAGTTCCTCCTCCCTCCCATGGACTGCCCCCAGGCAAACTTCCTCTGTGTAGTTTATTTGGAGACATCAGGCGGCCAAGCAGAAAGCACCTGCAGGGTGATAAACAGTGTCTCTCTCAGATCGCTGTGGTGCTGTGACCAGCAGGTAACAGGGCACCTCGAGTTCTATCCTAGCTGTGCCCACCTCATCTCCCCTTTCTTCATTAACATTGCCCCAGAATCCTAGCTCCCAAACACAGTATTCATAATTATTATCTATTTGCCTCAGTCTTTCTGGGGAACCTGAGTGAAAATGACCATCACTGAGTTAATAATGTCAGATTTTGCTGGATCTTTGAAAAAGCCAAGTAAGAGTGGGAAGGGGGCCTTCCTTAATATTTTAACTTTTATACCTCATTATTTTGTATGTATTCAAGCCTTAAACAGACATTTCCCCTGTCCTTGAAAATTTTCAATCCTGGTCTGTGTTTATTTTCTCCATTCATAATCCTCTAAGAATAATTTGAATATTTAATACCCATTAAAATATTTTTTTCTAAAGACCTAGCTTTTGAGTTCTTCAGCCTTTCTGCCGATAATTGTGTTCTCTATGATTCTTCAGCCATTCTTTCCCATTGCCATAACATGGCATAGGTTTTGTAAAAATAAATTTAATCTCCCTATAATCTCCACTTAAAATGTTTTAGGCTTTGAGCAGCACTACATATTTCCAGCTTCATTTGTTTGATTCCAACAATTTTTCAGTTTCTTCTGTACCTGCATCTATTGTTCTCCCAATTTCTCACTGTTCCCCACTATTACCTCTTTGTGGTTCTCACCTTTCTACTTAAATGCCACAATTGATCCTTATTATCACCTTCTTGCGATCAATATTGATCCCATTTCCTGCTCATATTTCAAAGGCCACCTTGGCACCAGCATTGGCTACATCCAAATATCTGCCTTCTCTATACGTACCTGCACATGACTGGGGAGAAATGCACCTCCATGCTAACTAGAATGACTCTAAATCATGACTGTTATCCCCAGTGGACTCTTAAGATCGACTTGTGGTTCCTTTCCCTCATACTATCATTCTTCTCTTCTCATAAATGACTATTTCTTCTCTATAGCTTTTCCTCTTTGTATCCATCCTGCTATCTCATGATCACCTCCACCTCCCACTTAGATTCTGCGCTCTCTCACCAACAACAAGAAACAATACTAATTTTTCCCTAACTCCTTTTTTTTAAAAGTCATTTTTGCCGTTCTATCAAAGCAAAAGTTGCTCCAGCCAAACTTAGACAGTCAAGGAACAATTTATTCCAGACTATTGCAACAGAGGAAAGAGACCAGAACTCAGCCTGAGCTCAACTCTACCTAAATTCAGGGTGGGAGGGTTTTTTCTTCCCCCATTTTATTTTATTGATATACAACAAGCTAATAATTAATGTATACGACTCGATGAGTTTAGAGATAAATATATACCTGCTCTTGACCATTTCTTTCCTCCTAAAATTCTTAGGTTGACCCTAACCCTCAGTGTGATATTTGAAACTAAGGTATTTGGGAGGTGATGATGTCCTGAGGGTAGAGCTCCCATGAGTGTGGTAGTCCCCTTATCAAAAAGCCCCTAGAGAGCTCCATCCCTACTTCTGCCACATGAGGACACAGTGAACCATAAGGCAGGACCTCATCAGTCACTGGATCTACTGGAGCCTTGATTTTGGATTTTATAGCTTCCAGAATTGTGAGAAATAATGTTGTTTAACCACCCAAACTAAGACGACAACACCCATGCAACCATCACCTCTATCCATGCCGTAAACCTGTCCATCATCTCTAGTTTTCATTGGCTCTCTTATTTGTTATTATTGTTTTGTGAGGAGGGTTTTTAAGAGCTGGTATTGGGAGATCATAGGCTATGTTTACTTACTGGCTTTATTTAAAGGTAAAGTAAAATTTCTCTGTGACTTGAGGTAGTTTTGAAACTTGGAGCAAGTGAGCACTGAGGTTAGGCTGCCACAGAAACTGAGAGATGGGGGTGCTGTGTTCCCTAATGATTACATTTCAAAGGATGGGCCTTAGGTACTTGAGACATATATTACTGGGTTGCAAGTCTGGCAAGAGTCTTTTAAAAAGATTTACATAAATTTCAAGGGAGCAGAAGGCAGTAAACAATTTATAATTATAGGTTTTCTGAAATAAATGCTCTAAGAAAAGGGATGTCATGTCATAGAGCTAAGAAGAAACCAGTGTAAAGTAGACTCATGATGAGGGGAATGTTAAGGCCATCCTGCTCAGTTCTTTTATCTATCTATCTATCTATCTATCTATCTATCTATCTATCTATGTATCTATCTATCTATTTATTTATTTATTTATTTTTATTTATTTATTTTTATTCGTTCATTCGTTCATTCATTCATTCATTCATTCATTCTTTCATTCATGAGAGACAGAGAGAGAGAGAGAGAGAGAGAGAGAGAGAGAGAGAGAAGCAGGCTCCACACAGGGAGCCCGACGTGGGCCTCCAGGATCACACCTTGGGCCAAAGGCAGGTGCTAAACTGCTGAGCCACCCGGGAATCCCCAGCCTTGCTCAGTTCTTGATGGAGTGGTTCACTTCAGCAGACACATTGCTATTCTACCATCTTACAACAAAGCTGTAGTCGCCCCCCAGGCTCTGCATCTTTCTTTGTCTACTGTGCCATTTCTCTACTGCCCTTGTAGCAAAACTACTTGAAAAGTTGTATTCTTTCTGGTTTTCATTCCTCTCCTCTTATTCTCTCTTGAATCTAAATTAACATCTTCCTTCTCCTGTAGTTAAATTGATCTTGTAAAGATCATCGGTCTAAGAGAACTATAAAACTTAACGTTTGAATCTTGACATTTAAAATATAAGGGGTGTTAAGGTAACTAATTGGCTTTAACAGATCTTCTACAAGCAGAGATCAGATCTATTCCAGCAAACCAGTATGTGTGCTGAGCCAAAACATCATTGCCACGTGCCTAAGTCCAATAGTCAACTGTTAGCTCTCATCTTAATTGACCCAATAGCAGAATTTGATCCATTTTTTTTTCTTTTAAATCAGGTTTTTTGCTTGCCTTCTGAGCTACCCACATTGTCTGGGACCTCATCCTCCTTTTCTGGACTGACTTGTCTTTCCTTGTCTCCTTTGCTGTCTCTCCTTATCTTTTTATTACTCAAAGTGACATTAACCAAATTAAATTTTATAATTATGGAATTGCACATAGCCTGTGCTGCCCCGTGTAGTAGCCACTAGCCATGCATGACGCGTGAGCAGTTGAAATGCGGCCGTTGTGACTGAGGAACTGAAATTTTAATTTTAACTCATTTTACTTAATTTAAATTTAAGGAGCCCCAAGCATAAGGGCTGGCATGTTGGGCAGGGAGGCTCTAAGTGATGGTGCACTCCAGGTCTGTCCCTGGCATCTCCTTTTCTCCCTTTTCACTCCTTAGGTCTTCCTCTCTCAGGGCTTGAAACATCACCAGGACACTTCCTACCACCACTTTGTTTTAAACACCAGTGAAAATTTCCCCCTCTAAATTCCAGATTTATAGAGGTGATATCTTCACTTGGAATTCTAATAAATGTCTCAAACTTGGCATGCCACAAATTGTGCCCTTCCCCCTGCCCTCTACCCCTCTCATCCATCCTCATTAAGGAAATAGTAACTCCGTCTTGCTAGATCCTCAGGGGAAGAGCATTGGGGTCATCTTGGATTTAATGTTACTCTCATACATTCAGCCTATTGGGGAAGCCTGTGGACTCTATTTTCTCTTTTAACTTCCTCATGATCTGCCCTGCTGCAACCCTAGTCCAAGCCACTATCGACTCTAGCCTTCCGTCCCCCACATTTCCCCATACAACTTTCTACTTCTGTTCTTGGTCCAACCAGACCATCCCCCAAATAGGAGCTAGAGTGTTCTCTTCTTAGCACGCATCAGATAATGTCACTCCTCTTCTTAAGTCCCCCTGGCTCTTTCCCATGGTCCACAGTCCAGCTCTTGGCTCACATCTGATGCTTAAGTGTGTCTTCCCCTGGCCATCCTGTTCAAAATTGTTAGCTGTTCTCCATCCTCTCTGCTTTATTTCTATCTAACTTAGTGGTACTTTCTATGTCAGTTCTGTTTATAATCTGTGCTGCTGTCTGTAATATTAGCACCATGAGAGCTGGTCTGTTGAGCTGTTACTTCAATGATGAATCTCATGCACGGTTAGTGAATATACCAATGAACTTATTTTTACCCCCAAGGGAAATAGGAGTTTATCTCTGTGCAACTATTACCCATCATTGTTATTAATACTTGCTAAATTATTTTGCATTTTATATAAATTGGTTTTATTTTTTTAAAGATTTATTTATTTATTTGTTCATGATTGACATAGAGAGAGAGACAGAGAGAGAGAGAGAGAGGCAGAGACAGAGACAGAGACACAGGAGGAAGAAAGCAGGCTCCATGCCGGGAGCCCGACGTGGGACTCGATCCCGGGACTCCAGGATCATGCCCTGGGCCAAAGGCAGACGCTAAACCACTGAGCCACCCAGGGATCCCCTATAAATTGATTTTAAACTAGTCTTCTCAATCTTTAGAAATTCATGTGAGAGTCAGTTACTTTATGATTTTATTTTTGAAAAGTCAGCTTTTCAGTCACATAGCTTTTATCTCGATATTTTAATCACAGATCTGACATTCTCTGATGTGCTGCAGAGATAACTTTCAATTTTATCATACTATCCTCTACAGAGAGCACACAGTATGTGCATACTGTGTGCCAAACATAGTCCCAGTACCACTAAATGAGCTACTTTAAATGAACAATGGAATTCTGTGATGTTGAAGGAGTAAAATTTATGTTAGAAGCTGTGAGAATTAACAGCCAATAGTGGATAGAATAATTGTCCCTAATATTTTCATTTTCTTAGGTGCAAAGTGAATGAAGAGCCTCATTTCCATAACCACAGGCGATGGAGCCTAGGTGCTGTCACAAGTACAAAATTCAGGGAAGCAAAGTTTTTTTTTTTCTTTTAATATGTCAGCATTCACACGTTCCAGAAAGTGCAGTGCGTGCTGTCGCTGACAGCTTGATTGTGTTCAGTAGGTCTCCGGCCTTCCAAGCAGAAGGCGTGTGATGGGCAGCACCGGCAGCTGACTGGGTTGTTGTTGGCTGGTGCATATCTACATACTGCCCGTGCCTGTCTGCTGGGTAGGTGATGACCCTCGGAAAGGGTTAACTTTACAACAGAAAGCTATCTGAGTGGCCGCACACCCCTGAACTGATCACTGGATATTTTTTTTAAAATACTTGGAAGTAGATTCCACTCAGTCTCTTCACACTTATTGCAATACCTTTTCTCAGCTGCATCAGCATCCTGCAAGAACAGCAACAAGCTAGCTCTAGAGATGGTATTAAATGCTCTCTGCCCTCTCCTTTGACTTCTCTTCCACCCTATGGTGTTTCTTCTAGTCAAGACCTTCCTGAGACTCTCGTCAGACCTAAGTGGGCAGCACATTCGATGCTGAAAGCACCGTAGGATCGGTGATAGATTACCTGGGCAGATCAGTTCTCATTCTGCCTCTGCCAATTAGTGGCCAATTAGTGACTCTGGAGAATTGCAATTTCTCTGAACATCTCTGTAAAATAAATATATTGTCATCTTAGTTTCTGTAGGGATTAAGTGCAATGAATAATGTGGAAGTGCTGTACAAATACTAGTTATCATCAGCATTCACTTGCAAATGTCAATAACAATATATTTTCTCTAATGGAAAGGATATTCACTTTCAGTGAAATCAAGTTTAGGCTGAAGGGATGAGGCACTACACTTGGGGGGGGGGCGGGTCAGATAATAAATACCATAGGACAAGGACACTGAAGATTCTTTAGCACCTTTTATATCATGCATATCTGGAGATAAAATAAACAGCCTTATGTAGAACTCATATGTAAGTCCTAGAAGTGAATACAGTCAAAAAAGCTTGTCTCAAAGCCAAGGGGAAGCCGTCCTAGTCAAGACACTCAGTCATCTTACCTGGACTCGTTGTGCTGGGCATTTTCTATCTCGCTGTGCCATCATTTAAACAGAATGCCAGCTTTGGAAGTTCTCAAATGGGGAAAGAGATCTGGTGTGCTGCCTGTGTGCTTTTCTTCCCTTCATCACTATTGTAGGGCATTCATGGTTAGTCTGAAAGACATAAAACAGCATGTTGGAGCACACAGAGGGTTAATTTGAGTGGTTTTCCGGGGTTTTTTTGTTGTCATTGTTATGCTTTTGTGACATAAATGAATCCCTATTATGCTATTTGCTTGCCTTTGAACCAGTATTTCAGTACAGTAGAAAAAATTATAGTCTCCTACCATGCTCATTCACAGAGCTCTGTGCAGTTGGTAGGGACATGCACAATGGTGTTCACAGCTTCAGAAATGTTATGTAACAACTAGAGAAAGGCCTGCCCTCAAGCCACAGTGCATGTGCCTGCTGAGGCTGAGCTCTGCTCCCTGGGCTGCCCCATGTCTAAGGAGGAAGCCTTCTGTTTCTCCAAAAATTTCAACCACTTTAGAAAAGAACAGCCCTGCAATTTTCTGGGAGTTACCTCATTGTGTACTTTATCTCTCAGTTAAAGAGGGATTGAAGAGTGCTTCTACTAGGCACAGCCTCCTGTCCTATGTAAATTAAGTGTGAGTCTAGAGAGTGGTTTAGGCAATTGGATGACAGCACTTATTTTCGCTACATTACAGGTGATACTTGAGCTGGCACTCAGTGCTGTAAGGAATTAAAAA
The DNA here is from genome assembly GCF_018345385.1 of Vulpes lagopus. NCBI lineage: Eukaryota > Metazoa > Chordata > Mammalia > Carnivora > Canidae > Vulpes > Vulpes lagopus. Next base: position 2,841,932 of record NC_054827.1, read on the forward strand.
TAGGTATCATTGCTTAATATAAAATATCATTTTTTGGAAGCCTTCACATAGCCTTTTTATAGTTTAGAGGAATCTAAACTATAGATTTAGCATCTCAGAGGCTGAGAAAAACCTATGACTCACATTTCCCAACCACTGGCATCCAGCAGGCTACGGGGCAGCCAACACAGGCAGGTGATGCTGGCAAAGGCAAAGGCTGCAGATAATTAGAGAGTGGAAGTGGGAAGTAAGTGACCATTGCTTAAAAGTAGACCCTTTTCTCGAGTGTGTATGAGAGCGTTGGTGGGGGGGCGGGCGCGGGGAAGCAAGGTCTAAAAAGGATGGCTGCTAATTGCCACTGACATAAGAAGATAATGCCAATCCCTCTAAAGTTGCTTGAGTAGCAAGCCACAGAGCCAAGAGGGGAGAGCATGAGTCCAGCTCACACAGGTTATCATCTGCTTCACCATCGTGAAGCATGGCATCACGATCTCTGGCTTTGAACTTCAGCATGTGTTTTCTCGTCTACTCTAAAAGTCGTGAGATAACCCATTGTCTTCTCTGCAGGTATTTAGATGTATGAGTCTACATGTGACTCTATGTCCAGGGGGTGGCAGTGGGACATTCTGGGACAAGCACTGGGCTAGCTTCTCCCAATGCAAATGTGAAAGTTATGCTTCTTGCCCTCTAGAAGCACTGATGAGGGAACAAAATTTCTCCAGAATTACTTAGGAGAATGTGTTGAGACCATGCATGAGTAGGTTTGCAAGTTTTCTTTGAGGTCTTAGAGATGGCAGCACCAGGACGGTTCTGAACTTAGCATGAGCTAAGCCCATGGGTGAGCTGGGGGAGGGACTCATATTAGGTAATAGCTTGAACCTTTGGTGGCATGAACAAAAAGGAAGTACATTTGATTCTTTCTACTCTCATAACTTTCCAAGAGCAAAACATTTAACTTTTTCCTCAGTCTTATTAGTTGTTCCTTTGAACCAAATTATTTTAACGATGGAGGTAATTGCTGACTTTCCCCTCTGATGTCAGTCTCCATCTGCATAAATAGACTCCTCAAGGAGGCCTGAGCTCTATTTACCCTGTCGTAACATGGATCCCTCCTGCTGAAATATGAATCTCAGGTTTCACTAATTGCTCTTGTGATCATGCTGTCCTTGATTCCTGAATGTCAAGAAAAAGAAAATAATCAAAAGTAGAGTTTGTAAAATTCATATGTAATCTCTAATTGTCAAAAGATACAGGGCAGCCCAGTTGGCTTGGCAGTTTAGCGCCTGCCTTCAGCCTAGGGAGATCCTGGAGACCTGGGATTGAGTCCCGTGTCGGGCTCCCTGCATGGAGCCTGCTTCTCCCTCTGCATGTGTCTCTGCCCCTCTCTCTCTCTCTGTCTCTCTCTGTCTCTCTCTGTCTGTCTCTCATGAATAAATAAATAAAATCTTTAAAAAGATACAAAGATTTTATATGAAAATTTTAACTGTAAAAAATGCCTTTACCTCTCGTTCTTCTTCTGCCTTATAGTCTCTCTCTCTGTCTCTCTCTCTCTCTCTCTCTCTCTGCTGTCATTTTTCTTCCTCTCCCTCCCCTTCCGTTCATCTCCTCTTTGTCATCTTCCCTTTCTTCCTCTCTCTTATCTTCTCCTCAAGTTTGGTCAGGAACCATTAGATGGGACAGTGCAAGGCACATGTTCATTTCATAGGAAAGACTCGAAAATATTCGAGGTTGATGAAGCAGAGTCTGTAATTTCAAGAAGGAAAAAAAGTAGATAATTAAGTAGGCTCAACCAGAAGAAATGGCTGCATACTTTGAACCTAAAAAGTGCTACAGTATTAGGGAAATACAGAAAATAAAAATCTCAGAAGAGCAATGAATGTGGGGGAGTCAATCTCTATGTCACCATAGAGGCTTACATCCAGCAGCCTAAGCCAGCCTAGGAAAATCAGACAGAGGTCCTCTGCAGAAGCAGTTGTAAGCTAACGGAGGAGTTGGGACTGTCAACTGCACAAACGGTGGCGGGGCTGTGCTGCAGGCGCATGGTGCACAGGCTTCCAGGCTGTAAACACAGTAAAGAGAAGGAGGCATCTTACAGCTGCAGTGAATGGAGTGAGGAAGAGAACAGCGTGGAATAAGGCTGAAGGGGGGGTCAGAAGCTCGACCTTGCATGAAGAACTAATCAAGAACTTGCATGTTAAGAAAATTGCATGAAGAACTAATCAAGAACTTGCATGAAGACCTTGCATGAAGAACTAATCAAGAACTTGCATGTTAAGAAAATTGGGCTTCATTATAATTCTGGAAGCCTATTATTCTTTAGCCTTCAGTCTAACGATGATGCCTCCAGCTTTTGTATAACTGAAAACTATTTTCCCTTTAGCCACATTTTTATCTTGGCTACCAGACCCTGGTGTGATCCTCTCCTCCTCTGTAGATTTCATGAGAGTTCCCCTAGTTCCTCTTCTCTACAGAATACTGAAAGATTCAGTTTGTGAATTTTCATGACTACAATTTCCTTCTCTCTGTGTATGAGTCTATAAGTGGCATCACCTCTGATCGGGTACTCCCTGTCTCCGTTTACACCAACATTTTATTTTGTGATGCATATCATCTTCTAGCATACCATATAATTTACTTATTTAATATGTCCTATGTTTATTTCACCAAGTCAAATATAAAATCCGTAATCCCCCCCCCAAATACATATCTCTAGGGCCTACAAAATTGCCTGATATGCAGTAAGTGGGTATTTAAGAAATTATTTTCAAATGAGTGAATGGATACCAAAGGACAACTAGATATAGTTCCATTTCAGCTTTCTGTTTTTATGTCTAATAACATGTATCAACTAGATATTGCCATTCCTGTGATGAAAATCCATATGTCTAAGCTTTCATCCCTAGAGAATCTACTTTTATTCCACTGTGCAGTATCGTAATAAGGACCACTACCATTTGCCAAGTTGTTCAGTCTAAATACCTAGTGTAGGATCTTGACTCCGTTGTCTCTCTGGATGGCAACATCTAATCATATCCTGCTCATTCTCTCTCTCCTACACACCTCTCATATCTACACCCCCATGTTCATTCCACCACTACCATTCAATTCAGATTGAGAGGACACCATTATTCCTTGATCGACTACAGTAACCACCTACATCATCTGGATCAAGATGATACAAAGCTTTAATGCCAATTAATCTCATTTTACATCCCATCCAAAGCTATTTAAAAATATAAAGGGGATCCCTGGGTGGCTCAGCAGTTTAGCACCTGCCTTCAGACCAGGGTGTGATCCTGGAGTCCTGGTTTTGAGTCCCACATTGGGCTCCCAGCATGGAGCCTGTTTCTCCCTCCTCCTGTGTGTGTGTGTGTCTCTCTCTGTCTTTCATTAATAAATAAATAAAATCTTAAAAAAACAGTAAAAAAAATGTATAAAGTTGAATAAGGTATTCCAGCACTGTACCTTTCTATGTCGCTTAAGGGTTGCAAGATGGATATTACTGTTGACTAAGAAAGAGTAGCTTTCACAGGATGGTGGAGGCAGAATTTAGATTATACTGAATGGAGCCATTATAGGTTAAAAAAATTCAATAAACATAGGTAGCATTTCAAGAGCTTTTGCTCCAAATGAGAGTAGTGAGGGATGCCTGGGTGGCTCAGGGGGGTGCCTTTGGCTCAGGTCATGATCCCAGGGTTCTGGGATCAAGTCCCACATCGGGCTCCCCATGGGGAGCCTGCTTCTACTTCTGCCTATGTCTCTCTCTCTCTCTCTCTCTGATAAATAAATAAAATATTTTTAAAAAAGAGAGAGAGAGTAGTGAAATAGGGTGATAGATGAACAAGGAGATGGGTTCACATGAGGTAATTCTGAAAAAGTACAAGAATGATTTGTATATTGAGGAGGCCTAGGATACTGCTGAAAAAGCACAATAAGGACTTCATTTATTAGAATAAGCATCATGGAGTTCATTTGGCTTCTCAAGAACTCATTAGAGTGATGGGATCAGAAGGGAATGGTTTGAAGAGTAGGTGGTTTGGAATGAAAAATAGAATATTTGAAACTTAAGAAACTTGGATATAAAAAGAAGGTGGTATGTATCATGGTACCTGGAAGGGTATGTTGGATATGTTGGCTCAAAGGGATGTATGTCTCTGCATGTGTATTGTGTTCATCTTTTTAAGAAAGACAGATTATGGATTTATGATGAGCTATAAGTACATATAAATATAGAAGGCATCATTGTTAATGTAACCCTTTTTCAGAGTAAAGGAAGAAATAGTGCTCTAAATAAGGAAATGGAACCTGGTTTTAGTATCAGGAGAATAAAAAATGACTACAGCCAAAGTTGAAGACATCGGCAGGAGTGGGTACATAGGTAGGTAGGTAGGTAGGTAGGTAGGTAGGTAGGAAAGAAGAAGAAAGAAGAAAGAAAGAAAGAAAGAAAGAAAGAAAGAAAGAAAGAAAGAAAGAAAGAAAGAAAGAAAGAAAGAAAGAAAGAAAGAAAGAAAGAAGGAAGGAAGGAAAAAAGAAAGAGAAAGAAAGATAGATCAAGATAGAGTGAGAGAGACACACAGAGAGAGATATGATAGACTGCATTAATGAAGTGAGAAAATAAGTTGACTTCAGTTTTTCACAATAATACTGAATCAGACATCACTTAAGATGAGGAAACATCAAATGTTTTTAAAGAGAGGAATAAACAGTTTCTAAGAGTTTTGGACTATAAAAGAAGGAATTAAAAAAAAGGAATTGACATATAGTTGGAGGCAGTTTAGAGGTTCATTGTTATGTACTGGTGGTCCCCCACTTATGATGGTTCAAATTATGATTTTTTTTATATTAAAATGGTGCAAAAGTTCTATACATTTGGTAGAACCCATACTTTGAAATTTGAACTTTGATCTTTTCCTGGGCTAGTGATGTGTTGGAGATACTCTGTCTAGAGGCTGGGTGGTGGCAGCCTCAGCTCCCACTATCTACTACAAATATCCATCCCATTTTTCACTTTAAGTATGGAATCCAATAAGTCATGTGAGGTACTCAACATTTTACTATAAATTGGGCTTTGTGTTAGATCATTTTGCCCAACTGTAGGCTGTTGTGAGTGTTCTGAGCATGTTTAAAGTAGCTCAGCTGAGCTATGATGGTCGGTGGGTTAGGTGTATTGAATGCGTTTGCAACTTAAAATATTTTAAAGTTAGCATTGGTTTGTCAGGATGTAAAGCCAAGGAAGATCTGTACTTATAGTTAATATTTTACTGGTGGTGTTTTAGGCAAGGCACTTACTTTCGCAGACATTCCATATCTTCTCCCATAAAGTGAGAGCATTTGATTATATGATCTCGGTGATCCTTTACATTTCTAAAATTAACTTCAGGATTTGCATTTAAACTAGAGAGGCTTCCAACCTCAAAGTAATTCAGCTCACTTCATCAAATACAAGACAGTTATGTTATAATAGCTTTGACATATACACATTAGCCAGGGAGCCAGGCACGCTTACGGTGACATGGGATATGTACCTGTTCGGATGTGAGGTCCGTCAGCAAGTCTGTGTTTCTCGAGATTGTTGCTGTCATCACCTGGCATGAGTACCTGCAGCCAAAATACATGTATGCAGTATATGCACATGCACATACAAAATCAATGTTAGATAGTAAGGGGAATCAAAGTCTATAATTGTCTAAGTGGTATGTGACTTTTGTGTGCTTGGTAGCTACTAGCTTTTTGGTTCTATCATTCACATTTTCTTTTAGACGATGACTGACTCATTTCCCTTATTTTCTTCTCTTCCCTGCTTACACAGTATTGCACAATGATTGACACACATTTGATTTAGATATTTGTTGGGAAGATAACGGACTGTGCCCTTTCTCTTCCCTTTGGGGGCTAACTAGTGGATATAAAGAATTCAACAAAAAAAAAAATAAAAAGAATTTAAACAATTTAGAGGTCTTTACCGAGTGACAAAGATATCAGTCATTGAAGACTAATACAGTATGATGTTTGTAATTGCTGTCGGACAATACTTAATCACATTCTTCTCCACAAAATGATGGGGGTGGGAACCACCAAATCTAATGGCAGGTGCTCTGTCAACAGGAAAAGTATTTCTTGTTGCAAAATAAATATAAATGATAATATACCTGAAAAAAGGTCTATCTTTATGAAATATTGATAGTGAAAAGTTTATGCTTGTGAGACATGAACTTGTGCTGATCCATGTCTCATTCAGCCTAGGGGGCTGGGGTTAATTTCTTCTTTAACTTTATGTGGATAGGGACAGTTGTGGGTATCTCAGTCCACCTGTCCGAAGCCTTTGGGTGCCACTCCAAACAGCCTGGCCCCAACAGGGAACAGTACATGAAGGGAAGAACCACAGGGCTGCCTCTCACCAATCCTCACAGCTGTTTCTAGAATACCAGGACAATAACTCAGTGACTGTGTTTCCAAGATCTAAATGTCAGAACGACCTGTGCAGCCATTAGAAGAACCCCACAGAAAGATTTGCTGCCATGATGCCAGGGTTCAGCCAGTGCGATTTAGAATAGTTTAAATGTGCAGCCCTGCTAATCAGAGCTCACCATGAAAGCACCATGGCAGTCTTTGCAATAGACAGTAAGACAGGCTATTAGCACCACTATAATTATCTGGATTCTGTAGTGCTTGGCCATATTTTACTGAGTTTTCCAGATAATCCTCCCACAAGGGAGTGAGACTGTCAGGCTGGGAGGCAGCCATTCTGTTAGAGGCTATAAAACTCTATGAAGAAGTAGTTGTAAGTGGTTTGAGTGTATAAATTATGTATGCTACTAATGAAATTAAAAATTACAGAAAGAGAGAGTCTGGCTCAGTGTTTTCAATGATGGAGAATCCTAACTGAGGATTTTTTTTTTTTTAACGGGTTTAGAAGCCTCTATTGGAAGACTACAGCAGAGTCTGGGGGAGGGAAGGGTGCTAAGAAAAGCAGCAGCATCTTATCCTACCTCACCTTCCATCTCCTCGCCTGTAAGCCCTACCTCAGGAGTAAGCCAAAAACTGGTGGGAGGGTTGTAGCAGGAAAAGGTTAGCAGGAAAGCAGGAGGGTTAATTCCCAGAGAGGTACGCCAACCCACCGTCCTTCTGTCCCCCTGGTGCCTACTGCAAATAAAGAGTCTGGTCTTCTCTGAAGTGGGCCTAGGGTCTCCTGTGGAGAAGAGCCAGCTCTGCCAGTCTGTAGATGTAGGCCCACCGCTAGCTGCAAGCTCCAGGCTCTGCCCCTCCATCAGCCCCGTCCTCCTCATCAGATTGTGCCAAGGGCGTGTCTGCTCCACCATCACTGGGAAAACCTTTCCAGCATTTTGGACTTTCACGAATCCAGTGCTATTCTGGGAATCTTGGGTGATACAAAGTTTTATTTCTCTGTGCAGAAAATAATACACAAAAGTAAAATGGATCACACCAAAACATAATTTATGGGAACAAATCCATTTTAAGTATTATGATGGATGACAAAGCAACCCCTGATGAATATGAAAGCAGTATGTGCTATGAGTTGTTTTACAGTAATTAGATGACTTTTTAAAAGGTCTTTACAAAACTGCCTAAGTCTTGGTCCCTAAAGAAAAAAGCTCAAGCGTGTTTCAATATAGCCTACATCTATTAAAATAATTACAAATACCCACCATTTGCTTCGACATGGATGGAACTGGAGGGTATTATGGTGAGTGAAATAAGCCAATAGGAGAAGGGCAAACATTATATGGTCTCATTCATTTGGGAAATATAAAAAATAGTGAAAGGGAATAAAGAGGAAAGGAGAAAAAATGAGTGGGGAATATCAGAGAGGGAGACAGAACATGAGAGACCCCTAACTCTGGGAAACGAACTAGGGGTGGTGGAAGGGGAGGTGGGCGGAGGGTGGGGGTGACTGGGTGACGGGCACTGAGGTGGGCACTTGACGGGATGAGCACTGGGTGTTATTCTGTATGTTGACAAATTGAACACCAATAAAAAATAAATTTAGTAAAAAATAAAATAATTATAAATGTTGGTACCAAAGTATACCACTAATTTGAGAATCATGACACATAGGTTACAATTAAAATTATGTTATGAACTAGCTGAGTGATCTTAAACACTGCATTTCACCTCTATAGATACTACAGTAACAGATCTTTATTTCATTTTTTTTACTAAAACAGATATTTAAATGAAAAAGGGGACCAATCACCTAAAATCTCACTGTTTTGTTTCTATACCCGTTCTCTTATTGTTTTTTCAAAGATTGTATTTATTTATTCAGGAGAGAGAGAGAGAGAGAGGCAGAGACACAGGCAGAGGAAGAAGCAGGCTTCATGCAGGGAGCCTGATGTGGGACTCGATCCCGGGTCTCCAGGATCAGGTCCTGGGCTGAAGGCAGCGCTAAACCACTGAGCTACCCAGGGATCTGCCTCCTGTCCCCTGTTCTCTTATTGTAGCTTGTTGATACACAGATGAAACAGAATCATGCTTTGTTTAATCTAGATTTACATATATTTCATGGAAATGGCTTTCAGTGACATATATTTTAAACATGCAATGTGTCAAACTTACCATTTTATTAAAGTACACATTTAAACTTCTACATGCGGTGGCACCTGGCTGGCTCAGTTGGTAGAGCATGGGACTCTTGATCTCAGGGTCATAATTTCAAGCCCCACACTGGGTGTAGAGTTTACTTTAAAAAAAATGAAGAAAGTCTCAAAGTGTAGCATTTAGTTGCCACTGTAGATAATTTCATAATTTCCTTTGTCAGTCCCATTTTTTTATGACATATATTTAAAATATTTTAAAGATAAGGTTCTACATGTGTTTTTTCATATATCCATATTTTTCATTATTATTACACCTGCTAATATTAATAAAAGACACCATTCCTTGATTTCTTAAAATATTCTCATGGTTTTGCATACATTATCTCAGTTTAATCAGTGAATAACTACATAATGCATATCTCTATTATTATACTCATTTGCCACCAAGAATACTGGGACTTAGGTAGAGTACACATTTGCAAATCTTGAAAAGTTATTAAGTAAACAAAAATAAATGTAGAGAATCATCCTGGGATCATTTGATCATACTTAACATTTGTTTGGTCGTACCTAATTCCTATTCTATAGATTTGCTTCAAAACAGAGAATATATTATGTATATAGGAAAAGGTTGTTTGCATTTGATATCTTTATAAACTCTTATAATTGAACCCACAACTTGGGTCTGCCTACCTTCCTTCCTGCCTTCCTTCCTTTTTCTTTCTTTCTTTCTTTCTTTCTTTCTTTCTTTCTTTCTTTCTTTCTTCTTTCTTTCTCTCTCTCTCTTTCTTTCTTTCTTTCTTTCTTTTTCTTTCTCTCTCTCTCTCTCTCTCTCTCTCTCTCTCTCTTCTTTCTTTCTTTCTTTCTTTCTTTCTTCTTTCTTCTTTCTTCTTTCCTAGGACATTGAATCCCGAATTTCAGTTTGGAAAATATAAGCACCTTCTGAGGTCCCTATTACAGACTGCATAAAATAAAATAGAAAATGGTAATTTTCATAGTAGAGGCTGAGTCCAGTTGTAAGTCATGTAATACGGATTTGGAAGCACTTTCATAGATGGGGTGAGAAGTGAACCAACCAACAAAGGAGAATTTTCGGGGGAGGGGATGTCACAGTGTTGGGGTAGAGGGCATAGTGTATGAGGAGACAAGTCAGAACAGCCCAGCAATAGTGGCAGGGATGGAAGCGGGGCAGGGGAATGAGGTGTTCCTACAGCAGTCACCAGGGGAAGGGTGTGGTGGGGATGAGCTCTCCTAGGTGCTGAAAGTAACGGCACTGGTGGGAGCAGACAGGAGGAGTGCGCTTGGCGGGGAAGATGTTTCCACTTCTCTGAATATTTGTATTCTATCCAGAAGCCTCTGCAGTGTTGTGAGAATTACTGATACCAAGAACTTCTCCCTCTAAGCCCCAAATTTAGTCTTGGGTTTTGTGCATACCTTGGTTACTACTCCAGTAGTTTTTTGGTCCTTTTATCTTTTTTTAAAATATTGTATTTATTTGAGAGAGATAAAGAGAGAAGGAGAGAAGGAGAGAGCACAAGCAGAGGGGAGGAATGGAGGGAGAGGAAGAAGCTGACTCCCCATTGAGAAGGGAGCCCGATGATGCTGGGTTCCATACCAGGACCCTGGGATCATGACCTGAGCCGAAAGCAGACACTCAGCCGACTGAGCCACTCATGCACCCCTTTTTAGTCCTTTTAAATAGATAATTTTTATTTTAAGTACAGATAGTTGATGTATGTAGCATTTAGCATGGTACAGGGGAAAATGGATTTGAATCCCAGGAGTTGGTTCCAGCTAACTGCAGGACTACAAAGCTGAATAAGTAGCTGTGAATGCTTCCAGTTTTATAAAGTGTGAATCATTAGGAAATTTAGCCTGATTAACTTTTCCCACTTTTAAAAAAAATACTTTCATAATATTGTGTTTGCATTTCACTATGTCATATGTATAACAAGCAAGTACTGGCAAGATCAGGAGTAATAGATTAAAAAAAAAACTATCCCAAACTCCCTTCTACTAACTCTCATTATTGAGGAGATATTGCATTTTATTATATCTTTTACGTTCAACCTTCTCTTCTGCAATATGAGAACAAAACCAAAATAGCACAGTGGTGTTGCCAAGGTTAATCTGAAGGATAAATGCTATAAATACTGGGGAAGAAAGTCTCAAAGTGTAGCATTTAGTTGCCACTGTAGATAATTTCATAACATTTTACTTTCCTTTGTCAGTCCCATTTTTTTATGACATATCTTTGGTTAACTTTTGATTGAGAGTCAATCGTGTACTCAATTCATCTATTAAAAATAGGGTTTCATGTTCAAAGCACTATTTGTTGATTGATAAAAGATTATAAAACTCCAGAAACCTTTAATCACACTTGAAAATCATGGTATAACTTTTAAGTGAACGAAGCCTGAGGTCCTCTGCTTCATTAGAGAATTAAGAATTATTTGGAATTTTTGTAAACTGCACTTAATGTTAGCATCAAAGAAAAGTGGCATCCTATGAAGGCTGTGTGCCTATTTCATTTACATGAGAAGGCTTGAATATCACACAGGTTGCTTAAAAGATGTTTTATTTAGCTTGTTGGTAACTACACATTTGTGCAAATGGGAACCAACTCTTGGAGTGGTGTGACTGGAATTAATCAACAGTTGGGGAGGGTTGTGATGGTGGAAAATATGAGTGGCTTGAGGATTTCTGTATAGTTTTTTTAGCTTTTTTTTTCCATTTGCAAATCCTCCAAATCAGGTACCTGTATGGTTTTTACTGTACTTTGTTAAACTAACCTATGCCTTTCCTGAGATGGATATTACAACATATACTACTTTATAAAAAATAAATATTAATTTTCTGATTATTTGTCATCTAGTCAGTCGGGTCTCCAGTTCCAAAGAGCATTGTTGTTATAAGTTGTTTCTTTGCTTTAGCAAATACTGGGGACCCATATAATTCCTAATATTCTATGACTCATCATTAGGGGTTCAACTTTCCCCATGATGGTTGTAACCAAATCTACTCATAGCCTTCAAATCTCCTTGGGAATCAAGAACCTAACACAACAGGATTATGTTGTGTGCATGCAAGAAAAGCCTAATGTTTTGTGTGTCCTCCTAATATCAGGGGCCTTCCCTAAGAATGCACCATTCCAGATTTTCTACCTGTTTGGTCAAGGCAAGGGACCTCATGCAAGGGCCATGCTCCATCAGCTATTTGTAGTTCATGTCAGTGCAGTGGGTGAATGGACTTTGGAGGTTGGTCTGAATCTTAACTCCAGATCTGCTGCCTAATTATGTTTTTTTACCTCAGCTAAGTAACATATGTCTGACCCTCATGTGAATGAACACAATAATAATACCTAGTTAGAACATAATTACAGTAAAACTATAGGTAAATAAGGTAACACACATGAAGTGTCCAATCACGAGGCATAAGGAAAAAGGGGAAAAGCATCTTAGCACCTATTATGCCTCTTAGTCCTTTAGAATTATTATATTTGAGATGCTCTGAAAGTTACTGTAGGGAATCAAATAAAATGGAGATCTGTTGTCTGATACATTCATTTCCATAAATGGGAATTAATCTAAGCTACATGAGAAATGTTAGAAATAGGTCATGCAGATTTTTTTTTTTTGGAGGGAAAATATCACAGTGAGGGATCAGAGATATAAGTTCACAAATGAGCTGGTATTTGGTCATGGCATGGAGTAGGTTGTTGAACAATAGGAGGATTTTATCTATGTCAGACAAAATAATTATGTTGGCCAAAATACAGAAAATAAGAATGAGGGGAGAAGGTCATTCATGTCTGAAGAATGAGCGGCATGGGAACCTAGGGGGAGGCAAGCAATAGGGAATCTCTGTGAGGTGTGTCCGGTTACTCTGGGGAGGAAGAATCCAGAAGGAATGGGACAAATTTCTGTAGAATTGCTCTAGCTCTGGAGCTCTGTGCTTGATCTTTCCTCCGCTCTCAGGCCTGTTCATTGCATCCGCCCAGCATCTGCGTGCTCTAACCCTGCCCATCTTAAGCAGTCCTGAGTGTCCCCAGCTGCAAGCCTCTTCCTCTCAATGCTTATTTTGATGTGTGTGTGCACACATCAGGACACAAACTAGGTAGGAAGGAAAACTGTATTCCAACCATGTTGTTAACTCTTTGGGGTTATCACCATGATAGCCCAGTCTGGGAAGTAAGTGACAGGCACACGCTAGGTTCCCAGTAAATACTTGAGAACCTGGTTGTTGGCTTTAGTAAAGGATGTGTGTGTGTGTGTGTGTGTGTTTTTTTTTTCCCAGTCTACATGTATATTCTACCCAAGCTTATGTATCTCTGGCCCTGTCACATATAATGTCACATAGAACATGGGAGAGTTAATATGGCCTCATGATCAACGATCACCCTAGAAACAGTACTCACTAATTAAGAGAGAGCTAGATTATTCCATTTCTAAGTTCCTTTCATTTCTAGGAGTTACATGTTTATCATATGTGGAGATATAGGACAGACTTGTTCATTTTGAAAATAGATTGTTTTAGTGTTTCTTTTTTTAGTTTCAGAGAGTCCTGATCACTCATGTATCTTTCCTGTTTGCTGATAATAATAGTTATTGGTTTTCCTTTTAGATCAGCCCAATGGAATATTTAAGCTTTCTAAAATACCAAAGTCCCAATAACTGAGTGTGCATTATGAAAAATTCTTGGTAAAAACCTGTAAGATAGTATTTCTCTAAATAATAAAACATATTTCACAGTTCTCATATTCCAAATTGACTGTTAAAATCTAAGATTAAGCTTACCATTTAACCAACCAACAAAAACCTTGTCTTGAGCTGATGAAAAGAAATTGATAGAAAACATTGTTACATTGAATCAGTTTCTAATTAACAATCCACATTTAGAAATAGGTAGAGTATAAATATATGTCATTTATTTTCTTTAAATATTAGTTTTATATACATTCTTTGAATCTGTTAGATAACACAGTTTGTAGTTCGAAATATAACTTTAGACATCTGTTTCTAGCAGTGTGATTTAACATCTAAACAAGTTCCCCATTTTAAAACAGTATGAGAAAAGTATTTAAAAATATTTTAAGGGCTCCATTTAACTGGAAAGAAAATGGAAAGTCTTTAGGGGAGAAAAAGAAGTAGAAGCTAAAGAAGGAATCCAGAGTGTTCAGGAAAAACTGGAGCTGCTTTCACATTGAAGCATCCACATCTGCTAAAGCTAAGGGAATTAACTTCTGTTTTGTTGGCTCAGACAGGTGTCTCCCTAAAATAGGAGCCTCACGTGAGATTCCCCAGAACAAATATTCCAAAGAGCTGTACCCTTATACATAGGATTAACTAGTCAAACAAGTGAACACACACGTATGCAGAAAGATGTGCTAGGTTATTCAATGAAGCATTTTGGTAATGGCATAACACTGATACCTAATGATACCCACCAGTAGGGTTTAGATGAATAAATGATGGTGCATCCATAAAATGGAATACTCTGCAGCTGTATGAAATGAACAAGGAAGCTCTTTTTTTTTTACTATCAAAGATCCAGAATACTCTGCAGCTGTATGAAATGAACAAGGAAGCTCTTTTTTTTTTTTTTTTTTACTATAAAAGATCCACAAGTTATGGTGAACAAAAAAGATGGATTGCGTAGGGTGGCATTTGTGTAAAAAGCAGCAGGTGGATAATCTTTTCAATATTTACTTACATTTGCAGAAAATGTCTCCAAAAGGACACACCTTAGTGCATAAGCATTGAGAGCTGAAAAGTGGAAACATATGAAATAGAAGTAGAGTTCTGAAGGATAATGTGAATATTATCATAGCTAACCATCAGGACACCCAAATGGAGAGAGAATGGGGATAAGCAATAATGAAAGGCATTTTGGCTAAGAATCTTGAGACTGATTGAAAATACCAAATAAATGATCTGGCAAGCCCAGTGAATACCAACATAGATAAAGGAAAAGAAGTTCCACATGTAGACACATATTAATAAAACTTAAGAATGCCAAGGGGAGTACTGAAAATACATAGAATGAACAATTTGTATGAAGAAAAAATGATTAAATGACTTGCTTTTCAATAGTAATTATGGTTTCATGAAAATTATATTTTTAACCGTGCAATTATAATTATGTTGAAAATGATGCCTTCACTCTGCTGGGGAAAACAGAACAACAAAACAACAACAAAAACTAGTAAGAAAAGGCCCAGGGGTGCCTGGGTAGCTCCGTTGGTTAAGCATCTGTCTTAAGCTCAGGTCATGATCCAGAGTCCTGGGACTGAGCCCTGCATAACACTTTCCACTCAGCAGGTAGTCTGCTTTACCCTCTGCACCTCACCCTGCTTGTGCAGTCTCTCTCTCTCTCTCTCTCTCTCTCTCTCTCTCTCTCTTTCTCAAATAAATACAATCTTTTAAAAAAGAAAAGGTCCAGAATAGACAACACAATATTGAAAGATAACAAAGTTAGAGGATGAACACAGCTGACTTCACGACTTACCATAAAGCTACAGTTATCAAAACCATGAGGCATTGGTAAAACAGGCAAATAGACCAGTGAAACAGAATACTGAGCCCAAGAACAGACCTCCATAAATACAGTACACTGATCATTGACCAAGTAACACAATGGAGCAAAGACTGTCTTTAACCAATGGTGTAGAAACAACAGGGCATCTACATAAAAAAATAAAAAAATAAATGAAAATTTAAACCTCAAAGACTTGACAAAAATCAACTCAAAATGGATCATAGACCTAAAAGTTGAACACAAAAGTATAAAACATCTAGAAAAATGAAAAGGTAAACCACAGAATGTGAGAAAATACTTGCAAAAGACACATCTGAAAAAGGACTGCTGTTCAAAATATGCAAAGAATTCTTAAGACTCTAAGACTCTACAATAAATAAAAAAAAAAAAACTCAATTAAAAAATGGACCAAAGACCTTAACAAATACCTCACCAAGGAAGATATGCAGATGGCAAATAAGCATATAGAAAAAAATTGGCACCTACAAGCCAAGGATCACCAAAGATTGGTGGCAAATAACTGGACCTACGATGAGTCAAGAAAGGATCTTCCTCTAGAACCATCAGAGGGATCATGATCCTGCTGACACCTGATTTCGTACTATTGACTTCCAGAAATGTGAGAGAAATACATTTCCATTGTTTTAAGCCACCCAGTTTGTGGTACTTTCTTATGGCCTCGCTTAGGAAGCTAATATAGATAATAATTTTTTCTATACTGGGATGCCTGAGTTGCTCAGCAGTTGAGCATCTACCTTCGGCTCAGGGCGTGATCCCAGGTCTGGGGATCGAGTCCTGCATTGGGGTCCCTGTGAGGAGCCTGCTTCTCCCTCTGTCTATGTCTCTGTCTTGTGAATAAATAAATAAAATCTTTTAAAAAATAACACTTTTCATATTGATTTTTAGATTTGGTAAAATTTCAACTAAAATGCCAGTATTATGTATATTTGTGTTTGTGTTTGTGTGTGTGTGTGTGTGTGTGTGTGTGTGTGTGTGTAACTACCCACACTGACAATAAAATTTACATGGTTGTGGAAAATTCCAATAATGGACAAGATACTAGGGTTTATATTGAGGGATGTGCCTTACCACATATAAAGACTTGTAATAAAAACTTATTTTTGTAACTGCGTAGCTGTATTGCAGGAATAGAAAAATAGTCCAGTAAAACCAATAGATAACCCCCATAAATAGACATGAATATAGGTAACCTGGATAGACAAAGGTGTATTTTGCCCAGCAGTGAAGAGACAATGCATTATTTAATATATTATCTTATCAAAAGTGATCCATTTGGAAAGAAAATGATAGGAATTGGAGTCCTCCTACACAGCATACATAGCAGTTACTCTAGGCTCAATTGAAATTCTCAAGGTTAGAGAAAGGCAAAATTATAAACTTTTAGAATGAAAATTAGAATATGTTTATTATATGATTATTGGAAAATATATCTTTAAGTTAGACATAAAAATTCCAAACCATGAATGGACAAGAGTTGTAAATTCAACCACATTAAGATTAAGAACTTCTCTTCATCAAAAGCTTCCATAAAGAGAATGAAATGTAAAGTCACATAAGGGGAGATTTTCCCATCAAACATATGATTGAAAAATGGAATTATATGTAGGATACTAAAAAAAAAAAAAGTCTTACAAATTAGTAAGAATGTCAACAATCCACTAGAAAAAAACGGGCAGAAGACCTGAAGAAAAATCACATGAAAAGATTTGCAGCCTAATTAGTTACCTAGGGAACTGCCAATTAAAACTGCACTAAAAACATGGACCAAATTCTTTAAAATTTAAAAGTTGGACAGTGTCAGGTATCGGCAAGGATGTAGGATTCTTGGATTGTTATATATTTCTGGGGGTTAAGAAAAACGGTTTGGTCACTAGGGAAAAGTAACCAAAA
Source organism: Vulpes lagopus (assembly GCF_018345385.1). Taxonomy (NCBI): domain Eukaryota; kingdom Metazoa; phylum Chordata; class Mammalia; order Carnivora; family Canidae; genus Vulpes; species Vulpes lagopus. The sequence continues at coordinate 2,858,917 of NC_054827.1, forward strand.
CCTGTCATTGTGTGGTAAAATTGAAAGTGTTCCCATTCTATAGATCATAGCTCAGTGAGACACGAGTGCCAGAGGACCCGTGCAAGCATCTCCATTGCTGGAAAATGTGTAACAGCAGAATGATGGAAACAATACGGATGTTCATCAACAGTATGGACACATGGTGTATGGTATATACGGTGCAAGTGAAGAAATGCAGTAAGGAAAATGGCCTAGAGGCAGGAAACACTGGAATATAAAATCAAGTGAAAAAAGTCAAGTTTCAGTAGAATATATAGAGTATAAATCTACTTAGCAAAAGTTAAAAACATAAAGTTTCCATAGCAATAATACTAATATTGCACTAAAACGTAAGGAGTGAACAGACCCTAAATTGAGGGTAGTGGTTTCCTCTGATACACGAGGGAGGAGGATGGGGCTGGGGTGGCGTGTTTTAAATGTAAATCTAATATTTTTAGCAGAGCCGGGTTCATCGTATCAATGATTTCTTGATATGAGACAGAGGTCTCTCTCCCAGGGGGAGGATTCAGAGAGTTTGTTAGTGAGCGAACGACTCAGAATGGCGTGGGCATGCAGAAACCACGAGACACGGTGCAGAGAGTTAGCCTGGTGGCGGCTCAGCTGTTGCCAGCCCAGAAGGGTGGAGGCAAAGAGATCAGTAGCTGGCATCCAGAAGCAGAGGCAAATAAAGGAGTCGCCCTGAGAAGAGTGGCTGCTTTTAGTCAAAGGACACAAGCAACATCACCCAGAAGGAGCAGGCAAGGCAAGCGACCTGTCCTAAATGTCCTCCCTCTCTCCACTCTCTTTGTGGGGCTCCCAGATTGTGGATTACAACTAGAAGCCATGGGGCAGGGGGCCTGTCCCTGGAGCCCATCCAGGTCCTGGGACATAGAGTGGATGCAGGTAGGGCAATGAGAAGGGCAAATGGGAGAAATCTGGCACAATCATAAATATCCATTTGTATATATTCAAAATGCAATAAACTTCCCAAGGTAATTATACTCTGCAGAGAAAGGAGAAAGGAAGCCTGGGTGAGCATTTGAATATTAAGAAGGCGAACCCAGTGAATAAAGAACTAGAAGAAAAGACAAGAACATGGGGGCAGGAGGAGGTCAGGGAGTAAGAAGATGAACACAGAGGGTGTTTTCTGAAGAGCTAATTACAGCCATTTAGCTCCACTTTTCCTTGGCCATAACCAGTAAGGGTTCTCACACTTTAAGGACTCTTCAATTTCTCATGGGCTAATTTTCCTGTCAAACTGTTTCCTCTGAACAAATGTGCTCCTCCTAGGATGATACCTCACGGATTTTGTCATCCTTGTCCATACAGATCATCAGAATCAGAGCAGAATAGTCCATTTTATAGGAGCCTTGAACGTATTCAACTTAATTCTCTTCTAAACCAACAAGTCTACATGAAGTTGGATGGATACCATGGAGGATACAGACTTCTGAGTTTAGAGTCTACACATCCATTCCAAATGGCCACAGTTGGTTCAAATTCAGTTAGGAGCAGGAGACAAAGACATTGTTTTCTCCCCTTTTAAAATTCAAATATATTGCAATTAGTAGATGTATGAAACTAATATTTATTGCCACTGAAAACATATTGTTATGCCAAATTCTTACGTGAATGAGTATAGCTGTTTTGCTCATGCACGTATAAAATTGTATGATTTTAAATATGTTTTACATTCAATACTTAATTCTGAGAGCTGTACCCACAGTGTGAAACGTGGACAATGGAGTGTGAGTTGCCCTTACCAGCTCATTGGCTGACATGCATGGCCAGGCGGGAGTTCCCTTCATCCCTTTGGAGATCCCAGGAAATATAAGTCCTGAGTGGCTGCTGCAGAATAGGAGACAGTATCATAGTATAATTTCAGTAGATTCTCCAGAAAATTAAATTGTCCACTTCCTGTAAACTGCTTTATAGAAGGGATTACAAATTTTTAAGAAAGTTAGGGATGAAGGAAGAGAATATATGAAAGATGGGAGGGAAAGAATGTAGGGGAAAATATGCATAAAAAAGATACGAATCACAAACAGAAATGGGTATTCACACAAACTCTAGTTCACACCTCTCAATCTTGATTTCATCTGCATTTCAGTTTAAGAGATATTAGGGAGTGACAACTTTGTGTCTGGGGCAGTACTAGGCATGGCACATAGAAGTATATAAGTTTCAGGGATCCCTGGGTGGCGCAGTGGTTTGGCGCCTGCCTTTGGCCCAGGGCGCGATCCTGGAGACCCAGGATCGAGTCCCATGTCGGGCTCCCGGTGCGTGGAGCCTGCTTCTCCCTCTGCCTGTGTCTCTGCCTCTCTCTCTCTCTCTCTCTCTGTGTGACTATCATAAATAAATAAATAAATAAATAAATAAATAAATAAAAGAAGTATGTAAGTTTCAGTCATTAGAGGCACTACATGAGGATTCCATATTTATGAGCAAGGACTTAAAATAAATTTTACATTTTACCATATAGAAAAGAGGAAAAATATTTAAAAGCATATATATCAATAAAAAAAATGAGGATAAAATGATTTTTATCGCAATTTTTATGTTCTGCCTTTTGAGGGAGAGCTCTTGAAATCACTTATATATACTATTATCTATCATGCACTTCATCAAAAACACGAGTGATATAAGCACTTACTTCTTACATGTTTCTCCATTCATTGCGCAACTCAACACAAATCCAATTATCCTTTAACTGAGGGTCATCTACTTCTTTTTCATACTATACCATCCTTTGCTATATTCAAAGCATTCATAGTGATGCATCATTTCTTTTTTTTTAAGATTTTATTTATTTATTCATAAGAGACACACAGAGAGAGGCAGAGACACAGGCAGAGAGAGAAGCAGGCTCCATGAAGGGAGCCCGATGTGAGACTGGATCCCAAGACCCCGGGGTCACGCCTTGGGCCAAACGCAGATGCTCAACCACCGAGCCACCCAGGTGCCCCTTGATGTATCATTTCTTAAGAGTGTTCTATTGTCAATTCCAAGATTCCCCATGAGTAGTGGTGCCCGCATTTACTTGATACTTCCGAGTGTGTCAGTGGAACAGATCTAGGCATTCCAGTTTTTACAGCCCTTCCTAAAATAATATTAAATTGTTGACTCCATCATGGAGCTTTCCATCATAAAGCGATTTCCCTCTTATGTGCACACTGAACCTATGCCACTGTTGCCGCCTACCTGAGCAGTTAGTCAGACACAATATAGATTCCAGAGAAACTGATAAAGAAGAGAAGGCACATCTTACATTGAGTTAATATGGTAATTTAATTGACAAAGCTAGTCTAATTGTGAGAATTGCCAGCCAAGGAAGATGTATTTACCGGCAGAAATACAACCTGACTTAAAATTATCCAAGACCTACGTAGTGCTTCTCATGGCAGAGCAATATTACAGTCTTTACCTAGGTTGGCCATTTCACTTGCTTTATAGCCATTGTCCTAGTACCCAGCCAGGGAAGAATTTTCTTAGGATTTCTCAATATTTAATGAAATATGTTATTAATAGCTGCAGGAGAATGATTTGATGTGGCTCTAATAAGATTCCATTTTCTAGTCCACCTTTAGAGGTTGGTAATTATTTTAAGAAGTCTGGGCCCAAAGATTATACAGCCCATGCAGCTGCATAAAAAGTGTTTGACCAGTGCTCTGGAAAGTGTATTTCATTTAGATCAAAAGATTGTTCTAAATTAATGTTCCTCATTTCGGAGTTGATGTTTTCCTCTTCATATGCAAAAAAAAAGTATTCAAGTCACAGCCACTAATATGTTGACTCCATTAGCAGAATAACTTCACACTTAAGTGATACCAGTGTTGTAGCCATTAATTGTAATAATTTTCCTCTTTTTCATTCTATTCACTGAATAAAATAATGCTTTTGTAATTCATTCTCTTGAATGTTAAAACACTCTAAGTGCTATCATAAATTAAGTTAAAAAGTTTGGCAGTGAAATTGAATTATTTGTTTTTCCAGTGATAACAAAAATATATTTTTTTTTAATGGAGCACAGCCTTGCGGCAAAAACCTTATGCTTCCTCAAATCAGATGCTTATGAAATAGTAATGTGTTTGGATTTGTTGTGAGGCACACACAATTCAGAATTCCTCCAAATAAATGAAGTGTATTTAGTGAGAGATTAGAAAACTTGGGTCTAAACATGGGAAGAAAGGAAGAGAGGGAGGGAGAGAGGAAGGAAGGAAGGAAGGAAGGAAGGAAGGAAGGAAGGAAGGAAGGAAGGAAGGAGAAAGAAAGAAAGAAAGAAGAAAGAAAGAAAGAAAGAAAGAAAGAAAGAAAGAAAGAAAGAAAGAAAGGAAAAGAAGAAAAGAAAGAAAAGAAAAGAAAAGAAAAAAGAAAAGAAAAAAGAAGAAAAGAAAAGAAAAGAAAAGAAAAGAAAAAAAAAGAAAAGAAAAGAAAAGAAAAGAAAAGAAAAGAAAAGAAAAGGAGAGAGGGACGGAAGAAAAGAAAACCCTGCCTAGAATAGAGACAGGCTCATAATGGACATATGACGTTTGTTGATGAGTGAATATAGGGGTGAATACAGGAACTCCAAGTCCCCAATGCCTACATCAAATAAACTATTTTCCATTTATTTTTTTTTAATTTTAAATCCAATATACTTAATATGCAGTGTTACATTAGTTTCAGGTTATAACATAATGATTCAACACTTCGATATATTACGAGTGCTCATCATGAGAAGTGGACTCTTAATCCCCTTCACCTACTCTCCCATCCCCCACCCACCTCCCCTCTGTTTGTTCTCTAGAGTTAAGAGTCTGGTTTTTTTTTTTGGTTTGTCTTCTTTTCCCCCCTGTGATCATTTGTTTTGTTTCTTAAATTCCACATATGAGTGAGATCATATGGTATTTGTCTTTCTGTGACTGACCATTTCACTTAGCATTATACCCTCTAGCTCCATCCATGTCATTGTAAATGGAAAGATTTCCTTTTTGGCTGAATGATATCTATCTATCATCTATCTATCTATCTATCCCACATCTTCTTTATCCATTCATCTATTAATGGACACTTGATCTGCTTCTGTAACTTGGCTACTGTAAATATTGCTGCAATAAATGCAGGAGCGTTTATATTCTTTTCTATAGAGCATTTATATTCTTTTCTTCTATTCTATACATATATTCTTTTGAATTAGTGTTTTCATAATCTTGGTGTAAATACCCAGTAGGGGAATTCCTGGATCATAAGGTAGTTCTGTTTTAAACTTTTTGAGGAATCTCCATATTGTTTTCCACAGGGGCTGCACCAGTTTCCATTCCCACCATCAATGCAAAGAGGGTTCCTTTTTTTCCCACCTCCTCACCAACACATGTTGATTCTTGTGTTGTTGATTTTGGCCATCCTAATAGGTGTGAGGTGATATGTCATTGTGGTTTTGATTTGCATTTACCTGATGATGAGTGATGTTGAGCATCTTTTCATATGTCTGTCAGCCATCTGTTTGTCTTCTATGAGAAATGTCTGTTCGTGTCTTCTGTCCATTTTAATTGGATTACTTGTTTTTGTGTATGTGTTGAGTTGTGCAAATTCTTTATATATTTTGAGTACTAACCCTTTATGGGATATACCATTTGCAAATATCTTCCCTCATTCTGTAGGTTGCATTTTAGTTTTTTTTCATTGTTTCCTTTGCTGTGCAGAAACTTTTGATTTTGATATAGTCTCACTAGTTTATTTTTGCTTTTGTTTCCCTTGACTCAGGAGACATATCTAGAAAAATGTTGCTGCAGCTGATGTCAGAGAAGTAACTGCCTGTGCTTTCTTCAGGGTTTTTATGGTTTCAGATCTCACGTTTAGGTCCTTAATCCATCTGGAGCTTATTTCTGTGTATGGTTTAAGAAAATGGCCTAGTTTCCTTCTTTTGCATGTAGCTGTCCAGTCTTCTCAACACCATTTATTGAAGAGTCTTTTTCCCATTGCATATTCTTGCTTCCTTTGTTGAAGAATAATTGACCATATGATCATGAGTTTGTTTCTGGGCTCTCTATTCTGTTCCATTGATCTATATGTCTATTTTTGTGCCAGTACCATGCTAAGCTACTTTCCATTTCTATGTTTTACATGAATCTTTCTTTGTTTTGCTCTCAATGGGCTCTCCCTTAGGAACGATGATTTCTGAAAGGTCTCCCTCTCTGGTTTCCATGTGTATTATTCCACTCTGGGCAAGGAACCATAATAAGATTCCAGGTGGGTAAGAGGCATGCCTTTCTTTTGGAAATGAAAGTGCAAATGGGACATTGTTGGTAGCAGGAAGAACTGTAAACTGAAAGCTCAGTCTCAGAACAGGTTAGGAAAGACAAAATGGGGGAAGGGAGAATTTAGAAACAGTCCCTTCAGCTCCCACAGCCACGTATTCAAGGGAGGATTTATGTTCCCCTGCATAGATGAGCACTCCTCCTTAATTATTACACTTTGAAGTGAAACAAAGTTGAAATTAGTAGGGGCAAAGCAGTGTTTCCTCAATAGAACCCCTCAGGTGGCATTATCCTAACATGGTGACTGAATGCCAAGGATAATTTAGGGATTTTCCAGACTACTCTTCAGTATTTAGTCTTGGGGATTTAATTATTCATGATCTCCCAAATTATCTGGTCCCAGAATTAAATTTGGCATAACCAAATAAACACACATTGGTACTAATATGGGAAAATTGTTCCTTAATTGGTACTGAAAATGGTAACTATCAAACGTTGACTTCTGTTCACCAATGGACATATTGTCTGTCTTTACAGACACCTGGTAAATAATTTCAAATATGAAAAAAAATTGGTTTTCATTTCATTGGTATGATCCTATTAGTCAATATCATGAAACCATTATACAAGAATAGAACTCTTTTTAATAAAGACATTTGTGTATATGCCACACAAAATCGCTAGCCTATTTGCTGTTGGACACCTCTGGGAACACACTCACCATACTTTTCTTTTCACCATACTTTTTCTTTTTTTTTGAGACTAAATTCTTCACTAATGCAATATTTACTGATGCAGATTATATTGTAAATACATAAATGAACTTTTCTAGTGAAAATTACAATCTAGTTTCCCTAGATTGAATTTAAGAATCTATAAAAAATACCTGGGATAATTTTTAAGGATGCTTGATCTCATCCTTTACATTTGATTTTACCAAATTTCATCCAGAGAAATGGTTTGCTTTTAGCTATGGTAATATTTCTTGTCTTTTTTAGTTGCAAATACAAGCTATAACACCATCTACATAAGATAGCTGTGGACTAGAGAATATGTACCGTGATTGTTAAGAATATAGTAAATTGCTTTAAACTTTGTAATGTCATCAGATGGGTTAATTAGGCTGCCTTTTGTCTGTTCCCATGGAGGTTAGTGTTAGAGACTTCCATGTGAAAAGTGTATGTGAGTGTGACTTTGGGGTTACTAAGGAAGTGGCGGGGGGGCCTGAGAACCTGGCCAACTAGGTTCAACTTTGAAGACATAGCAGGGAAATTTATAGACTGAGACTAAAGTCTTCCACGGCATTGATCTGCCCGTGGTCAAAGCCTGTGTCCAATCTTTTTATCTGAAGTATATTAGAAATAATGAGCATTGGGTTTTTGTTTTTGTTATCAAAATATATTTTTATGGGCTGAATGTGTCTCCCTGAAAATTTCTATGTGGAAATCCTAGCCTCCAAGGTAATGGTATGGGAGGGGGTCCTTCAGGAAGTGATTAAACTCTAAGCATGGGACCCTCAGGAATGGGATTAGTGCCCTTATAAAAGAGACCCCACAAACTTCCAGCCTTCTTTGCCATGTGAGGATTCAAGCAACTGCAGACTTACCAGAGCTCAGTCATGCTGGCACCTTGATTTTAGTCTTCCAGGCTTTTTATAAACCACCCAGCCTATGGCTGTCCAGATGGACTAAGACACATATGCTTAACAAGACATTTTTATGGATGTGAATATTGTTATTTTTTTAAGAACTATTTATTTTGAGAGAGACAGCATGCATGAGTAGAGGGAGGGGCAAAAGGAGAGAATCTGAAGCAGACTCCCCGCTGAGTGGGGAGCCAGGTGCAGGGCTCAGTCTCACGACCCTGAGACCATGACCTGAGCCAAAATTAACAATCCGTTGCTTAACTGACTAAGCCACCCAGGTGCTCCTCAAATTATTTTATTTTTATAACAAAATATATTTGGCATCCCATAAGCTAAATTAATGTGTTAGATAGTTCCAGATTTTCCCCTGGATGACGCAGGTTTAAAAAGAAATCGTAAAAAAAAAATAAAATAAAATAAAATAAAATAAAAAGAAATCGTTACACAATGCAGACCGTATAAAACAGACTACAGACTATATAAAACAGATATCTTTGAAGTGATGGGGATATTTTAAAGTTAGATTGTGGTAATGGCCCACAAATATCCTAAAAATCATTGAATCTTACACTTACAACATGTGAATTTTATGGTTTGCGAATTATACCTGTGAAAAAATGTTAAACATACACACACTCACACATGAAAAAGAGCAGCAGTTTCAGAACTCATGTAATCCTAAGAATTAGTAATAATGGATGATATCAGTATAGAGAATTCTATTTAAACAGAAGTCACTGAGAGGCATGGGATACATAGGAGACACTCCATGTATTTCTACCCAATAGGAGTGCATGAGAGAGAGAAATAGATTACTGATAAGTTGAGCTTCACCGCGATCTAGATTTTAATAAATAATAAAACAATTAATTTTTAATAATTACATGTTCCCATATGAGAATGCTGCAAAAGACATAAATTAATTCACTGTAATTAATTTCAGAAGTGCTAAGCATACATCTGAAAACATAATGAAATATTTCCTAAGAAGATGGATCCCTCTCTCTTTTGTGATTTTGCTTGGCTCTGTCTCCCCTCCATGAACACAGAGGCAAGTTTTTTATTTATGTGTACAGAAAACAATGTATATGCATGTCAGCACATTCGGACTTATTCCAGACATGCACTTAATGTGCAGGATCTGAAAAATTAAAACACACACACACACACACACACACACACACACAAGCTGGATCTTAATAAGCAACAAAATAAAGCAAAACCACTTCTGTGACATTTTATATGTTACATAAGAAAATTATTTCAAAAAAATAAGTGATTATAGTTACAACTCAAAGGAATTAAAGAATAGAACAGAATAAAAGCTCTTCATTGATGTTTCTATCACCTCCCCTTTAAGTATTATGGAATATACACTCTGGTTCTATATTATTCGCATATGGAGTTGAATGAGTGTGGGAAGGAGAGCAAGGAAGCTATACAGGAATAGAGGTAAAGAGGAGCCCAAGTTCAAGTTCTGCTGAGAGACCACAAAGCACAGATTAGTTTAAATTATAGCAGAGGGGATTTAGATTACACATTAAAAAGGAACATTCTTTTATCAAGACTCTGAGCCACCAGACTGCAATGGCAGGAGAGCTAATAAAATTGCACGGTTTATAGGAAAGCAGGGGCATGGAGTAAATGGCTTCTTAGACTCATGGTAGCACTTGAGATTTTCAGATTTGAGATTTTCATATATGCATGCATGAATTCAACAAGGACTTTTTTTTCCCTCTTTTTTTCACTTGCCATCCTTACTGTATGCTGATAGCTTTGACTGGTGCTAATTTGCCAGTCATTTTTGATTGTGTGGATTGCATTCTAAATGCAGTTAAGTGCAATTTATTTCTAGTAAACCACTCATTAGCATTAGCAAGATCAGCATTTACAACTTAATTACCTTTACTGGAGGCATAAACTACAGCTCTATTTGGGGTTTCAGTATTTTAAACCCACTAGAAGGGGAAAAAACATATATATATATATGTACATATGTATATACATATATTTATGCATATATTTATTATATGTATATATTTGACATGGTATTAGATATCCTTTAAATATATATATATGTGTGTGTGTATATATATGTATATTTGTTAAATAACAGTGGAAATACTTAAAAGCTTTACTTAGCATTTATTCATAATAATACTGCAGTGATGTTTTATGAAGCAATAATACACATCCCTGGTGAATTAGCTGTGAGGTTGATGGCTGGCTTTCACCATCAGGATGCCAGATTATTGTCCCATAAAGCAGTTCAACAGGACTGTTATTGGCACTATGTGGTGTCCTTGGAATCCATTTTAACTTGAGTATATAAAAGTAAGTTACAAGGGAAAGTGATTAAGTACCAGAAAAAATAAATGTACAGAAATACTACATTGAGTGTGTCTTGACGTGGGAAGCATGTCCCTAAAATTCGAAGTGGATATTTGCATGTATTTATTTATTTATTTATTTATTTATTTATTTATTGATATTTGCAATTTTAAACTTTCCCGGCTTCACAGAGCCTTAGCAGAGAAGATCCCACCAGTAAATGTCAGCACCTCACACCGCATCCATCCATTTTCCTTACCCCCAGCCACACACGCTGAAGATTCACCATCATAATCTGTGATTTCGTGGAGGCCCCCACTGGAGGAAGCTAGCTGCCCACAGTCCCTGCTCCCTGTTCCGAGAACGCATTCAGGCTTGAACATCACCTGCTCCACCTGCAGCAGAGCAGCAGCGCTGTCTCCCTTAGGCACGTTCTCTCCCCCTGGCACTCCACGCAAGGAAGTGGACTGAATCTGGCCCTCCCTAGTTGAGTGCTTTCCACGGGACAGTCCTTGTGCTGGCTACTTTACCTAAACTGCCTTATTTAATCCTTATTTCCACCCTGTGAGACACGTATTTCCCAGCTCATAGCCTTTATCTTTAAGAGAGCAGAAGGGGGCAATAAGGGGTGAATTCACCTGCCGAGATCCCACCTGCAGTGAACGTCACAGGTGGCATGCAGACTGCAGAATCTTGCTCAGTAAGCATGAGGGGGCTCCCATGAGGCTCGTCGTACTGTACAAACCACTACTGGACTGCAGAAAGCAGGTGGTTGCTGCTGGGGTGGAGGATTTACTGTCAGCGCTAACCTGCTTCTTCGCTGAACGGCTTGTAGAACTGGGCAAGGTTGCTGTTGGAGAGTCTACAGGTATAAAATAAAGTCCTGGAATACAAAATTCCACCTCAGTGGGCAGAGAAGAGAAATCCCAGGCTTCAGAGGACACCTATCTCTACAGGAATCTCAGCTGCCCTAAGTTTGCAGGCTGTTATTACTCAGTCCTCATCCAGTAGTTTCCAGAAGCATCTTGCCCTTGCCCAGGTGTTCCTAGGTCTCCCCTCATGTGTTGTACGTAATCTTACTACTTAGGTTTTATCAAGCTGATACTATATGTCAGTCACTGAGCTACGTAAGAACTTACTGTACATTATCATGTAAATCACACCTCTCTTTCTGTAAATCAGCTGTTTGTATAATGACTTGCAATCAGAAAGTTTGGATAATGAACATGATGAACAGAGGCTCACACCTGGCCCTCTGGTTTTTCATCACTACGACCCTATTTCAGGATGATATACCTCTTAAGAACCTCACCCCGGGGTAGATGGGAGCAAGATGAGCATTGATCTTCCTAGATACATTACATATGGTCCCTTGCAATCATCTGTCATGGTTCCATGGGTCAAAATCCGTAAATCTCCAAGCACTCCTAAACGTTTCACCATCCCTTTGTGGGCAGATATGGAAAAAAAAAAATGGTAAATAAAAAGCCCTTTTGTTATCATAATTTAGCCCAAACATTTAGTGTAAATCATCCAGGGTGAGATTTCAGAGCCACCGACTAATTGGAAACATGCACAGTGAAGCACAAATGAAAGAGTTGCATTTAGGGAACTATTAGTAAACAGGGCTTTCGCAGCATCTTTATTGCAGAAATATCCCCCATTACTCCAGTGATGGGCTAAGTGGATGAAACAAGTAGTGACAAAGCAATTCTACATTTGGGCCAAGATTAAGCAAAAGTATCACCAATAACAAATGGCAAAAGATTGCATATGTAGAGGTTCAAAATAGACTCCAGATGTCATTCTGCAGATGAGGTGCTCACTGCCATGACGCCTCACCCGCCTTTCTTTGTGTATGTCCTGCCTGCACATGAGCACTGCTGACCTGCTGGTCACACTGAGGCCTCCCTTCCTGTGGCCAGGACGCTATTGTCAGCTGGCTGGCTGTGCATGTCTTCTAAAATACCGCATTTCAGGGCACCTGGGTGGATCAGTCAGTTAAGCATCTGCCTTCCACTTGGGTCATGATCCTGGGGTCCTAAGATCGAGTCCCACATCAGGCTCCCTGCTCAGCGGGGAGTCTGCTTCTCCCTCTCCCTCTGCTGTACCCCGTCCTTGTGCTCTCTAGCTCTCTCTGTCAAATAAGTAAATAATCTTTTAAAAAATAAAATCAAATAAAAAATTGCTTTTCTCTTTTTTATTTGTGGGGCATCTGGATGGCTCAGTCGGTTAAACATCTGACTCTTGATTTCAGCTCAGATCGTGATCTCAGGGTTGCAAAATTAAGCCCCAAGTCAGACTCCATGCTCAGAAGGGAGTCTGCTTGGGATGTTCCTACCCCCCTGCCCCAAATAAATAAGTAATATAAATAAAATTTTCATTGGAATATTTGCAATTTGATATAAGGATTCTAAAGACCCCAAACTATCACTATGTAAACCTTAACTGATGAATTTTCTGACATCCTATAAGCTTAAAATTTCCCTGGAAATAGTACCTCATTACATCCCCAAACTTCTCTTTTTGTTCTAATCAGAATCCTGAATTGAAATAAATTTAAACTAAAGAACTTAATTTCTTGTAAAATTAGCACTGGGTGCCAGACACAGTCTAAGGACTCTACATTTAATCCATACAACCAGCCTTTGTGGTAGGTGATATTTTATACCATTTTTGGGTGATAAGGCCTAGCACGGTTGTTCAAGGTCAACCATCTAGGAAGGATTTGGACTGAGATTCGCTTCTAGGCATTCTGATTTTGACTGAGAGTTTTCAGGCGTAGTGAAAAGACCTCAGACCTTGCTAATTTAAGGGGAGTTGTTCAAGAGAGGCCCGGAAGTCATGCCAGGTGCAAGGTGAAGCAAATCTCCCAAGGCTTACTTCAGTGTGGTCCCAACCCAGCCCATGTCGAGGGAGTTGGGCCTTTCATACGCCATTGAAAAAACTGCAAATCATTTTCATTCATTAAAAAAAAAAAAAGTTCTCTGTCCATCAGCACAGTATCAATGAGAGATTGCATTCACGTGCATGGAAATAGAACAGTCTGCAACTTTACAAAAGAGTCTCATTTGTGTGACCTCCTCAGGTGGCTGTCTAGATCTGAGGTAGCTGTCCCCCAGAGTCCTTCTGACTGGCTCATCCTTCTCTTGCCTTCTGCTTTGTAATGATCCTCTCTGGGTTCCTTCAGATCCCCCCCTGGCTGTTCTGCCTCCAGTCCCCTGCAGATACCCCAGACAGGACAAAGAAGGATGCTCTGTGGAGCAGGGGACAACCACTGTATTGGGAAAGCAGACCTTTCCCTCAAATATCCAACAGGGTTCCTCGTCTGTATCACTTTCTAGAACCTCATCACATGGCCATGTCCAGCTAATAGAAGTGATAAATTATGATTTGCAGTTGTGCATGTTCTCTCTCATTCTTCTCCCCCTAAAAAATGGGTATTGAGGAGGTACCATAGGTTTGGGACCCCTTAAACACAATTTCTTGTGAATTTCCCAGGAAAAACCTGGGATTTTTAGGTTGTGAGGGATGTGAGGAAGTGGGTCCGGGAACAGTGACAGCCAAACAAGGATACAATATTATGCACAGTCCACAGAGAGTACTTGGGCTTAATCCTGGCGACAACTCCTAGCAACGTAGGTGACGCTTCGCAGCTATTCAAATCATGGGAAAGTAAATGGAATGTGATGTCTCTGCATCTGTAAATCATTGGTAAAGGCTCCCCAAAAGGGGGAGCACCTCCAGCTCTCCTTGTGCACAGGGCAGACAGGGTCCAGAAGTCTGAGTTGAGCGTCTATCAAAGACTCTGGGTTGCTGGCTGCTTGGAGGGGATACACCTGGAGTCAGCAAGGGGACCCGGGCAGAGCACTAATTGTTCACTTGCTAAGGCCAGCACCATCTTCGGCGGCTTGCTGGCCATATTCTTGCTCTCCAAAAGGCAGTGCAAGCACCTAGCATGAAGTTCAAGAATTCAATACCAAAAAGTCCCATGACATCGTTACTATTATTTACTTTTATTATTATTATTAGCTTTTATTATTTTAATTTAACAGATGCATCTTATGTTTTCATCTAGAGTCAGCTTCCTTGAAGGTTGGTAATTGTCTCCCATCCCAGTACTAACCAGGCCCGACCCTGCTTAGCTTCTGAGATCAGACGAGATCGGGCGCATTCGGGGTGCTATGGCCATAGAGGAAGGCTGGTAATTGCATATGAATTTCAAGGAGCTTCAAGGTCAAGGAGCTCCATGATCATGTACTTAATCTAGTCAGTATGATTCTTGTTCTACGTATGCAAGTGTTTGGGGAGATTGAATAATAAATTCACCAGTCCTGGTGGGTACATGCAAACCCTCTCTAACTGCTACATGATTTATATCTTTATTTATTTTTTCTGTTTTTCTAAAATCTTTAAATAGGTCTACTTGTTTTACAATCAAGTGGTCGCTAGCCTCACTTCCGGTTTGAGTACTGGTTTGAGTCTGGTTTGAGTTGTGAGTTTGAGCCTCATGTTGGGTGTAGAGCTTACTTTAAAAAGATAAGGATCTAAGGCGATTGCATAATTTATTGTTTTCTTGACAATTTGAAGTTTTCATGTCTTTCAGATGATGAAGGATATCATCAAACAAGCAAAGAGGTTTTTAAAGTTAAAAAATAACTAATGGGTGGCACTTTCAACAATATTGTTTCACTGTCACAAGCATTTCTTTTGTTATGACAATTAGATTGTCATTCTCGGGGCACCTGTGTGACTCAGTTAAGTGTCTGAGTTGGACTCAGGTGATGCTCTCAGGGTCCTGGGATGGAGCTCTGAGTGGGGCTTCCTTCTCGGCAGGGAGTCTGCTTCTTCGTCTGCCCCTCCCCCTGCCTGTGTGCTTACTCTCTCTCTCATAAATAAATAAATAAAATATATAAAAAATTTGTTGTTCTCTTTTGATGCCACATTAAATTCATCTAGGCTCTCCTCTGGTATGTACATCTGAAGGAAAGCACATCATGTCCTTATTGTAATATCTCTCTCTCTTGGTTTTTTTCCAACCAAAATTTCTAAATTTTCAGTACGACAAATTAGCATTCCAAATTATCTGTTTTAACTCTAAGGATTCTGACATTTGTGTGGCCGTTACACGTTCTAACTTTGCTTTTCTGACACTTTTTGACCTCATATTAAATATGAAAAATCCAGCATTGCTAGAGGTTTTTCAGGTCACCTAAATTAATCTCCCACTTTTCAAATAGGAAATTAACACTAGGGAGTATCTTGACCAGTGTTACAGGACCAAAAAGTGACTTAGGTTCTGGGTTTATGCAAGTGGCTTTTCTCTACACAATCTCACCTTTTGTAATTTAATAGTTCGATTACTGTTTTCTCCAAAATACTCCTCAAAATGTTTAATTTGGATGGGCCTTTCTAATCTGAAACCCAAACCTTTCCATAGCTCATTATGTTGATTTTTGCTTAAAATCAGACCTAATATGTTTATCTTATACACCCTTCTAGGCTGTCTCTCATTTCTTTTGACTGGGGAAGCCATGGATTGTGGTGCAGAGTGGAGTGGGACTTAATAGGTTCATGATGAAATTCTGATTGCAATCATATTAGAAGTGTTAAGATAAAGATTTAAGAGGGGCACCTGGCTGGTTCAGTCAGGAAAGCATGTGACTTGTGATCTCGGGGTTGTGAGTTTGAGCCCCATGTTGGGTGTAGAGCTTACTTTAAAAAGATAAGGATCTAAGGCAATTGCATAATTTATTGTTTTCTTGACAATTTGAAGTTTTCACGTCTTACAGATGATGAAGGATATCATCAAACAAGCAAAGAAGTTTTAAAAGTTAATAAATAACTAAATTTTAATATTCCCTTTGTCTATATAATGATGCAAACCGTGTAATAGAGGGGAAATAACACATTCTCTCATATCAGAAAGACCTAGTTGAAAAGTTTGCACCATCATTTTGTAGTTTTTTGATTACAAAAAATTGCATGTGTTTGTGTGCCTCACTATGTACTTTGTTCTGTCCCTGACATTTACATTTTAAAAATGACTGCTATTATGTGTTAAATGGAAATTTCAGATGAAATATGTAAAATGTGTGCATAATAATTTATTTAATATTATCTTCCTTCTAAAATAATTTCTTTATTCTATCAGTTTGTTTTTCTTTATCAAAAAACAATCCACTGCTGTAAGCTTTGAGTAGGTGCTGGGTCTACAAAGATCAAACACTCACTTTTCTGTTCTTCTCATTTACCTCCTTCTCGCCACGTTGCCACAATTGCATTTTTAATGCCTCATGCACATCAACAGCTCCATATTTTTAAAGTCATCTTTTGTGGGTCTAATCGCTGTAAGAAGTAGCCGGGAAGTAGGACACTCGAGCAGTACAAACAGCTCCTCGGTGCTCCAGTCTTGATGAGCCAGTGCCTGAAGCAAAGACTGTACTTCTGAAGATGGTGCCAGGGCCATCTCTCGGAACAGACAGCAGCACGCCTCTCCTAATGGCTGTTTCTCGGGACGAGATGCTTCCAGGAGAAATAAGGTCTCTGAGAGGACACCATGAGTCAGTTTTAGGGCCAAGAATAAAAGTCTGGACTCTTTTCTCATTGCTTACTTTATAAAGCTATGTGACCTAGTCTTTCAAAAAAAAGAAAAAGAAGTATTCTAAAATGAGTCTGGAGAGAAGGGGGGGGGCATGTTTTTTCTTGTATCTGCCTAAAAACAAAGGCCATATGCAAATTAGAATTTGGGACCAGGATAGAAGTAGTCTGTGTTTGATATAAATCAACCTGGACATTATTTTTTTGTTGTTTGCTTTTTTTTTTTTCAAACTGGATATTATAAGCCTTTTTTTTCTTTTTATTTTTCTTTTTTTTTTTTTTTTTTTCTACTGCTTTAGGAAATGCAAACATTCCCATCAGCCTTCTTCTGAGAGTCAGCCTCCGTTATTTCAGTATGGACTGCATCTGGGCTGCCACAACATGTGAGGCTTGGTAAGCCTCGGCTTAACACTAAGCCTCGAGCTTTTTAAAATATAAACAAACAGGCTTTTGAATTATAAAAATGTATGTTAATGTTTAATAAGCCCATTCATTTCTGCTGCCTTTGAACAGAGTTGAAAATTGTGCAGCACTCACCTCTTCTAGGTAACTATAATAGAGATGAGTCAACAGAAAGTGGGAAATTCTGCAAAGACCCCTGAGTTAGCCTAGAGATCCTACATTGCAGCTTGAGGAGTTCAGCAGAAAGGAAGTCATTAATATATCAATATAATTAATATTAAATAAATATCTATTAGTTCACTTTATATTGGTTTATTTAACAAACACTTGCAACCGGAGGATTTGAAACAAAATTAGTTTTATAGTTGACTCTTAGCTATGACTCACAATTATAGTAAATAGAAATTTTATATGTAGATGTGTGTGTGTGTGTGTGTGTGCGTGTGTGTGAGAGAGAGAAGATGGCCATTCTTTTGCTTTTACTATAGATATTTTTATTCCAGATGAAAAAGATGTGAAAATTTTGAGATTGAGGTTTTTGTAGAAAATTTTTAAAACTGTATCATTATGAAATTCAAACAGGTAATTATTAATGCTCAGTTTTGACTTGACCTGGCAAGATGTTGTGCATATAAAGTCATTTGATTAATATTTAAAATTGATATATAATAATTTAGTGATTTTTTTCTGAAAGTTTTTCCACGATAAGGCGATTTTTCCTGGGTTTGATCTTTAGACTGAATTTCTGTGGGATTCTGAAATTATTAATTGCCCATATTATCCCAGGTATATAGTTGACGATTTTTTTTATTTATTTATTCATGAGAGACACAGAGAGAGAGGCCGAGACACAGGCAGAGGGAGAAGCAGGCTCCATGCAGGGAGCCCAATGCGGGATTCAATCCTGGGACCCCAGGGTCACACCCTGGGGTGAAGGCAGGAGCTCAACCCCTGAGCCACCCAGGGATCCCTATAGTTGACAATTTTAGTTTTATTTATTTATTTATTTATTTATTTATTTATTTATTTATCTATTTATTTATTTTTTAGTTGGCAATTTATGTGTGTTTTCATAAACTTACTTCAAAGATATGAGTCCAGAAATATGTACAACTAAAACTTCAAAACCTAAGAAAGTGGCCAGTTCCATCTTATTCACAATATTGTCTCTAGCCTGTGAATCTGACACACAGTAAATATTCAATAAATGAATTCTCTTCGAAATAGAGATGCATTTCAGGGTTAATCTGACAAAGTGAATGAAGAGCCTTGATGGTCAAGTAATAAAGCTGTTCCCACCAGGAGCCTGTGGAAAGGTCATCTAGATTAAAATACGATTCAGAGACATGTGAACAATATCTTTATTAGTGTAAAAAGAAATTTGTAAATGTTTCAATTGTATGAATGGTAAAGGAGAATAATTGTGACGTACCAAAGCAAAATTATATTTTATTTCCTTTTTGTCACTTTTCAGTTAATTCCGTATATGAGGGGATCTCTGGGTGGCTCAGCAGGTTAGTGCCTGCCTTTGGCCCAGGGTGTGACCCTGGGTCCTGGGATCGAGTCCCACTTCGGGCTCCCTGCATGGAGCCTACTTCTCCCTCTGCCTGTGTCTCTGCTTCTCCTCTCTGTGTCTCTCGTGAATGAATAAATAAAATCTTTAAAAAAAACTCTGTACACGATAAATAATTGCTCAATGAATATGCCTTTATTGGGTTTCATCGAATGCCTGTTATGCGTTCTTATACCCCAAAGCCAGGGTGGAACACATACAGCCTAATTTGGGATTTTTTGAGAGACCCACCTGAAGGATCCTGGTATCACATGCCAAAGAGCTAAGTCATTACGCTCAGTGTGCCAGACGTGGGACAGCCAGTATTCTCAGCATCAGTTTTAACACGGGGGTGGAAGCTATCTGCAAAGAGGCTGTAGTAAAAGTGGAGTGAACAGAGGATGGGACAGGATTGGAAGATGTCATGGCTAGCAGATAAAGCAGAGGGAGAGAAGCGAGGTGCAGAGACCAAGATGGAATCCTCAGAGCACTGGGAAGGCATTGGGAGCTAAGAAGTCAAGTGGCCCACATTACTCCTTAGTCCAGCCTGGGTGGGGGGGGGCGTGTCCAGGTAAAATAGAGGAATTTCAGATAAAGCACAATTACTATTTCTGCATGTTTATTTTTCATTAATATAACTAAGGAGGATCTATGACATTTAGTTCATCATTTATAATTTCACAAAAGCTATTCTCGAAATTCTTTTATTCCCAAATATTTTGATAAAAGTAATAATTGCTCATTATTAACAATAAAAACATATTATAAATAATTAGAAAAAAAATAAAGGAAAAAGGAATTCCTCAGTTCTCTTCACCAAATAGCATCATAATAAACATGTTGGTGACTTTACTTCCATTTTATTTTAATATAGTTTGTGTTGGTTTATTTTTAGGTTATGTGCTGATGACATAGTAAGCATAGTTTTTCAGCCTATTTTATTTATTCTTTTATTGTGGTAAGAATACTTGACATAAGACCTACCCTCCTAATAAACATTCAATATTTATAAATAAATATCTATGAGATAAATGCTTAAATATTTAAATAATATTAATATAATTAACATGATAGAATGTATTTAATGATATGTTAATATAGTCAATAAGTTATTAATTTAAATTAGATATTTAAATTGATAAAAACATAATATTAATAACTTTTAAAATATTTTATTTATTTATTCATGAGAGACACACAGAGATAGAGTCAGAGACACAGGCAGAGGGAGAAGCAGGCTCTGCACAGGGAGCCTGATGTGGGACTCGATCCCGGGACTCGGGGTCATGCCCTGCACCAAAGGCAGACGCTTACCCGCTGAGCCACCCAGGTATCAATATTAATGATTTATATAATAATATTAAAACATTAACTATGGGTGCTGTGCTGTGCAGTAGATCTCTGGAATTTACTCATCTAGCATAACAAACTTAGTATGTAAGTTGCTAATTTTGCTCCCCATCTCCAGCCCTGGCAACCACCATTCCTGCCTGTGTTTATGAGTCCAACTGTTCTGGATAGCCCATGTAAGTGAAGTCAGGCAGTCTCTTTATTTATCCATTCATCTGTTGGTAGACATGTAGGTGGTTTCTGTTTCTTGGCTATTATGAATGACGCTGCAGTGAACATGGGCTGCAAATACCTCTTAGAGATCCTGGTTTTAATTCTTTGAGTATATACCCAGAAGTGAGAATGCTGGATCATTTTGTTGTTTCATTTTTAAGTTTTTGATGAATTTCCATACTGTTTTCCATTGCGGCTGTACCATTCTGTCCAACAGTGCAGAAGGGTTCCAAATTTTGCACATCTTCAATAGCACTTCTTTGGGTTTTTTGGTTACAGCCATCCTAATAGGTGTGAGGTTTTGATTTGCATACTTTTGATGATTAGTGATGTTGAGTATCTTTTTATATATTTGTTTGCCATTTTGTGTCTTCTTTGGAGAAATGTCTATTCAAGACCTTTGTCCACTTTTTAGTCTATTTGGTTTTTTGCTATTGAGTTGTAAGAGTCTCATATCTAAATTAAATATTAACCCCTTATCCGATATGTGGTTTGGCAATTTTTTTTTTCCTATTCCTCAGGTTGTCTTTTCATTTTGTTAATTGCTTTGATGTGCAGGTCAATTCTACTTTGATGTAGTCTTACTTGTCTACATTGCAGGTAATTGCATATGCTTTTGGTGTGATATCCTAGAAACCATTGTCTAGACCGATATCGTGAAACCTTCCCCTTATGTTTCACAAGTACTTTTTCAGTCCCAGGTAATACATGGAGCATATATACACAATTAAAAAATTAAAAAAAAAAAAACATCTGAGATGAACACAGAGAAGGGGGCAAACCACAAAAGACTCTTAACTATAGAGGACAAACTGAGGGTTGCTGGAGGGGAGGTTGGTGGGGAATGGGGTAACTGGGTGATGGGCATTAAGGAGGGCTTGTGATGTGATGAGCACTGGGTGTCACACGCAACTGATGAATCACTAAATTCTACCCCTGAAACTAGTAATACAGTAGATGTTAACTTAATTGAATGTAAATAAAGAGTAAAAATAAATAAATAAAATGTGAGATTCAAATTTAATTGAGTATTGTATGGAAAACATAGTGAAATATATTGCATGTAAATTATTTTCTAACTCCCAATTCTGAACTTGAAGTTTGGAGGCAGTTTTTATAGGTTAATTTGCTCTCTGAGCTAGAAAATGTATTAAAGCCATGCAATCTATTCTCCAAATTTTTTCCCAGGAGCAATGAGAGCATCTTCTGTTCTCAGAGCTGCCTTCGTTTGAGTAGGAGAGAATCTCTTACTGAACGCTATCTCTGTGTCCGAACTGTACATCAAGTTTTTTCCCCAAATAATAATTGAAACAGCATATTTTCCTAATTACAAATGACAACATATTTGTTTATAGTACATGAAAGTATGAAACCCTGTCTCTACTAGGGCTTCTGTGTTTGTCGTAGGGACCAATTCCCTGGATGGAAAGTGCAGATACACATTAAAAAGGTCAAGGGCAGGGAGGAAGGGAGGGCAGTGGATGTTTCACTTCTGAATTATTTTTTCCTTTTCCCAAAGGCTAGACTATCAATTTTTAGCAGATGACAGTGGTTTTGAATGTCTAAAAGTTTCTGTGTTTTTTTTTTTTAATATACCAGATGGTTGTTCAGCAGTTGTGTAATAGCCACCATTAAACACATAGAGCAGGACTGTCCCCACTGAATCATAGATGTGAACTTGGAAATAGTATGATAGTGTGATTCATTTACACATGGAGCAAACTTGAATGCAGGCTCAGCCGTGTTTAGTTAAACCTTTATCACTTAGCCATATACCTGTGAATGAAAAATAAGAGTGTTGTAGCCCTGAAGAATAAAGAGTTGCCTGTAAATACAACACTACCAAAGCAAAAAACCCAATTCACGTAACTCGTACTAACATCAGTGACTTAGGGGTGGAGGCAGTATAGGCTAGCTAAAGAATTGTAGTTATCAATCCTGTTCTGGATATGCCCCATTAGAAAATGGGATTAAGGCATAATTCTCAGTTAGTAACTAACACTTCCAAATATTTAGTTTCAGAAACCATGCATGCAAATATGAGTTAGCATTAACTTGAGGGTAGTTTTGGAAGCCAGTTTATAATACATCTTATTTTATACATCATATTTTTCCTGAATCACAAACCACAATAATATAGCATCCATCAGGGATTTAGATATATATGTATTCAATATATTGAATTTTTTTACACTAATATATATTTAAATCCATATGTATTGACGTGTTATTGTACTCTAATATGGTATTCAGCATCTCACAGACATGAATTTTTTCATGCACATCTTGAAATTCACAGGAAGGTTTAACAAAAACCTTTGCACATAATAATAAACTTGCATATGTATGTTTATATTTATGTATAAGTTTAACAGAGCATATGTATATATGTTATATATGTTATATATTTATATGTATTTATATAACACATACATATATATTTAACATTAAACCAAGGAATATAATGATCTTTCTATTGATCCTAATAATAAACTTACATGTGTATGTTTATATATGTATAAATTTAACAGAGCATATGTATATATGTTATATATGTTATATATATTTATCTATGTTTATATAACACATACATGTATATATATTTAACATTAAACCAAGGAATATAATAGTCTTTCTATTTGTGCTTTAAGGAACAGAAACGTAATTATTCACAAAAGACATCAACATTCCCAGGCTCCTTGATTTGCAAATTTTTACTGTTTTGTGTTTTCGTAAAAATATATTGGACCAAACATATTTTTTTTTATCAGTTGCAGTTTTGAAAATACTTTATTTATGAACAATAAAAACATACTTGGTCATGAATAAATAAATAAGATCTTTAAAATTTTTGAAAAAAAAAAAACATACTTGGAAGGAATTTTGTTAGGTGCCTGACAATGTTGATTCATATTTATCTTTTCAGTATTTGAAGAAACCAAACTCTACCTTCAGATCAGATTTAGTAATACATTGCATGTTATTATTTATGAATAATCCAGTCATCCTGATTCAATGGTAGGAGAACTGTCAAATCTTGTATTCCTGACAAATGAACAATGATTTATTTCTCTCTCTGTGTGTGTTAAAGATATGTGAATGTGATTTTCATGAAAGTCAATTATTTCTTGCAAACCCTGCAGTGACTAAAGAAGTAGATCCAGTCAAGAACATTCTTCCTTCAATCTTATTTCTTAAAACAACATCTGACCAGGGAGCAATTATATTGGTTGACCCATATATCTTCATGGTTCAAGCTCTGGGCTCTTTCTTCTTTCCCTTGCATAGGTGTGCTTGGTGACAACATAGTTCTCCATATGTTCTGGTCAGCAGTTACTTTGCCTTGTAATTCTGGCCAGCTGTAATATAAAAATCTAAGCTATGCCTGGTATATCATACGATGGAAATGATAAGGATAAAATTATGTTTAAACATTTTATATAGTGACTCAAAACGACAAGAGCTAAAATTTTCCACTCATAATGTTCTCACTACTGGGGAATTCCTTCACCATTCATTCATTCATTCATTCATTCATTCATTGAGTTAGCGAGTCAATCATACATTAACCTTAAAGTCAATGGGATAGAGTATAAAATATGGCTTTGAAATAAGACTGAGTGTGAAACTCACTTTTACTACTCCTTGATTTTCTAACCTTAGGCAACATATTTAATAATTCTTGTCCCAGTTTTGTCTTCCCAATAGTGGAAATGCACATTTTATCATATGGAAAAAGTAAAATATACCATCTAGCAGGTCTATTATGTTGTGAGTAGTCACCAATGCATTTGATTCTTCTGTTCTAGTTTAGTAGGATATTGTATCTTCTCTCTTCTCTTTACTAACTAATATACCATCACTAATTTCTTTCTTTGCTTCAAAATTTAAAAAAAATAAAAATAATAAAAAAATAAAAATTAAATAAAATTAAAAATTAAAAAACCCACATGGTAACAATAATTAGATTTAATTCAGGACAGAAAGCTCACCATCATCAAGGTGTACCAAGTTCAATCACCCAGAATGTATGTGTATTAAAAATGAGATATTATTTTTTTCTCTGTCTCTCAACAAAGTGTTCTTTGAGTGCTCAAAGCAGTGTGGAGTGACAATATCAGGTGGTGCATAAGTGGAGGGGAGCTCCTTGGACGGTGCATGGAGGAAAGAAGGATCTATACTGTTCCTCAGTTCCACAGAGACATCAAGAACAGATGCAGGCAGCCATACATACCTCACAATGTGAAGCAACCTGCATTTCTATGCCATACTTTCAATCTTAGGTTTTCCTCAACACCATCTGCTTTTTTCTCATTTATGCCGATTTTGGGTGGCATGAAAGTTTCCTTTGTTTACCATTTTTAAGAAATCCAGTCATTGCAGAGGGAAATAAAACATTCATATACAAATATCCAGCTGTTTTCAAGATGAGACTCCTGACAATATTCTAAGTGTTTGGGAGAAAGCCATAGGGTGGGAGAACTCAAAGCTGCCATGTTATTTCTGCCCACAAAAGCAACAAAACAAAGAAAGATGATTTGACACTTATGTATACATACATGTATAATAGACATATTCATATCCATGTATGTTAAAATATTATTTGAAATTATAGCCAATTGAAGTAATAGATTATTCATTCTCGAGCACCAAACTATGCTAATGTTGTCATAAATCTTACCTTAAAATTATAGAGAAAGGATGCGTTTAGGGGAAATAAGGGGAAATATATCTGTCTGATATAAAATGTAAAGAAAGTGTTTTGTAGACAGTCTTGTTGAAAGATTATTACTTTATGTATCTGAAGAGAACAGAGGAAGCTTTTCTTGGTTTTTACTGTCAGTGCTTCTGTTCTTGTGTTAATGGCTTATATTTAAATATACACATACACGCATATACACGTGGTATATGTATTTCTGTGGAAGTATAATGTACAGAGAAAAGTTAATAAATTATAAGTGCACGTCTTAATGAATTTTCATGAAATAAACACACCCGTATGACCAACACTCAGATTATAACATAAATTATCAGAAGATTACCTTGTGAATAGCAGTCGCATCTCCTCCCTGCTATGACCCCACCACCATCCAGAGGTGACAAGGCAGTTGGTTTCTAACTCCATCCATTTGTTTTGTTTTGTTTTGTTTTATTTTAATGGCTTCTTCCATGAATGTTGTATTTGTGAAAGCCGTTACACTTTTGCGTGGATACACCAGGATTCTTTGTTGCCAGTATAATGATGATTTGTTTATAGTTCATGGTTATTTTGAATAATGTTATGAATATTCACGTAAATGCTTCTAGGTGCATTTACTGACACATTTCTACTGGGCATTTATGACTTGAATTGCTGTCATCTGATCATATATTCAGGATGAGGACACACTGTCTAAAATTTCCCTACATAGTTTTACCAGTTTACACCTCTACTGACATTAAATGACTCTACTGATTGCATAAGTGGAGGCGAACTCCTTACCAAGATTGTTTTCCATGTTTTCTTAAATGTCATAGTTCTGGTGAGTTTGTAGTGATAGCTAATTCGGATTTTCATAGCATTTCTGAGATGATGAATGATTTGGGACACTTGTTCATGTCTTCGTGGTCATTGGGACATTGTGTGTATACCTATGCACGTGGATGTGTACATGTGATATCTGCAAAAGTCCTTAGCCTATGTTTCTAGGAGATTAACTTTTTTCCATTATTGTTTTTTATAAGAGTACTATAAATACTCCAAATACTACTCTTTTCCCTTATTTATATTAGAGATATTTTCTAATTTTTAGTGGCCTTTCAATTCTTTCAATAGTGTCCTCTGTTCTGTGACTGAAACCCTCTTGGTATTAATGAATTATTTGTTATATGTGGTTGAAATGTTTTGCTAATGGTTGTTTATGCTTTTTGTACATATGTAAACCAGCAATTTGGACTATAATCTTTATTTCTATAATGTAATTGTTAGATTTTGGCATCAGGGTTGGGTCAGTCTCATAAAATAAGCTGAAAAATAATTACTCCTTTCCCTGTTCTAGAAAATTTTGTGTAAAAGGAAATTACATCTTCCTAAAATAGTTTGAAGAATTCACCAGTGAATTCACAAGACCTGTAGGTGTTAAAATGCTTTGTCCATTTCATTGATTATTGGACTATTCAGTTCTTATATTTGTTACTATATTTTCTTCATTTGTGCTTTTTCTAGGAACATATCTATAGCTAAATTTGAAAATCTCAGAGCATAAATATAATTGATAATCTCATCTAATTTTAAATGTCTATAAGATATAGTATAATAACAGATTTTTTCTTCTGGATTTTCTGATGAGTTTTATTTTTTTCTTGATCATGATATATTTTATTATTTATTTTTAAGAAATTATCTTTACTGTGTTATTTTTCTTTTTTACATTTATTTTCTGTTTAATAAATTTATTCTTATACATATTGTTTACTTCCCTCTACTGTCTTTGAATTTGAGTTACCATTTTTTTTTTCAAATTCCTGGGGAAAATGTTAGTAATCTAAAATACCCTTTTAAGACTAAATCTATTCTTTAAGTTAACTTTAGATACATTCCACCAGTGAATTTAGGCCATATTCTCATAATCATTTTATTTATATATCTATTTTGAGTTATTTGTTAACCGTGGTACTTAGAAGTTTTTGGCTTAATTTCTAAATTGATGATTTTAATAATTACATTTTTATTACTGATTTCTAGTTTATTTGCACTGTGGTTGGATAGCATGCTGTTTTCATCCAATATTGGAGATTTTCTGGGACTTGATATATTCCTCAAGATATGACTCATTTTGGAAAATGATTCATATTCATTCCAAAACAAGTTATACTTGAGTGTAGTGGTATTTTTAAGTCATCAAGCCAGGTGTATTTTTCAATCATCAAAATTCTAGCTCCACTTATTTTTTCCCTATTTTTTCTTTCTATTACAAAGAGAAAGATGGGAACTCATTCCCAACTTATTGTAACTTTGTGTGTTTCTCTTTCTAGTTTATAATTTTTGCTTTATATAATACTATATCAAAGTTGTACACAAATATAGAAATATTATATCTAGTATATTTCCTTTGTATTGTTATAAAATCTCCCTATTTATTTCTGATATTTTGTGTTTTACATTCTAATTTGCATAACATTATAGCCACACCCACTTTATTTTAACTGGAGATAATAAATGTGGTGGTATTTTTTTGCATTTTCTTTTATTTTTAAAATTTCTGTCTCTCTGTATTTAAGATGTGTCACGTTAAAAAAGCACAAAGAAACTTTTTAAAAATTAAACCAATATTAAGGAATTTATTATACAGTGTATTGAGTTAATATAATATACTTTTAATGTAATTATTGATATATTTGGGCTTAAATACATTATCAAATAGATAAAGTAGATGTGGTATGTAAATAAAATAGAGTATTACTCGGCCATCAAAAAGAACGGAATCCTGCCATTTGCAACAACGTGAATGGAGCTAGAGTCTATTATGCTAAGCAAAACAAGCCAACCAGAGAAAGGAAAATACTTCTTGATTTCACTCACATGTGGAATTTAAGAAACAAAAAAGATGAACATAGGGCGCAGGTGGGAAAACAGAGGGAAGCAAATCAAAAGCGACTATTAACTATAGAGAACAAACTGAGGGTTACTGGAGGGGAGGTGGAGGGGAGTTGGGACAGATGGGTAACAGGCATTAAGGAGAGCATTTGTTGTGATGAATACCGGGTGTTTTATGCAAGTGTGAATCACTAAATTCTAGTCCTGAAACTAGTATTACCCTATATTTAGCTAACTGGAATTTAAATAAAAACTTGTATCAACAAAAACATATACATATATGTATATATATTTGATTATATATAATATATATAATCAAAATTTTGTTTTGTATATATTCTACCCACTTCTTTCTTTGTGTTATTGGCTTCTTCTGCATTTGTCAAGTATTTTCTCTCTCTTTGTTATATATGCACTTTTTTATGATTCTTTTTGTCATTGTACTTGAGAGTAATCATGACATATCAAGCATAAGTTAGTACTTTTTCCACATTCTTTATCACTAGAATTAGTTTACTGAGCTCTAGAAAGGATCTAATTATAAGAAATAGGCTGTAACTTTTCAATGATTCACCTTCATACAATCATATTTCCCATAAAACTCAACGGTGATATTTCATGTATTTCTAAGTTGAATGAGGTCATAAAATAAAAGAAAGACATGCAAGCACAAAGCAGAAAAACATAAATAAAACAACATATTCTGATCTTAATTTCAGTCTGTTTAAGCACTGTATCAAGCCTGGAAATGATTAAATATAAACCACTATTAAGAATAAACCAAAGGACATAGTAGATCGATAAAGACACTTAATACTAAACCATTCATAATTGTTTTCAGACTTTTGAAAAGCTACATGTTTTGTGTGACTGTTTTTCTGCTATATAGATCTAAAATATGTTTAAGCAATCCTTTTTTCCCCTTTAATTTTAAGATCAATTCTGAATTCTTTTCAGGTTTCACCCTTTAACGCAAAATCCTCAGTATCACACTTGTCTTCTGAACTTTTTTCTTTACTCTGATTCACATTACACAAAATGGATGTCGTGTCTGCTGATATTTCTTTTAAGCTGCTGTTGGATTTATAAACATTCCTGATAATCATGTTCAGTAATCACTTGCAATGCCTGATCAGTTGTATTGATTTTCTCCTTATGCAGATTTCCATACGCAGTGCATTTGTGATTCTCAAGTTAGTGTGCTCTTCCTGCTATCACTGATCTCCAAGCATCGTGGTATGTGAGTACTGAATTTATTTAAGACTTTTCTGGTTTTTCTTTTTCAATTTCATCAAGCTGGTTGGTATTTTTGTGTAAAAATGTTTAAAATTATGAAATTTTTAGGGAGGAAAATAAATAAGCATCTAGATATAGGAGTATATGGCTTTCACTGAGGCTTCAAATGAGTTCCTACTTGTTTGGCTGAAATTTAGGGAAGCTGGAAAGACTAAACCTTATAGAATCATTTTAAAGGAACACACTATGGACCATATATGTCTGTTTATTTATTAACATAAGAATCTGTTGAACAGTTATAAGTATCCAAAGAAGAAAAGCAGAATGTCTCAGCCAATGTGGGTCTCATTTCTCTGGGCAGGCAAGTAAACAATGAATTATAATATGAGAAAAGTTCTCTAATTATACGTGAATAAGTTGAAGAATTGAAATGGTCTTTACTCTGTGGCTGCTCATTGACAACACAGGGTATGAAATACCATAATTACTGGCTTTATGTTGAATATTTAAGTGACTACAATCTTGCTTCATCGCAATCCTATTGGTATTTTTTTTTCACAATAGTATTTCAAAACAGTGTTTTTAATTGGGCTAAGGACACTATTTTCAAGAACTTTTATGACTTCAATCTCACATTGAACTTTATCTCTTAGCTTATTTGTCAGTTTCCCAAAAAAGTGCTCTATACTATAGTCACATAGTGTCTCTGCATCATGTAGGCTCACTGAAGTCATTGTAATATTGTGGTTTTCCTTGAGTCATTCTATTTCTTGAATATTTCTCACATCTCTTTACATACATGTTCAGCTTTCGTTAATGCCCTAATCAACCAGCAGATAACCCAATGGACCAGACTGTCACTGCATAGATTCAATTCTAGACTTATAAGTAGAACCACAAAATGCAGTCCAACACCATCAGATACTTAAATGTGTGTTTTTTTTTTTAATTATCTGAAAATTGTGTCATGTTAAAAAGGATGTCCCGTCAGTACACTTAAGCTCATGAAGGACAGAGAGACACATTTTGTGCTCATACATTATTACTCAAAGAACCAAGATTTAAGAAAATCAGTAAGTATTTTTAAGTGATAGCTGTCTAAGGAATTTGTAGTCTCTGCAACTTTTGAAGTCAGGAACTATGAAAAATCTGATAGTTCACCATTCTTACAGAGTAGCTACTTAGTCTGCCTGAATTGCATGGGTCTAGGAAGAAGACCAGAGATTTCTGCACCAGAAACAAGTAACTACTGGTCCCAGGAGAACAGTGGTAGACACATGGCATCTATTCACAGACTTCTGGGTTCCTCATGGTCCAGGCTGTTTCCTACTACATCCAGTATCAGAGCTCCCCACTATGTCTCAGCACTGTTGTTCACATTTGTCTTCTCAAAACCAAAAATAAAATCCAGGCTTTCATTACTTGTGGCCTTAAATATCACACGAGCCTCTCTAGGTGATCTCTGAATTAAGTCTTTCTTCTTTAATTCTATATATGCCTGGCAAGAAGCTTTCTAAAGCACTGATGTTATAATGCAACTTCCTTAAGTAACAACAACAAAAGGCAAAACAAACTTTCATTTCTCGTTAAAGAAAACCTAAACTCCTATAGTGTCTTTTAAGTTGTCCTGTAGATGGGTTCAATAAATTTGTCTAGTTTCCATTAGGAATTGCTTCGCCTTATTACCTGTCTGCCTCTACTCATTCATGTCATCTCTTCATTAGTTCTCTCAAATTCAAATAACCAATCTCATTTAACTGTCAACACAGAGTACCAAGGCCCTCTGGTCTACGATACTTTCTGCGGTTCCCTACTGGAAACTATTTTACCTTCCTCTAGCCCCATATGTCTTTAGAATTCATTGGTTTGTGGCCCAATTTGTTATTTAAGATTCTTACATATTTAGTTCAATAAATACTTGCTATTAAACAACATTCTGTCAGTTGAAAATACACTGATTTTAGTATCTAGAGTATACGATAGTATTTTATCTATAGTAGAGAGCATTTTTATCAGTTTTCTCCAAAGTATAATTTATGTATATTTTTATCTTCATTTATAAATTCATTCTTACCCATTTATATCCCAATCTTGATATATCTATTGAAATTTTATGGAGATCTGAGGACTCTCCATGGTGTATTTTCAACATTTTGTGAGATCCAATTAATAATGAGTGGTGAGGGCAAAGTCTCATGAATGAAAATCTTCCTGAATTTTAACACTACACAGTGGCATTCTCTAGAATACACCAAGGCTGTGATTCTTTGGGGCTATAATGATTTAGAAGAGCCACTTATGGTAATTCCCTGAGCTGTTATATCCAAGCTACTGAAAATGGTGAAGAACTGGCATTTGTCTATAAGACCTTGCCATAATGAGCCTGTTCCAAAAGCTTCAGGTAAATAATATGTGACAGAAAGAATCTGATTATGGCTATCTATATAATTTAATACAGCCACATGAACAAGTAGTGGAATTAGCATTTATGAAAGCTTGATTAGTTATGGAATTCTTAAAATATTGTACAAATATAATAACATTTCAAATGGCGGTAAAATAGGTTTTATTTTAATATATTAGAAAAATGCTTCTCAGATATATATGTTGAAAAAATGCCATGCATGCAATTAAATAAGATGCCATTAACTAATCTAGTTGCTTATAATTACAGCCATTTCTGCCAAAAGAAAAATAGGTCAGCATTTTATTTTCACTACAAATGAATACAATAAAGGGAAAGTTAAATCAATATGTATTCTTTGTAAACAGTTAAATTAAGATCATTTTTAGGCTACCTTAAATGTGAGCTTTTTAGGACAACTAGTAAAAGTTAAATCCAAATATGTTTTTGAATAGGGGATTTTTGGTATGAAAGTACACATAGAATCTATACAGGAAAAAAATTTAATCTGTGCAGTTCTCCAAATTTTCTCAACCCATATTGCCACAAAATTAGAAATCTATTTTGTTAAAACTGAAATAATTTTCAGAATATTTTAAAGTCTTGGTATCTGCAGTCCTAATCTCTGAATATATATGTTGGCATTGCACTGATACACTGACCCAATCAGCCCAGAGCCTGAAATGTATTTGATCTGATGTAAAATGATGGAGGTTTTCTGTGTGAGGTGGGAAATTGGCTCCAGTGCTCTTATCACATGTACAACTTAAAGAGAACTGGAAAGAGCTCTAATATAATTCAAATTGGTTACACAAGTGATGTGCATTTTCGTTTTCTTGACTTGTTATAAAAGTCACATTTAAATGCACATTACTCCTCCTTTTTCATCAGGCTGGATGATACTTGAGCACAAGGGCCCTATAATATTTATCTTCATTTATCACCTGTATGTAGGGGGTTCAGGAATATCAGGGCTGATTGAGGAAGATGATATGACCACTAAGTGGCAGTAACATAAGCGAGCTGTATTGAACACAGCTTTGAACGCAGGTTTGCAGGGAGCAAGGAGTCCCTCACAGCCTGTGCCTGCCCTGAGGCTACCCTCAGAGGCCAACATTCAGAAAAAAAGGAGGACAGGGAGCTCCTGGAGAAGAGGGATGTTGGAGATGTCCTCCAGCATCATGGCAGAGCTGTCAGAGGTCAATGGCAGCAGTGGCTTGGGATCTGTGTAACCACAGAACCTAGTAGGTACCAGATGCAGTTTTGCTAAGTATATGAAGTAGACAGTTCTAGGTGGCTAAATATCTGCTTACCTGGGCTGTGTTTAACGCAGTTGGGCATGTAAATTTTAAGTTTGGTGTGATCAGGCTTCCAAGCTAAAGGCTTTTGCCTGTTGAGAAGAGGACCAGGAAACAGAGGCCGTCTCTGGTTTCTTCATACAAGACAGTGCCTAGCTCAGAGCCTGGCACATAGAGGGGCAGATTCATGTCTGCTGAAAATATGCAGGTCAAACCATTTTACATAATGAAATAATTGTGTAAGCCTCTAACGATAACCCAATTTTATTTCATTTATGGAAGCTAAGATGAACTGACATTAAAGCTCATCATATTGATCTTCATAAAGGCTCCATTAGAGCAGATGACGCACTGGAAATAAGTGTCTTTTCTTCTCGCTCCTTCAGAAATCACATGTGTTTATTTCTGTTGGTTCAGTAGGATTGAAATTGCTTTGTATAAGGGATTTGTCTTTCCTCTCTATTTAATCAGAAGAGATTACAGGTGTACCTGTATATCCATTCTCATTTTTATACTTGCTTCGAGTACGTTAACTTAATTGATCCTTAACAACCATGAAGAAACGTTGCGCTGAATAGTGCCTGGTGTGGTGTCTTGGGTACCAAGGACGGCTTCGTGTCTGGTAGGGTAATTCTGGAGCACTTGGAATCACAATATGAATGACATTGTTGAGACTGAATGCTCTAGCAAGTATTTAGTAAAACTACCAGCCCCAGTATTTTCCAAAGCATTCTCCTTATCATCTTAAGCTTTTGGCTTCGGGATAGAAATCAGAAAAAATAAAATTATAATATTGCTGTACTCTGACTGCTCTTGAATGCTTTCAGCCAGGAACTAAAAGAAAATTAAAGTTAGACAAATATTAGCAAGTTTGTAGACTTTAGGCAGGGAAAATTTGTTAATAAAGCTGTGTTCCATTTCATCTCTGCTTTCAATCTAAGATATTTAAGTGTCCAGCAATTTGGGGCCTGCCAGGATTCGAAGATCAACTACTTCCATACGTCAAACAGCTGAGATGTGTGTGTCAATCACATTCCTCCCCAGCCTCGTGCTGTGAATCTAAAAGAGAAGATGGGAGTGAGCCTAGCAGCAAGGAGGTCTATTCTGTTTTCTCCTCCATATCTGTCCTCATGCTCTATCTGCCCGGCCCCTTACCCTCGGACCGTCACCCCCACAGATGGCATCACCACCATTCCCTAGCCCTCTGGCCTATTTGTAACCGATGTGAAGAAGCAGAAGAACGCAGAGCAAGAGAAGAGAGAGGCAGGGGTGTTTGTTCCCTCCAGGCTGAGCTCTGTGCTCTCCACATGCTTCCTTCTGTTGGGCAGCCCCTGTCCCATGGGCATGGCTATCATCAGGTTCTCCAAACCTGCAGGCCCAGAGATGGAGCAGACTTCTGCTATTGTGAGTCCCTTAGGTGCTTCATCTCCATCCCTGTCCGCCTCTTAGAATCAGTTCAGTTGACTTGTTGAGTTTGCCAACGGTTTCCAACCAGGACCCTAGCACCAGGCATCCTTATGGATTGCCTGAAGATATGTGCATCACGTTGAGGGCAAGTACAACAGGCCAGTCACGTAGGCCCGTACGGAAAGATGGCTGGCAGAAATACTGCAGCATGACACACCCTTGTCCCTCGTCACTTCTGTTCCTGCCTTCCTGAGTTTGAAAAATTATCTTAGAGGCACCTGGCTCATTCGGTGGGTGGATGATGTGACTTCTGATCTGGGAGTTCTGAGTTCTAGAGTTACTTTAATATTTTCAGATACCTGTTTTATCTATCAACTTGCTGGCTAGAACTCTGCATATTTTTGGTAGTCACTCCAGGGGTGATGGTATGGATTCTTAACTTTTCAGAGACTACTTAGTTTTTCACTGCGACACATAAAGTAGGAGAATTTTCAAAACTATAAGTTTGTGAACACCCTCTTGTGGCCTTTAAGCTCTAGTACTTGTGCATCTCTATATGATATAATCTCTGTAATGTAGTGTTAGAATGTCCGTTAAAATATTCATGGGGGGTAGCCTGGGTGGCTCAGAGGTTTAGTGCTGCCATCAGCCCAGGGCGTGATCCTGGAGACCCGGGATCGAGTCCCACGTCAGGCTCCCTGCATGGAACCTGCTTCTCCCTCTGCCTCTCTCTCTCTCTCTCTCTCTCTCTCTGTCTCTCATGAATAAATTAAAAAAATCCAAATAATCACGTGTATGCTAAAGAACTTAAGAGAAAAAGTGATCTGTTATATTTGCCTTTATACTTATATACCCAATGCTCGTCACTTCTAGTGCATCCAATATCCTTCCCCTTCAGCCATAACAGCCTTTAGAGCTTCTTACATCAGTGCGCTGCTGGCAGTGAATTCTCTGCGTTTTCATTTACTGAATGTGCTTTATTTTGCCTTCATTCTGGAATGATATTTTCTATGTAAATAGAATTCTGTGTTGGCAGCTTTTATTTTGTATTTCTTTGAGGACATTAAAGTTAATGTTCTATTGTTTCTGATGAGAAATCAACACTCATTCAAATTGTTCCCCTCTATGTAACATGTTGTGTTTTTCTCCAGCAAGAGCCATGATTGTCATTCCGGGCTTGGTTTTCAGCACTTTGACTATGAGATGCCTGAGTCAGTCTTTCCTTCTATTTATCCTACTTGAAGTTTATTTATCTTCTTGAACCTTAAAATTTGGGTGATAGTTAGACGTTATTTCTTCCATACCGTCACTATTTCTCTATTCTCCTCTCCTTCTGGGACGGAGAATGTCGTTTTAGACCTTTTGGATATTATCACAGATGTCCTTGAGGCTCTGTTATGTTTTTAAAACATTTTTCTCTATGTTCTTCAAATTGGAATTTTTTTTTTCAAATTGGATTTTTTAAAGTTATTTTCAAATATATGAATTCTTCTATGTCCCATTTGCTATTAGGCACATATACTGTAATTTTTATTTTATTTTACTTTATTTTAAAGATTTTTTTTTTATTTATTTGAGAAAGAGAGAGAGAGAGAGAACTCACAGGACAGGAGTAGAGGGAAAGGGAGAGAGAAACCCAAGCAGACTCCACATATATGACTATGGTAATAATAGCTACTTAAAAATTATTTTCTGCTCATTCCAATATCTGAACTATCTTGGGATTGTTCTGAAAATTGATCAGATTTTCCTATTATTTCCTGTGTTGTGTAATTTTGGATTATATTCTTCATTTTGTGGGTGATACACATTTTAAGGACTTTTAATTATATCATGTGCTTCTTGGGAGTACTGATATTTTATTATAGTTTGTGGTTAGCTTGATTACACTCAAATAGCAAATTCTAGATCTTCTGTGTTGTATGGCAGCTGGAATTTCCATTAAGTTACGTTACCTTTAGCAGAACACACATGTAGATCTGTTTATTAGCTTATTAGTTATTCGTTGCTGCATAATCCATAGTCTCACTTTAGCATCTAGAAACAACAATCAATAACACACATGATCTGCAGGGCAGTAGCTCTAAGAGTAGCTTAGCTGTGTGATTAGATCGGAGTCTCTTGTGAGGTACCAGCTGGGTCTGTGCTAATCTGAAACTTGATGGGCTAGAACTGATCTCTGACTTTACCCACATACCCTTCATGGTGTCTTTCCATAGGGCTGCTCATAATGACAGACAGCATTCCCTAATGCCAGTGATCCAAATGAGACAGAAAACCTAACAGAAGCTTTGCTTGTTTTTTTTATTTTTGTACCCTATTCTCAGAAATGACATACCATCATGTCTGCCATATTCAAATGGCCACACAGACTAATCTTGGTCTGCTCTGGGAGGGGAGCATTAAAGGGTGTGAATAGCAGGTGCCACTGCTCATTAGGGGTCAGCTTGGAGGCTGGTCACCACCTCTTGTCTGTCCTCTCTCTTCCAACGCTTCCTGTGCCTTCCCCAAGAAGACTCATTCCTTCTCATGACCCCCAAAGGTCTCATCCTATTTACAACATCAGGTCAAGTCTGTCACATTTTTGTCTAAATTAGATCTGGGTCAGGACATCCCTTGGGTGTGGTTCCTTAGTTACAGATTCTGGAGTGCAGGGTTTCTCAGACTTCCTGTCTTCACAGACCAAAGAGTCAGTGATGATACAGCCTTGGTGTAATGTCAGTGTTCCTGTTCAGGAGGGGAAGGGCAGTGGGATTTCATACAGATCTTGGGTTTCAAATACTCACTTTTATTTTACTTTTTCTGTGATTTGGAAAACTTAACTCACCACAGTTAATCCTGCTAGCTACCCTATGAAGCAGATAGTATTACTTTCATCTGACTTGAGAGAAAAGGGTTCATATGGTTAATTGTATGAAGCAAATCTGGTTATTCATCATTTTCCATTCCTGTCTTCCTCTGCATTTCTCACCCTGTCCTGTGCTCCAGTTCAAGGGATGAATCAGGGCACATACTGATTTACTTGGGCTCCTTTGCCTTCAGACTTTCTGTCAACTTTAGCTCATGGGAAATAATAGCAGGAGGGCAGAGGGTTTGTAAAGGGAGAGTTTGGGGCATTCTTTTTCCCTTTCTTTCCTAAAGTAAGTATTACCTTCATTCTGAATGCTCTCCTTCCAGAATTCCATGTGACTTTTGTCCCCAGTACACCTGTTCTGTCTACTTGACCCTGTGACAAGGGTAGCGATGTTGACCTAGTGCTGCTGGTGCCTGAGAATCTAAACAATATATCATGATTCCCTTCATTCCGGCCACCTCTGAAAATGACCTCTTTATTAAATTTTCTTTAAATTCCTAATTTGGGATTTGTTCCATTTCTGAAAAGGATCCTGAATGATAAGCTTTTCTTTTTCTTTTCCACTAAACAATATCCTGGTATAGCACATAAAATACATATATATATATATATCTCATATATGTAGATTTATGTTACATATAAAATATATTCAT
This sequence comes from Vulpes lagopus, assembly GCF_018345385.1. Lineage (NCBI taxonomy): Eukaryota > Metazoa > Chordata > Mammalia > Carnivora > Canidae > Vulpes > Vulpes lagopus. The sequence goes on from NC_054827.1 coordinate 2,896,674, forward strand.
CATATATGAATGTATTATGCTAAATATTACATCATATACATATTTATTATGTCCATACAGGCACAAAAATGTATATATATATATATATACACATGTGTGTGTGTCTATACACTCACACACTATCTACATATTAAAGAAGGCTTTCAAGAAAGGAGAATTAAACATATGGAACTATCTTAGTGAAAAAGCATTACCAGCCTCCAGAGACAATGATGGGCAGCTTCGGAGCAGGCTGCGAGAGAAGCTATTTCATTAGCAACTTAGCACAGCTCCTAATGGATTGCTAATCATTTCCTCGTATTTTTTTTCTGATGTTAAAATAATTCTCAAGACACAAGAGCAATGGGTATCAAGCCTGTCTTGACGTAGACAAATATTTTTAAAGACCCAACAGTATAAAGGTGAGAAAATTATCACAGGTGCCTTAAGTGAGACAATGGGGCCCTGTCTGCTCTGATAAGAGAAGAAAGACTTGTCTTTGAAGGACGAAGCCTGCTCCTCCTGTTCCCCTATGATGCTCAGAGTCCTAGAATGATTCTGATGAATCTGATGCCACAAACAGCCATTTGCATCCTATTTTTTCCTCTTGCAGCTGGAAGGTAGAATTTGGATGAGCTAGCTCAGGTAGGTTGTTCAGAAGACTGAAACACATCCCTTAATCTGCAGGAGTGACAGCCATAGCCGAATTCTGGCATCTTATTATTGGCTACCCAAAGGAGGTGATAGATAAAGGAGAGCAGAATGGGAGGATTTTCATTATAAGCTGGTCTTTCAGTCAGGAGGGGTGTTTCTCACACTCATTGTCTTATTTCTTAATCGGTTCCAATTATGATTCAGACGGTGTTGACTGGAGCAAAGCCTTAATCTCCTTGAGCCTTATTTTCTTCTTGTAACCTGATAGGTTGAGAAGCATGAAAAATAAAATACAATTCATAAAAGGAAAATTTCAACTTCCTTGCTTCATGCACTCTTTGAAGGAATAATTCCCATCTCTCAGGGTTCATAGAAGGACTAAAAGATGACAAATATCATATGGCTAGACATGTAGTAGATGCTCAATATATGTTAGTGTACAGTTTTGAAATTTAATGAATGAGTAAAGGCATAATATACGTAGGTTAGAAGCTGAAGAGAAAAACTGAGGGATATATATACAAATACATATATCTCACATATACATATGAGATAGACATATATATGGTGTATATGTGTGTGTATAATGCACATATGAGCAAACTTCTATAAATTTTTGTATGTAAGAATGTTTTTTTAAAGCTTTTATTTATTTATTCATGGGAGACACACAGAGAGGGAGAGAGGCAGAGACACAGGCAGAGGGAGAAGCAGGCTCCATGCAGGGAGCCCGATGCAGGACTCAATCCCAGGACCTCGGAGTCATGCCCTGGGCTGACGGCAGGTGTTAAACCGCTGATCCACCCAGGGATCCCCTGTAAGAATGTTAAATAGAAATTTTTCTATATTTATGGTGTTGAATCCAAGACCCCAAGCTAAAAACAGTAAGAACTTAAAACACTCATTTTCTAAAGAAAAAACATGCAAGCTACCAAACCATCCCCTGGAGGAAGACCTGAGAGGAGACAGAAGTGGTCACCATTCCCTCCTCATCCCCGGCATGTACAGAAATGAAAATGGAGAGGGGAGGGACAGCTATGTGACTTTGTATGTCACTCCCTAGCTTCTGTAAAAGGCATGCTCAACATATCAACTTAAGAAGCTAAAAAGAATCCTCAGTCAGGATTGGAAATACAGGCAAGGAGTGGCTGGAGTCTTCTTAGGCAGTTCATCATCCAGGTGATATTCTCATTCCCAATATGATGCTGCTTCTGTAGTAAAAAGGATTAGGGAGTATTCAAGAAAGCTAGGCATAATTTCCTGAGGAATGGGAGGGTATACACACAAGAGATGGTTGCCCACTCTGGTCCAGAGATGTCAGGAGACATGAGGTTGCCTGTACTGCCTAAAAAGAGACTTGATAAAACAATGAGATTTCCCAGCACATCTATTAGAATGGCCCAAATCCGGAACACTGACATCACCAAATGCTGGCGAGGCTATGGAGCAGCAGCAACTCTGACTCAATGATGGTAAGAATCCAAAATGGTACAGGCACTTTGGAAGACAGTTGGGTAGTTTCTTACAAAAGCAAAAAATATGGCCCTGTCATATAGTAATTGTACTCCTTGGTATTTACCTAAAAGAATTGAAAATTTATGTTCACATGATAACTGGTACATTGATGTTTATAGTAGCTTTATTCATAATCCCCCAAAGTTGCAAACTACTGAGATGTCCTTCAGCAAATGAATAGATTAACAAGCTTTGTTACATCCAGACAATGGCCTATTACTCAGCGCTAAAAAGTAATGAGCTACTAAGCCATGAAGAGACACAGAGGAACCTTAAATGCATATACTGAGTTAAAGAAGACAATATGAGAAGGCTACATTCTGTATGATTCCAACTATATGGCATTATGGAGAAGAGAAAACTATGGAGGTAAAAAGATCACTGGTTGCCAGAGCTTGTGGACGGTTGAGGGAGCTCGAGTGGGAGCAGAGCGCAGTGGGCATTTAGGGCAGTGAAACTATGCTGTATGACACCATGATGATGGATGCATGTTATTATCCACATGTCAAAATCCATAAATACAAAACATTAAGAGTGGGGCATCTGGGTGGCTCAGTCAGTTAGGCATCTGCCTTCGGCTTACTCATGATCCCAGGGTCTTGGGATTGAGCGCCATGTTGTTGAGCTCCCTGCTCATTGGGGAGTCTGCTTCCCCCTCTGCCTCTACCTGCCACTCCCCCTGTTCATGCCCCCCCCCCTCTTTCAAATAAATAAATATTTTTTAAATAAGAAATAAATAATTTGAACAATAGGAAATAAATAAAACACCAAGAATGAATTCTAATGGGAAACTGTGAACTCTGGGTGAAAATGATGTGTTGATGTATATTCATTATTGTAGCATATGCTTCACTCCAGAGGAGACATCAGCAATGGAGCAAGCTATGCATGTCGGGGAGCAGGGAATATAGGGAAATCTCTGTGCCACCTCCTTAATTTTGTCATTAACTTAAATTGCTCTAAAGTAATAGTCTTTTAACACACACACACAAAATAGGTCTTGGTATAGTAAGTGTGGGATAAGGATTGGGGCAGCCACAATCTCTGTTCTGCTGGGCCCCACGTGGAATGGAAGAAGACAGTTGTTCATAGGCTCCAGTTGAAGCATGGAGATATACAAGGAAGCAGACACTATAGGTCTCCCCAGGAATTCCTGGGACAAGTGGAATCACATAAAATTGGGATACTCGTGGTTGGAATATTTATTGCTGAAGCAATAAACAGGAAATGAAGCTATCTCTGAGGGGTCCCTCCAGGACTGACCCTGACTGGGGAAGGTGAGGCCGAGTATTATCCCAACATACCTACATATGCCTTTAGCTACTCACACTACCTTGGACCTGTTACTTAATTTCTGAGTTGGCATTCAGAGCACTATTTTTTTTTTTAAACTAACACCTCCTTTAAAGTGTCCCAGTGGGTATGTAAATTTTCTAGTACTTAGTAAGCACTGCAAATAAATTCTACATGAGTCTAGAGCTATGCAGTTATACTGCCAAATCTTATTTGCTCTGAAATTAGCAAGTTGTATTGTTTCACTGGATTCACAAAACTCTAGGAATTATTAGAGAAGCAAAATAATTTGCCCTAGTCACAGAGTTAGCAAAAATAGAGCCAGGATCTGAACCCAAATATAATTCTCAACCATTATCCAAAACTGGGCTCCACAGTAAGGTGCAATTTATCACTTAAAAAAAAACAAGCACAAAATATAGTTAATAAAAATAAAAGTATGCTTAGCACATAGAGTTTGTCACTGATAATTGAAGATGATAGCTACATTTATGTATGTGTGTGTGCATTACTGGTTAGCCTATCAAATTGCTGAAGGATTTGGGTACATGTTTTTCTAGAGAATATGCTGGCTAGCTCTCTGCACTGTGCTCACAATGATTTCCCACTGTCATTGAGATTTATGTGATCATAAAGGAGGGATAATCAGGTGAGCCAAGAATGTTTCCAGGATCCTAAACCTGAGATTCCAAGAAACCAAATACAACTTAAATAATTGAGTAAGGAATCTCTGTGGACTGTGTGACCCCCCTCCACAAAAAATAACACATTTGATTCCTATTTAGAGAAGTGAAATGTTAAAGAAACTACTTCTCTTGCTTTATGGTTAAACACAGACACCAATAAACTAAGCTAAGGAGTAGAGAGTTGCCCTATCACACATATCCATCGGGAAGATGGATGTCACATTTTTAAGTAATTATTTTGTGTCCACAGTTATAGGCAGTTCACATATTATCATATATTATATATTATTATATATTACATATTCACATATTATTATATATATCCCAAGCCCTTTGGGGTGAATATTATTTTCATTTTGCAGATCAGAGAACTGAGAATCAAAAAGTGCCCATTGTCACACTGCCAGATGTGAATATTATGACGTTTTTAAAACTTCCTGTAATAAATTAGTCATTATTTCTAAAAACCAGGAAGAAAGTATTTACTCAGATTTTTGAAAATGCATTAGATAATTCTCAGTTTTATGTCTGATCCATCTCAGACTTCTGCACAGAAGTGTAGGTACTTGACTTCGTGTTACAAATTGAATCAGATGGAATACTGCCAAAATTATCATTGGTTCATCCTTTCAGTTCAGTTCAACAACATTCATGTCGTTGAATGTTGTCATTCATTTGTTATTCTATTAACAAACCTTAGTGAGTACCCACTGTATGCAATAATGATGTTAATGAGTGAGTCTCCATTATTGAAAATTGACAAGTAGCTAATATATGTATAAGGTAATACATGTAACATGATAAGCAAATGAACAAAGAGAGGAAAATGTATGGGAAAGGACAAAACAGGGAAAAATTGGAAAAGGATATCAATAATTTACAGAAGTTGAAATCCAAAAGCATATTAACAAAACTCAAAATTATTTATTCTCAGATAAAAGCAAAATATAGCAAAAGTGCTATCCTACTATACCTATTCAACTGGCAAAAAACCACGAAGCTAGACAACATTGAGTGTTGGAGAGGTTTTGGGAATTCTGAACCCTCTGAGTGACCGCTGGGAGTGTATGGTCACCTTCCTGCCATGTTTATGAAATGACCTGTTCTTTGACCTACAACCCTAAGAACTCACAGAAGTCCACGAGAGACACCACAAGTGCCCATGGCAGAGGAACGATGTAACTGTTGCCAGGAGGATGGGAAATAGACCCCCATTCTCATGAATGTAGGAGTTGTGATGGTTAATTTTGTTTGTCAGTTCGACGGGGCTAAGGGGTGTCCAGATTAAACATTAATTCTGGGTGTGTCTGAGGATGTTTTTGGGTGAGGGTAGCACTTAAATTTTGGTGAAATCAGTAAAGTAGGTCACCCTCCTCAGTGTGAGTCAGCATCATCCAATCTGTTGAGGCCTGAATAGAACAAAATGTGGAAGAGGAGGGGATTCCCTCTTTATTCTTCCTGTCAGGTTCCTTGAGCTGGGATATTGATCTTCTCAACACTCCTGGTTTTCAGGCCCCTAGATCTTGACTGTAATCTCCATCATCAGCTCCCCTGATTCTCAGGCTTTTGACTTTGGATGGAATTAGACCACCAGCTCTCTTGGGTGTCTAGCTTGGAGAAAGCAGATCATGGGACAACTCCATAACTATATGAACAAATTCCTTATAATAAATTTCTCATATATATGCATCAATCTCTTCTCATATACATACATACATACATACATACATACATACATACATACATCTCCTATTGGTTCTGTTTCTGTAGAGAATCCTGACCAACAGTAGTCTATGATGAGGGAGAAAGGAGTTAGAAAAGAGAATGCGGGAAAAAGCAATAAATAAATGACACAGAAATGTGCCTGGCATGGATGAATGATAATGCACTGTGAACTGAGTAAGATTAATTCAAACCTTAGTACATGAGATCAAAGAGGGGAAAAAATCAACACTCTGTCCCACTGAATCCAATTAAAACTAATTTTAAAGTGGTTTCATTTGCAAAATTGACCAAGGCTCTCAAGTACATAGGAATAAACATATATACATGTATTAAATATATAGATGTGTATGTTTATATACATATATGTGGTCTATTGCAGGCCATTAAAATAACAGAGAAAATGAGAGATGGTCTTTGTTTTTTGATTTAAAAGGTCAGTAGTGAATATATATAATAATAGAAAATCTTCCACTGAACATATATGTTCAATGTTACTGCAAATGGAAATTTCGGTAGGTTTTTTTTTTACAATGTTTCAATTTTTTGTTGTTGTTTCAACAATTCGATGTTAAAATCCAACTGAGAAACTAAAGGATCAATGATACTCGAGATACCTTTGAAGAAAAAAAAAAAAGGTTGGAAACTTACTCTACTAAATGCTAGGACTTTAGACTTTCAGATTCAGTGCTGACAAAGACAGACTGACCAGTAAAACAGAATAGGAAGCCAAAGGATAAACCAATACATAATAGGCAACAGAGGTGGGTTTTCAAATCAGTGGGGAGGGTATGGTCTACTCAAACAATAGTTTTGGACAAAAATAAGTTTCATATGTTATGTTTTTGAAGAACATAGAGTTTACATGGGTTCAAAATCCACTTCTCTATGACATGCTGTCTTCAGGAAGTCATTTTCCTTAGTATCCTTATCTGTAGAATGGACTTATGCATAGTACCTAACTCATAGGGTTAGAGGGATTCAATGCACATAGAGTAAGCAATAAATATGTGTTAGCCCGTGTACTCATTTTAAATCCAGTTGGCAGGCTGCATGGTTAGGATTACCTTCCTCTTAGTTAACTAATTTATCCATTCAAAATGGTTTATTGCCAAATCTTTTGCTGTTCTTTGCTTCCAGTTATTTTACGTCTTTATGTTTTAGATGTGTCTCTGGGGACAAAAGGAAGTATTTTTATCATTTAACCAGTGATTTTTCTAACCACTACAAAAGTATGGTTTTAAAGTGGAAAGTTAGGTTCCTTTCTGCCTACTGTTCAAGTGTGTGTCTTCATGTTACACACGTGTGTTTGGGCATGTGCAAAAACACTTAAAATCGCCATCTCATCTTGTGTCGTAAATTTGCAGAGACTTATTTGCATCATTTTAATTTTACACCTTTCATCTTTGTCTTTCTTCTATTTTGGATTGAATGAGGGTATTTTTCACTCTCATTTGTTACTTCTTCGCCTTGTTGTGGGAAAGCCACTACGAGTGGGGCATCCACTCTATGCCATGTCCTCTTCCATGTCTTATCCAAAATGTGTTTACATTTTTCAGCTTCCAAGACTCTCAGAATTTTGTTGTTGCTCATGTGGAAATATTTACAGCAGTCATTTGCTGGAATACCCCTTTGTTAGGGTCTCATTATCCAGAGCAGATGTAAAAGTTCATCCCTTAATATCTAATGCCACTGATTGTGAATATTTTCATTTGTGAACGTAGCATGTTTTTATTTAAAAAATAAATAAAACATTTTCCTGTTCATATTTTTCAGGGCTTCTTTGATTTTTTAAGATTTATTTACTTATTTGAGAGAGAGAGAGCACACCTGGGGGTGGGCTAGAGGGAGAGAATCTTCAAACAGACTCTCCTGAGTTCAGAGCCCCACATGGGGCTTGATCTCAGGACCCTGAGATCATAACCTAAGACAAAATCAAGAGTCAGATGCTTAACCAACTGAGCCACCCAGGTGCCCCAAGATTTCTTTGGTCTTAAAAAATGTTAAGACCTGACTGACCCCTATTCCCATTCCTGGTGACTTGTGTGTGTGCATGCATGCATGTGTGGTGATTTTTCTTTGGGAGTAACATTTGTATGAGCTTTATTTGTGGCAATCCTCTGAATCTGGATTGTAGGTATATTCTAGAGGAAGGATCTACACTTGTTTCTGCGAGGCACCACCTAAACCTATTCATAGCCCATGATGTTCCTTCTACACTGGCAGTATGCATTAGACCTGTAAATCCAAATGTGATTCTCCTATGAGCACAGGTTCCCACACCAAAAAAAATGTTGTTTTACAATGTAGTAAGTTCAAAACACATTTTTTCTGCTTTCTTCTGTGTGCTAACTTTAAGTCTCCAATAGAGAATTTATACACTCCCAGTAGTCTTGAATCAGAATTACCATATTTCAGAGGTGCCAAGGTAGCTCAATCAGTTAAGTGACTGACCGTTGGTTTATTCTAAGGTCATGATTTTATGAGTCCTGGGATCAAACCCTGTGTCGGGCTCTGTACTCAGGCGGGAGTCCGCTTGAAGATTCTTCTCTCCGCCCATCTCCTCACTTTCATTCTCTCTCTCTCTCTAAGATAAATAAATCTTTAAAATTAAAAGAAAAAGAATTACCGATTTCATTAAGTCTAGACTTTGCCTTTGGAGGTCCTTCCATCACACCCAGTTTTCAAAGGATCGCCTTGTGATCACTGCATACATCAATACTCTTAAAGCAATGAAAAAAAAAAACCACAAATCAAAGACATTTGTAGTACATATTTACACCTATCTGATCTATATTTTCACTTTCATTTATTTTAGTCATTCAATTTTTGCAAACTTAGTAATACAATTTAAACTACTTTATATAATAATGCAAATTTGTTAGCAGCTTTCAGTAGCAATATTGTTTGAGATAACTAGTCCACAATTTTGCTGGGAATTTAAGTCCTGATGTTAATTTTAAATTTCTCCGTTCTCATTGAAGTTATAGCCCTTTTCAAATTTCATATTATTTATAAATGAATGACTAATGTAAAACCCAAAGTTATTCAGTATCTCTATTATAAACCCAAACTATTAAAATGAATTTAAATATATTAATCCTACTCCCTACTTTGACCTTCTATGTTATTTTTGTCCAAAAATTTCCTTCTTTCTTATTTTTTTCATCCCCTTTGGTAGATATCCTCTTTTCTCTACTCGATATTTCTTTATCCTTTCTCCCTTCTTACTTTAAAAGTTTATTTAACAGATATATGTCAGTGATAATGTAATCATCTTTTGTCTTTATTTGGATTCTTGTTTTACAAATTACACAATTCTTACTTGGAATGATGTTATTCCAGATATTCCATATTTATATGTAACGTTAGTTGCCATTAGCCTAATTCTTAAGACTTTATTTTTTTTAAGAGTTTATTTGTTTATTTGAGAGAGAGAGAGAGAGAGAGAGGGAATACAAGTCGGGTGGGAAGGGGCAGTGGAACAAGCAGCCACCCTGACGAGAGGGGAGCCCGACACAGGGCTCTATCCCACAACTCTGAGATTGTGACCTGAGCTGAAATCAGGTGCTTAACCAACTGAGCCATCCAGGCACTCAAAGACTTTACTTTTTTTTTAGAGCCATGTTAACAGCAAATTGAGAACAAAGTCTGGAGATTTCCCATATATCCCCTGCCCCCAAACATGCACAACCTCTTCCATTACCAACATTCCCCACCAGACTGGAACATCTGTTACAATCAATGAACCCACAGTGGCATGCGACAGTCACCCAGAGCCCATAGTTTACATAAAGGTTCATTCTTGGTGTTGTGCACTGTATGGGTTTGAACAAATGTATAATGATGTGTTCCATCGTTATGGTGTCAAAGTCTTTCACTGCCCTAAGCGTCTTCTGTTCTCCACCTATTCATCCCTCCCTCCCCCTTATGGAGATCTGTTTCCATAGTTTTACCTGTTTTCAGAATATCATCTAGGTGGAATCATACATTTGTAAGCCTTTTTGGTTTGGTTTCTTTCACTTCGGAATGTACACTTAAGGCACCTCCTTATCTTTTCATGGTTTAATAGCTTCTTTCTTTTTAGTTAACTTATCCGTTCACCTACTGAGGTAAATTTTGGTTGCTCCCAAGTTTTGGCAATTGTGATTAAAACTCTTAAGAGCAACCGTGTGTGGAGGTTTTTGTGGACATGAGTTTTCAATTCCTTAGGGTAAAAACCAAGGAGTGAAATTGGTGGGTCATCATGGTGGATGTAGGCTTAGTTTTGTAAGAAACTGCAAAACTGTCTTCACAGTGACTGTGCCATTTTGCATTCCACCGATAGTGAATGAGTTCCTATTGCCCTACATCCTTGTCAGCATTTGATATTGTCAGTGTTCTATGTTGTGGCCAGTATAATAAGTATGTAATGACATTTCATTGTTTTTTTTTTTTTTTGAATTATTTTTTTACATTTCATTGTTTTAATTTTAATTTTCCTGATGACATTTATTGTGGAACATCTATTACCGTAATTTTTGAGGTATCATTGATACACAATGCTATATCAGCTTCAGGTGTACAACATAGTGATTTGACAATTCCATACATTACACAGTGCTTATCACGAAAGTGTATTGACCTTCCAATGTTATTATAGTACTATTGTCTATATTCCCTATCCTGTACGTTTCATCCCTGTAACTCATTTTATAAATGGAAGTTTTACCTCTTAAGCCTCCTCACCTATTTTACCTGTCCCCTCAGACCCCCTCCCCTCAAACCCCTCTCCCCACTTAGTTCTCTGTATCTTATTTGCCATCCATATGTCTTCTTTGGTGAGGTATCTGTTAAGACTTTTGGCCCATTTTAAAAATTGGGGTCTTTTTTATTGTAGATTTTTCAGAATTCTTTGTATATTTTGGATATCTTTTAGCAGATGTGTCTTTTGCAAATAATTTCTTCCGGTTTCTGACTAGTCTTCTCATTTTCTTCACATTGTCTTTTTTTTAAGAGTGTAAGTTTTTTTTTCCTTTAATTTTAATAAAATGTAGTTTACCAAGTGTTTCATGGATCATGCTTTTGATGTTACAGCTGAGAAGCCATTGCTATATGCATAGTTATCTCTGGGTTTTCTCCTATATTAAAGTCTTGAAACTTTATACTTCTGCATTTTTACATTCAGCGCTTTGTTTCCTTTTGAATTAATTTTTGTGAAGGGTGTAAGGTCTGTGTCTACATTTTTTTCCCCATATGGAAGTGCAGTTGTTATAATTGTTGAAAGGACCATCTTTGCTTAACTGTATTGCCTTTGCTCCTTTGTCAAAGACAAGTTGATTATATTTATCAGGGTCTATTTCTTGGCTTTTATTGTGTCCTTTTCACTTATTTGATTATTCTTTCACCAATTACATGCTATCTTGATTACTGTTGTTTTTCAGTAAATTTTGAAATCAAATACTGATTGTCATACAAATATGTTTTTCTCCTCCAATATTTTATTGATTACCCTGAGTCTTTTGCCTCTCTATGTAAACTTTAGAATCTTTCAGTATCCTCAAAATAATTTGCTGGAATTTTTATTGGGATTTCACTTAATCTATGATCAATTCAGAAAGCACTGATATTTTGACATATTGAGTTTTTCTATCCATGAACATGGACTATATCTCCATTTCCTTAGTTCTTACTGATTTTCTTCATCAGATTTCCTAACATAGAGCTCATACAAATTTTCTTAGATTTCTAACTAAGTATTTCAAGTTTGGGAGGCAAATGTAAGTGGTACTGAATTTTTAATTTTGAATTCCATTTATCTATTGCGGTATACTGGAATGGCATTGACTTTTCTATATTAATCTTATATCCTACAAGCTTGCTATAATTGCCCATTATTTCCAGAAACTTTTTATTGTTGTTGATTCTTTCTGCATAAATGATCATGTCATCAGCAAATAAAGTCAATTTTATTACCTCCTATTTTGTATGACTTTAATTTTTTGTCTTATTTATTAATTAATTCTTCCAATATCATGTTGAAAAGGAATAGTGAGAGGACCTACAATTGCCTTGTACCTAATATTAGAGGTAAAGTCTCAAGTTTCTCCCCATCAAGTATAATGTTAGCTGTCAGTTTTTTGTAAATATTCTTCATTAAGTTGAGGAATTTTTCCTCTATTTGAATGTTAAAAGTATTTAAATAAGGAGGTCATTATACTGGGATGGTTCTAATGCCTTGGTCCTATGTAAAATAAATAAATAAATAAATAAAAATAAATTTAAAAAAACATAAATCAGAGTCACTGCACTAGAATATGAGAAAGTGAAATTTAAGAGTTGCCAGAGTAACCATTTAGGCTATAACCAATCAAAATTAATTAATTATCTTCCTCCTCCTCTTCTTCCTTCTCCTTCCTTCTCCTTCCTTCTTCTTCCTTCTTTTTCCTTCTTCCTTCTTCCTTCTTCTTCCTTCTTCTTCCTTCTCCTCCTTCTTGTTTTGTTTCAGTGTATTCTCTATGTATGGTGACTAGTCTCCAGGTCCTGTCACTGAATCACTCCTAACCATCTTTGATTTGGCACTATTCAGTTTGAATCAATGTATTCTCAAATAAATCCTTGAAAAAAATGTGTATGCCTCACTGTACCTTCTAATACTAGTTTACTAAGATTTTTATTATGAGAGTGTTAAATACTTGTCCTTGATCAATAGATCACTTTTTTACTTTAGCCTATTTAAGTGATGGATTACATTAATTGATTTTGGAGTATTGAAGGAGACTTGCATACTTGGGATAAATCCTACCCGGTTGTGGTATATAATTATTTTTAAACATTCTTGGATTTATATCTTTTTTATCTATTCATCTGTTGATGGACACCTGAGGTCCTTCCATAGTTTGGCTATTGTGGACATTGCTGCTATAAACATTGGGGTGCAGGGGCCCCTTCAAATCACTGTGTTTATATCCTTTGGATAAATGTCTAGAAGTGCAATTGCTGGGTCATAGGGTAGTTCTATTTTTAACTTTGTGAGGAACCTCCTTACCATTTCCAGAGTGGCTGCACCAATTTGCATTCCTACCAACAGGGTTCCTTTTCACCTGACTCTCATGAATACCTGTTGTTGCTTGAGTTGTTAATTTGAGCCATTCTGACCATTGTGAGGTGATGATATCTCAGTGTGACTTTGATTTGCATTTCTCTGATGCCAGGTAATGCAGAGCATTTTTTCATGTGTCTATTGGCCATGTGTAGGTCTTCTTTAGAGAAATGCCTATTTTTGTCTTCTGCCTATTTCTTGACTGGATTTTTGTCATTTGAATGTTGAGTTTGATAAGTTCTATATAGATTTTGGATACTAGCCCTTTATGAATATCTTCTCTCATTCCATAGTTTGCCTTTTAGTTTTGTTGATTGTTTCATTTGCTGTGCAAAAGCTTTTTATCCTGATGAAATCCCAATATTTCATTTTTGCTTTTGTTTCCCTTGCCTTAGGAGATGTGTCTAGTAAGAAGTTGCTGTGGCCGAGGTCAAAGAGTTTGCTGCTTGTGTTCTCCTCTAGGATGAAAGACCTAAATGTGAGACAGGAATCCATCAAAATCCTAGGGGAGAACACATTGTATTTAATTTGCTAATTTCTTATACACAATTTTGCATCCATGTTTATGAGAGATATCAATCTTTAGTTTTCATTTCTTATAATGTCTTTTCCTGATTTTGACATCAGGGTAGTGTTGGCCTCATAGAATGAGTCAGGAAATATTCCCTCTGTGTCCATTCTCTGAAAGAGAGTGGTACAATTGGTAGGAAATGATTCTTCCCTGAATAGTTGTTATAATTCACCAGTAAACCCATCTGGGCATTTTTTTCCTTGTGGAAAGTGATTAATTATTGATTCATAAATATTAATATTGGCTTATTTAGATTGTCTATATTTATGTGAGTTATGGCAAATTGTATGTTTTGAGGATTTGACCCATTTTATGTAGGCTATCAGATTTGTGGACATAGAGTATTCCTTTATTATCTTTTTATGAATATAGCATCTGCTGTGGTGTCCTTTATTCCTGATATTGGTAATTTGTGTCCTATGTTTTTATTTCCTTAAATAATATGACTAGAGGCTTATCAATTTTTAAAATATTTTATTTATTTACTTGAAAAAGATAGAGGGGACAGCCTGGGTGGTTCAGCAGTTTAGCGCTGCCTTCAGCCCAGGGAGGGATCTGGAGACCTGAGATCAAGTCCCACATCAGGCTCCCTGCATGGAACCTGCTTCTCCCTCTGCCTGTGTCTCTGTCTCTCTCTTTCTGTGTCTCTCATGAATAAAGAAATAAAATCTTTAAAGAAAAAGAAAAAAGAGAGGGAGCAATAGAGATCATGAGCAGATGGAGGGAAGGGAGATGCACACTTCCTTGCTAAGCAGGGAGTTGACACAGGGTTTGATTTCAGAACCTTGGGTCATGACCTGAGCTGAAAGCAGATGCTTAACGGACTGAGCAACTCAGGCACCCAAAGGCTTATCAAGTTTTTTAAAAAAAATATTTATTTATTTATTCATGAGACACAGAGAGAGAGAAGCAGAGATATAGGCAGAGGGGGAAGCAGGCTCCTCACAGGGAACCTGATGTGGGACTTAATCCCAGATCCTGGGATCATGCCCTGAGCCAAAGGCAGATGTTCAACTGCTGAGCCACCCAGGTGTCCAAAGGCTTATCAATTTTATTGATCTTAGCAAAGAACCAGCTTTTGGTTTCACTGATTTTTTTTTTCTATTGATTTTGTGTTTCCAATTCCATTTATTTCTGCTCTCATTTATATTATTTCTTCTGCTTCACTTGGCTTAATTTGCTTTTCTTTTTCTAGATTTTTAAGATAGAAGCTTAGATTATTGATTTTTGATCTTTCTTTCTTTTGTTTTTGTTTTTGCACACTCAGCTTGGAGCCCAACATGGGGCCTAACACTGGGCGTGGCATGGAGCCCAGCAACTCAAAACTATAAGATCAAGACCCGAGCTTAGATCAAGTGTCTGACGTTCAAATGACTGAGCCAGCCAGACACCCCTATCTTTCTTCTTTTCTACTGCAGGTTTCCCCCTCTATCCTGAAGTTTCTATCCTATGAAACCTGTTGTAAGTCAAAATGGCATATAGTGAAGAAGCAATTACCATTAGTTTACATGAAAAATTTTTTGCATGTTCCCAGACCCCAAAAATAACCTATTTTAGGCTTCATCTTCCTAATGAATACACTGAATAAACCAGGATGAGGCAAAGATGTTCACAGACACAGTTCAAAGCTATGCAGCTTGATGCTGAGAGACTGAGTATATTTCCCAGAGAAGGAACTTGGTGGTCCCACTCTGGTCTGCTAAGGACATGTGCTGCCCCTAGAACAGCTCACTGCAAAAGAAATGCTGAACACTCTTTTCAGTTTTCATCTGTTTTAAGGCAGTGAAGTCATCTTTAGTTAGCAAAATAGGTACTAATGTAGGTCTTTTGCAAAAGTAGCATAATACAAACTTTCAAAAAGTGGATGATACCTATTATTACAAACAGAACTCTCCATTTCTCTCTAAGCACTGCTGTTGCTACATCTCATACATTTTGGCAAATTTGTTTCATTTTCATTTGTTTAAAAATATTGTTTAATTTTACTTAAGATCTCTTCTTTCACATTTTTTATTTAGAAGCATGTTGCCTAATCTCCATGTATTTTGAAGGCTCTCTGGTTATTTTTCCTGTCATTTATTTCTAGCTAAATTCAGTTGTGTTCTGAGAGCAGACTTTGTATGATTTATATATCTTATGATTTGGTAAGATGTGTTTCATTGCCTCTAAAGCAGTCTATCTTACTGAATGCTCCATGTGAGCTTGAGAATGTGGGTCCTATTGTTTTTGAATGAAGTAGTTTAAAGCGCCAATTATATCAACTTGGTTGATTTGTTAAGTTCAACTATGTCCTTACTGATTTTCTGCCTGCTGGATCTGTCAATTTCTGATAGATGGGTGTTGAACACTTCATATATGATAATGGATTAATTTATTTCTTTATAATTCTAGTAGTTTTGCCTCATATAGCTAAATGTTTTGTTGTTAGGCACATATATGTTAAGGATTGCAATGTCTTCTTGGAGATTAACCCCTTTATCATTATTTAATACCCTTCTTCATCTCTGGTTATTTTGTTTTTGTTTTTTTTTTTTAGTTTTGAGGTTCTGTCTGAAATAAATATAGCTACTCTTGCTTTCTTTTGATTAGTATTATTCTGTTATATCTTTCTACTACATTTTTTAAAATTTATATATGTATTTAAAGAGGATGTCTTGTAGACAATGCATTGTTAGTCTTGTTCTTTAATCCACCCCGGCAATCTTAGTCTTTTAATTTCATTTAGGATATTTGTATTCAAAGTGATTATTGTTGTAATTGTATTAATATCTGCCATATTTGTTTCTGTTTTCTATTTGTTGCATTCTTATTGTTGTAATTGTATTAATATCTGCCATATTTGTTTCTGTTTTCTATTTGTTGCATTTTTTTCTTGGCTTTTTTTTTTTTTTTTTTTGCTTTTTCCTCTTTTCTCTGCCTTTTAGTGGTTTTAATTAAGCATTTGTATGATTACATTTTTCTCTTCTTTCATAGAATGTTAGTCATACTTTAAAAAAATAGTGGTTGCATTAGAGGTTGCAATATATGTTTGGAGCTAATCCAAGTCATCTTTCAAATAACATTATATCAGTGAACAGCAAGTGTATCATATAATAAGAAAATAATCCTATTTTTCCCTCCTCTGCCTAGTTTCATTGTTGTCATTCGTATTACATACATATAAGCTTACATAAGCATGTTATATAAATATATAAGCATACATGATTGAATATACTATTCGTATTATTTTGAAAAAAACTGTTATCTCAGATCAATTAAAAATAAGAATTTTTATTTTGCCTTCATGTATTTCTTTAATGTTCTTCCTTTATGTGAATTCAAGTCTTGGACTTATATTATTTTTTCTCCAAAAAACTTCTCTTAACATTTCTTGCAAGTCAGGTCTATGGCAACAAGTTCTTTCAATTTATGTTTGAGTAAGGCCTTAATTCTCTTTCACTTTTGAATAATAATTTTACAGTACACAGAATTCTGGGTTGGTGGGTTTTTTTGTTTTTTTCTCTCTCCCTACATTTGAAATACTATGTCTGTGCCCCCCGCCACACACACACTTTTTTCTTGCTTGCATGGTTTCTGAGGAAAAGTTAGATGTGTTTCTTATATTTGTTCCTCAGTAGGAAAGCTGCTTTATCTTTGGCTCCTTTCAAGATTTTTTTCTTTATTTCTGAATTTTGTGTAGCTAGAAGATAATATGCTTAGGTGACTTTTTTTTTTTTTTTTTGCATTTATTTTGCTTGGTGTTCTCTAAGCATAGTGTATCTGTAGTTTGGTGCCTGTTATTAATTTGAAAAAATTCTTGGTCACCAGTGTTTTCTGTACTTCTGTTTATTTCTCTCTTCTCCTTCTAGTATTCCTATTATATATTTGCTATACCTTTTATAATTGTCCCATAGTACTTAGATTTTTTTTTCTGTTCTGTTTTTCTGGTATTTTTTTCTCTTTGCTTTTCAGTTCTGGAAGTTGCTGTTGAGATATCCTCAAGCTCAGAGATTCTTCCTCAATAATATCCATTGAATACTTTCTCCATTTCTGTTACAGTGCTTTTTGATCTTTGGCATTTATTTTGAGTTCTTTCTTAGGATTTCCATCTCTGCTACTACTACCCATCTGTTCTTGCATATGATCTTCTTCATGCATTAGAGCTCTTAGCATATAACTCATGGATATTTAAATTTCTGAGATAATTCTAACACTCCTGTCCTGGTTTTGATCTCTGTCTCTTTAAATCGTAGCTTTTACCTTTTAGTATGCCTTGTGATTTTTTTCTTCTAGGTCAGACATGATGTAATAAGTAAAAGGGACTGTTGTAAATAGGCCTTTAGGGATGTGGTAGTGAGATGTGTGGGAGAGGAGAAGCACTCCTCCTGTGATTAGTCCTGTGATTAGGTCTCAGTCCTTCAATGAGCCTATGCCTCTGGACTGTGGCTTCACTAGAGTTTCCCTGTTTGTTCTTCCCCTTACATGGGAAAGAGTGACTAGAGTGACCTGGAGCTGGATATTTCCTTTCCCCCAGGTCATTGGGCTTTGATAATCCCAGGTGGCTAGGTTCTAGCTGAGCGGCTTTCCCAAGGGTGGGCCATGTTAAGCAGAACAGAGTGCTGTGGCATATTTCAAGATTATTCCCTTTGTCCTGTATGGGATACAGGAAAGGATATTTCTCTGATACTTACTGTGAGAACCTCATTATTTCGTTTCTGAATTTCTATTTAGTTCAAACCCCATGACATGAGTGGGCCCAAGGCCTTGTCTTCCACCCTTGGGAACAGCATTCTCTCCTGAGTTGTGGCCATTGGGTCCGCATCCCCTTCTTCAGGACCCTGCTAAAATCACCTGTCCAGCTCCCTTTTTTGTATTTAGACCACAGGGATGTTTAGAAAATTTCTCTTGAGTGTAATTATTTATATAAAAGCACATTGGTTGATTGAACTCCTCTTTCAAGAGTTAAACCTGACCATGTATACTCTTATATTGTCATAAAGATATATTCCAACAATTCCTTTTAAGACAAATTAAGAGGGGTGCCTGGATGACTCCATCGATTAAGCGTCTGACTCTTGTTTTCAGTTTAGGTCATGATCTCAGAGTCATGATCTCAGGGTTGTGACCTCAGGGTGGTGAGATCAAGCCCTGAGTCATGCTCCATGCTCAGCTGGGAGTCTGCTTAAGACTCTCTCTTCCTTTTCCTCTGTCCCTCCCTACCACACTCACATGTGCACACTCTTTGTTAAAAAAAAAAAAAAAAAGGAAAGAAAGAAAGAAAAAAAAAAGAAAATAAATTTAGAGTGTTGGGAAATTCATATATCTACTGGTTACTCTACTTCCTGGCTTAGTGATGTTTTTTACACTTAGTCATGTGTAATTCGTAAATATTTGAATCTACCACAAATATAAAGTGCTTTCACTTTCAACCAAAAGAAGAAGAAGAAGAAGAAGAACAAGAAGAACAAGAAGAAGAAGAAGAAGAAGAAGAAGAAGAAGAAGAAGAAGAAAGAAGAAGAAGAAGAAGAAGAAGAAGAAGAAGAAGAAGAAGAAGAAGAAGAAGAAGTAGTAGTAGTAGTAGTAGTAGTAGTAGTAGTAGTGGACTACCTATTATTCCCATCTCAGAAACTGTTATTTCATTGTGGGTGGTCTCAGAGGGCAGACAGCAAACACTTAGGGCACAGAATGCCTTTCCTTAGACTCTCATGTAAGGAAAGTCTGTTTGCCCACAAATGTGAGAAAAGTAGTTTTTCTTTTTTTAATTTATTATTTTAGAATAAACCTCAAGTATCTGGAGATGGTGCCACAAGTCCAAGACAGAGCTTTGAAATCATAAGCATACTGTTATTTTATAATTACTTTGCTAAAAAGTGTATTTATGAACAATTTTCCTAGTATAGTATTTTTACTATTTAATAGCAACCAGAAAATCTGAGTTACTTGTTTGTTGGCTTTGCTACTTTATTGTATATTGCATAGTCTGGGATGAATTGATCAAATTTTAATTTGTCTATCTACCTAGATAACAAAAGTAGTGAGGGGCAGTTGTGCTAAAGAGGAAATATTCTGCTTTGCATTATTTAATTTGGTAGAGATTCAAAGGACACAAAGTTGTTTTTGAAGCACAAACTACTTAGGAAGTTGTAAATTTCCTTGCACGAAGAGCTCAGCTAGATAAAAACTGACATTTTCAAATAAATAAGTTTATTACTATTTTTAGTCCTGGTACAATTTTATGTTTTCCATGTCTTTCCAGTCATGAGTGGGCATTTTTAAATAGATGCTTTTCTTCTATGACCGTCTCTGCTTGATAAAAACTGACATTTTTGAAATAAGCCATAATATATTTGCTACTTTTAGACTTTGTCCAATTTTATATTTTCATTTCCAGTAGGTCTGTCTTTATATAAATTCATTAACTTTAGTACACTGTTGAGAATAAGAGAATGCATATACTGTTTAATAAATTAATAAATGCAGTTGCTCTGTACATTCAAAAGTTGTGGAAAATATATCTAAAATAATGTAGAACAAATCAGTTGTAGTTACCCTGGAATTATCCCTATTATTACTAATACCCTTTTGATTAAACCTCATAAGATTATTAAAAATGTTTCTGAAAGTTTTAAATGTATAAATCCACATGAAAAACAACTTAAACATGTTACAATTTAGGCTATAACATATACATAATATTCTACAATCTCCTTAAATTTTGCATGTAAATATTGTTTTCTGCTGTTGTCATCATTAGCGTCGGGTCATTTTGTAAGACTTTATATCAATGTTACCCATTTGTTTTCTATGTTTAGCAGACATTTTGCCATTAAATCACTTATTTGCCTCTTGTCTGCATTTACTAAAAGATGCCTATTATCCATTCCTGTCTTTGACTTTCCCACGTGAACTCCAGTGTTGCACGTATCCTGCACAGTGAAAGCCTTAAGACAAAATGAGTAAATTTAAAATTACTGTGTTTACCCTGATAGATGTCAAATTAGATGACCCTGAAGGAAGGAAAGTCAGTGTGTGACAGTCCTCACAATACAAGACACTTGCCCTAACCTGTCTATCTCCACATCAGAAGAGGGGGGAAAAAAAAAAACTCCACCCCAAGAAGCTTACCAGCAGTGATGGCTTTCTCAGCTATTAAGGATTTATCTAGGCTGCCCTGGGTCACAGCATCTGTGTTTTAATTGGAGTTTGGATAGCTATGATTTCTCTAAGCCTTACCACAATTTCCATTTCTTTCTTGTCTTGTATGTTATTTATTTATTAATTTGTCAATGTATTTATTTAGATCTTGTTAAATATAAAGAAATAGATTTTTTTTTTTTTAGAAATAGATTTTTAAAACTTAGATTATATAGGTTCTATATGCTGTGTATGTGTATGTATATAGGTTATATATGCTGTGTAGAAATATTAACCTGAAATCTGAGGGGCTTATAAAACAGAGAGCATCTCAGAGTATTGTAGGAAGATACTGAACTCACCTCCTCTCATGGACACACCAAATCTATAGCTACATATGGAACAATTCCCTTTGAAAAAGATGTGGAAACTAAACAACTCTTCCATAGCAATAGATAAAAGGATGACATCAGATGGATAGGAGAGGCAGAGAGAGATGCCCTCTCACCATGACCTCGCGGTTGAAAGGAAATTCACAAATAGGGATCTTCTCCCTGAGGAGCAAGGGATTCATGCCCCATGTCAGGCACGTGGACCCTAGGGACCTTCACAAGAGAGACAAACTTCCCAAATGTCTGGCTATGAAAGCAAATAGGGCTTGTGTCCTGGATACCCAAAGAGCTGTAAGGAACTGAGATTCTGCTTTTAAAATGTTTGCAGGCAGACTCCTTTACCCTGGGGCCCAACACAAAAGGAGTAGTTTAAAAAATGCCTAGACTGCACATTGAAGAGATTGATTTGCTAATCTTAGAGCATCTGGCAAAGGGGCTGTACTGGTTGGAATATTCTCTGGGGACAGAGGTGCTGGCAGGTGCAACTTTTACTCTTTTTTTCCTACCTTACTAGCGCAGGTGGACGTTCATAGTAACAGCACTAGCACTCTCTGGCTGCCTTGCTAAAGAGAATGGGCTCACCCTGGCCCTATACTTTCCTACTACTTCACTAAAATGGGTGGATATACCCCTCCCCAGGCTCTCCAGCTGCCTCACTAAAGGTGTCATGTTTATACAGTCCACACAGGGGATGCCCCTTGATCAGCTGATCTCGGTGGCCAGGGGGGCTTGTGTTTCTGGGCTCCATGAGACTGTAACAATCAGGAAGACAGTTCTTGGCAGGCTACTACCCCCAGGGCTCTGCACAGATGGCAGACTGAAACATACTTTTAGTCTTCACTTGCATAAGGCCTATTCCCTTCTCCTGGAGCTGCCCGAGGGGCAGGTTTCAGGTTTGCCACACATCTAGAGGCTATAGAGGTGCACTCAGGGAACATAGTGATTGCACATCATTTTTGCATTCTCTTTTGCCCTCGTTGTAACTCATCAGTATCTCCAGGAAAGGAACTAATATATTCTGGATCCCTGATTTTTTTCATCTGTAAGCTAAGGGACATCTTTTGATTGCCTGGTCTGAAGGCCAGCGGGGTTTATGATTGCAGTCTCACAGTGTTGTTTATATTTGCATATTCCTGCCTAAGCATGTGGCTTCCAATCAGCCTTAAGCTAGGTGCTAAAATCCCATCCTTTACAACCCTGAGAGTGTTGGCACACTCTCCAGCTAGGACCTAATAAGAATATATCAGGTTGTTTACACAATCACAAATGTTTGTAAGACAACCAAGAACCAGGGCAAGTTGAATGACATAGTTAATCTCCTACACAATGTCACTTTGTAAAAACACTAGGAGAGGTAATAGCTATTTCACCTAATGCATAGACCAATACAGAGAGTCAAGCAAAATGAGGAAACAGAGGAACATGTTTTTAACAAAAGAATAAGGCAAAACCTCAGGAAAGTACTTCAAGGAAAGGGAGATAAGTAATATACCTGATAAAGAGATAAGTAATAGAGAGATGCTCAACAAACTTAAGAGAGAATATGAGAACTCCACAAAAAGGTAAAAGTATAAGAAAGTACTGAAACAGAAGTCACAGTGATGAATACAATAAGTGAACTGAAAAACACATTAGAGTGGTCCAACTGCTGACTAGGTAATTGGATGAAAAAGAACAGATCAGTAACCTGGAACATAGAGCAATGGAAATCACTTAGTTGGACTAGCAACAAGAAAGAAAGGAATTTTAAAAAGTTAAAGTAGCTTAAGAGCACTATAGAACAATATCAAACAGAATAACATCTATATTATAGGGGTTCCAAAAAGAAAATAGAGAAGAAAAGAGGCAGAAAACATCCTTGAAGAAATAATGCCTAAACATTTTCTACTATGGGGAAAGAAACCAATATCCATGTCCAGAAATCACAAAGAATTACAAATAAGAAATCCACACCAAAAAACATGATAATTAAAATGTCAAAAATTAAGTATAAGGAGAGAATCTTAAAAACAGCAGGAGAAATACAACTTTAAGTACAAAGTAACCCTCATAAGACTACAAGATTTTTTCAGCAGAAACTTTTTTTTTCTTTTTTTTTTTTCAGCAGAAACTTTACAGACCAGAAGAGAGTAGTGTGATATAGTCAAATGCTGAGTGAAAAAAAAAAAAAATTCCAACTAAGAATACTCTACCCAGAAAGGGATTCATTCAGAATTGAAGGTGAGATAAAGATTTCTCTAGATAAGCAAAAGCTATAGGAGTTCATCATCACTATACCAGATTCATAAGGACTGTTAAAGGAACTTCTTTAAGTGGAGAAGAAAACACATGGATTTTTTTTTTTTTTTTAATGATAGTCACAGAGAGAGAGAGAGAGAGGCAGAGACACAGGCAGAGGGAGAAGCAGGCTCCATGCACCGGGAGC
Source organism: Vulpes lagopus (assembly GCF_018345385.1). NCBI lineage: Eukaryota > Metazoa > Chordata > Mammalia > Carnivora > Canidae > Vulpes > Vulpes lagopus. Next base: position 2,920,105 of record NC_054827.1, read on the forward strand.
CCGACGTGGGATTCGATCCCTGGTCTCCAGGATCGCGCCCTGGGCCAAAGGCAGGCGCCAAACCGCTGCGCCACCCAGGGATCCCCACATGGATTATTAATAAGAAAATATGTCAAAGTAAAACCCTTTCTAGCAAAGCTAAATATATAATACAGAGAGTGTATTAATCACTTGGAAAGCTAGTATGAAGATTAAAGACAGAAGTAGTAGAAATAATTATAGCTACAATTATTAGGTAAGGGCTACATATAATAAAAGGATGTAGGGGATCCCTGGGTGGCGCAGCGGTTTGGCGCCTGCCTTTGGCCCAGGGCGCGATCCTGGAGACCCGGGATCGAATCCCACGTCGGGCTCCCGGTGCATGGAGCCTGCTTCTTCCTCTGCCTGTGTCTCTGCCTCTCTCTCTCTCTCTCTCTCTCTCTCTCTCTCTCTCTCTGTGACTATCATAAATAAATAAAAAATAAAAAAAATAAAAAAATAAAAGGATGTAGAATGTGACATCAATAACATAAAATGTGACCAAGGGGTAGTAAAAATATAGTTTTAGAATACATTGAAACTTAACTTGCTATCCACTTAGACTGTCATATATATATATATATATATATATATATATATATATATATATGGGCTATTATATGTGAGCCTCATTGTGATCACAAAGCAAGAATCCATAGTAAAAACACAAAAGATAATGAGAAAGGAATCTAAGTATACACTAAAGAAAGTCATTAAACCACAAGGAATAAAGCAAGAAAAAAAAAAAAAAAAAGAAACAGAGAGGAAGTACAAAACAGCCGGAAAACAATTGATGAAGTGACAGTAAATACATACAAATCAATAATTACCTTAAATGTAAATGGATTAAAATTTTCAATCGGCAGACGTAGAGTGGCTGAGTGGATAGAAGAAGAGGATCCATCTATATGCTACCTACAGAAAACTTACTTTGTATGTATGGACACATACAGACTAAAAGCGAAGGGATGGAAAAAAGTATTCCATGAAGTGGAACCCAGTGAAAGCTTGGGAAAACAAAAACAAAAACAAATAAAGCTTGATAACTATAGTATATCAGAAAAAAATATAGGCTTTATTTTTTAATATAGACTTTAAGAAAAAGACTAGAAGACCAAAAAAGGACATAATTTACTGACAAAGGGCTAATCTAACAAACAGATGTAATATTAATAAATATTTATGCACCCAACACAGGAGCAACTAAATTTATAAAGGAAACATTAACAAAGCTAAAGAGAAAAATTGACAGCAACACAGTAATAGTAAGGAACTTTAACACTGCCCTTACATCAATGAAAATCAATAAAGGAAATCAGTCTTTAATGATGTATTAGACCAGATGGACTTAATATATGCAGAACATTCCATCTCAAAACTGTAGTATATATACTCATCTTGAGTGCATATGAAACATTCTCTAAAATAGATCATATGTTAGGGCATAAAACAAGTTTCAAAAAATGTAAGATTGAAATCATATCCAATCTTTCCCAACCATGATGGTATGAAACTAGAAATCAGTTACAAGACGATAACTGGAAAATCACAAATGCAAAGATTAAACAGCATGCTCTTCAGCAACCAATAGGTTATTGAAAAAATTAAATAAGAAATAAAAAAAGATACCTTGGAGACAAATGAAAATGGGAGTATAACATACCAAAATCTGTAGAATGCAGCAAAAGCAATCCTAGAAGGGAAAGTAAGAGCAATACAAGACTACCTCAAAAAACAAGAAATATCTCAAATAATTAGGTTTATACCTAAAGGAACTTTTTAAAAAAGGAGAAGGTGAAGAAGAAGAAGAAATAAAGTCCAAAGTTAGAAGAAAGAAGAAAATAATAAAGATCAGAGAGGAAATAAATCAAACATAGGCTAAAAAGATCATAAAATATTTTAAAAATTAAGAGCTAAGTTTTTGAAAAGATAAACAAAATCTATAAACTTCAGCTACACTATTTAGGAAAAACAGAGAGAGGACTCAAATAAAATCAAAATGAAAGAAAGGTTCCAGTGGTTACTGAAGAAATACAAAGGATCATAAGAGACTACTGTGGAAAACTATATACCAAAAAATTAGACAACCTAGAAGAAATGGATAAATTCCTAGAGAGAAACAATCTTCTAAGGTTGATTTTTGAAAAAAATAGACCAAATAGTAATAAGGATATTGAATCAATAATTAAAACCTCCCAACCAACAGAAGTCCAGGACCGGATGGCTTCTTTGACACTTTCTACTAAACATTCAAGTAAAATTGAGTATCTATGCTTCTTAAATTATTCCAAAAATTTGAAGAGAAAGGATCACATCTAAACTTATTTTGGGAGGTAGAGGCCAGTTTTACTGTGATACCAAAACCAAACAAAGATATTAGTCACACACACACACACACACACACACACACACACACACAGAATTATAGGTCCATACCCCTGATGAACACACATGCAAAAATCCTCAATAAAATATTACGAATCTGATTTCAACAATATACTATAAGGATTGTACATTTATCAGAAATTGGGATTTATTACAAGCAAGTGAGGATGGTTCAACATCCACCAGGTAGCCAACATAATTCACCACATTAATGAAATGAAGGATAAAAATCATGTGATCATCTCACTAGATACAGTAAAAACATTTCATAAAATTCAATATCCTTTTATGATAAAGACTGTTAACATGGGAGTATATGGGAAATGTACCTCAATGTACTAAAGGCTGTGAATGGCAAGACCACAGCTAACGTAATCCTCACTGCTAAAAGCTGAAAGCTTTTTTTTCTAAGATCAGGGGTAAGATAAGGGTGCCTATTCTTGCTACTTTTATTCAACATAGTATTGAAAGTCACAGCCAGAGCAATTAGGCAAGAAGAAGAAATAAAAAACACCCAAATTGGAAAAGAAGAAATATAACTGTTCTGATTTGCATATGACCTGATTTTGTATTTATAAAACTCTAAAGATATAAAAAACTATTAGAACTAATAAATGAATTTAGAAAAGCTGCAGAGTACAAAACCAATATACAAACATCAGTGGTATTTCTATAAACTAACAATGAGGCTACTGGAAAGAGAAATTAAGAAAATGACCCCATTTTCAATGCCATCAAAAAGAAAATACCTAAAAAAAAAAAAGAAAATATCTAGGAACAGTTTAACTAAAGTGAAAGACGCATACACTGAAAATTATGACACTAATAAAAGAAATTGAGGAAGACACAATGGGAAAATACCTTTGCTCATGTATTAGAAGAATTAATATTTTTATAATGTCCATATTACCCGAAGCAGTATAGAGATTCAGTGACATCCTTGTCAAATTCCAACAAACTTTCTCAAAGAAATGGAATAAAATCCTAAAATGTGTATGAAACCACAAAAGATGCCAAATAGCCAATGGAATCTTATGAAAGAAAAAACAAAATTGGAGACCTCATGCTCCCTGGTTTCAAACTATATTACAAAGTTATAGCAATCAATACAGTATCATATTGGCATAAAAACAGACACACAGATCAATGGAACACAGTAAGTCCATTAATTTAAGACAAGGAGATCGAATATACAATGAGGAAAAGAGAGTCTTTTCCACTTTTTCATAAACGTGTTGGGAAATCCGGACAGCCATGTGCAGAATGAAACTGGACCACTTTCTTCCACTACACTCAAACATTAACTCAACATGGTTTGAAGATTTGAATGTGAGGCCTGAAAAAACAAAACTGTTAAAGGAAAACATACGAGGTAAGCTCCTTGACATTCAACTTTGGCAATGATTTTTTTGGATCTGAATCCAAAAACAAAGGGGACAAAAGCAAAATTAAACAAGAAGGACTACATCCAACTACAAAGCTTTTGCACGAAAAGGAAAACCATCAACAAAATGAAAAGGCAACCTACTAAATGGGAGAACATATTTGCAAATCATAGATCCATAAAGGGTTTAAAATCCAAAATGTATAAATAATTCATACAATTCAATAGCTCAGTCGGTTAAGTGACTGACTCTTGATCTTTAGCTCAGGTCACCATCTCAGGTCATGGGATCGAGCCAGGCATCAGGCTCCGTGCTCTCTCTCCCTCTCCCTCTGCCCTTCCTCCCACTCATGCTCTGTCTTCCTCTCTCTAAAATAAATAAATCTTTAAAATAATAATAATTATTATTATAATTATTTTTATTATTATAAATATAGAAACATTGTTTTAAAAATACTTAAGAAATATTTAGGTTTCTTTTTCCAGCTAAAATCTTTATGTGCTGATGATACACCTAAGAAAGCATAATTTTTGTACAAGAAAGTGGAAAGGAACAGCACAAGGGACATAAACGGAGTGACTAACACGGTGACAATTAGATCAAGTAAAGTCAGATTCTCCTGGGAGCACAGCCTGAGCCATATTTTTACATATATGATTATTCAGGGTGGACTTCTGGGATCTTCCGATGAAGGGAAGCATGATAAGGAAAAAGAAAGAAGACAAAACAGAAAACTATCACTTAAAAGTTTCTACATTCATGCTGCAATTCCCAACTCAAACATTTTCTTTTCCTGTAATACAAGAGCATATTTATTTAAATATTTCATTTTTAAACTGTATTAAGGCACCATTTTCCACAATGTCCTACAAACCATTTGACTACACTGTTGTCCAAATTCAGCCCTTCCTTTTCCTCACTCCTTTCTTTTTTTTCTTTTCTTTTGGGTTTATTATTTTTTTAACCTCTAACTCAAGGTTACCTTCAAGCATAGATTTACCTCAAGCATATACTTCGAGACATTTCTTTATTTTAGTGTCATTGCCACCCAAAACCAACTACCAGATAAAGAAAATTAAGAAATCAAATAATTATCTTTAAAACAACTGCAAGTAACATAGAAACACAAGACACCTGATATTTCACATGGATTTTCATATAATTAGGAAGGGATTTCTTTAACACTGGAAAATGTTACCAAAGATTTTTTTTTTAGATCTTTTCTTTTTTTAATGTATAAATAAGCTAGATGACATTAAAAATGAAATAAAAAAGGCGAATTGTATGTAGCATTTAAAATGCAAAAATATATTGGGATGCCTGGGTGAATCAGCAGTTGAGCACCTGCCTTTGGCTCAGGACGTGACTCCGGGGTCCTTGGATCGAGTCCCGCATCAGGCTCCCTGCATGGGGCCTACTTCTCCCTCTGCCTGTGTCTCTCCCTCTCTCTCTATGTGTCTCATGAATAAATAAATAAAATCTTTTAAAAAATAAAGTACAAAAATATAAAGTATTCTTTAATGCTTTGGATATTCTTTTTTTTAATAAAAAGATTTTATTTATTTATTTGAGACAGAAAGTGAGCGCGCGAGAGAGAGAGAAAAGGAGAGAGAGAGAGGGAGAGAGAGAGGAGCAGAGGGAGGGGTAGAGGGAGAAGCAGACTCCTCTCTGGGCACGGAGCTCAATGTGAGGCTTGATCCCCGTGTCTCCAAGATCCTGACCTGAGCCAAAGACAGATGTTTAAGCAACTGAGCCCACCAGGCCCTCAACTTTGAATATTCTCAATTAAATGAAAAGCAACAGATTTGAAAAGAAAAAAAATATGACAAGAATCCGCACAGAGAAACAAACATGTAAATATCAGTGGGGTTTCTATGATCCAGCGGTGAGCAATCCAAGCCGGATGTTAAGACAATGATACGTTTGCACAGTGTAATGGTTACGATGACACGTTTTATAGCCTGAATTCAAGGCCCAATTCCACTGACCACTGACTGGGGGTTTAGTCTTGACCGTTTATGGGGCAACTTCATGAAGTTAAAATGTCTCACATGTTTAAAACAGTAGATAGATACGGATGCTTATCATCTGGTTCTACTTCACCTTGGAAATAAGTCATTTGTCAGTAAGAAATAAGCAAGAGATCTAGAACTTTTCTCAAAAGTTGAAAGTGAAAAAATTCTATAGTTCTGTGTTCATAAACATCACAAGCATTTCAATGAAAACACTGCACTTGTAGCTCTTTATTCATATGCTTTTTGCTGTTCTTTGATATATTTGCAAATAAATCCCAGGTATGGTTGTCTCAACCCCAGAGTTATTATTCCCACACAAAATAAAGGAAGAAGATTCATCAATTCATCATGATACAGCCGTACAAGTTTTGGTGCAAATGTCTGTAATTTTGTAGATCAAGATATGCTACATGTTCTTTCACTATTGTATTCTATGGTAATGACACAGGCACCACGGAGAAATAGCCAAGTCACATTGATGTTTTCAGAAATTCAGCATGTAGGACCCAAGAGAATCTCCAGTGTGGGAGACAGTTTTGCCAAATCCATATGAGCCAACAGGAGGCTTTCTGCTTCATCTAGAGGCTCTGTCCAGTAAGGCCTGATATGTGAGAATCTGTCCTCTTTAGTCCGATGGATTTATCCTTTACTATTTTTTTAAACCCTATTTATTTAACCATGAGAGACAGAGAGAGAGAGAGAGAGAGAGAGAGAGAGAGAGAGGCAGAGACACAGGCAGAGGGAGAAGCAGGCTCCATGCAGGGAGCCCCACGCAGGACCTGAACCTGGGACCCTGGGGTCACACCCTGGGCCGAAGGCAGGTGTCAAACCGGGCACCCAGGGATCCCCTATCCTTTACTATCTTTAAGAAAAAGAATATTATACTCATTTTTTTAATGTTCTGTTACCTAAAATCACACTGTTCTTTGAGATACATTATAATGGTTTTCAGCAAATCCACTACTTTTAAAACTATCATAGAGAAACATATTTAGCTTAGCAACTAGGTGATTCATCATTTGACATAGTTAAATTCCTATATATATATATATAATTTATATATAAATATTCATCTCAGAAGGAAAATTCACCTCAGTTTATTAGCCAGGTTCCCCTTAGGGAAATGCACTTACAATAATCACTTCTAGATTTTATTTTCTTTTTACATTCAGGTAACAGTTTGTACCATATAGCATCTATATTAATTCTTTCAAGATGCAGTTGATGAAACCTATAAAAAATCTTAGGCTAGTCTTAAATATTTACCCATGTCCTACAAATATATAAGACAACTATTATTTCCCTTATTTAGTTTCAGCTTAAAGATATTTTAAATACTCAGACTTATCACATAATAGTGACACTCATTGAGGATAAAATAATGAAATTCCCAATCTCATTAACAAGTATCTGTTGAGTGGTGTTTTAATTTTGCAAAATATATTGAGGAGTTTCACAAAGAATTAGGGCCACAAACAATTTGTCAATTTTAAGTAGGTTTATCTTACCATCAAAAATCCCTTGAGGGATGCTTAAACATTAATCAGGAAAATTAGGTCTTGAGACCAAAATAAGGTGTACATATCTCTTAAGCATTTAAGTAGCTTAACATTCTAGAAATAGAAAAATGTTCTTCATAGTACAGCACTGCTTTACCTCCCTTTATTCTGCTCAACATAGTGGTTCCTTTATATTTTAAGGCTTTCTAGTTGGATGTGCACATTTTCACAGCTATTAATAGACCACATATTTGCAGATGAGAACAGAGTTTCAGTTCCTATAATAAATCTTAGGGAGTCCAACTTTAATTACTTTACAGTGGTCTTTGAATAACTTCTCTTTAGTCTAACCTGTTTGCAAATATTTCAATTTTTTTTAAAGATTTTATTTATTCATGAAAGACAAACAGAGAGAGGCAGAGGGAGAAGCAGTTTCCATCGCAGGGAGCCCAATGTGGGACTCTATCCCGTGACTCCAAGATCACGCCCTGGGCTGAAGGCAGGCGCCAAACCGCCAAGCCACCCAGGGATCCCAATATTTCAAAATTATATTTAGTTTTTTTTTTACATGCAGGAAGATGATAATTCAACATTGTCATCTCCTGTAACTAATTTGAGAGGAAATTCACTCACACACCTGCTTCCCTATAATATATGCTTATTCGATTTACTGATTATCAGACTTTATGCAGGGATTAACATGTTTCTCCACAAGGTTTAAAAGTTATCGTTTATGATTATCGTGGTTGAAGTTAATCTAGGTCATTTATGACATGGTGAGATTAAGATTCTATGAAGCTAATTTAATAATAAAAGTGTACAAACCATCATTTTTCTCGATAATTTTGATATCACTTACCAGTTGGTGAAATTATTTGGGCCACATTTTCAGGATTCATTTTCACCTTCCTTAGCCTATAAAAAATGACAGCTCACTTCACTGAGATCCTACCATTTTCCTTTTACTTCCATTTGATTACTTTAAACGTTTTCAGTGTTTTTCAGGGGTATGTCTCTTTCTAACCTTTTAACTCAAATGCTTAATTAAATCACGAGTGGCTTCCTTTCTGTGGTTCTGTTTTTATCCTTTGAGTTTGTGTACACTGTCCTGCAGGGTTTCATTGTCTACCTGTATGTTGCAGCTCTAGAGGACACTTAAAGGATAGAATGACATAAAGCGGCTCAATTTTTGCAATTGAGGTGGTATCCCATTCAGATAACTGATGGCTTGCACTCCCGCAGAATAAATTTGGGAAAATCCACATTATGAAGAAACTCTTTATCTTCCTCTTCCCACTACCCTTTGCTGTTTTTATTTTTTTCCATTAAAATTCTGCAAAATTGAACTAAAGCTATTAGATCTAACATAAAATTCCATTGTTTCTCAGTGTTCATAGCTTCTCTGTTTTCTGACAATGTAAACATTTCTGAAGATTCTAAGCACCGGGGCCCAGGCACAGGACTTGGGGAGGAGTCTCCCCTAGGATACTACCTACATGCTTTTTCTATTATTTTTGGCTGTCTTGAGACTTTGGTCATGCCCCCATTGTAACTATTTCTCATTGTGGAGTCTGGTTTTCCCATCTGGAGAATTTTGGAACACGAGAAGATTTGCAGAAAATTGCAAGAGTTCTTACACAACAATATAGTGAAAGCAAAATGCTTGAAGTGAGTTAATGTGGCCTCAAAAAGATGAGAGATCACATTAGAGAGAAAATACATAAAAAAGCATGTATATAGTTAGCCTACTACCTTTCAAACATGGGACTGTTTTTGGATTCATACAAGTAGTTGTTTACTATTTAATTTACTAGATTCTATTTAATATTATTTTTCTAGAATGTTGGACCTCATTTAATAGGTCAGATATATTTTTAGATTTCTATATTAGGGCCGTTTTTTTATCAGTTTGTTTAAGAGTTATGCTTATTTGACTTAATGAGATGTAGAAGAAATATTGTTGTAAGTTTTATAGCAACTTAAATAGCTTTAAAAATGTCAATTATGTTGAAGGAATCATAGACTGTACTATTCAAGGTCTGCTGGTATTTTGAGGGAATGAAGCCTGCTTCCCACCTCAGATTAAATTCTGGGTCTAGCCCCTAGTTTTTCACATAGCCTAAAATAATAGCAAAAATTCTACTTTCTTCTTTTAAAAAATATGTTATTTATTTGAAAGAAAGCATTAGCAGGAAAAAGGGTACAGGGAAAGGGAGAAGCAGACCCCCTCCTGACAGGGAGCCAGACATAGGGCTCGATCCCAGGACCCCGAGAACATGACCCGAGCCAAAGGCAGACTCTCAACTGACTAAGCCATCCAAGTGACCCTCTGCTTTCTTTCAAAAAGAAAACAAAAGAGAATTACATAGAACAAAGATAACTAAATAAAAGAAAAACATAGTAATTATGTATTTATCAATAAACATAATTCTACTTCGTTAGCTTTTCTGGCCTCCTTTGCTCACATCCTTGGCCATCCTTGGGAGGCCTGCAAGGCTCAGTTGGTTAAGCCACTCTTGATTTTAGCTCAGGTCATGATGTCAGGGTCGTGAGATGATCCCTCCCATAGGTCTCCTGCTGGGGGTGAAGCCTGCTTGGGATTCTCTTTCTCTTTTCATCCCTCTCCTGCTCTCTCTCTCTCTTTCTCTCTCAAGGAAAACAAAACAAAACAAAACAAAACAAAATAAAACAAAAAACAAAAAACAATCAAAACCATGCCATCTTGAAATATCATTAGATTGCTATGGAGCCACAGAGATGGTATAGAACATGGGTCCCCTTAGCACCCAGGTGTTTGGTCGCACCACTTGGAAGAATAAGTAGAGCAGATGAAGATGGTGGGACAAAGCAGAATTTATTGAGCAAGAGTACAGAGCTCCTGGGAGGGAAGGGACCCAAGTGGGTTGTCCCCAGGGTGTCTAAGTTTAGGGGAGTTCCTGAGCTCTCTGGAGGAACTCTCTTAAGCCGTTGGGGTGGGCTGAGTCCTGCCGATCAGGGCTTTGGTCACATCTGTCTCCCTACCAGGTGAATGTCCACCTGCAGTTGGACCTTTTTTTGCTGACGTTTGGGGCTTAGGGCCTAACTGCCCCTTTGCCCGTGATATTGACAAATGCCTTTGTGGCTAATTGTCTCAGTTTAGGACGTTTTGCAGAAGTCATTTCTGCAAGGGCTGCAAAACAGAAGGCCAGCACGGTCCTGTCTGAGCTGCAAGATGGGACATCAGTGCTGTTGTCGCTTCGCTGTCCTGACTCCCTGCTTCCTTGTTGGGGACCCTGGCCCTGACCACCTGACTATCCACTTAACTCCTAACAGAGAGACTCTTTTTGTAAAAATACGTCTTCACAATTGTATTCTTTAGGTTTGTGATATGTATGAAATTTTTAAAGGCTATTTTCAACTGGAATTTTAAATAATGTTGGAAGTGACTGTGAGGCCTGGGTAGGTTGTCTCTGGAGGATTGCAGCGATGTTAGAAGCTCATAAGACAGCATTTAAGATGTTATTCTTAAAAGCATTTGGAGTCCATTTGTGACTGGGCCAGATTTTCAGTTTTAGAATTTCCTTTAGAAAACATCCTGAAGTTTTCTGGTGAAATTTTCTCTCTCTTCACCTGTTTATTGAAGAAATTAAGCATAGCTCTTTTGCTGTTCTGTGTCTATTATTTCAGTATCCAAATAACATGGGTATATATTTTTATTTTCTTTTTTTTATTATTATTATTTTTTTAATCTTTATTTATTTATGATAGTCACAGAGAGAGAGAGAGAGGCAGAGACACAGGCAGAGGGAGAAGCAGGCTCCATGCACCAGGAGCCCGATGTGGGATTCGATCCCGGGTCTCCAGGATCGCGCCCTGGGCCAAAGGCAGGCGCCAAACCGCTGCGCCACCCAGGGATCCCATATTTTTATTTTCTTTTCCTTTGTTTTCTAGGCATGCTTACTTCTTTTGGTTTTGTGCTTACTATACACTTCGATGAAAATATCAAGATATTTTCATTTAATATTAGACTTTACATATGAAAATTACAGTATTTTAGATCATTTATATAATCCAGTGATAGAAATGGTAAGGTTATAGATAAGGCTATCTTCTTCCAAAAATTATTTAAATTGATTCTAGGCAATCCGTGTATGAGTTAGGTGACTTGATCCACTTGAGGCTCACCCATTGCCAGTTGACCTAGTCCTGTGACGGACCCCTTTCCATGTTCCCAAAGGATATCGTGCAGTGTCCACCAGATTCATTGCTCTCTAGAGAACCGTCATCTCCAATTTGGGTCTCTCCAGAGCCAGGGAGGTTGATAAAATTTGCTGTTGGCTTCTGAGCCTCAACCTATCCTTTTGTCACCCATAGTTTTTCTTTCTCATATATAAATTGTGAGTGAGCAGATGATTTGAAGGGAAATTGCACGGAGAACAGCAGTTCCACTTTCCATTTTTCTGCCATATGCGTTCTTTGGGATTGATTATGTTGTTATCCATGAATCCAGTACGTTAGATCTTCAGCCCAGTGAGACTGTCACAGCTTCTAGGCTCCTGCTTTCTTTCCTTTTTCTCCATGCCCTGGAAAAATCAATACATTTTTTAGGAGAAAATGCTTTTGAGAGCGAAGAGTACACTTTGTTGTACATTCCTTTTGACTGGGAACTCAGCTCTTCAAGTATTGTCTCTGGATTCCATCAAACTGTTGTTTATTTCATTTTATTCAGTATACTTCCATAGTAATTCTCTGGCAGCATTATTCTAATGAGCTATTTTTTCATATTTTCTGTTATTTCTATTGCAACTTGGGAATATTTTCTTCTATTTCTAAAAATAATAATAATTGGAACTCTTCTCTCTGTCCTTTTTTTTTTCTTCCTAGAACTCATATTCCTATACCATTAGCCTTCTTCATCTGTTGTGCAAGGCTCTCCTTCACACACTATTTTTCCTCACCTGCTCTATTCTAGGTACTTTGTTATTTACACTCCTGTCAAGAAAATGTGGGAATGATAGATTTTGTAGTCACCTGCGCTCTGTGCTTTGGAAACCCGATAACCAGCCGTTTTGTAAATTTTTCAAGGTGCTTGAGAGGACGGTGAACTTTTTTTTTTACATGTGAGAAAAAATTATGTGTATGTGGGTATATAATGGAAATTTAAAAAAATTATATTATTCAAAACCTCTATATTATTGGTTTGGCATGTTTATATATGAGCATAAGCTCAGCTCTCCCATTAATATTTGTCAACAAAATGTTTCCTTCAGTTCCTAGCATTAATTTCTATTTTAGGTTTACTCTGTTTGGCATATATTAAATTATGATATCTGTACATTTGTTGTGGAGTAAATGTTTGTTTAATTACCCCAACACGATGGGTTTTTGCACAATTAATTTTTAAATTGAAGTCTGCTTTTTTTTCCTCATTAATATTGAAGTTCTTGCTTCAGCTTTGTTAGATTTTGATAATTTTTTTTTTCAAAACCAACTCCAGCAGGCTAGTGCCAGAACCAGAGCCAAAGAGATCTTTTTCATGTGAAGTTCCCAAACCTGTATCAGAAGGCTTTGGCAGGAGGACATTTTTCCTGATTTTCTTTTTCATTGAAGTATAGTTGATATGTAATGTAATACTAGTTTCAGGTGTTCAACACAGTGATTCACATGTCTACCCATTATGATTGGTAATTCTTTATCCAAATATTTCCTTTCAGAATTTTATAGTACAAGGAAGATGTTCCACAGTCTGTCCGCTATATGATCCAGGACGTGTGAGGATTTGAATCTTGGCTTACTATAACTTCCCTGACTGACTTTTAAAAAATATTCTATTGGAGATTTAAGGTATGAGATTCCTATGGAACTTGCTATGTATCAAGTTAAACATCTGTAGCTCATTGTAGACATTGCTGAGTAGTGAGTGCTTGCATTGATGAGTCAGTTATATTGATCATACATCTGTAATGGGAAATGTGTGCTCCTCGTGGAGCTCTGAGTGGCTGCGACGGACTAGAAAAAATAAAACCTGAGGGAACTCCAGAGCTTCTTTGCATAAAGGGAATCCACACCTCCTAGTTGTAACTATAATCATCAGCTGCATCTCATGAGTGGTTGGAGTGGGAAAGTCAAAGCTTCACCTGGTGGTCATGAGACTTTCACTGTGACACTGATGCTCTTGTTGAGTTGCTTGATCTTCATCTTTTCTTAAAATCTAGACCAAAGGGACGTCCGGGTGGCTCAGCAGGTGAGAGTCTGCCTTCAGCTCAGGATGTGACCCTGGGGTCCCGGAATCGAGTCCCACGTTGGGCTCCCCTCAAGGAGCCTGCTTCTCCCTCTGCCTGTGTCTCTGCCTCTCTCTGTCTCTCATGAATAAATAAATAAAATCTAAAAAAAAAATCTAGACCAAGAATAAAGTTGTGGGTTTTGAAATTCAGTTAGTGTTAAGGATATGATTGGTAAAGTTAGAGTAAGGGCTTTGCTGTTGGTAAGTGGAATGGGAATTGGTTTGCTATTCCTTTCTAGATATATTGTTCTCTTCATTTGGCTGTTTAAATAAAATGTTTTTTTTTTTCATTCAAATGAACTGACATTTTTTCCTACTGTTTTGCATGAGACCCGACACAAAGTGAGTCTGAGAACTTCTTCAGACTTAGGTTCCCTATTTAATACGAAAAGATTCACTATTTTCATATATTTTGCCATTTTACACTCTACTTATTCTTTCCAACAGGAAAAAAATATGTGCATGCTTCACGTGTTTTCGCTATATTTACCTTTCTATTCTCTTTCACTGAATTCTGAGCAATTTTTTAAGCCTCTCAGCTCACTGGCAGACAGCTTTCCTTGTTTGCTTTTCTTTTCTGCTTGTGGTCTGTTGAATTCCATGAGCTTGCCGATTCTTCCTAAAGTTTTTGTAAACTTATTTATAAATAAGAACAAAAGCCTCATTGTCTATTAGGGTGGCTCCTTTACCTGTATAAAATATTCTTTCACTTGAAAGTGCACCAGACATGAATGATTTTCTCAGCACAGTGGACTTCACTGATCTCGTTCTGAGGAATGAAACACGGGCTTCATGTGGTCTGATTATCATTATCTGTCTGAGTTTTACCGTTGTTTACCCTCCCCACATTCCAGTTATCCAGCTAAGAAGATCTCCACCGCATTGTGGGAGACATATATCAGGAAAACTGTAGGGCTGGAGTAAATCCATGAGTAGTGCTTACAGGATTTTTTCCTCCCAGCTTCACAGCTAAATCCTCAGAAGTAGAAAACGGCAGCAAATTCACCGAGTATCATTTCTCCCAGCGCCTCTTTTGCCTTCCACCTTCCAACCCAACCCCAACTTAGTGATATTTAGAGCACTTTCTATATTTTTTCTACCAATTTTCCCTGAAAAAGCCTTTCTCTTTTAAGAAAGGAAAGGTGTGTCTGCATCAAGTGAAGAGCAATCACTAATTATCTTTCCAAAATTCATCAAATGTGTGCTATGTTGTTGAGATCAGCATGTTTTGTAGAAATTACATTGTGCCTGTCTTAACGAGATGTTTTGCATACCAACACTGATTAAAGGCTTTTGGAACAAAATGAATCATTCTCTGTTTTAAGATAAAAAGCCTTCCATAATGTCAATTACCACTCCTAACACTAACAGCACCCCCTGTAATTTAATACCCTTTATGTTTTAGAAGAGCAAATGGTTTATGGAAAAATTACAGATGATAGAATACAGAGATTTCCTACATGCATTACATCTAGTTTCTTCGATTGTTAGTATAATCCATATACATGGCACATAATTGTGACAACAATTATTAACAATACTGATACACTGTTACTAATTAACAACTTTTTCATATTTTTTTAGTTTTCCCATAATATCCCTCATCTTTTCCAGCATCCCATTCATAATATCACAGTAACTTTGACTCATCATGATTCCATAAGCTCCTGGCTGTGACAGTTTCTCATAATTCCCTTGTGTTTTTATGACTTGGACAATTTTGAGGAGACCTGGCCATATATCTCGTTAAATATCCCTCAGCTGGGATTTGTCTGAGGTTTTTCTCATGATTAGATTGGGGTTATCGTTTTGGGGAGGAAGGCCACAGCAGTAGAATATTATTTTCATCATGCCACATCAAGAGTGCATGGTATCCACAAAGCATACCACTATCAGTGTTGACCTTGACCACCTGCTGAGACAGGGTGTGTCGGTTTCTCTCCTGTAGAATTCCTTTTCTCTTCTATTTCTGTACCCTACTCCTTGAATGGAAGTCACCATGCACGGCCCACACTCAAGGAGTGAGGAATTTTGTGTCATCTCTTTGAGAGTAAGAGTATCTTCAGAAATTATTTGCCATTATTCTACAAAGATTTGTCCCTTCTCTCACATTTATTTATTTATTCAATCATTCATTTATATTGGTATGGAATCATGAATATTTATTTCTGTTATTTTCTTTGTACTTTGGGCTATACACCAATACCATTTTATTTTCTTGCCTTAATTATTCCAGCTTTGTTCACTGAAAACTTTTCCACTTAACTCTTGTGTGCTTTGGACGTAGCCACATCACTGTGAAAATTAAGAGATTTCCAGCCAGGAAACTGTACTCTAAAAGAAAAGCAGAAGGTGTGGATGAACTATATTTTGCTAATTCCTCAGATATATCCAAAGGTCAGAATGTTCAATCACACAGAAGGCATTCTGAATGGATTCAGCATTTAACTCAAAGACCTCCCCAGTATTTTCAGCAAAAGCAAAAATAGAGATTTGAGTCTCCAGGAATGATCTGTGGTGGAACGTCTTGTCTAATACAGTAAATCTGTGAGATACTCATGAGACCCACAAGGTTTGGATAATTTTATATCAGCAGAAACATTTCCAGCTTCTACTAAAAGAAGCAGAGGGAGAGCAAAATTGTATAGTGTGACAAAACTGCTCAGCTTCAAACATACAATACCCTTCATGAGAAGGAAAGATGACTCTTGGAGTGAAGTTAACTTGAAACAGTATTTCCAGTTTTCCCCTCCCACTCCTTAGAGCACTGCTGTTATTAATTAATTTCTCCTTCTGATGTAATCACTCAATACATTATTATTACTACATTATTAAGTAGGTATCTTTTAAATCAATGAAGTTAAAAATATTATTTTATCTTCCTTTGTTTATTTTCAACACTTTTTCTTCCTTTAGGTTATCTCAGTTTCTAATGTGTATCACTTCCCTTTTCCTTGATGAACTTCTGGTAACATTTCTTCAAAGAAAATACATTAGCAATAAAGTCCCTTCGGTTTTGTTTATCAGAGAAAGTATTTATGTCTCCTTGACATTTGGAGGGTAATTTCCCTAGGTATAGAGTTCTAAGTTGATCCTTTCATTCTCTTTTTTCTTTCTTTCTTTCTTTCTTTCTTTCTTTCTTTCTTTCTTTCTTTCTTTCTTTCTTTCTTTCTTCTTCTTCTTCTTCTTCTTCTTCTTCTTCTTCTTCTTCTTCTTCTTCTTCTTCTTCTCCTTCCTTCCTTCCTTCCTCCCTCCCTCCCTCCCTTCCTCCTTTCCTTCCTCCTTCTCTTCCTCCCTCCTTCCCTCCCTCCATTCCTCTCTCTTCCCCCTTTTTTTTCTTTCAACACTTTATATTATCTCACTAAATCCACGATACATGGTTTTTCATGAGAAGAATGAGTAAATGTTTTTCCTGCTTTTCTATTGGTAAGGTGTTCCTTGACCCTCAATGGCATTTTTCAAGACTTTTGTCATTGTCTTTGGTTTTAAAGAGTTTGAAAATGATATGTCTAAGTATAGACATTTTGACATTTTTACCTTTCAATATTATCTGAGCTTCCTGTATGAAGTGTCTGCCATTTATTAGGTGGTTTGGTATCTGTCATTAATTTAGGAAAGTTCTTAGCTGTTATTACTTTGAATATTTCTTCTCCTTTTCAGTTTCTTTTCCTTCTTATAATCAAATTATGTGTATGTTAATCTTTCTGAAATTGTCTCACTATTCTGGTTTTTATTAGGCTATCCTGGTTTTTATTGTTGTTGTCTAATTTTGTTTTGTTTTTGCATCCTTCCCTTCTTCTTTCTATTTTAATTTGTCTTCAGACTGATTCTGACCTTGGCCATGGTCAGTCTCAAGCTGAGCCCATCTAGAGCAGTCTTCATTTCTGTTACAGTTTTTTTTTTTTTTTATTTCTGGCATTTCCTTTCGACTCTTTCTTTGAGTGTCTATCAGTGTATACTGTCTGTCAGTTCTAGTATGCTTTCTACTTTTTCCATCTGAGCCCTTATCCTATTTATTTCCATCTCTAGTCTGATAATTGCAATATCTCTGCTATATCTCAATCTGGTTCCTGATGTTTGCTTTTTTCTCTTCAGACTGTGCTTTTCTCATATTTTATTAGGCCTTGTAGTTTCTCATTGAAAGCTGAACAAGATCTATTGAGTAATAGGAATTGAACTAAGTTAGGTTTTTAGTGTGAGGTGTATGTTACGAGCAGGGCTGTATACACTGTTTGCTATAGTTCTGGGTACCAGAGATTTCAAATCCTCTGGTGTCCTTAATTTTGTTATCTCTCTTAACTTTGGAATTCCTGAAGTCTGCCTTTTTAAGGGAAGTCTGTGTCTTGCAGCTCTTTCAGCTATAATCACTGGTGCCCTTTTGAGGTGGCAGTAAAAATGTGGGGGAAGAAAAGTATCCTATAATCCTGTGATTAATTTTCAGTGTTTCAGTGGGGTTTTTTCCCAGGGCCATGACCTTCACACATATTTCTTAGCTGCCCTCTTCTCTTAGGTGACACAGGAAAGGTAGACAGACTTAAAATGGAAAAAGTACTGCTCTGCTAAATGAGAAAAGTCTATATAAAGTATTTTCTGCTGAGGAGCAGACCTTTGGTATGGAGAATGCTCTGGGTATGTCTCACAAGACATACCAAGACTAACTGGGATCATTCTTGCCTGGGTTTCCTGGTGGGAACTTGGTGGAGTGCCTGGAAATAAAACCCAAGAAAGTATGGGGACACTCTAAAGCTTAGCATTCCGGGAGCTCTCACTCTCAAGAGAGGCTTATCGGGTCTCCAGCAATTCATTAAAATTGCCACTTAAATATCCCTCACCTATATGGCTCTAGCTAGCAGCTTATGTTCCAGGTAAGAGACCGTGACTCTAGATTCACCTATCCCTGTGGATTTGGGGTGGTACTTTTTCTGTGACCTCACTTCTCTGATGGATCCAAGAAAAGGTATGGATATATCAGTCTTTCTGAAGAGAAAGGATAAGAGTGACAACTTCCCAGGTTTTACACATCAGAGCTGATACCAGAATATAACCAGGATAACCCTCTCCTCCCTCCATGTGGATGTCATGCCAAGTCCCTGCACAAATAGCATTGCTTCATGCTTCTAGAGGTTTCCAACTGTTTCCTCTATCTTTCCCTGTGCTGTTGTGCCCTCTAAAGCTCCTCTTGTCTTTCATGCCCAAGAGTGAATGCAATCCTGGAGTCTCCTTATCCATCTGTTGCTTCTGTCTTCCCTCCCACACCTCCTTCTACTGCCACACTGGTGAGCATAAATTAGGCACTTAATGAAGTTTTTGAAGCTTCATTTCTTATTTAAAAATGGGTTTTTGCTCCTTAAAAACACTATTCCCCAAGGGTAACTGGGGGCCACAATCAGTTAGGTATCCAGCCTTTGGTATCAGCTCAGGTTGTGATCTCAGAGTCATGAGATCAACCCTCCATGCTCAGTGTTGAGGCTGCTTGAGATTCTCTCTCCCTCACCTTCTGTCCCTGCTGTTTACGCTCTCTCTCTTTCAAAAAAAAAAAAAAGAGTTTTATTTATTTATTTATTTATTTATTCATTCATTCATTCATTCATTCATTCATTCATACATTCATTCATTCACTCATTAGAGACACACACAGAGAGAGGCAGAGACACAGGCAGAGGGAGAAGCAGGCTCCATTCAGGGAGCCCAATGTGGGACTCAATCCCAGAACTCCAGGATCCCTGGGCTGAAGGAGGACACTCAATTGCTGAGCCACCCTGGTGTCCTCCCCCAACCTCCAATTTTTTTTTAAATGAAACACTATTCCTCAGCCCCTTGAAAGTCACTTTCAGAATATGTGATTGATGGGGAAGTACAAATATACCATTGTTTATATTATAGTGTATCTTTTTTTTAAAAATTTATTTATGATAGTCACAGAGAGAGAGAGAGAGAGAGAGAGAGAGAGAGAGGCAGAGACACAGGCAGAGGGAGAAGCAGGCTCCATGCACTGGGAGCCCGATGTGGGATTCGATCCCGGGTCTCCAGGATCGCGCCCTGGGCCAAAGGCAGGCGCCAAACCGCTGCTCCACCCAGGGATCCCTATAGTGTATCTTTTTTCCTACTTCAGATATACTGATACCACTAGAAAAACAAATACTATATGTTCCATATATGGTTCATATGAAATAAATATTAATAAATATTTTATTAAGATATAACATTTTATAGGTCAAAATAAAACCATGATTCTTTTTTCCTTAGGCCCAGAGTTCTTAGCTAAAATGTTATCCAAATTCTTAGTGTTAAGTGTAAAGTAACAAGAAACCTTTAGAGTCAAATGGCACAAATTATGTTCAAGTTAACAATGCTATTTAGACAGAGAGCAATTAATAATCTACTTTTAAAAGTGTATAGAAGAAAGCAAGCAATTGAACCCAAAAAGTTTTAAACATTTATGTTTTAAAAAGTATAATTTTAAAATCTCCATAATGCCCTAAACACACAATAAGTAGCAAAAAACATTTAATGTACACTCTTAAGGGACTCACTCTAAAAGCAACAAAAAAAGAGGCTAATGGGAAAAATCAGATAAATGTTATTTCAGGGATATGTATAGATGCAATTTGTAACTAAGATGGAAGTTTTGAGAGAGCAGATCAGTCAATGCACATGCATTTTGCAGCAATGAAGCTATTCAAAAACTATTTTAATATGCAAGAAAATAAAAGTTCTTTCTATATGAAATTGATGGAAAAGATTTTAAGAATGTTTTCTTTGTTCCAATGTTAAATTCTTTAGAAGGTATTGATTCAGAGTTAACCTCTCAGTAGTTAAAATATTTTAAGTAAATTAAGTAGGAAATATCTGTCTATCCACATCCTTTTTAATTATACTTTTGTTTGCAATAATATCACAGCATAATCACCCTGTTTCAATTTGATATTAATATAGCCCCATCTTAACCATATTTTAACATACTCTTACTCTTCCTTAAAATATGTGTTAGTCTAACTCTGAAATATTTTCAGACCTTGATAACTTCAGAATCAGAGTTAAGAAAGGAAAATATGTTATCATGGTGTCATCACCTGTAGACTCATTTTCAGGTGTGTATTAATTTTCTTTGTAGGACTGAGATACAATAGTGATTAGAGGATCTTAGTTTGTGTTCTCATGTAGCTGTGGTCTAACAGAGAGGAAATATGGGTAGCAAGTTTCATATGTGTTAGAATAGGAGAAACATAGAGTATTAGCAAAGCATGGATTAAAAGTATCTCATAAAGTTTGAAGTGTCAGCAAAGACATCTGTAAGGAAGAACTATTATAATTAAACCTGGAAGCATCACTTAGGTTTGCCTATCCATCCTGGGGCTTGGGTGAAGAACAGCCCATGGAAAGGGAATCTCATGTCCCCAGCTCCAGGGATGATGGGACCTCTCAAAGCTGAAAGAAGACTCCCTGTGCTCCTTAACACAGAGAGCAAGCTCACAAGTTACCAGAAATAGACTGGAGAGGTAACTGTGGAATATATTTTGTAGGGATTTATAAGTCATGCTAGGGATTATAGATTTTATCTTTAGGTGTGTCATGAACACTAGGAGATCTGTACACATACACACAAATGCAAACACACTATTGGAGTAATAATGAATTAATGAAAAAGCTACATAAAGAAATCTTACCATATTGACATCATCATTAAAATGTGTACCTGCAAAGATGTATATATTACAAATGAATGCTTGTGATGAATTTTCATTAATTGTCAACTTATTCTTGTACCTAGAAGTCATATCCAGAAACATAACTTTACAGCACTCCCCAAAGCCTTTCTTTCCACATCATTCCAGGTAGTGGCCCTATAAGGGTTGCCATATCTGAAATTTTCCATTATCAGAATTCTAGCAGCATTAAGTCACTTCACTAAATTTTATAGATGATGTAAATAGAATCCTTCAGTATGTTTCCTCTTCTGTCATTCCTACTCCATTATATTTGTGACATTGATGCATATTGTTGCATGAAGCCTCAGTTCATTAATTCTCAGCACCATGTATTTTCACATCATTGTGAAAATATATTTGTTTTTTTTTATATTATACATAAGTTTATTCAGTCTACTGTTGATGGACATTAATCATTTTAGATTGGGACTGTTCAAATGGTGCTGCCAAGAACATTCTGGTCCACATCTTTTGGTATACACTGTGCCCATGATTGTTAGATGTACATATAGTAGTAATTTTTTTTTTAATGAAGTAGTGAAAAATGAAGAATGGCCTTATGGCAAAGAGGAGACCTCAGAGGTCAAAGCTGAGAGGCATGGAAGAGGATCTCCATGCCTTGAAATCTAATGGAGTTTGCTCAGCTGGATTTCAAAACTGCTTTGGACCAGCACCTCCTTTTTACCTCCCATTTCTATGCTTTTGAACCACAACGTCTGTAACTACTATTCTGTACCTTCCCCATCATTGTATAGTACTTTTGGAGGAAAATGATTTGTCTATTGGTTTTAAAGTTTCATGGAAGAGGAAGAATTAAATAGCAGGAGATGTAATACCCAAAAAGGTTTATCTATACTTGATATCAATGATAAGACTTGACCTGACATGACCTGATGCTATAAAGGGCTGAAGATTTTAGAATTTTGGAAAGTGATGACTGTATCTTGCATTTAGAAGAGATGTGAATCTTTTGGGGAAAGAGTGCATACAGTGGTGGGCAAAATTATGAAAATATTTCCCTCTGATATCCTTGCCAGTTGGTTATTCAGTTAAAACATTAATATAGCTACTGCTGTAAAGGACATATTCAGATGTAATTATAGTCCTAAGTCTGTTGACCTCCAGATATTGGAATTATTGGCATGTCTAGACTTACAAGCTGCATGAGGCCCTGACCAGCAGAATTTTCTCTAGCCGGTAGCAGGATAATTCAGAGAGATGGGTTCTTACCGGCCTTGAGGAAGAAAGTGAACAGGTAAGTTCTTAATTGCTGGTGGAGAGAGGGGGCCTCAAGAAGCTGAAAGTGGGGATCCCTGGGTGGCGCAGCGGTTTGGCGCCTGCCTTTGGCCCAGGGCGCGATCCTGGAGACCCGGGATCGAATCCCACATCGGGCTCCCAGTGCATGGAGCCTGCTTCTCCCTCTGCCTGTGTCTCTGCCTCTCTCTCTCTCTCACTGTGTGCCTATCATAAATAAATAAAAATTAAAAAAAATAATAAAAAAAAAAGAAGCTGAAAGTGGCCAAAAAGAAAACACAGACCTTAGTGCTACAACCACAAGGGAATAAACTCAGCCAACAATCAGTGTGCTTTAAGAAGACCCTGGGCCTCAAACCAGCATGATAGCATCACTGACACATTGATTTCAGCCTGTGAGACCTACCCAGAGCATCTAGCTGACATGTGATGGACTCTTGACCCATGGAAACTCTGAGACATTGTGTGGTGTTTTCAGTTACTGAATTTGTGGTACTAGTGAAGACAGCACAAAACTAAAACACAAGGAGAGTACAGAATAAGGGAAAAGAGAATTTTCTGCCATAAATGCAGTTGTAAAAAAAAAAAAAAAGATATATTAACAAAGTAAATGCAATAATTCAAAAAGTTTAAAATTTATCACCACTAAGTGTGGACTATACTAAGAAAGCAAGATTGTTGTAACATTTATAAATCAATTATATACTGTAATGCTTTAACAGAAAATTTCAAAAATAATGTTAGCAATAGAGAAAAATTGATATATGATTTAATTTCCATTTATATTTAAAAATTAATGATAGAAAGTAACATAATTATTTGATAAAGGACAGCATAAAAACATTCACAAAATGGACAAGTGAAATAGAAACTGAAAATATATTTGTGGGGAATTACTACTGTAAACTTGGCTGCCCCAGCAATGAGAGTTGGAGCAAGGATCCCCTGTTAGTTTCACAAGTACTATTTAACAATGCCTAAGATTTCTCATCTGTCCTTTTTTTATAATCTTTAGTTTTTTTTTTTTTTTTTTTTTTTTTTACGTTTAATATAGTGTCATCTGGGAATAGAGATAATTTTTTTTTTCCATTTTGGATGTCTCTATTTCTTTTTCTTGACTAATGCCTCTGAGCAGGACTCACAATTCTAGGTTAATAGAAATGGTGAAGGCAAGCATCCTAACTTTATTTCTTGTTTTAGAGGAAAAGTTTTCAGTTTTTCAGCATTGAGTACCTTGTTAGTTGTGAGCTTTTCATATGTCGTCTTTCCCATGCTGAAATAATTTCCTTCTATTCTTAATGTGTTGAGGGGTTTTGTTTGTTTTTTTTTGTTTTGTTTTGTTTTGTTTTGTTTTGTTTTCTGATCACAAAGGGGTATTGGATTTTGTCACATGCTTTTACTTATTGAGATGATCATGTGGATTTTGTTTTTCATTCTGTTACTGTGGGTTATTGGATTTTCATATATTTAACCAACGATCCATTCCAGAGACAAAAATTGCACTTGGTTGTGGCAAAAAAAAAAAAATCCTTTTAATAAGCTATTGCATTTAGTCTTCTTGTATTTTGTTGAGGATTTTTGTATCAGTGTCCACCAAGGATATTGACTTGTGTTTTTTTCTTTCTTCTAGTGTCTTGGTCTGGCTTTGGTAAAAGGGTAATGGTAGGATAAAATGAGTTTGGAAATATTCCTCTCATTTTTTGGAAGAGTTTGAGGATGATTAGTGTTATTTTTATTTAATTATTTGATATAATTCTTCATTGAAGCCACCTGGTTCTGGGCTTTTGTTTACTGACTCAGTGTCTTTACTAGTTATAGATTAAAAATGGAAATTTATTTTGTTTTTATGGATCAGAAGATTCAATACGTTAAAATGCCCATATCACCCCAAGTGATCTACAAATTTAGAGAAATTCCTATCAAAATCCCAATGCATCTTTTGGAGAAATAGAAAAAACTCTAAAATTCAAATGCAATCTCAAGAAAACTTGAATATTTTACACAATCTTGAAGAAGAACAAAGTCAGAGGTCTTACACTTTCTGATTTTAAAATATATTTAATCACTATAATAATCAAAATAGTGCAGTGCTAGCCTAAAGACAATTTCATAGACCAATGGATCAGAATAGACACACCAGAAAAAGCCAAAACATGTATGGTCAAATGTTTTTTGACAAGATTTCTGACAGCACAAAATATGGAAAAAAAATTAACAAATGGTTATCAAGAAAACTGAGTACCTACATTCAAAAAGATGAAGTTAGACCCTTACATCATACACAAAAACTAGCTCAAAATGGATTTTGTACTAAAGGTAAGTAAGAGTTACAAAACTTCTAGAAAATACATGGGAAAAAATAATATATTTGGTAGTGATTTCCTGAATATGACACCAAAAGCACAGAAAAACAAAATTCAAAATAGACAAATGGGACAGCATCAGATAAAAACTTCTGCCCATCAGAGGAAATAATCAACAAAGTAAAGGAAGCAAACTATGGCATGGGAGGAAATAATTGCATATCATGTATCTGACATAGAATTAAGAACCAGAATGCATTAAACTCAGTAACACATAATCAAATAACTCAACTAAAAATGGGTGAAGAGCATTAGTAAACATTTATTCAAAGAAGATACATGAGTGGATAACAAGCATATGAAATGATGCTCAGTATCACTGAACATTAGGGAAACAGAAATCAAAACCCAATATAGAGCAACTGGAACCCTTGCATGCTGCTGAGGGGAAAGTAAAATGTATCTGTTGCATAAAAAGGTGGAGTTTCATCAGAAAACAAAAAATATAATTACCATATGACCCAGCAGTCCCATTTACATGTATGTATCAAAAAGAATAGAAAGTAGGATCTCAAAGAGATATTTTCACACTCATGTCTATTGTAGCATTCATTATTCATAGTAGCTGAGAGGTGGAAGCCCAATGTCCATTGACGGACAGATGGATAAAGAAAATATGGTATATGTACAATGGAATATGATTTAACATTTAAAAATAGCAGGAAATCCTGGCACACGATATAACATCGATTAACCCTGAGGACGTGTGCTGAGTGAGATAAGCCAGTCATAAAAGAACAAATACTGCATTATTCTACTTTATGAGCTATCTTAATTAGTCAATGTCATAGAGATTGAGAGTAGAGGGATAGTTCCCAGAGGCTGGGAGGAGGAGGAGATGGGGACTCATGGTGTAGTGGGCATAGAATTTTAGTTTTGCAAGATAAATTTCTAGGGATCTGTTACACAACAATATGTTATGTTACACAACAATATGTTAATATTAATATGACTGAACTATAAAAATGATTCAGAGGGTAAATTTTTTATTATGTTTTGGGTTTTTTCAACCATGTTGTAAACAGTGTTTTGAACAGTGTTCACTTTTCTAATAAATTCATTTCATTCATTGATTGAAAATCAATTGATAGGGAGATAGGATGGATCAATGGATGGATGGATTGATAGATAACCAGTAAAAGTTAAATAGCCTTAAAAATAAAACATCTCGAATAGTCCCACTGGAAGAGGGACAAACTTGCACTACTTGGGGCTGGACATGCTCCTGGCATCTGGTGAGTAGAGGCCAGGGACGCTGCTAAACTTTCTACTACAATGTGCAGGACATCCTTTCAGAGTAATTACGCAGGCCTGTATGTCAATAGCCCTGGTATTGACAATCCTGCTTGAAACTAGTTTTCAGTTTGTGATTTATTACATTATATGAGTATTTTGAATCAAAACCATGTGATTTTGGGTTTGTGATTATAAATTCTTTGGGAACAATGTTCACTTTTGCTTTCACCCAGAATTAAAAACAAATCTATTGTCACAGCTTGCTTATACCTCAGGAGTCATGTTTCCTGTTAATTTATAATCAGAAAAATTATCTTACTTTCCTTTCATCTGGCCATACTTCACAATTTTGTCTGTATTTTAAAAATTCAGCAGAAGTTTAAGTTGTGTTCTACCAGGAAAAATTTTTACATATACTCAGATACACCTAAGGAGGTTGCTTCTCTATATAACAGTTGGCTCTTAATCTATACTTTTGTCCAAACTTCTATCTGTATTTATAACTATAAATCAACATTCATACTATATTTATATCTATTTTATTTAAATGATGAGTGGTTTACATTACATATTTCAAAGATTTATTTATGTTTTTTAGAAAGAGAGAAAGCAAGAAGGGGAGGAGAGAGAATCTAAAACAGATTCCGTGCTGAGGACAGAGCCCAACAGGGGGCTTGATCTCACCACCCAAGATCATGACCAGAGAGGAAATCAAGAGAGGGACATGCAACCAACTGAGCCAACTAGGTGCCTCTTACATTAAATATTTTAAAGATCTTGAGATCACCTAGGGGTGTGTGAGTGGCACAGTTGGTTGAGCATATGGCTCAGGTCATGATCTTGTTCATGGTCATGAGTACAAGCTTCAAGCCCCATGACAGGCTCCACACTCCGCGGGGAGTGTGCTTGGGACTCTCTCTCCTTCTCCCTCTGCCCCTCCTCCCTGCCTGTTCTCCTTCTCTCTCAAATAAATAAGTGAATCTTTAGAGATCTTGAGATTACCCAGATGTCATGAACAATGTTGGTATTTCTCCTAGTCTGAGACTTGTGTTGCCATTCCTTTAGCTATGTTAATTAGAGAAAATACATTTCTCTCAGTCTCTCTGTTGCCTCATCAGTAATATTGGGATAACAACACCTTCTGCCCAAATCACAGGGTTTTACTGAACTTTTAAAGCATGTCCATGAGTGCTTTGAATAGGATAACATATTTGGATTGGGTTCTACAATTCCAGCATGCAAAGGCAGTATTATTCTTGATTTAGGAAAAAAATATATGAAATCACATTATAATCTCTAATGTTGCCCTTGAAACATGAGCTATTTTGCTTCAAGGCATTTTCATCTTTCTCTAATGGATAGTCTTTCTCCGGGGAGCAAGACTTTGAAACTGAGAATTGACAAAATTATTTGATGAAGCCTGAAATAAATGTGTGTTTGAGGACGTTAGGTTAATGCATTATCAAGTGGTGGAGACACACAGTTTTATCCTTTAATCAGCTCTCTTTATGAATTAAGTAGGGAATCATCATGCTGTACAAAATTTACATGTTAATATCAAATATAGTCTCTATGATTTTATTTAGAATCCCTCTGTACATGCTATTTGCACTAATTTTCATCCTAACTACATCATATTTCATCCAATCATACCCAGATAAATTAGAGACTGCCATTCCTTCTCACTACTGTTTATAAGTGATGGCCACAATAGCCAAACTGTGGAAGGAGCCTCGGTGTCCATCAAAAGATGAATGGATAAAGAAGATGTGGTTTATGTATACAATGGAATATTACTCAGCAATTAGAAACGACAAATACCCACCATTTGCTTCAACGTGGATGGAACTGGAGGGTATTATGCTGAGTGAAATAAGTCAATCGGAGAAGGACAAACAGTGTATGTTCTCATTCATTTGGGGAATATGAATAATAGTGAAAGGGAATATAAAGGAAGGGAAAAGAAATGTTGGGAAATATCAGGAAGGGAGACAGAACATAAAGACTCCTAACTCGGGGAAACGAACTAGGGGTGGTGGAAGGGGAGGAGGGCGGGTGTTGGAGGGGAATGGGTGACGGGCACTGAGGTGGACACTTGACGGGATGAGCACTGGGTGTTTTTCTGTATGTTGGTAAATTAAACACCAATAAAAGTTAATTAAAAAAAATAATAAAATTTAGAGAGGACTTTAAATGTATGCAATATAGAATATTTTATTAAACTGTCAAAAATATGCTCATAAAACACTGAAAGATGCAACTCATGATATTTTCCTATGTTCCATAGGTAATCCTAATTAAATTGCCTTTTCTGGGTGCCAACACTTAAACACACACAAACACTTTTGAACTCATAGCGTTTATGATGACCAGATAAATCTAGAAATGCCATCAACTCAGTTTGTTGTCAGAGTCTTCCATCCCTTGCTCATTGGCTTAATGTTTTATTTGAAATACATTCAGTCACCAAAAAATTTTGTAAACGTAGCACAAAGAATTCTCATATAACCCCAATCAGAAGCCCCAACAGTAGCATGTTTACCACCTTCCCATAATCTCTGGTCGTTCCTTCCCCACTCCTCATTTTCTCTCCAGCCATGTGCCATTCCATCTTGGTCTCTCCTTTCTGATTGTAAGGTATATTCCTCAAGCCTATCTTATAATACACTATGTCATTTTATTATTTTTTTTTTTAGTTTTACTCTTTCTATTGTCAAGATTTTCCTTGGTTTTTATTTTTTTTAAGATATCAGCAATGCAATAACATTTTTCAATTCTAAAAAGCCTCTCTTGTTGGTTTGACCCTTTTTAATGACAGCAAGTTCAAGCTATTTTTGAAGAAATATTCTTTTAATTATCATTAAGAAGAAAAAACAACAACAACATTACAAAATGTTCTACTGATTCCCCAGAGTGACTGTTTCAATATGACTATGTTTTTTGAGTGTTAAGAGCCTGAGGCTTTTCTCTTTTTTCAATAGTCTGGTGACAGTTGTTCTTTTAATCATATTATAGATTAGAGTGTAGTCAAGAAAACCATGTAGATTATTCTATATATTTAGTTCCAGCAAGGAAATAAACTTTAAGAGAAAAAGACAATTTTATTTCTCTTTCCTTTTGCCAGCCTGGGTGTCTGAAGTTTCATGTTGGGAGGGGCAGCTGTGTACAGAAGAGTGAGCTTTAGGGCCAAAGAACAACATTCTGTAACAGTCAGCCTTACCTGATCCAACAGGGATGGTGACTTTATTTCTACCCATGGTACATGCTGACTTCTGGGGGCCTCCCCCACTGCACTTGTGAGGTGTGATTGCAGATGAGTGTAACAAAAGCTGGACCTGCTCAGAGGCTTGAGACACAATATTTAGACTGATCTAGAGTTTGCTAATGGGGTTCTGGTTGGATGGAGACATGAGGCACTCTCCTTAGTGGGTGAACATCAGTACCCAGGGCTCTTTTCCAAGATATTCCTCACTGGTCTTGGAATGTTAGTAGAGACTCCTCCTAGATTTGCAATGATGTTCTGATTCACAGCGATTATTTGCTGCCCTTGAGCAACTGGTAGGAAAACCTTGGATTAGGGCTATTGACCTCACCTGGATGTAGGAAGCTTTCTATGTTTTATATTTCTGCTCAATGGGAAGAATGATTTAATTATTTGATGCCTCATATTAATTAGGTAATTGACTACATTCAAGGCTACAAAAAAATCTCCACTGGATATTCAGAAATACGTTACAGACTTTACTTCAGGAAGACCAGTAACCTATCTGAATGTCAAAGTTCTTCCTTCTTTTTGTTCCTGATATAACATCATCTTCATATTTTATTCCAGCTCTTTGTCATTTTTAGGTAAAATTTTAAAGAACTTCTTAAGTTTGCCCTCTTTCCCTAACTTGTGTGATTTACTGATTCCAGTGCAATTTTAATTATCCACTGCTTTGCCTTTTCCCTATTTGTCCCCCTTTTTTTTTTCCTCTCTTTCATTCTCTACTGTCAGCCAGGTGCTTTATGATCCCAGTCTGTTGTCTTCTCATTTCGTTTCTCATATATTGTTGGATAAAATATATAACATTTTCATTTGTTGAGCATGCTCTTGCATGCTTCTTGAATCCTGTGTTTCCTTTTTTTTGTAATTTCCCAAGGTCTGTGTTGTGGATGTTTGTTCATCTACTCTGAAATGATGAGAGCCCCATATGGGGAAGTTGATACCCACCCACCATCGTAGCTAAAGAGAGAAGACTGACCAGTTAGTGCTGATGAGGATGTGGACCCATCACTAACTCTTATATGTATACTACTGGATCCAATATATATTTTTGCAATAATAAATGCTGTCTAGGAAAAGTAATTATCACATACTCTGTGTCCCAGAAATTTCAATGCTTGAAATATGTGCATCTACTTAAAAACAAAAAAATATACAGCAGCACTGTATAAAATGCTTGAAATATGCACACAATTCAAATGTCCATCAAACAGAAGAAAGGATAAAATATTATGGCATGTTCCTATAATAGGATGTTATATAGTGATGAGAGTAAACAAATTACAGTGGGATGAAGTCAAATAAATGGGTGTCAGAACCACAGTGTCAGATAAAAGATGCTAGATCCTAAACAATACATAGCGTGTGGCATACATAACAATAAAATATATTTATTTTTAAATAACAAAATATACTTAAAAATATATTCACTTTAGAAGTCAGGGAGGTGAGGGACCTTGGGCACACATGTAGATACCCTTGGGATGTCGTATAGTGACTGAGGTGGCCCTCAGTGGTTTAGTTTTATTTTTGTATGCTGTTTTACAATGACCTTCACATTGTAAAATATCATGAAGATTCATATTTACAGTAGTTACATTTTCCTTCTCCATCACTTTCTCTACATATGTATATGTATACAAATGTACGAAGACAATATGTAATTTAAAATTAAAAATTAACAGAATACATATGTCAAAAAGGAAGTGTGCTGTCTGATGACTGTAGGTACAATTTACCAACTCATAGTGCTGAGCAGCGTGCTACTCCTACATTAGCAAACAATGTTCATTCATATGAATAATTTTAATAAAAAATCAATTAGTAGCAGAGCACCTGGTGGCTCAGTTAGTTAAGTGTCTGACTCGTGATCTCAGCTCAGATCTTGATTTCAGGATCATGAATTCCAGCCCTATGTGGGGTGACTGCCACACTGGGTATGGAGTCTACTTACAAAAATGAATTAGTATGTGTATTTTATATTAATTTTTATATTTTAAGCATTCCATTTAATAATAATATTTAGCTGTACTCAAATTTGGATTTTAGTTTTTGACTGTCCTAAATTCTGCCAAAATGTGTACTCATGCACTTACACACACACACACACACACACACACACACGTGCACACACAGCGCTTATCTCTCATCCACTAAAGACAAATTTTGTAAAAGGGTTTTCTGCACACTTTGCATCCAATTCTTCAATCCCTTATGATTGTGGATCCTGTCTCTGCTATTTCCACCAAACGGCTCTGGTGAAGACCATTTGTGATGGTTAGAGTATGAAATGCAGTGGCCATTTGAAAATTACTGTTGTATTTGTACCTCTTCCAGCTTTGTGCAACATTGATCTCTCTCTTTTCTTGAAAGTTTGATCATCGTTTCTATTACCCAGCATGATCCTGGTCTTCCTTCCATTTTCATGTCACTCCTTCATTGTTTATGGTGTGAGGGTTTTTTTTAATATTGTGTTTTCTCAGTGTTCAGCCAAAGTCATTCCTCTTCTCACTCTGTACACTTATCTTGAGAAATATTACCCAGGCCTAATGTTTCATGGTAGAAATGTCTCCAGAATGTGTATCTCAAGCCCCAGATTTTTGTCAGTGCTCTAGACCATTACATCCAACTGCTTAATTTATATCTTCTCTTTGATGTATCTAAGGCTCAACAAACACAAAGCTGAACTCATGTTCTCCCCTGACCTCTTGCTGTTTGATTTATGTCAGTAGAAGGTGCCCTCATCCATGAGTCATTCAAACCAGAATCCAGTGTCAGTCTTGGCACCTCCTTCTCTTTCTCCTTCCCCTTCAACAGCTGTCTGCTCTGAGTCTCACCCCCATGATGCCCCATGAACCAGACCGTACAGAAGTCTCACATCCCACCCTGCCATCCATTCCTACCACTGCCTCTATTCAAGGCAGTGGCAACTCTGACGTGATCTCCTGAAAAGCCTCCCACCTGGTTTCCCAGGATCCTTATCGCCCTCTTACAAGTCATTGCCCATAATGTTGCTCAAATTACCTGTTTACAGCTCAAATCTAGTATTTTTTAATCCCTTACTTAAATTGTCTGGATGAGGGTGTTTGGGTGGCTCAGTCCATTAAGCATCTGATTTTTATTTCAGCGCAGGTCATGATCTCATGGTTTAGATAGAGACACACCTTGGGCTCCAAGCTCAGTGTGGACTCTGATTGAGGGTCTCTGTCTCCATCTCCCTCTGAACCCTGGTCTCTGTCTCCTTCTCTCTCAAAAAACAAAACAAAACAAAACAAAAAAGGTCTGGATCCTTTTGGTAAAAATCCCAAAATGTTTATCACATCCCATCAGGCCCTGCATGCTATAGCCCCAGCCACCATTGAGGCCATCCCTCTACTTCACCATCGCTCCTGGCTGCCAACACAATCGTTTATTTAAGTGTCTGGTTGGTGCCCTGTTCTCCAAAGCACTTGTACACATTGCATCCTCCTCATGGAACAATTTTTTCTTCTTATTCACTTAGATAAAAAATCCAACTGTCCTTCAGAACCTCATTGTATTTTCCATCATAACTTCAGTGAAATATTGGCCAATCTCTGACTAGGTCAGTCTGTGCTTCTACACTGTCACAGCCCTGCACATTCCCCCTTCCCAGCACTTATCACAGCAGCAAACTAAGCTCTAAGAGGGTACGTACTCTAAGCTAAAGCAGCCAGTACAGTTTCTGCCCAGTAAATATTTCTTTAATGGATGTGCCACCAATATAGCAATATAAAGGAAACATACTGGGATTAAGAGACTGGGAAATCCCTGGATGACCTTTTGCTTTTCCTATCCTTATTTTTATTTGCTTTATATTTGTTTCTCTGCACTCTGCTCCCCCCCCCCTTTTTTTTGTATCTTGCCTAAGCTACACTCAGGGATGTCCTCAGCCTTTGGTTTGCTTCCTAGTATTACTGCCTATTGAATCTAATAGAATTCAACTTCCTCCAAGCTTCATTTGTTTGTTCCCCATTGTCTGTACTCATTGCCTGACGGGTATCAGTGTATGAAGACTCTAGATCTCTAGTGGCAAACATATTTCAAGAATAAATGCTTTCTCCCTACCCATAGCTCATTATTCTTCCTCCAGGGTAGGGCGTGTTAGTAAGAATCTGTCAGTATGGGCTCTAGTTGTCATGTGCTGCAATGAATTCTAAGGAAAAAAAATCAGTATGCTATAGGTATATTTATTCGGATTGGTCAATTTGCATTCAATTCAGGAGAATTTTCACCAATTTTGAGACATTCATTTATCTTTTGAAATTTGGACTTGGGTGCAGTTTATTTATTTTCTTGTTGCATTCTGTGTTTCAATATGGACCTGAAGTTGAGAAGTTATCATCTCAAGGCACTAGTTTTCTGTAAGAAGGTAAATTATTTACTTGCTGGAAGAACTGACTGGTTTTAATTTAAGTGGCTTGAATATTAGGGAGTGAATATAATAAGCATGTGATTTTGGGGATCCCTGGGTGGCGCAGCGGTTTGGCGCTTGTCTTTGGCCCAGGGCGCGATCCTGGAGACCCGGGATCGAATCCCACATCGGGCTCCCGGTGCATGGAGCCTGCTTCTCCCTCTGCCTGTGTCTCTGCCTCTCTCTCTCTCTCTCTCTCTCTGTGTGACTATCATAAATAAATAAAAATTAAAAAAAAAATAAGCATGTGATTTTTTTATAAACGTGATTTTTTTAATTTCAAGATTTATATTCCACTTGTATTAGTCAGGATTCTTCAGACATATAGAGCCAACAAGAAAGATATAGAACAGTGTTTGACAAAAAATCTTGGGGAACATAGGTTGACCAAGCTGACATAAAGTTAATCATCAACACTCAATTATGAAAACTGTATTATAAATATTTACAAGTTTTTGTTCTTGAATGTTTTAGTGTAACTTTGAGCTCTCTCAGGCATTCTATACTTGTGCTGATATAGACACTCCCTGGTTCTATTTTTCAAAGTACTGTATTTTTTTAGTTGCTACTTGGAATAGGGAAGAAATGTCCCTATGAATACAAGTAGCATAGACTTAATTGTTTTTTGTCTTGTTTTTCCCAAGCTTGTGCCCTAAGTATGTCCAGAGAAGCCTCCTAAGGTAATGCAACATTTTAGGGGGAAAAAAGAAAGGAATGGTTCTAAATGAAATGGAAAATGAATGGAACCTTTTTAAAAATCATCAGTCTCCAGGGCTAAAAGCAGCTAGAAAATTTCCTGCAACACAACACAGAACTGACATTTCATTCGGAGCAACATTTTGGTCAGACCTATGCAGTTGCATGAATTTGAATGAGTTTTAATTTTATAATGAGAGTTTCTCTGAGTTCCAGTTTTTCACATTTCAAGAGAAAAAAAGAGTTTAACATAGTGATGAGTTCATCCATGTAAATGTGTGAAAGTCAACCCCAGGGTGGTGTTCCTCTCTCCCCGATGGTGTTGCTGCTATCTGAAAACACTTCCCTGACTCAGAGGGCAAATGCATCCCACATGGATATATAGTTCATTTTCAAAGCGGAATTTTGCCATTGGGTCAGGCATATACTGTTAAGTGAATTAATTTTTAATTTCCATAAACACTGTGTACAGCATCCTATTTTATAGTCATAGGTTATAATGGATTAAAAAACAAAACCTCCAGCCTTCTATTTATTAATATGCTTTGGCCTGATATTATATAAATAATAAAGTGATTAAAAAGTATTTTGAAAGTGCTCAATGGAAGAAAATGCTTTTACGTTCTAGCAGTTGGTGCTAATCAGTACAATGCATATCTATGTTAATATATATTTAGAGAGAATTTGAATTCTATGGTATGGTGATATATGGCATATTTTGCATGATCCATCAGTGCTTTTCCAGTGTTAAAAGCTCCAACTCTCTGTAACATATCCATATTTTTCTTCAGTTTCTTTTTGTGATCACATCAGCCAATATTATGCGTGTCTTTCAGAAGCTGTGAAATAAATATCAATATAGTCCTTATATATTTTCATACACATTCATATGCTCATATGTACACATCTATCCCAAAAGCCAAGTTGGATATTTTTGTATCATGAACTAGGCCCTGAACTAGGCCAGATTTGATTCACATATATAAATAAGAGTGAAAGAAGAAAGTATACAAAGAGGAAATGATATATTTATATATGGTTTCTGAGAAGATACAAAAATAAGAGCATTATATTGATAAGTCTAATGATGTCATTTGCTGGCTGTGAAAAGTTGAGCCAGTCATTGAAAATTGGTATCCTCAAATTGGGATATCTTCCTCATAGGGTATTTATTAAATAAAAAATTTAAAAAAATAAATTAAAAATCATTAATAACTGTTAACATTTCTCTCTTTAAACATTAAGCTGGGATCTCATATTCTTGGGGATTACTTGAGAATGTGAAGGTGTCTAAAAAAGCAGTTCAGAAAAAATGCATAAGTGCATAATGATAGATGTCCCAAACCCAAGAACATCAGTTTAGTGGGTAAAAATGTACTGTATGTCCATTGTGCCTTGTGCTGAAGAAGTCCAGATAGTGTATAGTTAGAACACCAAAAATATTTTTGCTTTATTTTCTTCTTTTCAATTTTCCCTTTATATATGTTTCTGTGTGTGATTTATTTTGTTCTTTTCAATTTTCCCTTTATATGCGTTTTTGTGCGTGATGCATTTTATTTTTCGCTCTTTTCAAAGAATAGACAATTGGATACCTCTACAGTAAATCCCACACCCTCTTAATAGTTTTGGGTTCTTATTTAAGTCCCTATAAAACAACAGAGGCCTGGTGAAATCCAGTGCTAGTAAGTTGTGTCTTTAGGGCATTGAAATTGATTTTTCTCATCTTTCATCTTGTCATGGAAAGATCATTAAAATGCCCTTTGGATCACAACCCAAGGCCATGCTGTATTATTGGCAGAAACAGAGTAAAAATGTAGGCTCCATGCTGTGGGTTGTGTAAATAAAGGGACCACTGTTCTTTGGGATTTTATGGTGGGTTTAATGTGTCTCTTATGCTGTATTTGGTAATTCAAATTATCTCCTATAGACTCTGTGTTTAAAACTCATCATATAAACCATGTGTCTAACACTCTATTGAATGCATTTATTCTTTAAGAATTGCAGTTAGTGGGATGCCTGGGTGGCTCACTGATTGAGTCAGCCTTTGGCTCAGGGCATGATCTTGGGGTCGTGGGATCAAGTCCCACATTGGGCTCCCTGCATGGAACCTGCTTCTCCCTCTGCCTGGGTCTCTGCCTCTCTCTCTGTGTTTCTCATGAATAAATAAATAAAATCTTAAGAAAAAAAGACTAGCAGTTAGTTTGTTAAGGAAATAAGATATTTCCACTCTCTGTCCCCAGTTAACTTTGTTGTAGGATAAACAGTTTATGCTGTATATGCCCTCAATGTCAGATTATAGCGATATAATCCAAATAGCTTCTCTAAGTATGTTTCTGGTATAACAAACTCACAGGGTAGCAGAGTTCACCATGGGTCATATTTTTCTCTAATAACACTCAGGCAGAGCTGCCTCCCTGAGTGAGCGTGAGTAATAGGCAAATCTGACATTAGAGAAAAATGGTGATTTTGTTAAATAAATAATGAACACAGAACTGTACCCTTGTACATGCCTGCCTCTTGAATTGCAAATAGCACAGGAGGGCATCATCAGCCCCACTGGTTAATAAGGAAAAGCCTGAACTCTTGTGTTTTCAAAAGCAAATTTGCACCCTTCCACTCTTTGTTTATAAAATCATTAGACCTGGAACACTTTGTCTTCCATTAATATAATTTCCAGAGTCAGAATAGTTAATCAATTCTCTTTCTCAATAGTCTCTGAGAAGATGAACTAGATTTGGCTTTGGGCTTTCTCAGATCGTGACACATATGGCAGAAAGGACTCCAGATTTCTTTCAGTCATTCAGCTATTCATAAAATTAGCAGTATTTATTTAGTAGCTAAAAAGGGCCCAAATCATCAATAATGGTAAACTTAAAAAATGCAGAGTTTGGTTCTATTGCGTTTGTTAAGTATTCATCTGCATTCATTCTGTTACCAAATCATCTCATACGTATGTATAAATTCATAAAATACGTAATATTTTAAAGTATTTTCAGTCTGCCTGAATTTTATGAAATCAAATAGAAGAATTTCATGCTCCTAAGGATGTGTGCAAGATTTTCATACATAAAATGACAAAATCTGCAAATTAAGTACATTTTCTAATCAAGAAATTTTCAGATGCTGATTTTTTGAAAAGCAACATGACTTATGTAAGGATCACTCAATTTTTGCTTGTTTCAGAAATGATCAACAAATTCTACATGTCAATAGTTTGCCATTCACCTACTACCGGATTTGAAATGATGTTCAAATAGGGTGTATCTGCCCCAGAATATGAGCACTTGGTAAGGCAGATGAAGTCAAATCACTAAATGGACTTAGAAGTGCACCGGTGTGAATCTGGATGCACATAAGCAACCTTGTGAGCTCATGACTGTGGTGAAATTTCGTTATAACCTTATACTTTAACAGAACAAGAAAGATTGAAGCATTGTTAGGAAACATTCTTTCATTTATTATAAAGAACACCCTATAAAACCAGCATCTTTGGTGTATTACTAGACAAAATTCATTCTTAAATCCTCAGATTCTTAGAATAGCTAAAAGAACATGCCTCTCAAAAGGAAGCTGTACCATATTGAAAACTGGGTCCTTTATTTTATATTTTTTAAAGATTTATTTATTCATGAGAGACACACAGAGAGAGAGAGAGAGAGAGAGGCAGAGACACAGGCAGAGGGAGAAACAGGCTCCCCACAATCGTCCGATGTGGGACTTGATCCCAGAACCCTGGGGTCATGCATGCCCTGTGCCAAAGGCAGAAGCTCAAGCACTGAGTCACCCAGGCATCCCCAACTGTGTCCTTTAAAACCATATTCTTGTAACTAATACGTGAACATGCTAGCATGGTTTAAGATATATCTTTTCTTTCTTTTTTTTTCCTAATGTGCACCTGACTTGATAAAGGTCAATGAAATTTTAGGCTAGAGTGAATGGATAAAATATTGAAAAACTACTTAAAAAGACCAATTCCTTCCAGGTAAAGAACAATTGACCCTTAGGTGATATAATTCACTTGAGGAAAGCCAGGATAATGTCTGGAATATAGTAAATGCCCAATAAAGAGTATCTTTTATAAAAGCAACTTCCTTCAGGCTCAAGAAAAAAAAGTTTTTGTCTTATATTTATATTTACCATCTATCAAATAACAAAACTGTAATGCACACTGTATAAATGATGAAATAGAAGGTTTTTAAAGGCTGAAACTAGCAAAGGTAATTATTTAATTAACAAAAAAATACTAAGCAAACAAAAATAGAAAGCAAGGATTTTCCCCCTTGTTTTATAAATGAGAACACAGACACAGGGAGGTTAAATATCTTTTCTAAGACCATAGTACAGGCAGCTTGTTGAACCCCAAACATCCACTCTTTGTTTGAAACTACTCTTCCACACTACCATGTTTCTTGGCTTGTACTACAGTACATATGAGCAAAACAGCTAAATGTAAATTTATTCACTGGTGCATGCAAATAAATCACTTTCCTTTTTCTTTCTTTGTGAAGAAAAATAGAACATATTAATAAAATCAGAATAATTTCCTACAATTTGTTGTTATAGCATAATCTATTTTGTCTTAGTAAGTTTGTCTAATGCGTATAGAACACAAACTCTATGTGTAGATGTTTATAGAAAAGGACCCTGAGTAAAATTAAGTTAATGCTCCATACATGAGTTGCTTTTTTAGAAATTTAACATTGAGGACAATGATAAAATAATCAATTCCTGCCTTACGGTTTGCTTACAGAAGGAGCTCTACCGTAAAGGCATTCACAGCGAGCAACTGGATTAAGACCATGATCTTTGGTCACTAAAATACATTTTAAGTTGGTAATCCTATGCAAAATAGTAACATTTAAAATCACAGAAAATCCAAAAGCTAACATGACTCCCGTCCACAAATTTTAGGATATTGACAAGTCAACAGTTAATACAGAAACTATTTGATTGTAGGACTATTTTTATAAAGACTTAGATGATGTCCTTGCATCCATGTCAGTTGCTTATCTGCTCTTTATGCTGCAGTAGTAGAAATATTGCCGTGGGAGGACCTAGTCACTAATGTTCATCTACCGTCACCTCTCTGAAAGAATAGTGATTCCAGAACAAGCAATCTTCCTCATCTTGCCTCAAACCAACGCCTTGATTGTGTCCTATTATATATCTGTCACCTTGTTGGGGAACCTCACTCTATTGATTGATTCCCTTTAGGTCCTATATTTGTGTGGTCTCTAACATCCTGGCCCAGCATACCATGCAGATGTTGCTTACACCTCCTGTGAGAATGCAGCCAACTGCCAGACCAACTGCTGCTTCACATCCACTGGCTCTGGTTTCACAGCTCCTCTTGCCCCTCAGGGCTTGCGCATGGCTGGGTACTCACATAGGCTCATGCCTGTGAGATGTGGGGTTCCTCCATTGGAACTCTCTGGCTTACACACTTTCCAGGGGCCTCAGCTAAACATTTGTGGAACCGTACTGCAATCAGCCTTCTCCAGCCAAAATTCCTTCCTTCCTTCCTGCTTTCCTTCAGAGGTGTCAGGCCCACATCACCTTTAAGGCTCTCTCACTTTCCCTAGTTCCCTCTCTATCCAAACCCAATATAACCTGTCCTTGCTTGTCTTGTCCTCACCTCCCCACTGTCACTGCCCTCACCTCACGTACATGCTGTGAAATTCAATGGTCATTTTTACCCTTAATTACTTCCTTACCTATATGTTCAAAGTCACTTTTTCTGTCTTAGAATGTTTTGGCTTTGACATTCATATTTCTATCTTCTTCTTAAATTTGTTTTCTGACTCTTCCTTCTTAATCTTACTGGTGAGCTGGTATCTTAAATGTTCCCTCTCTGTTTGATTCTGTCTTAGGACCTTACTCCTTTTCCCTCTATATGTTTCCTCAAAATCATTTCATCTCCACACTCTCATTTTGCAGATATATCCATGTCCTGAGTCCCTTGGTTGAGCTTTGAACTGGTATATCCAAATGCACTCTTAAAATCTTCTTTTGTGTGATTTGTAATTGCTCGAAATTCCACATGGACAAAATGGAACTCATCATCTTTACCATCTAAGCCCTTATTTCAGAAAATGACGTTTTCATAAAGTTGGGTGTTAATCTCCTCTGACCTCTCAATCTCTTCATACATCAAATACCCACGTCCTGTGGACCCTAATCCTACTTGATCACACA
This sequence comes from Vulpes lagopus, assembly GCF_018345385.1. NCBI lineage: Eukaryota > Metazoa > Chordata > Mammalia > Carnivora > Canidae > Vulpes > Vulpes lagopus. The sequence goes on from NC_054827.1 coordinate 2,960,819, forward strand.
TTTATTCACTGCATATTATGCTCTGCCGCTATTCAGACATGGGCGATTATTGCCTTTTGCTTGACTTAGTATAATAGCCTCTTTAGTCTCTCTTTGTCTGAAATCTGAACTCATCTGATCAATTCCCTGCATCAATCAGAGTGATCATTCTCAAGTTCAGACATGATCTTTTCACTATCTTCCTTAGAGCCCTTAAATGTTTCCTACAGATGGATAGATCCATGTTCAATTCGATGGCTATCTCTCTTCATTGGGGTTTTCTAGGAAATGCGTGCCAAGACTCTGAAATCCATGTCACAAACTTCAGTAGGGAGAGCTGTCACCTTTCCTAGGGGATGTTCTCAGAAGCATTACCTGCAAAGGAAGGAGACAACATTATTGGTGTGTGTGTGTGTGTGTGTGTGTGTGTGTGTGTGAGAGAGAGAGAGAGAGAGAGAGAGAGAGAGAGAGAGAGAGAGAGAGAAGGAACTGTCTGTGATGGGGATGTAACAGATGTCTCCATTAATCCCACAGAAAGCTCCAGAGCTGGAACACCCTTTGGAATTGTTTCACATTAAAACAAAGGGCCAGGCTTTTGTGCTGCTAGCACAGGTTTGTCACTGCATGAACTCTGGAAGGGAATATTACCTTGTGAAATTCAGCTTCCTTTGGCTGAGAGCAATTTCTGAGTAGGACACTACTGTGTGCCATCAGCATCCAACACTTTCCCCAGTGGGGAGGATGAAGAGATGGCCCAGGGCAGTACAGCCTGGCATACACTTCCCTATACCCCTCTACCCCTCAGTTGTCAGGGATAGTATCCATGTAGGCCTTTCAATCCAGTGCAATTATCAGTAGTTCCAATTTCATTCTTATAAGTGTATAAGTGTATAAATGTTTTGTATAGATTTAACAAAACAAATTATATGGTCACTGTATTAACTTGCTAGAGTTTCCATAACAAAATACCAGATTGGGTGACTTAAACAGCAGACACTTAATTTCTTACAGTCTCTAGTCTGGATGTCAAGGATCAAGTGTCCATAAGCCTGGTTTTTCCTGACTTGGTTCACAGGCAACCTGTCTTCTTGCTGTGTCCTCACATGGCCTTTCCTCTGAGCAGGTGCATCCCCCAAATCTCCAGGTCCAAATTTCCTCTTCTTATTATGAAACCAGTCATTTTGGAATAAGACTTACCCTAATGGTCTCATTTTAGCTGAATCATCTACTTAAAGGTGCCATCTCTAAATACAGGCACATTCTGAGGTCCTGGGAATTAAGACTTTAGTACGTGAACTTTGGGGAGAACAATTCAACCTGCAACAGTCATCATAGTTTTAAATGATCATATCTTTTATGTCTTTGCCTCTTCAGTTTCCTCTCCTGCCATTTTTTATTCATGTATCCTCTCTTTGAGTCAGAGGCCTATTTTTGGTTTCCCGAGGATATCACGTGCTCTCTGGCTTTGAGCTGCAAACATGCTGCTTTCTGTCACAGGTGTCAGCTTAGCAATCATTTCCTTTAGAAATACTTACCTGCCCCATTGCATCAAGGTTCATTTCCTCTACTGTATCCTCCTAGAGGGACAATATATTGCTGTCCTAGCAGGTGTCATATTATATCCTTTCCACTAACCTAAAGCACAAGAACATGGACTACATGTGTCCACAACTGTTTCTACAGAGTGTATCTCAGGACCTTGCACGTGATAGATAGTAAGTATATGGATAAATATAGATATAGATTTTGAGGGGCCTTACTGTCTTAAAAATGTATGTTTATTTTAAATAAAATAGAATAAGTTAAGTTCAGAGATTTTATGAAGATTTTGACCTAAGGGTATTCCTCAATTGTCTCTACTTTAAACTCTGACTCTATCCCACCTGCATCTCCCATGCCAAGTATCTCTGGGGGTATTGAGCACATGGGTAAAAAGTGCAGGGTTTCTGATTCCCCAGCCAGCTATGGGACTCAGGACCCACTCACAGTACCTAGCAGTTGTACCCGAGTCCCAAAAATTTGACCAGAAAAATGACAATAATACACATAACTTACAGTTCAAGTAAGAGGGCCTAGCATCTAAGTGATAGCAACAACAATCCATTCTTCATGTTTTTCATGAAACATTTTATTTATGAGATAGAACTCCCTCAAGAAAAAGATGAACACTTTTAATAACAATGACAACAGATGTGTAATAAGAAAACTCAAGGATATTCACAGAGAAGAATAACTGTGTGCAAAAGCCACACAAAGAAGACCCCCTGGACCTGACAAATTTGATAAATGCATTGGAAGAAAAACATGTCGGAGATGTAAAATGGTAGCCTGGAACTTCAAGTGGAAGGGCTTAAAGCCATGAATAAAATATAAGGAGATATAAAAAATAAGTTGGGAGATTTAAAGACACTTGAGGAATATATCCAGAAAAACCAGCAACTAAAATATAGATAATCAAACTAAAATAAAAATGATCAGAGCGCCTGGATGGCTCAGTCGATTAAGCATCTGCCTTTGGCTTGGGTCATGATCCTGGCTGGAATCCCAAGATCCACCCCCATGTCTGGCTCCCTGCTCAGTGGGGAGTCTGCTTCTGCCTTTCCCTCTGCCCCTCCTCATTTGTGCTCTCCCTCTCTCTCTTGCTTACACTCTCTTTCTCTCAATAAATAAATAAAGTTTAAAAAAACTAAGATATAGATAAGGGGGAAAAATGAACTTACAAATAAATGTTAGAGAAAGAATTTCCTTGAGAAGAAGAAAAGTCTGAACCTGAAGATGATTTAAGGGAGTAATGATAATAATAGCAGTAAGACCACCCTTTGGATGTTTCATCTCTTCCTTACAAGCTAGAAGCTTGGAAAGAGCTAGAGTCTACTGAGATAAAGATGTCTGCTATTCAAGAATTCCCTTCTTGACAAAGATGCTCCCCTCTAAGGATTAATTAAAGCTCTTTGTGACTATGCAAGCATTCAGCGACTATAATACTCAAGTAAGTTGCATGAAGAGTTTTAAACAAATACAAAGTTAGCAAAACAGAGATTCAGAGATGATATAATTGGAGGAATTTATTAGGATGCAGTGAATATTGTGTTTTCATACACAAACACACTCACATATATGAACACAAGTTAAAAATCCAAATAATAAGTCACTGAGTTGCAGTGACTTGCAGTTGCCCTGACTTTAAATTCTGTCTGGACAACTTATCAGCTGTGTCTACTGAAAGGATGTTAGACTGTCTATACTTCAGTTTCCTCATCTATAAATAAATTCAATAGTATTATACCACTCATCCTTAATGTGATATTAATTCATTTAATATTTGTGGAATTAGTAGAACACTATGTCCTATTAAACACTGTGTGAGCTTATTGAATAAATAAATGACATCATGAATGACAAAGTGACTGCAATGAGTAACAATTAAGTGTTATTTCAAACAATTATACATGCAAACTATGATCCAAAATTAAACTATCTCAAGATAGCACATCCTGGGGAGAGGGATATGAAAGGTGATGTATTACTCACATCTACATAGAAGGGGTAGTGGTGGTGAGACAAGGCGTAGGAGTGTTCAAAGCCCCCCTGTGAGGTTGAGGTGAATGAATTGTGGAAGAGGGTATAGAGAATGTTAGTGGGGAAAGAGTTGCTATTGTGTCTCACATAATGACAGAGAGATTTTTCTTTCATTGAGGTCAAGAGAAGACAGCTACTAATGGAATGTAAAATTTCAATAGAGCTTTCAAATAAACAAAGAGAGAAAAAAGTAAATGAATAGCATCTTGATAGGACCAGCAAAATTAGGAAAATGAGGAAAAAAATAAATGATTAATGTAAATTAAAGCAGAAAGAATAAAACCAAATATAGCAACTGTTACATTCTAATTGAGCTGAATTCTTCTTTTAGGAGATAGACTGTCAGATTATGTTAGAATAAACAACATTTCTGTACTACTTAAAAAAAAAACTCATTTAATGGACAATGAGTATATTTTGAAAATGGAAAATAAGTGTTTTTCTTTTTAATGTTACAAATAAAAGCATGGAGAAATCAATACCAAACAAGAGAAAGTAGGAGAGGCAACCTTATTTTCAGACAAGGTGAAATTTAATGTTATAAATACAGAAGATGAAGATTACCTAATAATTAAGGAGCAAATTTATGATGGTTATACAACATTTATAAAAATGAATGTATCAAAGAGCATGATAGGTCTTTGATACAGACCAGATATCCAAATACTATAATTTGAAAAGGAAATGGAGGCATTATGTATGTGTGATGTTATTAAATTTTTCAACATAACATTTTCAGAATCAGAGACATCAATGAGAGTGCTTCTCAAATAACATGTGGTAAAGAACTAGGTGTTTGTTTCTTTTATCCCCATCATGAACTGATTCAGTAAAAAAAAAAAAAAAAGTTAGGAAATTGAAATAAGGTTTTAATATTAGATGTCATAAAAATAAAGTTACTCTAATTGCTACAAAAATTTTCTAAACACTAACTCTCCATTTCTTTGCTGACCTCATCATGGATTGTAATAAACCACCATACACCAGCCCTGGCCCATGCATCATCTTTGAGTAGTACTAGTCTACAGGGCAAAATGAGTAAAGCTCTAAGTGGCTGTATATGTCAACAGTCTTGATTTATAAGCCGTACAGAGAGATCATTGCATCTGTAAACAAGGAAAACATATTTTGACTTTTCACTGAAAGTTTAGTCATGACAACAAAGATTATCTTAGGTTTACACTGGAGAGTTTCACAGTGCAATATGCCTATGCATAACATAATGAAGTCAAAAATAAATATAAATTGCCTGGACAAGAGGAAACACTCCCACTCTCATATCACTTCCTCATTTAAAACTGCAGGCATGTCTCAGGAAGGGACATGGAAAATCTCAGGGAGATCTATAAAGCAGTCTAGGGGTCACAGCCAAAATTGTAGTCAGATGAAAATGATAGCTTTCCAATGTTGATAATAACAAAACAGATGATAAATGATAAAAATCTTTAGAGCACATCTTAAGGAATTGTAAAAATATTTAAACAAACAAAACAAAGCTGGAGAAGGGAAATAAGAGAAACACTGAAAATGATAAATTAAAAAATAATAGCAAATGATAAATAAATCTGCAAGGAAATTATTTAGAGATATAAGTAAGATGAACTACTCATGAACTTAACATAGGGACAAAAAAGGAGAGCCAAAAAAAAATCCAAAAAATAATGAGATACACAGAGATTCAACTTTTTTAAAGCAATAATCTAAAATAATAATAGTAATAATAATAATAAAAATAATAATTATATCCAGGCAAAAAAAAATACAGTAACATAAGTATTGAAATGTATGAATAGACCAAGCAGCATTGGAAAATTTGAAACAAAAATTATCATTTGAAAAAAACAACTAGAGTTTTAGTAATCATTCCATAATTCTTTATTTTTATTTTATTTTTTTAAATTTACTTATTAGAGACACAGAGAGAGGCAGAGACATAAGCAGAGAGAGAAGCAGGCTTCCTGTGGGGAGTCCGATCATCTGGGAAGTGGAAAGAAGGAAGGCAGCTGGGGACTTTAGAAGTTGAAGAACCATGGGGTGGTATGTTTCTGTGTTTCCTTACTGACCCCCCCCCTGCCCAAATATCCAGACAGGATATTGCAGAAGCTTCCAACTTTTAACTACCAAGAGGCACAGAGAAAAAATCTCCAAGAGAGGCCTGTACCCCTAGACAAGGGAGGGAAACTTTTTTCAGCAATACCCATCCTATTCCAGGAAAATGCCAACAGAAAAAAACTCACCCTCACCCCACCTCTCACTTACCTGTGGTTTCAGTAGAATCTCTTGGTGAGAACAGTGAAATGGGTAAAATCAAAATATAATGCAATATCCTACTTGTAATAAATTATTTAAATCATTAGGCAATTATACTTAAAAATGGACCTTCATAAAACTTAGGCTTGACACTGCCCTTGAAATGGTAAAATGATACTATGATGAGGTATTTATTGTATTGAGATCCTGAAACAACCTTAAGACAAGGGTACAAAGTGATATCTTTAAAAACACTGTACACAAAATCAAGGTGGAATCCTAAAAATGTTCAAATAACATTTGAAAGAGTAATTGAAAGAGAAAAGCAAAGAAAGGAATGAGAAACCAACAAAAAATGATAAATAATTTTTAAATGACATATTTAAGCTCTAACATACCAATAAGTAGCTTAAATATAAATGCTCTACATGTATCAAAGGACAGAGATTCGTAGCATAGGTTAAAGAAAGAGAGAGACCCATTAGATCTCCACAACTTTTTCATCCCACCCCAACCTCACTCCTGGTAACCACCATTCTACGCTCTGCTTCTGAGTTTGATCTTTTGAAACCCCATGTGAGATAATGCTAGCGTGCAGCATGGTGATGATTCTTAATAACACTGTATTGTATACATAAAATTTGTTGAGAATAGATCTTAAGTGTCCTCTTCATACACACACACACAAAGGTAACTCTCCAGCAGGATATTGTATTAATTAGCCAGACAGTAGTAATCATTGCACTGTATATGTACATCAAAACATCATGTTGTACAAGTTAAATATGTACAATTTTTAAAGAATAAAAAAAATATTTATGGAGGCAAAACCACACTCTACTATATGGCATTTATAAGAAATTAATTACAAATACCACAAAGGTAGTTTGAATTTAAAAGAACAAAAACTACGTATAATGCAAATATTAATCACAACAGCAGGACTGGTTACATTAATACAAGATAAAGTAGACTTCAAATAAGAGAAAATTGCTAGATACAATGATGACAAAGGATGGATATGGAAGATGTAAGGATCCTAAATGTGTACTCACCTAATAAAAGAACTTCAAGGCACATAATGCAGGACCTGATGGAACTAACAGAGGATACAATCAAATTTGATGATTCAATACATAAATATTACTGGCTTGATAAAATCAGCAAAGATATAGAATAACCGAACAACACAGTCAAATGGTATAATCAAACTAACATATATGGAACATCCACCCAACAGCAGTAGTTATAAGATAGGCTTATATCTTATATATAAGATTTAAGATTTGGCATATGTCCTGGCCCAAAAACAAACCTCAAAAAATTAAGCATTGAAATCATTCAGAAAATGCTTTCTAAACATAATAGAATTAAACTAGAAATCAATAACAAAAGGATAATAGGACAATCTCAAGAACCTTGGAAACACAAGTAAATAAATTATTGGTCAAATAGGGAGATCAAAAGAAAAATTTTAAAAATACATAAGACAAAATGAAAATGAAAATATAGCATATCACATGTGAAATGTAGTTAATGAAGTACAAAGAATAAATTGTGGCATAACACACTCATATTAGAAATGAGGGAATGTATAAAATCAATAAGTTTCTACATCAGTAAAGGTTAAAAAAAGGTTAATATAAACTCAAAACAAGTAGAAGGAATGAAGACAATGAAGCTAAAAACAGAAGTCAATGGAATTGAAGTCAGACAATAAAGAAAATAATTAAAACAAAAACATTGGCTATAGTAAAAAAAAAAAAAAAAAAAAAAAGGAAAAGAAAAGAAAAAAGAAAGTCAATAAATCAGTAAGTTGGCAAACCTCCAGAAAGATAATGCCAGGAATGAAACAGCAGATATCTCTACACAACCTGTAGCCTTTAATAAGGAAATGCAGCAAACAACACTGCTCATGAGGATAAAACTTACAAGAAACAGACCAATTATTGGAAAACTCACCAACCACCCAAGTCACCTGACATAAAATGACAATCTGCATAGCCTTATAACTATTAAGAAAACCAAATTCACAATTTTTAAAGCGTGGCAGTTTTTTTTTTTTTTTTAAAGTACATGCTACGACCCACAAGTTACATCCTGAACGTTTTTCCAGAGATATGAAGACATGTTCACACAAAACCTGTAGATAAATGTTTACAGCAGCTTAAGGTAGAATAACTAAAAATTGGAAACAGGCCAGATGCCTTTCAACATGTGGATGGTTAAATTCATGATGGTAATTTGAGATCATAGAATACTATGCAACTATTACAAGGGAGTATTTTTTTCCTTTTTTAATTCTTATATTTTATGTGTTTTTTTTCATCAAGGTAAGTGCACTCCTTAATCCTTATCACCTATTTCACCCATCCCCCCATCCCATTCACAACTGGTAACCATCAGTTTGTTCTTAGTCTGTCTCCATTTCTTGGTTTCTCTTTCTCCGTCTTCTCTTTTTTCCCTTTGCTTGTTTGTTTGTTTTGTTTCTTAAATTCCACATAAGAGTGAGATCATACGGTATTTGTCTTTCTGCGACTGACTTATTTTGCTTAGTAGTAGTCTCTAGATCCATCCAGGTTGTTGGAAATGGCAAGATTTCATTCTTTTTTATAGCTTATATTCTAATATATATATATATAATATACATGTAAAAATATATATATTTTTTATATATATATATGTAAAACATTTTGCAAATGTTGAACCACCCTTGCATCTGAGGAATAAATCCTACTTGATCATGGTGTATGGTTTCTTTTTTTTAATTTTTATTTCTTTATGATAGTCACACAGAGAGAGAGAGAGAGAGAGGCAGAGACATAGGCAGAGGGAGAAGCAGGCTCCATGCACCAGGACCCCGACATGGGATTCGATCCCAGGTCTCCAGGATCGCGCCCTGGGCCAAAGGCAGGCACCAAAACGCTGCGCCACCCAGGGATCCCGGTGTATGGTTTCTCAAATGCATTATTGGATTCACCTTCCTAATATTTTCTTGAGGACTTTTGCATCTATGCTCATCAGAAACATTGGCCTGTAGTTCTTTTGTTGTGGTGTCTTTACTTGGTTTTGGTACCAAGGTAATGCTGGCCTCATTGAATGAATTTGGAAGTTTTCTTTCCTCTTCTATTTTTTGGAATACTTTGAGAAGAACAGGTGCTAACTCTTCTTTAAATGTTTAGTAGAATTCACCTGTGAAACCATTTGGTCCTGGGATTTTGTTTGTTGGAAGTTCTTTGATTACTGATTCAATTTCTTGACTTGGTTTGTGGCCTGTTCAAGTTTTCTAGTTCTTCCTATTTCAGTTCTGTAATTTACATGTTTCTAGGAATTTATCCATTTCTTCCAGATTGCCCAATTTCTTGGCGTATGGTTTTTTATAATGCTTTTTTATGATTGGGTAAATGTTATGAGGATTTTCCCTCTTCATTTGTGGACTCTCCAGTGTGAAAGTCTGGCTTTGTCCTTTTCTACACTACCAATGGATGGCCATGGTCCATTTTGCTCCTAAACCACATCTTTGTCCTATCTTCCTCAACGTGGCCTCTTCTCTACCTATAACTGTGGAGTTTGTTGTGCCACTCTTCAGATTGTTTTCTGGGTTATTTATATGATGTGTGTGTTATCTTGTTGCATGCATGGGAAGAGTTGAGCTTAGGATCTTCCTACTCTGCTTTCTTTCCCCAAAGAACTATTGATTACAGAAAAACCTGTATTGATCTCTAAAGAATTATGTCATAGGACTAAAACAGCCAAACCCCAAAGTTCACATACTGTATGATTCCATTCACATATCATTCTAGAAATAAAATTATGGCTATGGAGAACAGATTGGTAGTTGCAAGGGGTTTACTAAGAAGAGATAGGAGTAGATGACTCTTGCCACGAAAGGATGACATTAAGGATGCTTGTAGTGATAGGAACATTCTTCATATTGCCTGTACCAACAGCAGTATTCTGAGTTGTCTAGTGTATTATACTTTTGCAAGATGTTAACTTTGGGGAGAAAATTGGTAAAAATTGCACGGGATCAGAGTTTTTTTCTTACAACTACACGTGGATCTACTCTCATTTCAAAACAAAAAGTTTAGTAGAAAAATAAGGAAATCGGTCTCAGGAAGGTTCTAGAAATTTCCCGAAACAAACCTTGTACAAAATACCAAGATGTAATAGAAGAGAAGAATATAAATTAAGAATCAGCTAATCTTACAGAATTACTCAGTAGGCAATGAAATACAATTGTTAGATAGAGAGGAACAGATTGAACAAGGGAAAAATACAAGATTCCTGTTACTTTAGGTTCCAACAACTGCTTCTAAGACAATTAAAACAGAGCACAATGAATGGAAAAATGAAAACAAACAATGGGGAACAATAAGAGACCTACAACACACTAATAAAATCCATCTCTATCCCTGAACTCTTGGTCTCTTGTCTTGTGTGTTAAAATGACAGTCTTCTAATTCTCTGGAAAAAAAAAAATTAAATCTTGACTTCAACCCTTTTATTAATCTATTGATATTTATAAAGGTAAAAAGGCAGCTAATTCTGGGACATCTGGATGTCTCACTTGGTTAAATATCTGACTTTTGATTTTGGTTCAAGTCATGATCTCAGGGTCTTGAGATCAAGCCCCATATGATCAAGCCCCATGTCACATTTGCAGCATTGCTCATGATTGCTCACTTCCACATTTACACTGGAATGGGAGACTGCCTAAGATTCTCTCTCTGTCTCCCTCTGGCCCTGCACTCTCCCCACTTGCACCTGCATGTACTCTCTCTCTCTCTCTCTAAAAAAAAAAAAAAAAAAAAAAAAAAAGTTAATGCTTTTGTGGGCTCTATGAACTAATCCTGATTTCCTGATTCTGAAATACAGATAAATGCTTCTTCCAAGAGCAGCCACTTGATCCTTGGAAGACAGCATTACAACTTGTGATTGATGCTCAGAATGAAGGAATGGAGACCTGGTAAGAAGAAATAATTGTGCTGAAGAAATCAATTTAAAACATCTTAGCATGTACCCATTTTCACTGAATAATTTATAAATACAAAAGCAAGAAGTGGCAAAGATACACTTAAAAAAGTACATGTGCATGATTGTGGGTCTGATTTGCTCAACCAGGAACACGGTTCTTAAGATCTTGTCCCTTCTGTGTCAGAGTTATTGTGAGAACAAACTGAGGAAGCCTGTTGAAAAGACACTGAAAACTTAGAAATTAACTTACTATCAAAAGAACTTCCTAATTGTTGTGTATTTTTTCTTAGGACTCTGAGGCAAAGTTTCCATGTTTATCTGTGGATATTTTTTAAAGTATGTAAGTAATTACATTAAATTTTATGCAGGAAAAAAACAGATACAACAAGAAGCAAGAAAATCTAATTTTTTTCTAATTGTTTCATGAAATTTAGGTTATTCCTTGGATGCTGTTGATGTGGATCATATTACTTTACCTCATTGTTTTGTTCATCTAAATCATCATGTTCTCTCTTCCTCTCTAATTAACAGAACCAAAATATACAATAAGTAATCCATAGCTAATAAATGGAATAATATAACTAAGGGGTCCTGAAAAATATTGAGAATCCCTATAGAATGGTTTCTGGCCTGACCATAAGTTCTGATCTTACCCGTTGGCAATCTTGATAATATCGAATCTTATACAGGTTAGCTTGGCAATGGTGCTGTCTTTTGGGGCCTTCATGAATAGTGCTTTTGGGTAAATTTTTCTTCTTGATTCTATTGTAAAATGATGATGAAGCTTTTAATGTATCCCACATCTCACATTTTCAGCATTACTCATGATTGCTTACTTCCATATGAATGAACTAGTGTAATCTTTAAAAAACAAAAATAATCACTATATAATTAATAGGTGAAGAAATTGTGATCTTTAAGTGTAGTAGAATAGGACAGGCTTTCAGTAATGATAAAGCAAGCTCTAAACTCTGGAAATGTGACATTAAAGTCACTGTTTCGCTTCCTTTCTTTTATACCCAGGGCATCTTTAAAGGGTGAGCTTTGAATCATTTCACTGGGGATCCCTGGGTGGCGCAGCGGTTTGGCGCCTGCCTTTGGCCCAGGGCACGATCCTGGAGACCCAGGATCGAATCCCACATCGGGCTCCCGGTGCATGGAGCCTGCTTCTCCCTCTGCCTGTGCCTCTGCCCCTCTCTCTCTCTCTCTCTCTCTCTGTGACTATCATAAATAAATAAAAATTAAAAAAAATAAAATGTGAATCATTTCACTGTACTTTGTGCTTGAAAAATAATCAAAAGCAGAATTTTCATTAAAAGAAAACCAAAATACATTAGCCTAATGATCATAATAGATGGCAAAGCAATTATAACTGAGGATCAGTTTCCAAATCATGGTGCTAGGACCCCTTCCAGGGCCAATCATATATATATATATCTTAAGGAAACAATTGACATCATTAGTAGATTGTAACTCTGATGCAAAAATGAACATTTATTTATTCTTTAAGTACTGTGCATATGTTTATAAACTAATTTCAAGTCATAAATATTTTTCATGTTATTTTTATCTGAACCAAATGACATTCTAATATCCTGTCATCTAAATTATGTTAAACTTGTCTTTATCAATATAAAGATCAATGTTTCTCAGTTAAGGTAAAAAAAAATCAAGGGATTGAAAACATTTAAAAATGCTGTGATCTACTTTAAAAATATTTCAGAATTTTTAAAGGTCACTTATAGTTACCATTTGAGAAAAGTGGCATCTAAATTAAACATGATTCCCCTAATGCCGACTATACAGACTTCTGTGCATAGCAGCTATGCATCCTTGTGAAGATAGATGCTTATTCCCTGATGGACTTCGAGTATCCCCTCAGTAAGTGAGTTAGGATCAGAGTGCACACAAGGTCAGTGAGATGCAAGCCATGGTGAACAAACAAAGCCATGAGCAGTCATTTCCTAGGTGTATTGTTAAAAACAGATTGTCTAATGGAAATTAGGAGGAATGCTTCCCAGTAGCTGTGTTTAGCATGTTTAATATGCAAGCATAAAAGACAAGACTTTGTGAATAAATTATCAGCTTACTATCAGCCTTATTTTGCTTATCATTTTTTTCTTCTTTCCATTAGATTAATTTTTCCTCTTTACACTGTTGTTACATTTCAGTCTAAAATCTATGATTTACATATGGTCAAAATGAGCTGAGCCAAACTTGGAGGTGCATAAATACCTTTGACAAGCAGTCAGAGCCACTTATACTAAACAGAGTAAGGCAGCACCAACCCCAGGAGGAGAAATCATTGCGATTTCTTTCAACCTTGAGACTCAAGGTGAAAGTTTCAACACTCCAAAAACATAATGGAATGAACTATAATTGTGTCAAGTTTTCTTTTATGGAAAGTACAGTTCCTGTGGTCCTTTTAAGTAAAGTGCATTGATGTTAATTTAAATGTTTTCTGGATTTGGGCAGGATAACAGGGACACAAAATTATTAAAAACATATCTATATATGTATTATATATATAATATATATGCACACATATCCACATATATCTTTGCAATGAAATCATGTTGTTTTTTATTTAGTATTTTTCAGTATTTAAAATTTTAAATACTTAGAGTTTATTGTACATGCAAGAACAGTTCAAGATCTTGCAGTATTCAAATTCAAAGCCTGATATAAAACTCAGGGTGATGATATTACAGGACGGATTCTAAAAAAGGAAATGAGGGAGTTAAGTTGTACAATGAGTGATTATTATAATAGGGATTCAGACAGCAGAGAATTGGTTAAAAGTGGCTATCTAATACCGTTTTAGAGTGATGACTTAAGTCTCTTTTATCATCAGAGACAGTTACAAAAAGCAGCCCAACTTAAATTTCACCTGCTTTTGCAGAATAAGCGAAATTGCATTTCACTATTGTTAAATGGTTTTGTCTACTCTGGGAATTTTTAAATCTGGTCTTTCTCTTGCGTTTAATTTTAACAGCACCTTGGGCTCCCCATCTTGGACACTGCTCTTGAGAAAAAGAGAAGCACTTTATCAAATTAGTTCATTTCATGCAGTAAGGGCAGAGAAAAAACAAATTCATGCAGACACATTGGCATAAATGTGTGTGTGCACTCACACTCACACTCACACACACATTTACTTACACATAAAAACCCAGCAGTCACTCACATCCTTCAGGTTTATAAATCAGAAACGGTTTACTATAGTGTAGTTTAATAAGGACAAGGGAGATTATCCTTTACAATCTCATCTTTTTATGGATTAATATTCTGAGATTAAATAAATTGTCCCTAGTTTTACAATCCCAAAATGCCATAACCAAGATGTTAACAAATGCCTAATTATACTGGTTAAAATTCAGCGTTGTTTCAAAAAAGCTTTATTTCTTGGTAAAATGCTGATAGTAAAAAAAAAAAAAATGCTGATAGTATTTCAGGGCTTATTTTAAAGCTATCACAGTCCTAAAATGAAAATTTTACCACAGTAATTTTAAGCATCAAGTTTTATTTTTCTTTTTGAATTTAGTGATTTGCTATTTAAATTCAAGTAGGTCCTGTTTACAGCCAGAGTTATTTTTGAATATTTTGGTTCATAAATTCAGAGGTTGATAATGATGGTTTTGTGGTGTGTAAAATTTTATTTCATGTAGTTTTAGCTTGACTTTTTACATGATGAGAATTTATCATCAGGACTGTTTGACTGATTGGCTCTCTCAGTTACATATCCTAGTGAACAAATGAAAGGGAAGGAAGGAAAGGAAAGGAGGGGAAGAAAAGGAACTGAGTGAGATTTGGAAGAAGAAGGAAGAGCAAAGGCCACAAGAGAATGGATGCATTCATCTGGAGAGCAGTGGCATCTTGAGCAGAATTAGTGAATGGGACTTGTAAGAATCACTACTGCCCTGAAGGGGAGGAGAGTAGGGGTGTAGGGGTGGGAGGAGCCAGGAAGGCAGCTCTCCATCAGCAGGTGGCAGCCTCATCCCAGGACAATAGAGGTGCTCTGAGAAAGGAAGGTAATGAATCACATCCTGAGGAGCCACAGCAAAGCTGTGGGCTGGTTGCCGTTCAACACGTGGCAAACCTGAACACATGTGTACTTGGCATGAAGGGAGCTCTGACAAGGGCTGTCCTGACAAATATAACTGACTACGGTGAACAGCAAACTTTTTACAAAGTGGAGAGAGAACCAAACACTGAACTATTATGTTGAGGATACACTTGAGAGGAAAGATGATCATTTTATCTCTGTCAGCTTAGACTTATTTGGACTTCCGGAAGTGGTCAATAAAATGAAACATGTGGAGATAGTCATCTATCTATACCATCTATCCATACCTCAGGATTGTTCTTGGAAAGTACTACACAGTGGAAGATGGACTCATAGTGAGGATCACTGGTCACTGGGGATAGAGAATGGGGTGTGTCTCCTCAGTGAAGTCGGGCTTCTTTTTTTTTTTTTTCAGAGTAAATGAGAGGAAAGTGAGGCTAGATAATTTTGATTACAGATGTATAACAAAGGAGGTAATATAAGCACATTGAAATTAAATATTAAATGATTAATAATTTTATTAATCTAAAATATATTGAGGGATGGCACCTGTATGACTCAGTCTATTCTGCCTCAGCCTTTTGATTCTGGCTCAGATCATGATCTCAAGGGCCTGAAAAATAAGGTCTTCATCCCATCCAGCTCCGCATTCAGCAGGGGGTCTGCTTGAGATTCTCTCCCTCTGTTTCTCCACCAAGAGTCTCTCTCTCTCTCTCTCTCAAAAAAATCTCTAAAGTAAATAAATAAAAATAAAATATATTGAATTATTCTAAAAATACTAGTGTGTTAAAAAAAAAAAAAAGGATCTTGCGGTACTTTCAAGAAGATACATTATTAGGTTGAGTGCTTTAAAACTGAAGCACTTGAGTGACTGTATCATCCGATCTTGCAACTCAAACCATTTGGGCTTAATAGGAAAAGCTTTTGGAATAGAAATTAGAACTGGAGTGAAGCTGCAGGAACTCTAAAATAAGATCCTCTATGTCTAGTTGAAAATCCATTGAACAAGAATATTCTTTAAATTAGCCTTGTACTTATGAACAGTATGGACTAAGGAGAGATAAGAAAAATGAGAATAGTTTTTCAATTGGCTGAGACTCATGATAAAATAGTTTTAGAATAAATGCAATGAGGTTGCATATGATGAGAAGAAAAGAAATAGTAAATAGGATGACAGACTATAAACAAGTCATCCTGTCCTTTGTCTTTCATACAAATCCATGCGTGGCATTTACTCCCTTCCCATGAATTTCTTAATTTTACCAAGGTTCACCATGCTGTGGGAGCAGTGCTAGGCTCCCAGGACAGAACAAGTGATACAGAATAAAAGTGCCTTTGAAAACTTATATATCTGGATTCAAAGAATGACTTCTTGAATTAATGTACTCTTTAACCTAGGGTACATTAATGAACTTCATGTAGTCTCAGTTACAAAAATTAAAATGATAATTTTTATTCCTCAAGGATTAGTGAAATATTATGTTTCAATTCTTTAGGTTGAACATCACTGGCCCATTATCATTACACAAATTTTAGAGATATTGACCAGATATTCATTATAAGTTTATTCAAAATTCACCCACTAAACATTTAGTATATATCTGCAAGAAAGTGTGATATGGGAGATAAATTGCTAGATGAAAACGTAAGTGTAGCATCATTGGGATTGTGGCTGACTGGTGGTGGGCTATCCAAAATTCATTCTCAAACCTGTCTTCTTTGTCACCTCCCACAATAAAGCTAGGGGATAAATCCCTGTTTGGCAACCTCCCTGGAAGCTGGAGGAGTTATTGGTGAAAAAATCTGATGGAAGGCTGCTTCAGAAGGTTTTTTTCTCCATGATAAAAGTAAATGTCTCTTTTTCTGTCCATTCTTTCTTACAAGTCTCAGATGACGATCTAAAGATATAAGGACCACAGCTTAAAGCCATTGTCTTGCATCTAGGGCAATAGGCAAAATAATTGCCAAAATTCTGGGCAAGATCTCTGGCATAACAGATTTGCATTGACACTGAAAATGCTGAACTCTATTATTTCTGTGCATGAGAAAAAAAAATGTCATTGTTCCTTGAGAAAATAGGAGTCAATTTTAGTTGTTCCTAATTGATGGAAGGGTCATATTAAGGAGTGGCCAAGGTTATAAGGAAGTCTAGAGGAATAATACCTAATCTTTCAGTCTTTTGAGTCATTCCTAGAGAAGAGATGCAAATTGAATTTTCAACCATAAGTATAGTTCTTTTCAGTTTTCAAAAGTTTGGCTGTGATATATCTTGGGTGGCTTTATTGAGTTTACCTTATTCTAGAGTGCTAAGCCTCTTTAATCTGTAGGTTTCAGTTGTTTGTCAATTAAGGCTATAGCTATTGATACTGAGATTTGAATTTTTTGAATTTTTGAATTTTTTTTTAACTCTCACACTTTTTCTTCCTTCCTTCCTGGATGCTTACGACACCTAAGTTAGGTCTTTGTTACAGTCTCTATGGTTTCTAAGGCTCTACATTTTTTTTCCAGTTTATTTTATCTCGTTGATCATATTAGATATTTTTTTTATTTTTCTAGCTTTAACTTCTCTGATTCTTTTTACTATTTCCTTCTTTCTGCTGTTGGGCCCATCCATTGAGTTTTTTATTTCATTTATTATAGTTTCAGTTTGAAATTTTCCACTCTATTCCATTTTATGTCTTCTATTTCTTGATGGAAACTTCTGTTGCTTTGCAGAAATTTTATGTATTTTTATTTGACTCAAGAAAAAAATCTTGCTTTGAGATATAAATGATAATTTAAATGACATGTATTTCTCATCACAAATCAGGAAAGCTGTAGGGAAGTGGGAAAATATTTCTCAAGTTCTGAAATAAAATAACTGTCAACTGTCAATTCCAGAATCCTATATTTAGTTAAAATATCCTTTTAGAATGAGGAGAAATCAAGAGATTTTCAGATGAAGGAAAACTAGGATTTGACACCAGAAGACCTATCCTGAGAGAATAGCTAATGAAACATCTATAAGCAGAAAGGAAACAATAAATGAAAGATATTCAGAACATCAGGAAGGAAAAAGAACACAGAGAACACACTAAGCAAAATTATGGGTGACACAATAGTTTTTTTTTTTTTCACCTTTTGATGTTTCTAAAATATATTTGTTTGTTAAAGCAAAAGTTTTAACACAAATCTATAAAGAAGAGATACTTAAGACAATTATAAATGGAGAAAGGTAAAAGGGTGTAAGGTTTTAATATTTCACTCAAATTGGCAAAATGACACCAACAGAAAGTAAAAGTTTTATATGTATTACATCTAGAGCAATAATGTAAAAAGCTATACAGAGATACACATAAAATCACTATGGATAAATCAAAATGGTATTCTAAAATGTATTCAAATAACTCACAGGAAAGCAGGAAAATAAAAACAAAGAAATGGAGAACAGAAGAAGCACACAGAAAATAAGAAATAAAGTGGCAGATATAAGACCTAACATATCAACAATTCAATTAAGAGACTTTAGATGATAGAGTGGATTAAAAACCAGAATCCAACTATCTGGAAGAAATTCACTTCAGATATTATAATATTGGCAAGTTGAAAATGAAAGGATTGGAAAATCATCAAGGAGATAGAATTCAACACCATCAATCAAAGGGTATAACAGACATTTTCTAGAATATGCCATGTAAGATCTATATGTTTTAAAAATATCTGTGGAATAGATACCAAGATATATCAAACTCTAGGTCATAAAACATGACTGAAAAATCTTAAAATAATTTAAACCATACAGGGTATGTTCTCTGATCACAATAGAATAAAACTAGAAATCAATAATAGAAAGATAACAGGAACATTTTTAAAAACTTGGAAATAAACAACATATTTGAAATAATACAGGGATAGAGGAAGCCTTAAATAAAATTTTAAAAATACATCAAAGTGAATGAAAATGAAAATGAAAATTTATCAATAATTCTGAAAATGCAAAGAAAGAAATCCATAGCAGCGAATGTATATGTTAGAATAAAGGACAAATCTAATATCAATAAAGAAATAAAGAAAGCAAAATAAAGCAAACAGCGAAAGGAAGAAATAATGATAACCAGAATAATTGAAATTGAAAAAAGAAAGTCAACCAGAATATGAATAAAACAGAGATCTGAGGGGTAATTTTGGAAAAATTAATAAAATTAACAAACGTTTAGCAAAACTGACGAAGAAACACCAAAAACAAAAATTACCACTCTCAAGAATGAAACAATCACCTGCAGACGTCAGTAGGAAAATAAGGGAATACCTCAAACAATTCTGCACATGTAAATTTGAAAACATATGTAAAACAAACCATTTCCTCTAAGGAAAAACAAATTCAAATTCAACCCACTCAATATACAGTAAATTAATTCAATAATACTATTGTATCTATTAGGTAATTTTAATTCATATTTTAAAAAAATTCAGGTGATTTAACTAGAGATTTATAACAGAAGTTTACACAATAATTGACACTACTTCCATTTAATCTTTTCCAGAAATGAGAATAGGGAGCAAATTACAAATCACTTTATGCAGCTAATCTTATTCTAATACCAAAACCAGACAAATACAGTACAAAGACACACACACACACACACACACACACACACAACCAATACAGACCAAAGCCTATTACAAATTTATTTTTAATTTATTTATAAAAATCATTAACACAATAGTACCAAATAGAAATCACCATTATATAAATGGAATTATACACTGAGGAAAGGTAGAGTTTATCTTACAGATTCCAGACTGGTTCGATATTCAAAAACCAATCAATGTAATCTAGTATATTTATAGGCTAAAGGAGAAGAAATTTATGATCACTTAGTCAACGTGGAAATAGCTTTTCACAAAATTCACCACCCCTTCATGATAAAAATTATCAGAAAAGTCCGAATAGAGGGTAACTTTCTCAACTTGATAAAGAACATCCGAAGACATACAATAAGCCTCACGCTTCATGTTAACTTTTGAGAAGAGATATGAATCTTGAAAGACTGAACACATTTCTCCTATGAGAGAATAGGGCATGGCCTTCTGCTCTCACAACGACTGCAGGAAGGCACGAAAGAGAAATAAAAGGCACACAGGTTGGAAAGGAAGAAATAAAACCGTACTTCTTTGCAACACGGCATGATTGCAGATTGTCTTAGTGGGTTTGGATACCGGACAGTGGGTGGCGTGAAAAACATGCATTGCTCACCGTTCCCAGACCCTTGGGCAGGGTGTGTGCTATCTGGGTTCCAAATTCAGAACTGGATGCTGGGGCTTCCACTGACCTAGGAAGGGTGGCGGGAGCTGGAAGCTGCAGGTTGGCTTTGCTGCGTCGCAGAGGGAGCTCGCTGACCACGCAGGCCTAAGCTCCCCAGGCCACATGCACTCCGGAGGGAACTTTCAGAGCTGTTTCTGGAAACTTAGCCTGTCAGTGCTCCCACACTTCCCGATGCCGTTCAATATTTTGTAATTAATCCTTCTCTGTTTAAACCAATCGGAGTGAAATCTGTTCTCCCCAGCTGATATCTGACCAGCACAAGTCCCGTGTACTCCCTTCCTTGTGCCTTTGTACGTGTTGTTGCAACAGGTGGAGGGGGGAAGTCCAGAGTTTGAATTGGGGGCAGAAAATGTGACATACATCCCATGACCCCAGCAGCAGTTTGTGGTGGGTGACATCTAGCCTGTATTGTTTTCCACGGGAAAGTTTCTTACTGCAAGATTAGGAATAGGGTCTGGTTATTAGGATACCTGTATATCTTCTTCTAGATTTTAAATCCACCCAGAGACCTGGAAACGCCTATCTATTCAGTGTTATAATAAAGCTGTTTTAAGAGTCTTGTAAATCCAAATGTTACAGACTGGATTAACTAGGTACTGTTATTGCTGATGTTGTTTCATTTTGACTAATTTATCGTATAAGATAAGGCGATGAAGTCTACAGCCACTTTATTATTTCCCACACATTTCGATGAGCGGGGCTTCAAAGAAATAAAAGAAGCAAAATAAAACATAGCCTCACTTTACGTCCAATGCCAAAGGGGTCAGGATGATGTTGAAATTCCAGGGATCAGAGCTTCTGTTTGGGCCGTTAGCCAGGGGTGGCTAAATTAAGACAATTTTGGTGGCGTGAAAAATAAAAAAAAAAAGCTGTAAGTTGTAACAGGGAGAGGAATCAAAGAAAAGTCCCCGGATCTTGGACAGGGTCTGGCCACTTTTCATTCAAAGGGTTTGGCATGGGACCTCGAAGGACAAAATACCTTAAACAGGGTGACTCGAAAGCAGAGAAACGTATTGTCTCGGAGCCCGGGAGGCCCCAGGTCTGGAATGACAGGGTGCACGCTGCCTCTCTGTCCTCAGGGCCCTCGGGGAGCACCCATCCCTTCCTCTCGCAGCTTCTGGGGGCTCCACGTGCTTCTTTCCGTAGCACAGAGCAGCTCGGGTCCCTGCTCCCATCCTCTCGTGGCCTCCTCCCCTGTGTGTCTCTGTCGCGCTGAATTCCACAAGCTTTGGGACCAACGTGGTGTTTTTGTTCTCATTTAGCTCAAGAGGGTCCCTAATTTTCTTTGTGCTCGCTTCTTGGACCCACCGCTGGTTAAGCGGGTGCTCTTTAATTCCCACAGTTCTGAGTTTCCCAGATCGCCTTCTGCTATCAGTGCCCGGTCTCCCTGCATTATGATCAGAAAAGGTATTTTGTATGATTTCAGCCTTGTTTATGGTTCTGAACAGTTGTGTGGCCCTAATACTAGACGGTCTCTCCTGGACAATTTTCTGTGTCCATTTGAGAGGAGCATGCGTTTTGCGGCTGCTGGAGACAGTCCCGCATATGCATCTTAGTCAATCCGGCTTATTGTGGGGCCAGGTCCTCGATGTTCTTGCTGTCTTAGCTGTTCTTTCCCTTGCTGATAGTGGGACATGAACTCTACATACAATCATTATTTTTCAAAGGTCTCTTTGTCCCTCTAGTTCTGTCAACGTTTTGCTTTATGTAATGCGAGTATCTGTTGTTAGATGTGGGAATATGTATTATTCCTTCTCGACGTATTGCAATGTTTCTTAATACATATAATGTCCTTCTTTGCCTCACGTCATCTTATTTGAGGTGAAGTCTGCTTTGAGCTTTCGGTGGCTACAGGACCTGCTGGACCTGCTGGTTCAACAGTACCTGCTGTTTTTCTTACCTGAGTTCTACCTCAGTTGAGACAGAGGCAAGCCCCTTGCAGCGTGCCCCCAGGTGTCCCCCAGACAGCTGAGAGCAGCCCTACACAACAATTTGCAAGTCAGTCTTCTTGGCAACGTTGGGTTCAAGGTACTAGGGAGATAGGTTGTCACTGGGCCAGGGAGGGATGAGTCTAGGGCAAGAAAAAAATGCCTATTATTTTGAAGGTGTTTATTTTTTTCTTCATTAAGCTATAGTTTCCTTCATGCAAACTTTTGACGGTTCCCAGAACTCCAACAAAGTTGACTCTGCTTGTTTTTTTTAGTGCTTCTGTAGAAGAATGAGTGCTTAGAGCTGCCCTAGCCTACCATTTTGCTGACATCACTCCAAGAATCTCTTATTTTTTGAGGCAAATCATGTAAAGAACTCGCATAAAGACAAAAAAGAAGCAGATATTTAGAATTCACAATCTCTCCCACAGAAAACCATATTACCTTACCATATTCTGGAAATTATTCTTTAAGTCACTATCCCAGAAGGAGATTGAAAATGATAAAACAGCACTCAGAATAAAATTCATGAGTGAGATGTTCATGAAAAAAGGAGAGAGAGAGAGAGACAAAGTTTTCCAGGAAATTTCTCAAGCACAGAGATGGGTTGTCATTTGCAAACATTTCATTTCAATGCTTCCATGTTTTGTAGAGATGAGATTTGAAATAAGTTGTATATCTTTTGCCACGTTTGACTTATTCTTTTTTTTTTTTTCATATATAATGTTGGGGTTAAATCAGTTTTCTTTCTCCATTTGGTATCTCTTTAGCCTGAACTGAATCTGTAACTCCGCATAAGGCTTCTTTCCTTCAGTCCATCCCTTCTTGCGTATCATGGGCTGGGCACTTTCCAGCACCTGCCAGGTGTGTGTTAGTGTGGTAATGAGAAAGGTAGGTGACCTAGCACGGGGTCTGTTGGAGAAGTGAGACGACCACTGCTTAATTCAAATGACAGTTCTCATTGCTGGGGTGGCGGAAATGGCACAGCCTCCCGTGCATACTGTCATCAGGACATGACTTGGTATAATACTTGAGTAAAAATGCAACAACACACAGAAAATCTTAATGATGCACTTCACAGTAAGTCTCACTTCTTTTTTTTTTTATTATTATTGAGAGAGAAAGAGAGAGCATGAGCGTGGTGGGAAGGGGCAGAGGGAGAGGGAGAGAGAGAATCCAAAGCAGACTCCCCGCGAGCACTAAGCTGGATTCAGGCCTTGACCTCACAATTCTGAGATCACGACTTGAGCAGAAATCGACAGGCCTTCGCTTGACCTACTGAGCCACCCAGGTGCCCCAGAAAGTTGCACTTCTAACTACTGGATTTTGGGAAACATTCCAAGATGAAGAGAAATCTAACAGAAAGCATATAAAAGGCACGCATGATTGATCTGGATCCATGTGTGTGTGCACATGCACGTGTGCATTAGAAATCGTAGACAATAGAGGACTGATAACAGAGGATTGTTCAATAAAGTGCAGCACCCGCACACAGCCCACGCCACCTCCAGCAACTGAAATGGTAATATAGGCTCCTTTTGACATGAGGGTACACTGACCTAAAGTTGAGGGGAGAAAGCCGCTTTCACAGAAGCCCGAATCGTATGATGGCATTTCTGTAAAAATAAGCGCATCGGGGTTGTGTTTCGGCACGGAGACCGAGAGTCCGCAGCGGATGGCCTTGGGAAGAGGATTTCCCTTCCTTCTGCTCCTATCGATTGCCTAGGGTGTTGTTGTTTTTAATCATAACGTGTTCAATATTGGGAAAATGATCTTTGACACACACGCAATTTGGACTGTTAGAAACAGTCCTGTAACAATGAGTAAAATGTCAGGTCCGAGATGGGAAAACTGGGCAGAGAATAAGACAAAATTTACTTCCGAGGAATGACTAGGAAACGCTCAAGATACAGCGCTGTCCGTAACAGAGGACGGGGAGCTGGTTCGGTGTGTTGGAAATAGTGAGAGTGCAGGGAAACTGAGGCATAGACGGCGGGGGGGTCATCCGGCGTCAAGGTGGAGCCAAGGAGGATGTGAGTGGGAGCTTGGAGTCGCTGCACACACGTGCTGCTCATGGCGTGTCAGGCACCGTCCCGAATATTTTGCAGGTATTGACTCATTGGCCTTTCACAATAGCCAAGAATGTGAGGTGCTCTACTTGGACACAAATAAAGTGCAGAGGGGGGGACGTGGCCCAGCTGCTGGTCACGTCCGGGCCCGGGACCCCGGGGCCCTGTGCTGAGCTACTAGGCCTGGAGTAGAGGCCCTGCGCTCGGCCCAGTGGCAGCGCCAAAGACAGGAGGAGGACAGCAGGACATGCTGCTGGGGAAAAGAAAAACAACAACAAAAAAAAAGCAGAGCCTCAATCCTGAAGGTGAGCAAACCCCTGGAGGTTACTTAGTAAAATATAATCATGATGGAGAATAATCACATAAACTCTTACTGTACGCACACACTGCAGGCAGAAGACGTTGAAATCATTTATGGATGATTGGGCCTACAGGAAACTTTAAGTAGGAGCTTCCCTTTTGATCTCCTGTGTTTCGAAAAAAAACCCAGTCCAGCTTGGCTCAAGGGCTCCGGTGTCTTAGGATGCGGGATCTCCGGGCCCCTACCCAGGGCCCGTTGTTAGAATCTCTAAATAAAAACAACCAGCCGGGTGGGAGGAAATCGAATATCAGTATTTTCTACCTAAAAGTTGTTGAAGAAAATTAGGGTATGTGAAATTGAAGCTTGTGACCCTCAATGAGAAATAGGTCTAAAAGGTTAGAATTTGAGCTTCTAGAATTGTACGGCTCCCTGGGAAAGCCGAACTCTGACAGCCTCCGTGATTCCTGACACAGGGGTGCAAGCCCTGTGCGTTCCCTCCCGGTAACAACGGGCACAACCTCTGAATCGGGATGATGTGAACGTCGGTTTCTGGATTTAGTTCATTCTTATGGCAAATGGTGCTGTGCCGGTCACTCCCATGATTGAGGCACGGTGTCTTCTGTTTTTTATTATTATTATATTATTATTATTATTTATTTTTATTTGGTTTTTTTTTTTTTTTTTTTAGATTTTATTTATTTATTCCTGAGAGACACAGAGAGGCAGAGACACAGGCAGAGGGAGAAGGCGGCTCCATGTAGGGAACCCGACGTGGGACTCGATCCAGGGACCCCGGGGTCACCTGGGCCGAAGGTGGTGCTCCACCGCTGAGCCCCCCAGGCGCCCCCGAGGTACATTATCTAGAGAGCAGCCTTGGTGGAGGTGGGAAGTCAAGCTGATGTGCCCACACTTGCCTGGAATACAGCAAATCCCCCATGAGCAAGGCCTATGGAGCAAGGCTGCGGCTGTTTGGGTTAGTTAGGGCCCTGAGGAGGTGACAGTGATCTCCCGCAGACAGCTCGCCGGGGGCCTGCAACCTCCGAGCAACCATCATGAAGGAAGGGGCTGCATTTTGCCAGCCGACCGGACGAGCTTGGGGCGCCCTGATCCCCAGATGAGATGCTCGGCCTGACAGCTCAGCTCCCGCCCGGGAGGCCCCGTCATGCCCAGACTCCTGTCCCCAGGAAACCAACCCTATAAACCAGCGCTGGTTGAGGGTTCCACCCTGGTGTTAATATGGGATCCAGGAACAGTAAACGGGTGGAGGAGGGATATGGAGAAAAATGACACAAAACCACACAGCACCATTCATTCATTCATTCATTCATTCACTCATTCATTCATTTATCCATTTATTTAAATATTTAAATTTAAATATATATATACATATATATATTTAAGCCTGGGCCCTACAGCAAGGCTGCAGCCTCAAGGGGGAGGCAGGACATGCTGTCGCAGAGTGTGCTGCACCCTGAGGCAGGGTCACAGCCAGGCCCTACAGCAAGGCTGCAGGCCCAAGGGGGAGGAGGACGTGCTGTCGCAGTGTCCTGTGGCCCGAGACATGGCCATGGCTCAGGCCCTACATCAAGGCTGTGGCTCCAAGGGGGAGGGGAATGCGCTGTCGCAGAGTGTCCTGCACCCCGAGGCAGGGTCACAGCCCAGCCCTACAGCAAGGCTGCAGCCCCAAGGGGAGGAGGACGCACTGTCGCAGTGTCCTGCACCCCGAGGCAGGGCCAGGGTGACTCTGCGCTCCCCACCGCACAGAAGGGCTGGCACTATGCACTGAGAGCAAGAACCGCTGTGACTTCTCCTTGGAAAAGTGGGCAAAGAAGTGAAACTTTTTTTTTAACAAAGGGGGCCTTTGGGGCAAAGTTTGAGGATCGGCTGCAAGTGCTCGCGGCCCAAAGCAGAGCTGTGCGCCCAGGTGTCCGGGTGAAGGTGGCGGGCAGCCAGCGGTGGCCGTGCCCGGGGCCGCTCTCCTGGACAGGGTCGGCTCACTCCGACCTCAGTGTGGCAGTGTAGACAAGGCCACGGCATCAATTCCCTTGACAATTTCTAGACCTGGGAATGGATGGTCATGCGTGTAACGTGTCCCCATGCTCTCCGGGGGGTGCCACCGCGTGGAGGACACGCCAGCACTTCTGGCCGGGCCCTGGGAATCCTTTGCACTAGGTGCTGAGCCCGTACTGCACCCTGAAGCCTGAGCTACAGGCGCCTGGTCAACCCAACAAAACAAGGCGGGGGTGCTCCACTCTTGAACCCCCACGTACACACCTGACACACCTTGTGAGTTGTGTGAAGTATACAAAGATTAAATGGAAATGAGTATTTCCTCTTTTGCAGAACTAATTCCCAAATTCAAGGACTTGAATTTCATCCAGTTTGCAGGGAAATCAGTGTCGTGTGGGAGTCCCTTGGTATAACGATGGAGTCTTGCCCCCTTTTTGTCTGTGCTACGGGGCTTTTGTTGTTCCTTCTGGCTCTTCCTATGAACTGAAGATCCAGTGAGGATTGTGTACAGAAGAGTTTACTTCCAGGCACCTGGGTGGCTCAGGGGGTGAGCATCTGCCTTTGGCCCAAGGAGTGACCCCGGGTCACGGGATCGAGTCCCACATCAGGCTCCCTGCATGGAGCCTGCTTCTCCCTCTGCCTATGTCTCTGCCTCTCTCTCTGTCTCTCTGTGTCTGTCGTGAATAAGTAATAAGATAGTAAACAAAATTAAAAATGTTTACTTTCTTAGGATTCTATTATGTAAGACTTAGGAGCCCACTGGTCAACCCTTAATCATATATCACAGTGTATGTTCTTGGGCCACCTGGGTGGCTCCGTTGGTTGATTTCAATGAGGGTCATGCTCTCAGGGTGGTGAGATCAAGCCCTGACTTGGGCTCCGAGCTCAGCAAGAAGTCTGTTGGAGAGTCTTCCCTTACCACCCCTACCCGTCCCACTCCCCACCCCTGCTCACGTGCTTTCTAAAATAAATCTTAAAAAATAAAAAAAAAAGGATTTTGTCCAAGGTGATAAATTGTAAGTCAGAAAAAGAAAAAATAAAGTAGATCAAAATGAATTTCCATTCCCCTTTTTAATAATAAAAAAAAAGTGGTCGGATCAAAAGACTGTAAGCTTGATACATCAGTAGTATGAAGACTTCTGTTGTCCGATCAATGATTTTTTTAGCCAATCACCTTATGTGACCAATGTCTTTGTCTTTACGTGGTGAAGATGAGGAATCTGTGCCGAGAGAAAGGCCAGGCTCTGCAGCGCTCTCTGCATTTGGATCATACAAATCAAACAGGGAAACATCCCTGTGCCCGTTCACCGGGACTGCATGTGTTTGGCAGCTCTAGACTTTTTGTGGGAGCGATGGCTCTTGCTGGGAGCTCTTCCATGAATCAGGAACCCTGGGGTAAAAAATTTAAACTGGAGAAGAAAAAAAATATATTATCTTGGCGTAGTTGGTAATTCTTTATTTAACCAGATACCTCACATTGAAGTGAAACAGTATCTTGAAGGCAATTCGTTTGCACATGTTCTGATGCACAGCGCATGGTTCAGAGGACGATTCTTTTCCTGAAGAGTTTGCTTTTCTAAAACAAAGGATAAAATAAAGATTTACTTAAAAACGTGTCCAAATTGCTCGTGGGTGGTTTGTAAACTAGGTAATTCAGGGCACTCGGGTGAAAGTATAATTCATCAGCCCCAGAGCTGCTCGTGCGGTGGTGGTGGGATGTCCACATTCTTAGCCTCTTACTTTTATTTTCAAGTTGCTCCTTAGACTGACCCAAAGTACAGTACTTCCCAAGTCTTTACAAAATAACATGCCATAGATGTTATGTGAGAGTCGTGCTTCCATCAATCAAGTAAACGTCCTTCCTTCTTCCTTCTGGATCTTTTGATTACTTCATTTTCCAGAGCTGGACTGTTGAAGAATCATTTCAGACACGTTGGAGGAAAATGCACGGAACGTAAAGTTCTAACATGCCTTCCCCGGCCAAATATGAGTGCGTTTAAATAAGCCTGTAAGACTAGTCATATTTTAAAAATAAAATCCAAAAATTACTTAACTACAATGTTTTATGGTTCCGACCTTTTACACTTACAGATTTTTTTTTTTGCAGTTATCGGTGTAAATTTAAATGTCACTTTTTAAATAGAACTGTATAGATTCAAAAAATGAATAAAGATCACTTTTTAAATGTGTGCAGTATATTTATTTTGTCTGAAAGATTCATGCACATTAAACTAAACCCATTACTCCGTATTGGCAGTGATTGACGTTTCATGAATAAATTGGTTTGTTGAGACATTTGATACAAACTTTGGCATGCTTGTAAGATTCGGTCTAAATTGAACTCCATTCCACGGTGCTAATATGGTAGATGTATTGTTATTACGGTGAGAAAACACATTAAAAAAAAAAACCTGTTACCTTATTTTGACTAGCTGAAAATCATATTTTGAATAACCTTGACATGGAAGCGTCCCCTGAGCCGACATGTATATCTAGGTTAGAGAAAATTCTCAGAAGTCAAAGGGCTTCATTGCAGCTACTCACACATGATGGCCATCGTCCTTCCCTAATTTATGAATATGGTCTGTTCCACGTTTCTCATTTGACAAGTGGATATTTGAAATCATCAGAAGGAAATTACCCTGCTCCGTTGTGTTTAGTTGTGGTAGGCTGCCCTGAGTTAGGTCTTGGGTTTGTAGGCACCCCTGACCACAGCCTCTGTGATTCCATTCTGCAATCAGGAAACAATTTTGACAGAAAAGAAAGAAAGAAAAAAGAAAAAAAAGAAAAGAAAAGAAAAGAGAAAGAAAAAAAAGAAAAGAATAAGAAAAGAAAAGAAAAAAAGGAAGGAAGGAAGGAAGGAAGGAAGGAAGGAAGGAAGGAAGGAAGAAAGAAGGAAGGAAAAAAGAAAAGAAAGAAAAGAAAGAAAAGAAGAAAAGAAAAGAAAGAAAAGAAAAGAAAAGAAAAGAAAAGAAAAGAAAAGAAAAGAAAAGAAAAGAAAAGAAAAAAGAAAGAAAAGAAGAGGATATGCTTTTCTAAGGAGACACAGGTAGAGGCAAGAAAAAGTGATTTTCTGCTCAGGCAGTGTGACTTCCAATATCTGTCCGTGCGGGATGGTGGAAAGCTTCTGGGTCACTGCCCGGCCACCCTTCTCTGCTCCCCAGAATCAACACGGAGGTAAAGCACTGGGTCGCTGCCTCGGTTGCCTGGCCCTGACCACGGTACATTATCTCAGCCTGATGTCCTCCTGGCAAAAACCGACTTCCTTCCACTCAAGAATCTACTGAAGTCAAGTTAATGACCATTTCTGCAGCTGAATTCGATGGAGCAGCCCAGGGCCCACCCCTTCTCAGGAATACTCACCCCTGTCTTTCCTTTTGATTCTCCCTGATAGCCAAGTAACCAGCCAGCCTGTCTTCATTTTTCATCAGATAGTGGTTCTCTCACCCTCCAAAACCATAGACGGTTAAGTGCATTCAGTAATCGAAACTGCTGGCTCTTGGCTCTTTTTTTTTTTTAATTTTTATTTATTTATGATAGTCACACAGAGAGAGAGAGAGGCAGAGACACAGGCAGAGGGAGAAGCAGGCTCCATGCACCAGGAGCCCGACGTGGGATTCGATCCTGGGTCTCCAGGATCGCGCCCTGGGCCAAAGGCAGGCGCCAAACCACTGCGCCACCCAGGGTTCCCTGCTAGCTCTTTTTGAAGCAACAAAGCATGAAGTCACTCCAAAGCATGACATCACTCCCTCGTGGAAGGAATATACACGATGAGGAAAGAAGACAGTGGGATTTGAAGTCAAGGTGATGTCTTAGCACATCCCAGAAGCACATCATCCTATGTAACACGGCAAGTGTGTAGCATAATGAAACAGTTTTGTGATAATAAAAGATCCCCGGGAGTGGTGGCGAAAACCTACATGCAATTGTAGAGCAAAGTTATGAGCCATTTATCCCCAAATTTTTCTTCATCACTGAGAACTGAATTGAAATGAATGGAACCAGTCAGATCAGAAAACCAGCCTTTCACAGGATGGCTGCACGTTGCACGCGTTGTTTGTAGACTACGCTTTGCCATAAACAATTTTTTTTTCACTTTTAGTTTTGCATGGCTAAAATTGCAACAGGGCGCATGAAAAATATCTCCCCAGGGCCGGCCGGCCGTATCATTATTGTCTTCCTTTCTTGTAACTTATGATTTGTATCCTACCCTACCCCTCTCCCCTTTATACTTATTTACTTTTGACGTTTTCTATTAGACGGACTCTTTTATCTGCAGACCTAAGAGATTTGTTTTATCTTTTGTTTTATCTGAGCAGCATCTTTGCATTGATATATATATTTTTAAATGTTGCAATGTCAATTCACAGTGCTTCTGGATGAAGGTGAACCTAAAGTGCATCACCTTTTAAAAAGTTACATAATTCAACCGTAACTACCAAAAGGTACATCTTTTGTCCATTTTTCATTCTCCAAGGGATGATTTTCTTTTTATTAAAAGCAGTATCGATCTTTCTTAATTTTTAAAAGAAAAGATAAGGGGCTCCTGGGTGGCTCAGACAGTTAAGCATCTGCCTTCAGGTCATGTCATGATCCCACGGTCCTGGGGATCGAGTCCCACGTCGGGCTCCCTGCTCAGCCAGGAGTCTGCTTCTCCCTCTGTCCCTTGCTCATTCTCTCTCTCTCTCTCTCTCTATCTCTCTCAAATAAATAAATAAATAAATAAATAAATAAATAAATAAATATCTTTTAAAAAATAAAAGAACCAATAAAATGATGCACAGATAAATCAATGCACATTTCTTTGCTTCATTTTTAATGAGTCTGCTCAGTTTTCTCTATTTAAGATGCCTGAGATGTGCCAAAAGGCTGGGTTCAATTGTCTCTTTCTGTGACCCCTTTGCCTGCATGTGGCCACACATTCAGTATAGGCTATCGTTTACATGTTGTTTCAATGATCGTTCAAGAAATGGCCTGTTTTGTTGTTCTTGTTTTGGGTTTTTTAATGATTTTTTTATTTAATTTAGAGAAAGAGAGAGAGAGACCATGAGCAAGGGGAGGGGCAGAGGGAGAGAAAGAAGCAGACTCCCCGCTGAGTGCAGGATCCAACTCGAGCTTGATCCCAGGACCCTGGGGTCATGACCTGAGCCAAAACCAAGAGTCAGAGGTGTAACCCACTGAGCCACCCAAGTGCCCCAAGAAACAGCCTGTTTGAGTGTTCAAACACTGTCAGTCTACACATTATAGTTACATTTTCCAATAAAAATGTGGGGTTAGTTTGTGGAAAGTCCAAATTCCTGAACCTTTAATATTCAGGATCCTTGCTTTTAGAATACGTGCCACTGTGATAAGCAAAAAGATGCAGTAGCATTTTATGCGGACAGAATAGGATTATGTCTGTGTATGTGTGTGATGACAAAATTACGGAACACTTTTCACACTAAGTAGGAAATGATGTCTACGGTATTAAATCGTTTCAGAAACAAAAAGTGCTCTCTTCCATATTTGGTGTAAAAAGTTAAAACTTTTAACAACTTTATAGGCTATGATTGCTGTATGTATATTTAAACAATTTGATACTTTACAGCATATAATTTGGCATGACATTAAGATATTTGTTGTTTTTTTTTTAAAAGATTTTATTTATTCATGAGAGACACAGAGAGAGAGGCAGAGACACAGGCAGAGGGAGAAGCAGGCTCCATGCGGGGAGCCTAACGTGGGACTCGATCCCAGACCCCAGGGTCACCCCCTGAACCCAAGGCAGATGCTTAACCACTGAGCCCCCCAGGGGCCCAAGATACTTGTCTCGAATCATTTTCCATTTTCCATCACTTCCACTAGTTGGAACGCTTGCTGGTTTGGGCTCCACCCTTCTCTCACCTGACCATAGATGTTCAATGTCTTCTCTTCATGAATTTGGTTCCCCAGGGAAAGTTTTATTTATTCGATTGTTGCATTGGGGGGGATTTCAAAACACCCTGCCAAAATATTGCCAATTTAAGGTTGGCTTTTGAGTGGACTTTCAGTCAAAGCAAGAGTGACGTTTGCTCTGCCTGGAGCACCAGCGGTTTGGCCAGTCACCTTGAGAAGGTGTCTCTTGGTGGATGAGAGAGGACAGGGCCATGACGATGTCAGAGCTCTGACGCCTGCGTTTATCTCTATTTTTAATGAAGGAAAATTTACTAGCAGACAGTCTTAGGACGAGCAGTGGGAGGGTGTGGGAACACAGAGGTAGGAACCGTCAAGTCCAAAGCCAAGGGAAAAAAGAAAAAAAAAGAAAAGAAAAAAAAATAATAATTAAAACAAACAAAAAAACAAAGCCAAGGAAGACAGAACCAGCTCTGCCCCCTTTTTGCTTTGTCTTGACTAAAGGATTCGATTTTGTCCCTGGGCGCTCACAAACCTTGCACAAGTACCATTTTCCTGAAGGTGCACTGCTTCCTGCAGGCTCGCCATGAGTGAGTTTCCTCTCTGTGGCTTTGCCAGTTGTTCTCAACACGCAAATCCTTTGACACGAATAACCTACAAGATCTCCCTGATATCAGTTCCGCACAGCATAGCAGCCACTCCGTAGTGGAGCCAGCCCTAGGTTGTGCATTATATTCCACCCCAAAACACCTCCCAGCTAAATGATGTCATCACATGTCCATTTAAAATAAGAGAACAGGATGAGATTTGTGTTTCTCTTTACATTTTTTTTTCTAGCACCCAGGAGAGAATAAACAAAGATGCTGAACACAGCAAAAGGACAAAAAGAAACGAATGAACAATAACAACAAGAGTACCTGGTTAAGTATCAACCAATCCCGTAATGCGGTGCACAGTTCTTACAGGCTCCCTGGGAAGAATGAGAAAACACTTCTTGGGGATATTATTTCACAAGGCAAATGTCTTTGAGGGGATATTTATCTTATCTTAAAATCTGCCCTTTGCCTTTTGAGGCCATAATTATGGCTAGGTCATTGTTAGGAATGCACCAACTCTGGCCAGCAGGAAATTACGGGACTCAAAAATGTTAAATTCTAGTTCATCAGTAGAGCTGGCCTCCGCTAACCAACGATTCCAAATTTGGTGTCCAAGATAACATTGTAAACCTGACTCATTTATTACTTTAATAGGAGGGTAGGTGTTTAAAATATATATTTAGGGTATGTAATTTAATGATGTGATACACATATACATATAAAAGGATTATCACAATCAAATCATTAATACAGTCATCACTTCACATAGTTACCTTTTTGTTTTTGGTGATGGTGAAAGCAGCGGAAAGCACTTACGAGAAACTTTTTTTTTTTTTTTAACAAATTTCAAGTACACAATGCTATATATTAGATCCCCAGAACTTATTCATGTTTTTTTTTTTTTTTATTTGTTTCAGGACTTTTTAATCTTATAACTGAAAGTTTTTACCTCGTGAATCACATCCTGCCACCAGTAATCACTATTTTAGTTTCTGGCTTTATGAGTTGAACTGTTTAAAATTCCACATGTAAGATTATACAGTATTTTTCTTTCTGTGTCTGGCTTATTTAACTTCGCATCATGTCCTCCGGGTTCATCTGTGTTTTCACACATGGCAATATTTCCTTCCCTTTTTTTTATGGCTGAATAATTGTATGTAGAGAGTATATTGTCATTACCCATTCATCGGTCAATGGGCACTGGGTGGTTTCCATGTCTTGGCTATTTTGAATAATGCTGCCGTGAACAAGAGGGTGCACATACCTTTCTGAGACAGTGGCTTCATTTCTATTGGATATGTATCCAGCAGTGAGATCGCTAGATCATAGGGCAGTTCTATTTTTAACTTCTTAAGGAACCTCAGGCCTGTTTCCACAATGGCCGTTCTCAATTTACATTCACACCAACAGAGTGCAAGAGTTTCCTTCTGTCCACAACCTCGCCAACACTTGTTTTCTTTTGTCTTTTGATAATCCCAGCTTGTTTTTCAAGAGGAGAGTGTGGATGTCAAGATAGGACTCTATGCATGATGAAAAAGTCAGTTGCTATAATAAAGGAAAAATGGCAGCAAGCCTACAGTGCGCATCCAATTCCAGGGGGAGAAAAAAACCCGACACTCCCTAGGTCCAAGGTCATGGGTAGTTTCCCTGTGGCATAGCAGATATTAGCATACACTAAATTGTTTGATTTTTAAATTTTCAGTTTTAAGGAGCAAGTGAAAGTGTGGGCATTGAGGCATATGTCAGAGAGTCATTCTGGGCAGGCGGGTGAAATCATGCCATCTTTATGCAGGAATGGCTATGTGATGGGTGTAAAGAAAAGGACAGGCATTAAACAGCTTGGGGAGAAGGCAATACCATGGAGCCAGTACCAGGACACTTGTATATTTAATCATATTTAAGCATTAGAATACTATAGAAGCAGGAAACACAAGCCCAAGTCTATAGGAAATGTTCAGTTTTGAAACTAATGTAAAGTATTGAAATGAGGCAGTGAATAGAGGCATATTGATTGATTCACTCATAATTAAACAGAGTCTGAAAAGCAGGCTGTAATTGCTAAGATGCGCTTAAGTATGTTTACTTTCTGTGGGTAACTAAAAAAGGAGACATAAACATGGTAATTAAAGGGTTATTTTTTTTTTGTCCTTCATGTTCAAGGATGCTCTAACTCAAGATCAACCTGATTTGTATGTGATCTAAGTGAAGTATTGAAATTTTTGATTTTCTGCTGCAGTAAAGGGCATCATTGGTGTGGGTAATTGACCACTACATATAATTAACACAACAGGGCTTGTGTCCAGCCCAGCCAATGCTTCTGCCATAGTCCATGCCCTGGAGTTCAGCTCCTTGCCTCTTATATTTTCTCGATGCAGCCTCATAACCCATTCAAAGTCAAACATCGAGTGTTGTCTGTCATATAGTTTGTCAAGATTAAAAAGTGCACACCTGGATGCTATAATAGTAGCTACAAAATTATTTGTATCCGCCAAGATCAATTTGTCTCTTTAATAATAGTTCTGGTTGATCTTTAGGCTATAGGAAGACAGCAAATAATATGACAAATTAAATCTATCTAGTGCAATAGATATGCTTTCTTATAGTCTGCTTACACTTGAATATATAAAACAGAAATATTACACATAGGTGTGAAAAAAATGGGTGTTTAGAGTTACTAACCAATGCTATCCAGCTCAAATACTGCTGAGTATTTCTTTTTAGATACAGCTATTTATAGTAAAAAAAAAAAAAAAATGGCCCTTATTTCTGACTTGCATTCTGTGATTCTAAATCTCAGTTCTCAGCCTTTTCTGATGGTTAAACCATAAATAATAACCACTTGGAACAAATAAGACTTCATTAATGTGTTTCTACTTTTTATTGCTGGTTTTATTTTATTAATTACCATTTTATTATCTGTATAATGAAAGGACTGATGTCAATGACATTCTCCTTCCTTAAGCTCCTAATTGGGTTTTCATGCTTTTCTGAGGCATGATTGACCTTGAAAAAATTACACATATTTATACATTTTGATGAGTCTATGTGAAATTCTAGAAATACATGATCATCTGAATTAATTAAAATGCTTCTTCTTTTTCTAACTTTTACACAAGTCTACTTTGTTTTAACCGAAGTTGTTAAGAACTCCAGAACGACACACCATACCAAGAGGGAGATTGGCTGACATTTATTTTCCCTTCTGATCTTAGTGGGAGTGGTCCTAAAGTTTCATAAATAATAACCTATTTGATAAGGATTTCTAGGAGATAACTTTTTTATATAAGTATCACTGCAAGATGGATAAATTTAAATGTCATGGTTCCTCCATCATCAAATGAGATGGTTATAAGAATAACAATACAATAAATTATGCTGACA
This sequence comes from Vulpes lagopus, assembly GCF_018345385.1. Taxonomy (NCBI): domain Eukaryota; kingdom Metazoa; phylum Chordata; class Mammalia; order Carnivora; family Canidae; genus Vulpes; species Vulpes lagopus. The sequence goes on from NC_054827.1 coordinate 2,997,131, forward strand.
TATTATCTACAATGTTGGACCAGTCCTAGAGGAACACCTCTGCCATCATTGTGTATGTGCGTAGGTGTTATGGATTAAATTTTGTCCTGCAAAGATAGGATGGATTTCTAACCCCCAGTTACTCAGACTGTTAACTATTTGGAAATGAGGTCAAGCAAATGCAGTTTGTTAATTTAGGACGAGGCCATACCAGAGTCAGATGAAGTCTTGATCAAATGTGACTGTTGTCCTTATAAGAAGAGCAAAAGAGATATAGGAACAGGTACACAAGAGAAGAAAGCCTTATGAAGAGATGCCTGGAAGTGAGGTGTTCCATGTACAAGTCAAGAAACACAAGATTGTCAGAAAGCACCAGAAGCAAAGAGAAAATCATGGAACCAGTACTTCCTTAGATTCTTCAGCAAACATGGTCCTACCACCACCTTAATTTGGGCCTTCCAGACTCCTGAACAGAAAGAGAAAGAATTTCTGTTGCTTTAGGCTGTCCCTTTGTTCAACAGCCTTATGAAACTAATGTGCTATGTGCATGTATATGTGTGTGTAAGTTCATACACAGAGATATATACAAATAATCTAGTGCTGTTTTAAGCTTTTATAGTTTCAAACATGTAATTGGTCCTTTTTAAAAAAGTGTTACTTTGAAATTTTGTAAACTTTGAAAAAAATTTTAAGTTTTCAGTTTTCCTATCTTCAATTAGAGGGACTTAAACAAACATTTAAAAGTTGTTATTTGTAAAAATATATATATAATCATTTTGACTTCTATCGGAATACAAAAAGCAGAATAAAGCTTTGCTCTGACCCTTACAACTATATGTATAGCCTATTTAAAATGCTTGTAATGTACAAAATCACAACTTTTCTTTGACCCACCTGAGAGCTGAAATCTGTGGAAAGATAGGCAGCTCCAGAGAGAGACAGGGTGATAGCATGTGCTCACCTGAACGGACATTGGACTCCTTATCGCCCAACGAGATTAACTCCATTAAACTTTTTAACCAATTATGAAAGGCCAAGTATACATTAGTGTGAGAGAACAGAGTCCTTGGGGGCTGCTTAAAAGGGGGTTTAAATCTGCTTGCATCCCTTCTGCACAGGCCCCACTGGGTAAAAGGAGGATTGGTCAAGTGTCAGGAGAGAGGCATATCTTTTGGCCCAGGTCTGGGGGAGCTGCTGTGGGAACAACATGAAGCCCCATATAAATCCTTCTCTGTCTTCTCTACGGGACAAAAACTTTAAACTGCTATGGGAAGGAAGAAAATTCCGTCATCTTCAAGGAATGGATGAAGACCCAATAGAGCCAGACAAAAGGTACTAAAAACAAAGAAAGAGACAAAAGGAAACTTAAAAAAAAGAGAAAACCCTAGCCCCCTCTCTTGGGGAGGAGCTTAAAAATACCGTGAGATCAGATCATTAAGAAGCCTCGACCAAGACCAAAGGATGTGTTACCTGCCTAAATATGATGCTGAACCAGGACAGTAGAAGGATCCCTCCCTGCACCCCCCTAGGCTAACAAGAGTCAGTTAATATGTAACAGCAGTAAGTGCTGAAGGAAAGACAGAGTCTGGGGACAGACCAATTCCAAGAGTCAGCACAAGGTCCTGAAGACCCCAGGCAGAGAATGGAGAACAAATCTTTTTTTTTTAATAATAAATTTATTTTTTATTGGTGTTCAATTTACCAACATATAGAATAACACCCAGTGCTCATCCCATCAAGTGCCCTCCTCAGTGCCCGTCACCCATTCACCCCCACGCCCTGCCCTCCTCCCCTTCCATCAACCCTAGTTCGTTTCCCAGAGTCAGGAGTCTCTATGTTCTGTCTCCCTTTCTGATATTTCCCACTCATTTCTTCTCCCTTCCCTTCTATTCCCTTTCACTATTATTTATATTCCCCAAATGAATGAGACCATATAATGTTTGTCCTTCTCCGATTGACTTACTTCACTCAGCATAATACCCTCCAGTTCCATCCACGTTGAAGCAAATGGTAGGTGTTTGTCATTTCTAATGGCTGAGGAATATTCCATTGTATACATAAACCACATCTTCTTTATCCATTCATCTTTCGATGGACACCGAGGCTCCTTCCACGGTTTGGCTATTGTGGACATTGCTGCTAGAAACATCGGGGTGCAGGTGTCCCGGCATTTCGTTGCATCTGAATCTTTGGGGTAAATCCCCAACAGTGCAATTGCTGGGTCGTAAGGAAGGTCTATTTTTAACTCTTTGAAGATCCTTGGAGAACAAATCTTGAGGAAAACCTAAGTGCAAAGTGACATTCAGCATTCGAAGTCTGTGGTGCGCTGTGGATGACCACAGCACAGGAACACTGAATTTGCCTCATTTCCCAACAAGATGGACTCAACATTCAAAACAAGAGAAGGAGGTTTGGCAAGAGAAGACACATCCCATATCCAGACATACATATTCTCTACCTCAGTCTACATTGTCCTTCACAAAATGCCTGGTCTTCAACCAAAAATTACATGATCTACAAAGAAGAAGAATAAAATCTCAAGAGGTAAAATGGTCAAGAGAACCGGGTTCAACTATGACCCAGGTGTTTGGACTTTCATATGATTTTAATTTAAAATTACAATTTAGGGATCCCTGGGTGGCGCAGCGGTTTAGCTCCTGCCTTTGGCCCAGGGCGCGATCCTGGAGACCTGGGATCGAATCCCATGTCAGGCTTCCTGCATGGAGCCTGCTTCTCCCTCTGCCTGTGTCTCTGCCTCTCTCTCTCTCTCTATCATGAATAAATAAATAAAATCTTTAAAAAAAAAAATAAATAAAATAAAATAAAATTACAATTTAAAATAATAATTAATATACGAAAGGCTCTAGAAGGAAAGATAGAAAGAAACATGCACAAATATGTGGAGAATTTCAGCAGAGAGATGGAAATTAAAAGAATCGCCTGGAAATGCTGGAAGAGAAAAGCATGGTGACAGAGATAAAGAATGTCTTTGAAAGACTCATTAGTGGGTATGACACAACTGGGGAAAGAATCAGTAATCTCAGAGATGGGCTAATTCACATTTTCCAGATGAAAACACACAAAGAAAAAAAACTGAAGACACATTATTAAAACATCACCCAGATAAGTGATTAACAAATATAAATAATTACACTTTAAGTTAATTCAAATAGTGGTTATCTTAACATTTTAGAATTTATACTTCAGAAGTTATGAAAGCTTGAGACTGCACTAAAACTTTAGGGAATATACAGTCACACACACACACACACACACACACACTCATAGACACACATAGACTGAAACACACACTGATATGTTTTATTCATTAATATCTTAGTTAAGACTTTTACATCTTTGATTTTGATTTTGTTCACATGCGAACATAGTCTTTTTTTATCCATGTACTACCCTATCTCACTTTATTTTTTCTTCCTATAGAGCCATTCAGATCCAGTTATGTATATGTAGAAGATCAGTATTATTCACTATTCTTCAAAAAATCAGAACCGTTAGGATGTATATCTCTAGGTAGATAGGTAGATAGTTAGATGATCTAGATAAGATTTATTATAATAAATTGGCTCATCCAATTATAGAGGCCAAGAAATCCCAAGATGTCCTATTAGCAAGCTGAAGACCCAGAGTGTTGATAATATAGTTTCAGTTGTGAAACCAGCAAGCTCAAGCAAGACCCAAGAAAAGCCCGTGTTTTAGTTCAAGTCCAAAAGCCAGAAAATATGGATGTCTCAGGTTAAGAGGTTAGACAAGAAGACTCGCCTCTTACTCAACCTTACTTTTTTTCTATTGAGGCCTCCAAATGATAAGATGAGGCCCACACGCATTAGGGAGAGCAGTGTACTTTCCTCAGTCTACCAAAGAAATGTTAATCTCATCCAAAACTTCACAAACAACACCCGGAACATCTGGGCAGCCCATGGCCTAGTCATGTTGACTTATAAAAATAACCATCACAATTATTATCTGTTCTTCAATGTTCAGGTAAAATGGACCTTTGAAAAAAATTATTTTAGCCTGATATGTCTTTTGGGAGGACACTTAAAGAATTTAAAGGTATTCTGTTTTTTAATTTTCTTTCTAAATTAATTTTGGTAATTTACATTTCTATAAAAATGTCTCCATCATTGTCTTCAAATAATTAGCTTATATATTTTTTAAGACTTTATTTATTCATTCATGAGAGACAGAGAGAGAGAGAGAGAGAGGCAGAGACACAAGCAGAGGGAGAAGCAGGCTCCACACTGGGAGCCCGACGTGGGACTTGATCCCAGGTCTCCAGGATCCCACCCTGAGCCCAAGACAGCTAAACTGCTGAGCCACTGGGGCTGCCCCATTAGCTTATATTTTGTCACGGAATCATGATTGCTATTATTATCATTACCATTATGACTATTGAATTTCTCCTATTGTGGCTAGTAATACGGACAGTAGGAGTTCGTACGCTCCTGGCATTTTTTTGTGCTTCCACTGAATACTAAGCATGTATACTAACGTAGTGGCTTGAATCTCTGTTCGGCTACATTCAAACCAGATCATATGCTGGCCACTTGTGAATTACGTCTTGCTGGGACACTGGTGATACCCCAGACCCAGTCACACAAGTGTGTGGCCTTACCAAGTCGTTCTTCTTGTAATGGATGTGTGTTTCAATGATCCGTAGCCTCAGGTGTGGTGAGCAGCTTCTTACAGTCGTCTTCTCTGGAAGGATTGCTCTTACTTGCAGCCCCTGACTTCCAGGTGCAGCTTGGATGTTATCCTGGCCTTGCACCATTTCTTGTCTCTCTCAAGATATCCTAGAGGAGCTAAGCCACCCATCAGTGCTCTGTTTCTGAAGCTGGAGCCTACATACAGTAATTGTGGCTCTCGTCACTGTTTTGCGTGTATGCTTTTGTTGTGTATATGGTCTGTCTCCGTCCATCCAGACTGCTATAACAAAATGTCATAGAGTGGATAGCTTATAAACGACGGAAATTTATTCTCAGATCTCTGGAGGCTGGAAGCCCGAGATGAGGGTGTCCGTGTGGTCAGGTGAGGGCCCTCTGCCATGTTGTGAACTTGTATCTTCACATAGTGGAAGATGCAAGGAGGCTCTCTGAATTCTTTTATAAAGCCACTAATCCCAATCCTGAGGACTCTACACTTATGAACTAATTACCTCCCAAAGTCACCACCTCCTAATCACCATCACGTTGGTTGGTAAAGATTCCAACACATGAATTTTTGAGGGGCACATTCAGAGATCATAGCAGGTCCACTGAAATATATGCGTTGTCTTAATGACAATAATATAATTTCATTTGCATTAGCTCATAATGTACTAGAATCAACTCCAAAATGGAAGTATTAATAATTATTTCATTAACTAATTTGTTCCCAGTGCCCAGAAAAAAATGTCCAGAATACGATAGGCACTTGTGCAAATGAGTTAGATGAATGAGTTACTATTTTTATTTCTATCCTAGGTCTGGATGAGGTGCAGTGGTCACTTAAGACATGATCTACAGAAAAGTACATAAACCTATCTAGGAAAATTTATTAGACAAACTTATCCTAGAGTCGAGCCATTTTGCTAGTTTAGTGAAAGTACCTCATTTGGTTTCATCGCATGTGCTTCTGAAGCTGATGTGAACGTCTTTGTCTTTCTCTTCCACATGAGCACAGACATAGAACCACCAGAGTGTGACAGATGCTGCATTGAGTCTATTCGCATAGTTCTCTTAACGATGCCTCATATCACCATTGGGAATTATTTATTCAGATTTTACAAACAAGGAATTTTTTTTTATTTTTAACAAGGAATTTTCTTATACCAGTTAATGGCAGAGCTGATATTAAAAATCCCATCTAGTGCACAGCACACAAATATTGAAAAATTTCTTTGGGATTCCTGTTTGGCTTATATTGATAATTCTCTTTCCTCAGATTTATATTTTTCTCACACTGGATGACAGTGTCTCATTTTTTATGAGTTTCTAGAATCCAAGAAATTATTTTTGACTGACCTGAGCATTCTCAATATATATTTATCACTTGCTGGTCTTGAGTGATACATAAGGAAGAAGACTCGTATAATGACCCAGCCTCCAACCCTGGTGAAAATACATAGTCAGCCTCAATTGGGTGCTTTCTGGGACAGTGAAGATCACCTTTTAAAGTACTACCTGAGGAAGTATAAAAATAAAACCTGGTCACTACAATTCTCTCTTATCTTAATGTTATTAAATGTACAGGAGGCAGGAGGTTGGACCAAGGTTACAGCCACTACCTGTGGATGCAATAAAAGGATATTGATATGAAGATTTTTTTAACACCATATAAAATAACAAGAGAACTGACCCTAAAGATCAGTCTTTCAAGGGGCTACTTACACAGCATTTGATACGATGCATTCTCAGGGACATTCAATCTTGTAAAGCAAATTTCTGAAGTGAGGACTTTAAGATTTTAGCTCGCATACCTCACATCCTGTGAACCACACCCCCCATTCTGAGAGCATCAGGACTTGAGTTAATAGGGACTTACGCATGTTGAAATCACAGCAAAATGCAAAGCAGGTCAAAATCCATAATGTATGTGCTTCACTGAGCTTTTAGGCAGATAGAGATTCTGGGTGATACTAGTGAGCCTTATTTGTCACCTTCAAGTAAGTTAGTTGGCTTTTAAGCAGTCCTCCATCATCAGTGGCCACTACCTTTAAAAAATAACTAATTATAAAGTTTTCACATAATAATCTTGCAGTATAACATTCCAGGTTGTGTTAGGTTGGGATATTCCCAGTAGGGTAACTGGTAAGCAAAGAATCTGGAAGAAATATTGAATAAGATTCAATTCTTAGAGTTTCAGGATATCATGCCAGAAATCCTGTAATTCTTGTAACTAAGTGCTCAGCAATAGTTTTAAAGCAAACAAGCAGTAGCTCACATTCATATTGGAATAGTTAGCTGCAGTTGCTTTTGTTCCTATGTGTTCACCTTTCAAAACTGAACCACTGCTTTCTTCTGTGTCTGATATAAATTTATAAGGATATTCTCTCTCACAACAATATATAGGGAGAGTTCAAACTATAAATGCTGCTGGATTTTAAGCTATGGGGTCACTTACCATTTTACTTTTATTACGAGAAGATAAAAGGTCCTTTACTTAAAAATTAAAATTTCAAGGGCACCTGGGTGGCTCAGTCAGCTAGTCTGCCTTTGGCTCAGGTCACATCTCAGGGTCCTTGGTTTGAGCCCCACTGTTGGGCTCCCTATTCAGTAGAGAGTCTGCTTCTCCCTCTCCCTCTGCCTGTTGCACTCCCCCTGCTTGTGCGCCCTCTCTCTCTCTCTCTCTCTCTCTCTCTCTCTCTTTCTGTGTCACATAAATAAACAAAACTATTTTAAAAAGTTAAAATTTCAGCCCATCTTAATTTTTGTTTCATAATGAGAGCAATTCAGATTCAACAGAGAAAGGAGAAAGATGAAAAAATGGAACATTTGAAAAGGATACCAGAAATGGCTGCAAACCATGAATTCTTACAGAAATGGGAACACCGGGAAACAATCATGCAATATTTTGATGTGGTTGCTTCCATTATTTTACTGTATACACAGAATTAATACACTATATATAGAACTCCATTGTTCGGTTAGTTCTGCTATAATCAACATAGGTGTCCCTGCACATTCCTGTGCTATGGAAAATCATAGAGTTAAAACAAAACAAAACAAAACAGCATAAGGGGAAAACAGGGCTGGGGTCACACCACTCAACAACTTCCTTAGGGCTCAGTTAGAGAAAAGAGGAATCTGGTAAAGCTAGTAGCACAGTTTTACATGGTAAACGACTATAGGATACATAATACCATAGTTAACAGGCACTTTCCCTTAATAAAGATCTCAATTTTGCTTCTGTAAGAGGCTTCAGAAGAGCTGCAGCTGTGAGCCAAGGCAAAGTCGTGACCGGGGAGGTGGGGGGCTGAATAGGATGGGAGTTGGAACGATAGAGGTAGATGTGTGTTGCTCCTAAACAGGAAGCAAACTGAGGTAGCTAGGTGGGGGTGGGGGTGAGATGTGTGTGTCTGTGCACGCTGTGTGTTCTGATCCAGCTCAGTTAATCGGAACGTGGTTTTACACATTTGCCTGGCCCTTTTTATAGATGAAAATGACCATAAACAACACACAGAACTCCTGTTATGCTCACATCGTTCCCAATATATCAATCCTATTGATACAAATTCATGTTTTCAAAGCACGCGGTATAGCAGAACTGACTGTATCATGAATATTATATCATCTTTTGTGAGTTCTTTTCCCATTACAATTATTTGCAAAGACTTTGTAATGCTCCCAAAGGAAAACACGTATGTAGTCCTGTGTTGTTGAACATAGAGGTTGTTCCTAATTATTTTGCGTGCTTTAAGAATACCTTCATAATCATTGAAATGTCCATATTCCAGTTACGATAAATTAGGACAAAGCACATGCAGTGAGTAGTTAAAAGTGATAATTCTGAAGTCAATTCTAATCTGACACCATCACTTAAACTATATCTGAACTTGTGCAAATTACTCAGCATCACCGAGCCTCGATTTCTTGGTCTGAAGATTGGAGAGGAAAATATTCCCTACCTTCTAGGGTGCGAAAGAATGGAAAGACGTAACATTCAGAAAACCATCAGCACAGCATTTTAAAGATAGTATGCTTTTAATAAATGCTAACTGTGAGCATAGAGGAGTTCAATAATGTGAATTGAGTATAAAACATTTTTAATGGTTCCCAAAACATTTTAGCAAATGACTTTCCTAAGATCAATGCAAGAAAGAGACTCAGCTCATAGGTCAAGCTTCCTAGATCTATTCTTTTAAAAACAATTAGCTATTTGTTTTTAAAAAAAATTCATTAAGTTTTTATTTTAATTCCAGTGTAGTTAACATACAGTGTTAGATTCATTTCAGGTGTGCAATACAGTGATTCAACATCCTCTGCGCTACTTAGTGCTCCTCACGGTGAGTGCCCTCCTTCATCCCCATCGCCTCTTTCCCCTCTCCGCCACCCACCTTCCCTATGGTGACTCTCAGTTTGTTCTCTAGAGTTAATAGTCTGTTTCCTGGTTTGCCTCTCCCGTCTCTCTCTCTCTCTCTCTCTTTCTCTCTCTCTCTCTTTCCTCTTCTTGCTTATTTTGTTTCCTAGATACCACATATGAGAAAAATCATACGGTATTTGTCTTTCTCTGACTTATTTTACTTAGCATCATACTCTGTCTCCAACAAAAGACCTTGAGTAGCCAAAGCAATCTTCAAAAAGAAGAAAAGCAAAGTGGGAGGCGTCACAGTTCCAGACCTGAAGTTATGGTACAAAGCTTTAGTAAACATTTTGCTTTTTTTTTAAATAAATTTTTATTTATTTATGATAGTCACAGAGAGAGAGAGAGAGAGAGAGAGAAAGAGAGGCAGAGACACAGGCAGAGGGAGAAGCAGCCTCCATGCACCAGGAGCCCGACGTGGGATTTGATCCCCGGTCTCCAGGATCGCGCCCTGGGTCAAAGACAGGCACCAAACCGCTGCGCCACCCAGGGATCCCCAATTTGCTATTTTAAGGTGCTTTTTCCTTCTTCGTTTACTAATGAGGTTGAATATATTTTTATAGGTTATTTTCCCTGTGGCTAAATTTTGTTGGTCTTTCGTTTGCTTGTTTTGTTTTATTCCACCCTTTAGTGATTATCTCCGCATTTCCTTATCCTTTGGCGGTCCCATGTTGCTAACTTGGGGTTTAGGTTTTAAGTATCCTTAGTGAATCTCCTGTCTTCCTCATTGTCTCTTAAATGCCTGATTTTTAGCTTTCCTGCTCAGTCTCTCTTCTTGTCCATTGTTTCTACTTCCATTCACCTCCTCATCCTCCTGTGACTGAGTAAAAACCATTCAAGCAAGGTTGTGTACAGCTCCCCGTGCTGCCAGCAGCAGCTCCTATTCTATCCATCTTCTACGTTTCTAGGACAGGCCAAAGCAAACATCAGCTGTGTGGAAGACAACCAAAGAACCCCGAGGGGCTAGTGAGACTTCCAGAGGAATCTCTTCCAGGCTCGTATTCAAAAGTAACAAGGCTGAACATAAGGTGACAGAAAAGGTGTTGGATTTTGAAGAGGACATTTCCTTTCTTTGCTGCTAATCCTTCTTGCTAGCTTGCCTTCCTTTCAGTTACGTGATTAGCTTGAATTTTGTCTCGGGATCCTTAGCACCCTGCTTACAATGTTCTCTGCCATGTAGGTTCTGTATTGGGACCACGAATCCCTCCATCAGAATGATCATAATCTCAGTGCGGAGTTACCATAGCTGACTTTTATACATAAAACATTCAAATTCAACTTGTCATTTCTTGCACACACTTTCTTTCATTTCCCTCTGATATGATCGATATAATTCAGCTAGCACGGCCTTTCGTTTCTGACTTTACTGCCTCTCGACCCAACATTTGTGTGTGACCACCCTCAACTCATATACTATCTCTTTCACAATCCACATCTCTTTGTGTTCTCCGAAAGCACAACCCCAACGAAACATTTACACGATAGGATTTTATTGGTGTGTAACCTCCGCGAATTAGGAGTGAGGCTGAGAAAGGAGTGAGTCAAAACAAAGGCACATTTCTTGGATGTTTGCCACCTGTTATTGGTCAAGTGTTTGCTCTCATCGGACTATTTTCCAGCACGACATAGACCTACAGGAGATTCCATGGGCTGGGCCATATTAAGGGAGAAAGGGGTATAAATGTATCGGCTGGCTCTTGACTCCGCTGTCCAAGGTTTAGCCCAATGGCATGATCTTACCTAGACTTCAGGATGTTCACAGTTGCCCATTCTGAGGTTCCAAAGGTCGCCTGTGCCTCAGTGTCAAATGGGAAGCTCTAGGCAGATGAGAGGCTTATGGAAAGGTGCTGCCATATTTCATTTGAGTAAAATTGGGTGAATCCCTTTCAGAATAGTGGCTGAAATATGAAACAGAAGTTGGAGGCTAAGAAGACCTGAGGTCAGCCTACAAGGTTGTTAGTTTACCCCCAGCACCAACTTCTGTGCTACCTAACTGGACTGCAATGAGTGTGCCTCAGTTAGATAAACATGCAAAGCACCAGATATTTATCTCTCCTCAGCTTAGCTATAACACAGTGAAGTGTGTGAACTAATACGTGTGTTTAACTCCATAGAAACATGTGTATTCCTATAACTCTTGAAGCATTGTTGACAATATTTGTTCACTAAATGAATTAATGCATGTAGAATAGAGTAAGCTTCTAAAGAACAGTATATTTTTCTTTAATATTTAATACCTTTTTGTAATCCCAATTCATTACTCAGTCCTGCTCCTACTTAGCTGAAAATTAAAAAAAAATGTTGAAATAAATGATTTGATAGGGAAAAAAAAATCACAGAAAACAAACATATGTCAATAATTGTGAAAGGTTTTTTAATTTACCCTACCTGGAAGCTAAAAGTGTTTCATGAATGTTGGCTGAGTCATAAGATTCCTAGATTGAAATATATTGAAATAATATTTCAATATATTGAAATATATTCCTATATTGAAATAATATTGTGATTATTATTCACAAAGATCATAGTAAACGAGAACATCAGCATTTCCTTGCATCTGTTTCCACATGCCCCGATTCCCTCAGAGCAGTGTGACGAGGCCGGGTGATGCCTACACATCCACTGGGTTACAACCACTGTGGGAGAGGGATCCCAGCTTTGGGAGCATAAGTCTTTTATAATGTCCAGTAAATAAATGTGCCTTTTGCTCTTGATGGAGATGCTCTCTGTGTCTTCCAGGACTGATTACCATGAAAACATCCTTGATATTTTGGAACAAAGATATTATAGAACAATGGAGTCAGTACCTCTGCTTTATTGCAAGATAAGCAGAAATGTGAGCTGCCCATAGGGAATTGTCTGCTGATAATAAACACTGCTTGTTTCTGAACTGTCTTGGTTTTTGGCAAAATTTCCTAAGAGTAAGCCACTTTGCCAGCCACACTGATTAATATGACCTGAAGGGGGTGGGACAAAACCCATTCGATTTGTCTCAGACAGCACCCAATTAAAGGAACCATCAAAAGGTCTCCAAGTGTGCAGATGAGGTCAGGCTGCAGTATTGACCTCAAGCATGTGCTTCAGTGTCCTGAACAAGTGTCATAAACCATCAGGGTCCCCCCTAGAATGCCAGGTGGTTTTCTCCCCAGGCTTCTATACTGACCTTTTCATTTGGCCTGTGGCATTAATCCAGGCACAGCAAGATGTATTAGTGATTGTACTGACTCTGCCCTGGCCCACAAAGAGAAACTTACTACTCTAATGTCCCTGGCTGAGGGGAACTGAATGCCTTCCAGGGTCTGGGTCATCACTGACCACTTGAGTAATGTCAGGGACAGAGTTTTAGCACTTCTTCTAATTGGATGACTCTTGTTCTAGGAATAATTGCCCGTGTTATGTTCATAAATATCAAGGAAGCAATCCCTTCACAAAACTTTCTCATGTAACTATCAGTAGCCTCATGTGGAAGAGCCCTTTACAGTCATCTGAGATCTATGTGATGCACTGATGGTATTCCCTTCGACATTTGGAGGGCTCATGAGTATCTCTAGAGTGTAGGTCATCATGCTTCCTGGGAAGAAACACATTAATGGCTGACTTCCACACAATGACTACATACCATCTCAGGGATGTAGATGGTGCCCTTAGAAAGTGCTATTTGATATTTCGGGGTCCCTGGAAGTGGAAAATCCACCATTTGGGAGGCATAGGTTGACAGTATCTCCAACATGTCCTCATGCATATCCAGCAACCCTGTGATTCCCAGTGTGGTTGGAACCATTGATTCTAATTGTTGTTGTAGGTTCTGCAAGAGGGCTGCCAGTGCAGCCTGAGCTGTTTGTTTCTACATCCATCTGAGCAGCCTCTAACATTCGTGACTTAACTAACAATGGGAAGAGGAGGTGATTTGTGTGGGAAGTGCAAGAGCAAGGGCCAGCCACTTGTGTTGTCACTAAACTTCTCTGTACGGTTAAGGGCAGTGATGATCAAACAGTAGTCAGAGCCATCAGAGGCACATATTAAACTCAGGAACAAGTTAAATGTAAGGAGTTTGCAGCAGTTTGGGAGAACCACACCATGGCATTTCCTTGCTTGAGTCAGGCTCCAGGTGGCTCTGAAAGATCACCAGACCAAAAGATCACTAATGTTCCTCTTTCCCCCATATCTCAGGGTAGAAGGTGCTACCCTTCCAAGGTGCTGAGCATGTTATCCTCCAAGAAAGAAAAAAAGAAAGAAAGAAAAGAAAAGAAAAGAGAAAAGAGAGAGAAAAAGAAAGAAAAGAAAAGAGAGAGAAAGAAAGAAAGAAAGAGAAAAGAAAAGAAAGAAAAGAAAAGAAGAAAAGAAAAGAAAAGAAAAGAAAAAAGAAAAGAAAAGAAAAGAAAAGAAAAAAAAGAAAAGAGGAGGGAGTACCCCATTTTAGTAACCTTATATTTTTCTTATCATTTTCTCCTCACACACAGACCATGTTCTGAAAAGATCAGGGTGAGAATTGTGAGAGCATATTAGTAGAATTTATAGACACCCACCATGTCAACACTTTGACCCACATAGACTACTGATGGGCACCTTGGGAAGCAGTGAACTCAAACAAATTGTCATTATCCTTACAATCCAGGACCACGCCAGTTCAACAAGAGAATCCTGGTAGCTAAACAAAAATTAACCTAGACACTAGTTAAAAATGACAAGGGTAGATTTTATTCAGTAATAAGTATTATATTAGAAGAAAGGATCTAGCATGAACTGAACTCAGCTTTGACTCATGCAGAGGTGAGTGGACGCTTTAAACAGAGAAGGAGGGAGAAGAGAAGGGAGACTGGGGACTCAAAGTTAGGGAAGTGGACATTTACCAAAAAGTGAGTAGAGTTTTGGTAAATCTGGGTTTGCTAACAGGGCTTAGGGAAGTCACAGGGAGTTAACTCTGAGTGTTTGGATTGCTAAGAGACAGACTCAGGTTCTGGAGAAGATAGCCTTGGAGGGTAAAAAAATTACATCTTAAAGGGGCAGAGAAAGATCTATAATTACAAGCTTTCTAAAGTCATTACCCCAGGACTGACTCAGGAGCCTATCTGCCTATCATCAAATTTTGACTGAAACAGTAAATTCTCCTGGCAGCACTGACCTTTCTCTAGTACGAACATTAAATGGGGCTGGGGTCATCCTGGGATGTGGCCTTGAGTTTAGAAACCATGCTAGTGTTTTGTTATGGACTGAATGTCGTGCCTCCCTACTCCCCCAAATGTATATGCTGAAACCCTACTTCCCAATGTGATGTTATTAGGAGGTGGGGCCTTTGGAGGCAATTAGATTTAGATGAAGTCATGAGGGTGGAGGCCCCCTGATGGAATTAGGAAGAGATCAGAGCTCTCTCTCTACCATGTGAGAGTCTATAGTCTACAAACCAAAAATAAATCTTTTATCAGGAGCCAATTAACGGGCACTTTGATCTTGGACTTTCAGCCTCCGAAACTGTGAAAAATAATTTTCTGTTGTCTAAACTACCTGGTTTACGGTATTTTACATAGCAGCCTGAGCTGACTAAGATACTTATCTTCAAGTCTCCTAGTTTTGAGGAGGATAAAATACTCATTGCTGAGAGTCTGAAGTTCTCACAGGCCACGGCTGAGGCCTGATCTGGTCAGGAAGATGGCTCAGAGGACGCTGACTGGAGTTTGGTCAAGGAAAGAGTCTATCACATTTTTTAATATGCCATTTCCATCTGAGAAGGGAGGATCATCACACCCATCCCATAGGGTGAGTCCTTGAGTCTGGGTTGGCCCACCCAAATGAGCAAGTCAGTCATAAGTTCTCCTGGGTCAGATATTTGGTTTGAACCGAAGCCCATATTACCATTAGGGAGCTAATGACTGCTGGGTGCGCCTGGTAGCTGAGTCAATGGGGTGACAAGCCCAAAACCCTAGAGGGTTGTCTCCAGGTAGAGAGTGCCTCTCTTTGCCAGAGGCTCCATTTGGCAAGAGTTTCAGTCAGAAACTGAAAGTGATCATCATGATTCCAGGGTTGCAAAGCTGCTGGCACTTCTCTGCCTGAGGCACACCTCATTGAAAGAAACCTTCTGAAATGCATGCACCAGCACAGAACACCTGGATTCTTACTGCATGCTTAAAAGTGGAAAAAGCAAATTAAGCACATAGATTTCGTCCATCACTCCCACCCCCAAGGTCAAGGCTAATTTCACCTCCTTTCCCCATTGTGAACCGTTCTGAAGCTCACTTAGCTGAATTAAGGCATCCCTTCTCCCCACAGCATCAAGTAGGTTGGTCACATAGCTCCAACAAAGTTTTGCATGTGGAGCTCCTCCCCTCCCTGAAATTTGGGATCCTAGGTTCATCCCCTAATAATCTTTTCCCTTAGGCCATCTGAGGTCTGAGGAACGGGGAAGGGATGAATAGGGTCATGAATAGAGAATCCATCTCCACAGCAGTACACAAGACACATTGGCTTTTATTACCGAGTGGTGTGGCTCCTGCTTGAAGTTCAACCAAATAAAATTAATGTATTTGGCTCTCCCTGTATTAAGTAGTAAGGTCATCATTAGTGACGCCATCTCAGTCAGCTCTGAGGACCTCTTGACTCAGCGTTTATAGCCATTGTGGTCTCTGGGGTTGCAGGGATTGTGCCCTTTGGGAGACTTGGGCCAGTCTCCCACAATGGCATCTTTTTAAAAGACATCTCCACGTCTATGTCCCACTACTATGATAACATCTCTTCTTAGATTATTTCCTGTTTTCAACAAATGGGTTAGGAGGCTCTTTTGAGAATGCAGGGATGGCTAGAATAATTTACCCAAAATGTCTTTGTTCTGTCTCATTCTCAAATGGGTCATATTTATCTGTACTGTAAACCCAGCCCAGGGGAGCGAGAGTCTTATACTAGAGTCAACTTCTTCTCCGAATTCCCATATGAATTTTTCTGTCTCAGGGAATCTCCCCCCAAGGATCAGAACTCTGATAGTAGCCAGGACACACTGCAAAATTCTCTAGCTCCCCTTATTCTTGTCTCTGAATGATCTGAAGTTTGGTGTGAGAGATTGCAGAAGAAGCCAACCCATAAGACAGATGGGTGTTACCATCCTTGTTAAACAAACCATTTTGTACCCCACACCCTCATCTCCGAAGCAAGCCAGTCAACATTTTCACACTGTGCCTGGTTTCTGCCCACAGTGGTCACAAATGTCTGTCCTCTCACATTCAGTATGGGTACGCATATCTGCAACTCTTGTCTAAAGAGGTGGAAAATTCTACACCCCCAAGAAGAATTAGAGTGGTTTTACAGTAGGGACAAACCTGGGCCTGTCATCAGACTAGCCAGGGAGTCCCCCTTTCCTTAGGACAGTTAGCCATGACTTAAGCACTTTTTTGGACACAGGGCTTTTAGCCCACTTTACGGTGCTCAATTACCTCCCGGCCCCTGCTAATCGATAGCCATGGTGTGAAGAACTATTCACTGTGCATTTATTGTGCAATTGACTGTGCATTTCGGCCAGTATGGGTGCTACTAATGACCATGGACTTCCCTCGAATCTTATTAATCTTTCCAAGAGGTTTTTTATTCTTCCTCTTTCTGAAAGTCATGCCTTTGTCAGCATCCCCATGCTATGGCCCAAACTGTGAAGGTAATGATATTGTACGGTTAGCCTGCCATAAGTTCATGGATGCTAGCTGGGCTGAAGGCATGAGATTTTCTGAGTCAAGACAAAGGACTTGATTGCGCAGAGCAATACAAGAGCCAAAGTATCAGCATTTTCTTGTCCTGGTTCTCTGAGTCCCAGTTTCCACAGGGCAATGCTAAGAGATCCAGGTGACAATTGCACATGCGGTGACCTCCATTATAGGAAAGGAGCCCTTAGATTAGGGAGCCCAAAGTTTTTGCCATAATTACAGTAAGCAAATTGGCCCTTGGCTCCAGAGAGAGGCACGCTCTGCATCATGTAGGGCTTTATGCAAAACTTCTCTTTGCTCCAGAGGGAGACTACTTCTCTACCTTCCAAGAAGATTTGCTATACAAACATTTTTGTAAAAATAGTCCTGCACAAACAATCTGTACTTCTGCTTGGGAGACAGTAGAAACACAAGAGCTCCATGAAGAATTGCTTCCCCAAAACATAATTACTCTCCCCAAAATAATTTTATTTGTATCTAGCTACAACAGCAGTAATTCTTAAATGTTTTGTAGGTCCTACTAAGAATCATTTGTGATGCCATGGATGTCCTTTCCAGGATAGATAAATAAATGTATGCATGTATGTCAATACGCACACACACAAAAATCCAGTATTCAAAGGCTATCTGAAGCTCAAATGGAAACCTGGCCCACCCCAGTTAAAACATTTTGACCTTAAGGATTTGTCCTGTCCTTAGTGTAAATTATGTAACTGCACGATGGGGTAAGATTATTCATTGAAGGGTTTTCGTGTAGGATAGGAGAGAGAAAGGATCATAAAAGTGGGCAGTAGGACTAACTACTAGAACAGAATCACTCATGCCCCCTTATTTTCATACTGCAGCTGCCGCTCTGCATTGTGACTCTCAAGTTTCCTTCCAGTAAGCTAAGTAGTACCCAGACATATTGATGTTTAAGCGCTAAGGAAATGGAAGTAATGAGTTGCTCTAAGACACACGGTGCTAGACTTCACTGCTGACTCAGATGCCTATTTTTAAGCTTCACTCTCTATTTTCTTGCTTTTTACTTTCTCACAGTGCTTGTTTCCAGGAGAACTTGAACTCACAGAGTGTCTCACACGGGTGTGTTTGCAACAGCTTTACTCAGAGCTTTGCCTCGCCCGTAATTACTTTTCATCAAAGACTCTTCTCTTAAAGATTAATAGAGGCACCGAGGTATTTTTGACCCTACTTACAAATGTAGATATTGCTATCAATACATCAGTTCTTTCACCATAAATATGATATCAGGGTGTTCCAGTAAGACTTGTCAAATATAATGGAGGCCTCTTCTGTGATATCAATATTTAACAAAGCCATCAGATGCACTCAAGAGCTTACACTGTTCACATTCATGCATAATTTGCAATTGTTTCTTTTTTTAATTTTTTATTTATTTTTTTTAATTAATTTTTATTGGTGTTCATTTACCAACATACAGAAAAACACCCAGTGCTCATCCCGTCAAGTGTCCACCTCAGTGCCCGTCACCCATTCCCCTCCAACACCCGCCCTCCTCCCCTTCCACCACCCCTAGTTCCTTTTCCCGAGTTAGGAGTCTTTATGTTCTGTCTCCCTTCCTGATATTTCCCAACATTTCTTTTCCCTTCCTTTATATTCCCTTTCACTATTATTCATATTCCCCAAATGAATGAGAACATACACTGTTTGTCCTTCTCCGATTGACTTACTTCACTCAGCATAATACCCTCCAGTTCCATCCACGTTGAAGCAAATGGTGGGTATTTGTCGTTTCTAATTGCTGAGTAATATTCCATTGTATACATAAACCACATCTTTATCCATTCATCTTTCGATGGATAGAAAACCATCCAATTGTTTCTTTTAATGTTGAAAATATTATTTTCGGATTGCTATTTCGTTTTTTCAGTACTAAGTTTTTATGAATGATTGATGGCAATGGAAGTTTTGTCTTAAATTATAATATTGGAAGATTGAAGGATTGGTCCACTTTTACAAAATTACAGCAACTCTGAAAGGTCAGAGCAGCCTACAGGCAAAATTTATACAAATATACAGAGAAATAAATAAATACAAGGAATAAATGAGGTTTGAACAGAAGTTAAGTTGCATATAACGTATGCATGACATGAATGGAATCATTCAAACAAAAATATTGGGGGCCATTCAGCTCAGGGTGAATAAAATATAATAACCACCAAAAAAACTTTTCTGACATCAATTACTTAATTCAATATTCTACTAAGGATCAATTGAGTTACTTTGAAAAGCTGAAGTTTAATATAATTATATACAACTCCAAAAAAAAAAAAAAAATGGAGAATACTCTCCTGACTGCAGGCAATACCCCAACTGTGTTGCTTTAATTACATTATTTAACTCGATCAATAAGAGGAGAGGAAAATGAATTAAGCAATAGCAGAATGAGACCTACGTAGCATTTGCTTAGCTGAAAATTCTACAATACCTATGAGCCTGATGTTATATGAAACAAAATTAGAAATGCCTGTTTCTGAAAAACAGAAGAATTGGTATGTCTGTCAAAAGCACTAAAATTCTCAGGGCTTATCTAGTTTTGCCAGTCACTGCTGTTTCCTAGAGCCCACTTGTTGGAGAGAGCTTTTCTCCCATTGCCTAGAACTAGGAAGGAGGGATTGAAGGAAGTCTAGTACAAAATTATGAAACTCATCTTTGTGGCCAAAGACCTAAGTCTGATGATCAGTGATCTCTGTCATATTTCTAATTCAGATGCCCAAACTCTAGATATATTCTTGCAGTTTCTTGACCATATTTGCCTATACCTGTCTTTCAAACTCAATTTTTATTCTACTGTAGAGCCATTGTGTCCACCGCCCTTACCTTGGCTCTTTGCTACTTTCATCAAGGCATTTGATTCCAGATCGTTATCTTTCTTAATTGCCTTGACCCATTTAAACAGCTCATGCCTAGCCATGTGCTGATGGATACAGAGAGGACGGAGAAAATGATATAGTACTAAATGTGGTAGACATAGGTTTGACTGTCACCTATCCTGTTTCCAATTTTTATTTAGTAACTTTTTTTTCTTTAGTATAACTGATATGCAGTCTTACGTTGGTTTCAGGTGCACAACATAGTGACTCGACTTCTCTGTGCTATGCTCTTGCTTCCTATTTTTGTTTATATGTTTATTGTCCCCTCTCATACACGAGGCATTTTCCTTCCCCATTATGGCAAATATGTGGTTCAAGCTGACCTGAGGGCCACCATCTACTTCAACCCAATCATTTGTCCAGAGACGTTCACATGATCAAGGATCTGGATCTTCCCTGCAAACACTAGGGGGTTGCATCTCTGCTTCTGAGATCTTAAGCTGTGAGAACCAAAAAGTCTAGAGAACATAGAGGAAATCCTTAAGAAAAACATAAGAGGCCCCCTGCAACATGTAGGCAACACACAGGGAAGCCTCGCTCAACTGAGAGAGAACTAGAAAGACTTCTCGCAGCAGTCTTGAGTCTCTGAGCATTGCAATAAGGAGAACCCACAGTTTTTGTTTTGTTTTATGATTG
This sequence comes from Vulpes lagopus, assembly GCF_018345385.1. NCBI lineage: Eukaryota > Metazoa > Chordata > Mammalia > Carnivora > Canidae > Vulpes > Vulpes lagopus. The sequence continues at coordinate 3,017,400 of NC_054827.1, forward strand.
TATTTATTTATTTATGAGAGACATGCGGAAAGACGGACACACAGGCAGAGGGAGAAGCAGGCTCCACGCAGGGAGCCCGATGCAGGGCTCGATCCCAGGTCCCCGGGATCACACCCTGAGCCAAAGGCAGATGCTCAACCATTGAGCCACTCAGGTGTCCCGAGTTCTATTTTTTTCTAAAGTGAATTTTAATAGATTTCTCCTCTCTTCCTCCCTCTCTCTCACACACGGTATCTCTGAGAGTTTCTCCTCGGTAGTTCTCACCTCCCTCAGGCAATTTCCCTTCTGAAGTCCTAGTTATTCTCTGGGAGCTTCTTTTTCAAGATCCCAGTATTGGGCACACAGCCCCACGTCCTCTGCTAAAGCAGCTTCTCTCTTTGCCCCTCCAACTCCAGGACACATCTTCCACTTTCAGTTTTTGTTTTACTTCATTCCTGTGTACAAACTGTATCCTTCTGTGTATGAAATCAGCTGGCATGGTTTCCTTTGTTCCATATTGTTCCATAAAAAGCAAGGAATCTACTCCAAAGTGATTTCTCAGGATGCAGGAAGAGTAGAACTATGGAGTATTCTGAATCAGATTTATAAGTTTCTTATGTGTTCTTAGATCATTTCATACCAAGTCAAGTATCTAAAGAAAGCACGCACTTATAATTTGAAAATGTGGGTACAGGTTGCATTCCTGATGATTGAGCAACTCGGTCTTAGATTCATATACCACATTTGAGAAGAACAGACCAGAAACTTGTTACTAAGGTTTAAATGTCTCATGAAAAAAAAAAGGTGGTAGATTTGATTCATTCATGAGCACCAAGGCAGAAATGAAAACGGAATTTCTTAAACAAATGAATGCCTCCAACAGAGAGATGCTCTAAGAGTCTAATTAGCTGTGTTGAAAATTTTCTTTCTCAAATTAGAGTCAGACCAATCATTCCATTGTTTTCTGTGACATGATAGAAAATGAAAAAAACATAATTCATGGAAGTCAGTAGTTGACATTTAAAAATGACTTTTTATTGTTGTATAATATTTGTGTAATACATATAAATCAGGAAATTGTTGAAACTGTAACATCTTCTTATGTTACAGATGTGTGTCTGTCACTTCCCCCTCATTTAAAGTGCTATCAATTTCTAGTAATATTTTTCTGTGAGGTTAAAAAATACAGATCCATTCTCACTTTAAATCCTCCAATTCTGTCTTCTATTTTAATGTCTGCCAACATTTAGGAAATAAAAGGATGAAACTAGGGAAAATGAACTATTACATCTAAATACTGAAATACCTAGAAACACCACATAGTTCTTATTATTCCTCAAATTTTGCAACTTGTATAACTACATAACTTGTCTTAGAGTTGTTCCTCCCACACCTATCACTCAAACGGAAGACCTTACCTTATGGCCACTGGAAAACCTCCATGGCTAATTTCATAAAAATCCAGTACTAAAATTAATCTCAAAGACAAATTCACAGCCTCATTCTGAGATCAGAAGAATGACCTTTAAGAAGGTGAAGTGACTTACTAATTTATATGGAAAATTAGTATGAAAGTTGAGGTTAGAATTTTATTCTGTAACTTTTTACTGTTTAGAAAAAAATAAACCACACTTAAAATCCTGGGATACTCTTCTACCCCCCCATCCACCACCACCCACTTTAAGATATGACAGATTTAAGAACAAACATCTCACATTTAGTTTAGAAGATACTTGAAAATTTTGTGGTTGAAGGAAAGTACAAGTCTTAGTTGACCCTTTCTTTTGTTCAAAACAAGTGTCAACCATGAGGGAGTCTTCTTCATGTTGCATAATTTTTTAATATCCTTAACTGTCATATCCCCAGGATCTAGCACATTATATTATGTGATAGATATTTAATAAATTATTTATTGAATAGGGGCACAGGGATGGCTCAGTCAAATATCCAACTCTTGATTTTGTTCAGATCATGATCTCAGGGTTCTGAGTTCTAGCCCTGTGTAGGGCTCTACACTCAGCAGGGGGCCTGCTCAGGGGGCTTTCTCTCGACCCCATTCTCGTCCTTATACATATGCTCTCTCTCTCTAAAAAATAAATATTCAAAATACATATTTATTGCATAAACAAAATAATTATGTGTAATTGATTGAGCTCCCAGAAAACAGACTGTGATAAAGAAGGTGTATTGGGGAATGAGGCTGGGAGTCACATCTGCAAGGGCAGTGGAAAGGGGGACTGGACAGACAACTGATCTGCTCTGTGGTGACTGCTGAGACTCAGCCAATCCTCTAGGAGCTCTGGAGCTAAGATTGTCCTACATTCAGAGGAGGGGTCAGGTCCTGGGGTTGAGTCCCACATCATGCTCCCCATGGGGAGCCTGCTTCTCCTTCTGCCTGTGTCTCTGCCTCTCCCCAAGGCTGTCATAGTAGATATTCATTGAAGCCAGGGTTAGGATATTCTTAACCTCAGCACTGTTGACATTTCAGCCCAACATGTCAATGTTTCAATACATTACTGCACTATTCCACTGTATGAGTATACCCCAATTTACTATTTTACATTTGATATGTTTAGATTATTCTCATTTGGAGGCTATTACAAATAAAGCTGGTAGGAACATTCTTGTACTTTGTACATCTTGCATTTTTATGGACATAGACATTTTGATGCACATTATGCACCAAGGGTCTGTCATTTATGCTCATATTTAGCTTCAGTAGACACGACTCACATTTTTCCACATGCTTCTATCTATGCATCTCACATCAGAAATACGTGAGAGTTTCCATTGTTCTATATCTTAGATACTGTCTGTCTTCTAAATTTCAGCTATCATAGAGGATTATTTGATATCTCACTATAATTTTTGATTTTCATTTTTCTGATGAATAAATATTTTTAAAACTTTTTCTATGTTAATGGATATTTAAATAGTCTTTTTAATTTTTTTAATATTTTAAAAGATTTTATTTATCCATGAGAGACACAGAGAGACAGGCAGAGACACAGGCAGAGGGAGAAGCAGGCTCCATGCAGGGAGCCCAACATGGGACTCAATCCCGGGTCTCCAGGATCGCGCCCTGGGCTGAAAGCGGCGCTAAACCGCTGAGCCACCGGGCTGCCCTGAATATTCTTTTTTAAAAGCCTTTTGCTCATTTTAATTAGTTTATCTCTTTATTGTTGATTTGAAACTGTTCTATATTTTGATAGACATGAGTATTTTAAGTAAATATATTACAAACATAGTATCCCATCTGAGGCCTAACTTTTTACCCACTTTATGGGATTTTTATGAGAGAAAGTTTTTATTTTAAAGCCAAATTATCCATTTTTTTTTTACCAGTAGGCAAAGTGTTTTTTTTTTTTTTAAGATATTATTTATTCATGAGAGACACACAGAGAGAGAGAGAGAGGTAGAGACACAGGCAGAGGGAGAAGCAGGCCCCACACAGGAGGCCGGTGTGGGACTTGATCCATGTCCCCGGTGTGGGACATGCCCTGGGCTGAAGGCAGGCGCCCAACCACTGAGCCACCCAGGCGTCCCGGCAAAGTGTTTTTTGAGTTCTATGTAATAAATCTAGCTTGGTTACGAAGGTATTTTCCTAGTTTTTTTTTTTTTGTTCTTCCAGAAGCTTCAAACTATTTATCGTTGCTTTCAGGTACATGATCCATCTCAAGGGTAAATTTTGTTGATTTTCTAAGTAACGATGCAAGTGATCCAACATCTTTAGTTGAGAATACCATACTTTCAGTTAACTGATGTGAGTAGATCTCTGGACCCTCTATTCTATCTTCCTGCCTGTTTGTCAATAGCTATTACTTTTAAAATCTGGACCTTTACAGAAAGCATTATTATCTTGGTAAGATATGTAGGTTTCAACTTAAGGACATTCATAGCTATTGTTGGATATTTGTACTTATATGTGAATTCAATTTAATTTAATTTTTTAAAGATTTTATTTATTTGAGAGAGGGAAAGAGAGAGAGCATGAGCTGAGGGAGGGGCAGAGGGAGGACCAGAAGCAGACTTCTCGCTGAGCAAGGAGACTGACTCAGGGCTTGATCCCAGGACCCTGAGATCACAACCTGAGCTGAATTAAGAGTTGGCTACTTAACTGACTGGGCCACCAACGTGCCCCACTTCTATGTGAATTTTAGAATAAGAAAGTTAATTTACCAGGAATCCTTGTGGTTTCAATGTCATTGCATTGAATCTATAGTTGAATTTAGAAGAATTAGCATATATCAAGTTCTCTGATCTATGGGCACTACTTAGCTCTCACCAATAATTTAGGGTTTCTTCAATCTTTCTCAAGAATATCTTGCAATTGGGCAGCCCGGGTGGCTCAGAGGTTTAGCGCCTGCCTTCAGCCCAGGGCATGACCCCGGGGTCCTGGGATCGAGTCCCACATCGGGCTCCCTGCATGGAGCCTGCTTCTCCCTCTGCCTGTGTCTCTGCCTCTCTCTCTCTCTGTGTCTCTCATGAATTTAAAAAAAAAAAAAAAAAGAATATCCTGTAGTTTATAGTGTGCACATGCTTTAGTTGATTTATTTCATAAACTATCCTTTGTATTGCATACCTTGTCTTACTGGTATATGAAAATATGATTGATTACTTTTGTACTGACTGTTTCCAGGGACCCCATTAAGATAAAATCACTTTCATTATGACATTAGGTAGGGGCTTCTGTACAAGGTTGGGTTGAAATGGTGACAGTGCTCATCCATGTTTCATATCAACCATGAGAGAAAAACTTGGAAAAACTTCATTGTTAGATATGATGTTAGCATGTTCTGTGTTAGACTGAGAATATTCCCTTTTATTCCTCATTTGCTGAGAATTAATCAAGAAATATTTTTAAAATATTTTTTTAAAGATGTACTTATTTTAGAGAAGGGGGAGGGATAGAGAGAAAGAGAGTAAGCAGACTCCCCCTTAAGCTGAATAGGGAGCTGACCTGGGGTTGGATCCCAGGACCCTAAGATCATGACCCGGATCAAAATCAAGAATTGAGACACCTAACCAAATGAGCCACCCTGGCACCTCAAGAAATATTTTTTTAATTTTATGAAATTCTTTTTTATATTTATTGAAATTATCATTTTACCTTATTCTGCTAATGTGATGAATTATAGTCATTTATTTTAAAATATATTAAATAATCCTTGTACTTTGGGAATGAATCCCATTACTTGAAGCTATTTCCCATTATTATACACGTAAACGTATTCCAATTGCTAACATTTTGTTTAATTCTCACAACTGTGTTCATGAGAAATATTGATTCCTAATTTTCTTTCATTGGAATGTCCTATAAGGTTTTGGCGTAACACTCTGCTAGTCTCATAAAGTGTATTTGAAAATATTCCCTCTGTTTACTCTCTTCTACAATTTTCATGCGAGATTGTTATTCTCTCACAACTTTTTGAGAATTCACCTCTCTTCTCCAGGAGAAGCTACAAAAGAAGTAATTTTTAAGTGATACCCCATTCTAAGTGTGGCCCTTTCTGGGGATATACCTCTATTTCTGTTTACAAATATTTTCTCTGTATTTGCTGTGTGCTCAAAGACACTGTGGATTAAGTTTGGACAATGACTATAAGAATATACTATTATTGCCTGCATTTTGCAGGTGGGGAAACTGAGCTTCAATTTATCTCTGGTCTCACATAAGCAGAGAGTGGAAACTAAATGCTCAAAGGGTCAGACTCCACATTCACGATCCTTTCCATTTTATTTTTATCACCTCCTACGTCCCTCCTAAATACTATTTTAGGATTTTTCTAATATTGTTTTCAAAGTATCCTAGACAATTTAGGTGCATATTCTATATCCACTGATATTTAAAAGGGAATTTGTTAGGAAATAAAACAAGTGACAGTGCTGTTTTAATTTCATGATCCCCTTTTCTGCTGACTTCTGTGTGGTCAAGTATTTTGTCATTATCACGATGATGTTCAAGATTCTTAGCTTTTTTAATGCAGGTGATGTGGCTTTCTGAGTTAAAAAAAAAAGTCATTTGTTTAAATGAATTTGATATTAGCTTTTGGTTTGAGGTTAGATTTAGCACATAGTTCTCAAGAAAATGTTTCAATGTTTTTTTTTTTTTTAATTTTCTCAAAGTAGAAAACAGTAATGAAAAGTATTTTGAGGGAGGAGTAGAGGGAAAAGCTATAGTGGATTGGAATGCTTGATTTTTTAACATGATAAACTACTGTTAAGACCTTTTGTTAATACTAAACACACATTCCTTTTCCCTCTCTGTCTCTGTCCCTCCCTCTCTTCTTCTATTTCTATATTCTAGAGATTGAAATTAGATGTGAAGAGAAAGGTGATTGAGAGCTAAAGATATTCATATTATAGAAGTTCAGTTAGATCTTCCCCATGCTTTTAATTTATGAGTGTGAATTTTATTGAATTTTTTTTCAGTAACTTAAGGAGAGTTAAAGTGTCACTGGGACACACATTTCTCAAAGATATTTTATGTTACCTCAGCACGTGAGCTAAGGCAGCATTGGATTAACATATCGCCCCTTCTTTGGACACCCAGAGAGTGAGTCTTCAGTTATTTAAAAGACAAATGAATCACGAGTAAAGTTAGTAACAGATTTTTTTTTTTTTTTTGTATTCATTTAACCTTGGTACAGCACAAAATGTTGAATAGAATATAAATAAAATAGAAAGTTCTGGGCTTATTTCCAACAAAATCTTTGGCAATAATGGTCAATCACCATGAACACCCACTCTCCCCCATTCCCAGGAAATCTGCTTTTACCACAAGGTAATACCTACATATCTCTATTTTTGCATTTGTAGCCATTGGAATATTTCCAAAGAGGAGGAGAGATTAGACGAACATGCACTGACAAACACAATTGTGGTGTTGTGCTAGTGAATGTGATATATGTCTTGGGGTTTTCCCATACTCTCATATGGGCAGTGATACCAAAATACCATGCATGCTATGTTAAACTCATTTTTGAATCATGCTGTGTAGAATCATGGAGTGGGTGTGCCTGGGCTCCAGCAGGAAGCGGTAAATAATCCAATACCCCAAATGTTGCACACGGGTGCTACACTGAACGTTGCCTTACAAATGAGGACACAAGCAAGTCATGGCAGAAACCTGGCAGACGTGAATGGCAAGAAAAGCTCTTTGCTGAGAACTCCTTTTAGAAATTTGTGCATGGGCCTTCTACAGAATGCCATATATATCAGTCAGCAAGGAAGAGAATTTATATGGGAAGCAAGACAGATGGCGAAGGCCAAAACAGTGGCCAACAATCATGTGCTTCTGTATCCAGGCAGGCATTCTAAATCTTGGCAGTGGAAGAAGCTGGCAAGGGCTGGTACTTGGCCTACCACTACTGAAGTCTGATACTCCTAAACTAATGGCTGTTTTTTCAAATTGTGAGTAAATTAATGCTAATCAGGCAGTGAAATTTGGCTAGATATTTCCCTAATCCAGCATCAGAAACCACTGCAATACTTGTTTTCTGTGTGTCTTTTCACATATGTGCTGCGCAGAGGATTTCTTTATTTGTCTGGTTCAGCTCTGACATATAAAATGCTTGGAAGCTGCCACTCACATCTTTAAACCAAGAAAACACCAAGCAAACCAAAAATCAATTACCTTTCCTGGACACATCAGAGAACTGAGGTTGCAGAGTAAAGCATTACTTTAGAGGCACAGGGGAATCCAGAAAGTTAGAGCTGAGACCGGGTCACCCAATAGAAGCTGTCGGAGCCATGGAGGAACATATAAATAGTAAATTTGATGACTTGCTGGAGGCGGAGTGTGGCAGAAACTCCTGGGGTCGGTGGCTTGGGAGCTCGCCTACACTTCTGCAGGTTTTACCTCTAGGGACCCTGCTAGGTTTTCACAAAGAGGCAGGAGGTATCTCTAACTGGCTCTGCAAGGAGGAAAGGGAAGGTAACAATTGTGAAACACACTACGTGTTCTCCACAACAAAGACAGACTTTGGGGAAAGAGATTTAAGGGAGGCTTCTCCCAGCTGGAGAAAGGACAGTGCTTCCACTCCAGCCCCTCTAACCCTTCTTCAACAAAGAAGACTAAAGGGAAAATCTGTGACACTAGAGAAACACTAGTGACGTTCGCAGCCTTAGAAGCACAGGTCCATTATAAGACTGAGATCTGGGGCACCTGAGTGGCTCAATGGGTTAAGCATCTGCCTTTCACTCAGGTCCTGATCCCAGAGTCCTGTGATGGAGCCCCACATGGCGCTTCCTGCTCAGTGGGGAGTCTGCTTCTTCTTCTGCCCCTCACCTCACTTATACTCTCTCTCTCTTTTGCTCTCTCTCTCTCTCTCAAATAAATTAAAAATAAAATTAAAAAAAAAATAAGACTTAGATCTGATCCTAAGACTGTGGAACTCTCCCCTCCGTCCATTTTATAACTAATCCAACAGGGATGCAGTGTCCTAACACTGGATTACAGTGGAAAGAGCATCATGACACAGATTCACTCTGAGAAAAAGTGCTTAGGGGACCCCAGAATCAATTGCATGGATCAAAACAAGAACACTGGAGGAATTTGGTATCTCTGGTACGTAGGGCTACAGCAAGTATTAAACAAACCGCAGGACCTAGCTGGAACAACACAAAACCTCATGATAGCCTGTCCACCTCAGTTCCTATTACCCGATACTTCTAGTTCAGGTTTAAACAATAAATTACAAGGCATACTGAAATGAAAAACAATTTTAAGAGACAAAGCAACATGAGACACAGACTTGGATAGGACACAGATGTTGGAATTGTCAGACTGGATATTTAAAATACCTCTGTTTAACATGTTGAAGGTTTTAATGGAAGAAAAAAATACACTATATGAAAGAACAGGTGGATATAAGTAAGCACAGAGCTGGACACTCTCAGAATCAAAAGGAAATACTAGAATCAAAATAAGTGAAGAAAAATCACAAATCAAAATTACTTAAGTGAAGAATGCCCTTGTTAGGCTCATCAGTAGACCAGACACAGTAAGGCAAGGATCATTGAGCCTTAAGATAGGTCAGTAGAAACTTCTCACACATACACATGAAGAGAATGAAGAATCAAAAGAAAACAGATTAAAATATCCAAGAATAGTAGTTCGATTTTAGAAGAGAACATACACAAAATTGGAATGCCAAAAAGGGAAGCAGGAAAGAATGAAGTAGAAAAAAAAAAGTATGAAGTAATCATGACTGAAACATTACAAATTAATGACAGACACAAGAAAAAGCAGAGTCAGGAAGCTCAAAAGCACAAAGCAGGAAAAATAAAAGGCACATACTCCTAGGCATGTCATATTCAATTTGCATATCTTTGTCAGTCTTTGTCAAAAGACAAGGAGAAAATTGTTAAATCAGTTAGACTTTAAAAATATATATATTTTTTACCTATAGAGGAACAAAGATAAAAATAATGGCAGATTCTCACCAGAAACCATACAAATAGGAAAAAGTAGATCAAAACATTTGAAATATTGGAGAAAACAACAACACACTGAAATTCCGTATGCCATGAAATTAACCTCAAAAATAAGGAAAAATATTTATTTAGACAGATAAATAGAAATTTATTTAGACAAATAAAACTGACCCGTAAGAAAGAAATGTTAGTTCTTCAGGAAGAAGGAAATCATATAGATTAGAATCTACCATCTACAGAACAAAAAGGACATAAAAGAGGAAAAAATGAACTTAAAATATTTTATTTCCTTTAATCTCTTTTATTAAGAATTGTGGTTTAGTTGTGCTACAATACTTATAAAAGTTACCATCTTAATCATTTACGTGTAGATTTTAGTAGTGATATATACATTCACATTGTTGTGCAACCAATCTCCAGAACTCTTTTAATCTTGCACAACTGAAATTTCATAACCATTAAATATAACTCCCCATTGCCTTCTCCTCGTGCCCCAGACTCTGGCATCCACCACTCTCTATGAATTTGTCTCTTCTGGGTACCTCATATAAGTAAAATCACACAATATTTGTCTTTTTGTGACTAGCTATTTCAATTGGTACAACATCTTAAATGTTCATCCATATTGTAGCAAGGGTCGGACTTTCAATTCTTTTTAAGCCTGAAATTTTTTCCTGTGTGTGTGTGTGTGTGTGTCTACCGCACTTTACTTATCCCATTTATCTGTGGATGGGCACTTGAGTTGCTTCCACCTGTTGGCTATTATGAATAATCCTGCTATGGACAGAGTAGGCAAATATCTCCTTAAGAACTTGCTTTCAGGGATCCCTGGGTGGCACAGCGGTTTAGCGCCTGTCTTTGGCCCAGGGCGCGATCCTGGAGACCCGGGATCGAATCCCACGTCAGGCTCCCGGTGCATGGAGCCTGCTTCTCCCTCTGCCTGTGTCTCTGCCTCTCTCTCTCTCTCTCTCTCTCTCTCTGTAACTATCATAAATAATAAATAAATAAAAATAAAAAAAAAAAAAAAAAAAAGAACTTGCTTTCAGATGGGCAGCCTGGGTGGCTCAGCGGTTTAGCACCACCTTTGTCCCAGAGCGTGACCCCAGGATCCTGGGATCTAGTCCCACATTGGGCTCCCTGCGTGGAGCCTGCTCCTCCCTCTGCCTGTGTCTCTGCCTCTCTCTCTCTCTGTGTCTCTCATGAATAAATAAATCTTAAAAAAAAAAAAAGAACTTGCTTTTGACTCTTTTAGATATATACCCAGAAATAGGATAACTCCAATTTTTCTACATCTTTTTCCACACTTCTAATTTTCTGTTGTTGTTGTTTTCAAATATATAGTTGCCATCTTAATGGCTGTGAAGTGGTATCTCATTATGGTTGTGGTTGTGATTTACATTTCTCTAATAACTAATGATGTTGAGCGTCTTTTCATGTGCTTGTTGGTCATCTGTACGTCTCCTTCAGAAAAATATGTTTTCAAGTCCTTTGGCAATTTTTAAAGAGTTTCTGTTGTTGAGTTGTAGGAGTTCTTTATATACTCTGGATATTAACTCCTCATCACATACATAATCTGCAAACATCTTCTCCCATTCTGTAGGTCGATTTTCACTTGGTTGGCTGTGTCCTTTGTTATACAGATGAATGTTTTAAAATAATAGCAGTAATGTATTTGTTTAAAATAACAGTAGTGATAATGTGTTGGGTGATTATAGAATACAAATAAGGAAAAAGAATAACAGCAATGTCTTAAGAGATGGGAAAAGGAAATTGGGAATACTTTTATAAGGTATCTGCACTGAATGTTAATCATTAAAGTGTCATTTGTAAGTGAATTTAAATTAAAGTGTACACTAGAAGCACTAGAGAAAGCACAACTATATGTTGTTTAAAGAAATATAATTTATATGCTAAGAAATAAGAAAATACAGTCATATAAAAAGTTCAAGTAAGGGAAGCCTGGATGGCTCAGTCAGTTAAAGTCAGCCTTTGGCTCAGGTCATGATCCCAGGATGTTGGGATTGAGCCCCATGTTGGGATCTTCACTGACCATGGGAGTCTGTTTCTTCTCCTTCTGCCTTTCCACCTTCCCTTATGCTTAGCCCCTGCTTGTGTTTGTTCTCTCTTCTTTCTCTTCTCTTCTTTCTCTTCTCTTCTCTTCTTCTCTTCTCTTCTTCTCTCTCTTCTCTCTCTTCTCTTCTCTTCTCTTCTCTTCTCTTTTCTCTTCTCTTCTCTTTTCTTTCTCTCTCTCTCTCTCTCTCTCTCTCTCTCTCTCTCACACACACACACACACATACAATGTGTGTCTCTCTCTTTCAAATAAATAAAGTCTTTAAAAAAATTCAAGTAGGGATGCCTGGGTGGTTCAGCAGTTAAGTGTCTGCCTTTGGCTCAGGGTGTGATCCTGGGTCCTGGGATCAAGTCTCACATCGGACTCCCTGCATGGAGCCTGCTTCTTCCTCTGCCTATGTCTCTGCCTCTCTCTGTGTGTCTCTCATGAATAAATAAATAAAATCTTTAAAAAAACTCAAGTAATGTCAGAAAATGCAAAAATATTGAGTAAGGTACAAAGAAAAATGCAACAAATGGAAAATAGTTATAAACACGGTAGTTATTAATTTAACTATCATTATATATCACTTTAAACCAAATAATTTTAAATATACTGATTAAAAGACAGAGATTCTCAGAATTAATTAAAGAAGACCTAACAATATTTTTTCCAAGAAATTAACTTTAAATATAAAGAGAGATAAAATAAGAGCAAAAGGACATGTCATACTAATAATAAAAGAAAGGTGGAGTGGGTGTATTATTTTCAGACAAATAGACCTCAGAACAAAGAGTATTATCAGGAATGACGATAGGAATTACATAATGATAAAAGGGCATGTTTTCTAAGAAAACATAATAATTTAAATGTGAATATACCTACAAACAGAGCATCAAATTATGTGAGGCAAAAGCTAATAGAGCTGAAATGAGAAATAGAAAATCTACTATCATAGCTGGAGATCTCAACATCCATACTTAAGTAACTGATAGAACAAGCAGGTAGGAAATCTGTAAAGATATATTTGACCTCAACAGCTCTTTCAATCAAAAAGATGTAATATAGTGTCCAACGGTAGACGAATTGCAGAATGTACCTTCTCACACAACTCACATTGGATTTTCACTAAGATAGTCTACATTCTGGGCTGTCAAACAGAGCCTTAAAAAAGCATATAGAGATAATGATGTCCTCAACAACAGTGTGTCATCTGTCTACAGGCTAGCACATTATTGTGAGAGCTTTGCCATCCAGGTAGGAGACTGTGAAGCACCAGTGCAATCTGAGACCATGGAGAGCCATTTTGAGAACAAAGACTCACACCCAGGTGGCAGACTCATCAGTAATGAGCTCAGCTACAGACCTGGACACAGTTCTCTACCCCTCAGGATTTAGCTACATCCTAGTTTAGGATGGATTCCACCGCCAGAACGATACACTCAGGGACTTGGGAGGACTTGTGTCCACCCATGCATCGAGTAATGGAACACCAGTTTAAGCAATCACCGACGGGTAAAAGAGCCTTTGTGGAAGTCTAGGGGATAGTGAATAAGCCACAGCTATACTGCTAGAGGAAAAAAAAATACAATCTGAGTTGGACACATTGAGATAGGATGAGAAAGAACAGTCTGGGGACCTCACTAACACGTCCCCCACTCCTTATTACGGACTCCCTGTACATGCTTCTGAAGGAGTGAAATTTTACAGACACTTACTGAACACAGAAATCTGGCCTGACTCTGGGGGCATGGGAGAAACCAGAAACTTGAACATTTAGCATTCTATCAGCATCCAGACTGGCTTATCAGCCTTGAGAGAAGGCATAGGAGGTTAACAATTCTGCCACAAGAGGGAGCAAGAAGTGTGGAGCAGGCATATCAATACAAAACGACTGTGAAAGCCTCAGAATCTCTAGCAGAATGGAGAGAAATTATATCCCAAAGTCAGTCATTAAAGACTGGGGGAGATGAGTGCTACTTCAAATGTGAAAATGGCATGAAAAACTTTGAGAAGTATGACAATTAGAGGAAACATGACATCACCAACGGGACACAGTAAAATTTCTCAACAACATACCCAAAGACCTAGAGATTTGTGATTTACCCAATAAAGAATTCAGAAAGCTCTTTCAAGGAAGTTCAGTGAGCTACAAGAATACTCAGAAAAACAATTCAGTGAAATCTGGAGAACAAAACATGAACCAAATGAGAAGTGTAACAAAGATATAGAAATAATAGAAAAAGAGTCAAGCAGAAATGCTGAAGCAGAAGATTACAGTGAATGACATTAATAATGCAAAGGAGACCATCAGCATCAAATTGGATCAAATTGAAGAAAGAATCTGTGAAGCAGAAGACAATACCTTTGATATTACCAAGTCAGAGAAGAACAAAGAACAAAAAAGAGAGAAAAGGCTCCATGAACTATAGTTACCATTACAAGGAATAATCCAGGAATTATTGCATTCCCAGAAGTACAAGAGAGGAAGAAGTGGACAGAAAGCTGTGAGAACATCCCAAGTTTAGGGAGCAATTTGGACATCCAGGTTTATGAAGCTAATATGACATTCCAAAATCAGTCCAAAATGAACTTCTCTCCAAGACACATTATAATGAAACTGTCTAAACTCAAAGACAAAGAGACAGTTTCAAACAAAAACAAATAAAAACAAACAAAAACAAACCTCATACAAGCTACCAGCAGATATCACCATGAAGCTATCAGCAAATTTCTCAGCAGAAACCTTGAAGGCCAGAAGGGAATGGGATGATATATTCAAGCTGCTAAAAGAAAAAAGAAAAAAAATGCCAATAATATTTTATCTGTCAAAGTTGTCCTTCAGAAATGAAGACATGATAAAGACTTCTCCAAGCAAACAAAATCTGAAGGGAGTTCAGTATCATTAGATCTACCATACAAGAAATGATGAAAAAACATCTTCCAGCTGAAATGAAAGGATGCTAATTAGTAACACAAAAGCATGAGAATACACAAAACACTGATAAAGGTAGTATATTAGGCAAATTCAGAATGTTCTAGAAATGTAATATGGTGGTATGTTAACTACTTTAATATAATGGATAAAGTGTTGAACATATTAACAATAAGTTTAGGTACTATAATTTGTTAATGGGTGCACACACATACACACAAAAGAGGCAAATTGTAACATCCAAAACATGAAAGGTATGCAGGGGAGTAAGATGGTAGAGTTTTAATATATGATCAAAATTATCAGTGTAAAATAGAGTATTATATCTATAAAATGTTTTACGTAAGCCTCAGAAAAATCACGGAGCAAAAACTTACAGTAGATACACAAAGATAAAGAGAAGGGAAACAAAACATATTACTATAGAAAATAACTCACAAATGAAGACAGTAACACAGGAAGAAAATAAAAACTGTAAAATAAAACACAATTAAAGATATCATTAATAACTTCTTAATTATAGGGGTGCCTGGTTGACCCAGTCAGTTAAGTGGCTGGCTCTGGATTTCAGCTGAGGCTATGATCCCAGGGGTCCTGGGATTGAGCCCTCAGATCAGGCTCTATGTTCAGCCAGGAGTCTGCTTGAGGATTCTCTCTCTCTTCTGCTGCCCCTCCCCCTGTTTATTCTTTCTCTGTCTGCCTCATTCTCTGTCTTTCAAATAAATAAATAAATCTTTAAGAAAAATAAGTCCTTATCAGTAATTACTTTAAATTTAAATGGATTAAATTCTCCAACCAAAAGACATAGAGTGCTTAAATCATTTAAAAACAAACAAACAAACAAACATGTATTTGCTACCTACCTTGGGCCCAGTTTAGCTTTAAGGACACACAGAGCTTCAAAATGAAGGGATAGAAATTGATATCCATATAAATGGAAATCAAAAGAAAGCAGGATAGTTATACATATATCAGACAAAATAGACTTTAAACCAAAAGCTGTAACAAGAGACAAACAAGGTCGCTATATAATAATGAAGTGGTCAATTCATCAAAGAGATATAGCATTTGTAAATATTTATGCACTCAACATTGGGGCACCTAAATATTAACAATATTAACAGACAATATTAATAGAACTGAATAAAACAATATTAATAGAACTGAAGAAAAAGATAAACAACAATAATAGTAGGGATTTGAATACCTCACTTTGTACAATGAATATATCATCCAGACAGAAAATCAATAAGGGAATATTGGACTTGAATTATAATTTGGACTAAATTGACCTAACAGACTAACACAAACATTCCATCCAATAGCAGTAGAACACACATTCTTCTCAAGTGCACATGGACTGGTCTGCCAGATAAATCATCTGGTAGTTTTGGCAAATATCAGAAAACTGAAATTATACCAACTACCATTTCCAACCATCATTGGAACTCAATAATGGAGGAAACCTGGAAAATTCAGAAATATGTGACAATAAACAATATATTCCTGAGAAACTAATGGAGCAATGAAAGAAATCATATGGGAAAAAAAAATTGTGAGAAAAGGGAAAATAAAAACAACGTATCAAAGCTTATAGGATTTAGCAAAAGCAGTTCCAAGAAGGAATTTTACAAAAGCCTACATTAAGAAAAAAAAAGAAATCTCAAGTAAAGAACCTAAAATTACACATTAAGGAAATAGAAAAAGAAGGAACTAAATCCAACAATACAGAAAAAAATAACGAAGGTCAGAGTAGAAAAAAATGAAAGCAAGACCAGTAAACATTAGGAAAAATTCAAACTAATAGCTGTTTTTGTTTTGAAAATATAAACAAAGCTGATGAACTGTTAGCTAGACTTAATAAGGAAAAAAAGAGGACTCAAATATATTAAATCAAAAATGAGAGTCCTTACAACTGACACTACAGAAGTACAAATAAATCATTTTATGCCAATAAGGAAGCCTGTAAAAAATGGATAAATTCCTAGAAACATGCAACCTACCAACACTTACTCATGAAGAAATAGAAAAACAAAACAGAACAAAAATAAGTAAGAAATTAATCAGTAAAAAAAAAAATTCTCAATAGAAACAACAAAAATCTCAGGAGCAGATAAATTTATTGATGAATTTGACCAGATGTTTAAAGAATAAATAAATAAATAAATAAATAAATAAATAAATAAATAAATAAAATTTAAAAATAAAGAATTAATGCCAGTACTTCTTAATCTTTTTCCAAAATAATTGAGTATCAGGGAACATTCCCAAACTCATTCTTGAGGTAAATATTACCCTGATACCAAAGCCACATAAGGAGACTGTGAGAAAACCACAGGCCAATATCTTTGATAAATATAGATGCAAAAATTCTCAAAACAAACAAAAAACAAAACTAGGAACCAAATTCAACAGCACATTAAAAGGATCATACACTATGATCAAGTGGGTTATAGTCCTGTGACTTAAGGGTGTTTCAAGATACGAAAATCAATAAATGTGATAAACACATTTATAGAATGAAAGACAAAAATAATATTATCTCAATAAGTGAAGAAAAATTATTTGACAAATACAACATCCTTTCATGGCAAAAATGCTCAACAAATTTTGATATGGAGGGAATATATCTTAACATAATGAAGGCCATATATGACAAGTCAATGATGAAAGCTATCATTATAGTCAATGATGAAAGTTTGCAAACTCTCTCTAAAGTCAGAAA
This sequence comes from Vulpes lagopus, assembly GCF_018345385.1. NCBI lineage: Eukaryota > Metazoa > Chordata > Mammalia > Carnivora > Canidae > Vulpes > Vulpes lagopus. The sequence goes on from NC_054827.1 coordinate 3,034,527, forward strand.
AAAACACAAGATTGCTCACTCTCATCACTCCTAATCAACATAGTACTAGAAGAGCTGCCCAAAACATTTAAGCAAGAAAAAGAAATAAAAGCCATCCAAATCAGAACTGAAGAAGTAAAATTCTCATTCATTGTAAATGATATAATCTTATACATAGAAAATGTTAAACTTCCATCAAAAACTTAGAACTGAAAAATAAATTCAACAAGGTACAACATGTAAAATTGACATACAGAAATTAATATACAGAAATCCGTTTCTATACCCTAACCATGTATTATAAGAAAAATATATAAAGAAACAATCTCCTTTACAATAGCATCAAAAACACTTTTTTTAGTTAGGGATGAATTTAACCAAAAATATGAAGATCTATCCATTGAAAACTATAATACTTTGATGAAAGAATTTGAAGAAGACAAAAATAAATGGAACTATATTTCATGTTCATGGGTTGGAAGAATTGCTATAGTTGAAGTATGCATCCTATTCAAAGCTGCCTATAGATTCAATGCAATCCCTATCAAAATTCCAATAGCAATTTTAACAGAAATTTAAAAAGCAGCCCTCAATTCCTATAGAATCATAAAAGACTAGGAAGAGCCAATGCAATCTTTAGAAAGAAGAACAAAGTTGGAGACATCACATCTCCTGATTTCAAACTATACTACAGATTATAGTATCAAATCAGTTTGCTATTGACATAAAAAAAAAACATAGAACAATGAATGAAACAATATTGAGAGCTCAGAAATAAACCCATGCTTATAAAGCTAGATAATACTTAGCAGAAGAGTCAAGAAAGCTCAAAGAAGAAAAGATAGTCTCCCCAATACGTTGTGTGAGGAAAACTTGATAATCACAAAAATGAAAAATACAAATAAAAAATAAAATACAAAACTGGACCCCCCCATCCTATATTATGTACAAAAATTAAATCAAATTGGATTTAAAGGGTAATTACAAGGCCTGAAATTATTATAAAACTCCTAGAATAAAAAAGGAAACATTTCCTTGAACTGGTTTTGGCAATGATTTTTTGGATATGGAATTAAAAGTATAAGCAACAGAAGCAAAAACCAACAAGTGAGCCTAGCTCAAATTTAAAATCTTCTGCACAGCAAAAGAAACAATCGGCCATGAGAAAGGCAGCCTACAGAATAGGAAAAAAATGTTTGCAGATCATCTTTCTTTTTTTTTTTTTTTTGATGAAACTAATATCCAAATATGTAAGGAATTCATACAATTCAGTAACAAAATAATGATAACAGTATGATTGAAATATGCGCAGAGGACCAGAATAGACATCTTTCCAAAGAGGACATATAAATGGCCAACAGGTACATGAAAATATAGTCCACACTATTAATTGAGAAAAATGAAAACCAAAACCAGAATGATATTTTACCTCAAAGTTGTTAGAATGTCTCATTAAAAAGACAAGAGATGACTAGTGTTGAGCAGAATGTGGAAAAAAGGGAATTCTTATGCACTGTTGCTGTAAATGTAAACTGTTACAGTCATTATGGAAAACACTATGAAATTTCCTCAGAAATTAAACATAGAAGTACCATATGATCCAGCAATTCCATTTCTGGTTATATATCTGAAAGAAATTAAATCACTATTTTAAAGAGATATCTGTATTCCCATGCTTGTTGAAGCGTTCTTCACAATTGCCAAGATATGGAAAACCCTAAGTGTCCAGCAGTGGAATGAAGGATAAATAAAATGAGGTATACATATATGTTGGAATATTATTCAGCCATTAAAAAGAAAGAATTTCTTCCATTTCTGACAACATGGATTCTCTTTGAGGGCTTTTTGCTAAGTGAATTAAGGAAGGCATAAATAAACAGGTAGTGTATTATCTCACTTATGTGTGGAATCTAAAAAAGCCAAAATTACAGAAACAGCATGAATTGGTAGTACCTCTGCATGGGGGTGGGGAAAATTGGGAGAAATTGCTCAAAACCTAAAAGCCTCCAATTATATGTTCTATATACCTAGTATATAGCATGCTGACTACAGTTAACATTATTATATACTTGATAGTTGCTACGTGCATAGATCTTAAATGTTTTTACTACACCAAAAAGAAGACAAAGTGCTAATTATGTGAAATGATAGAGGTGTTAATTAACTTCACTGTGGTCATTTCTTATATATATCATAAATCATATTGTACACCTTAAACTCACACAATGCTTTTTTTTTAATTTTTAAATGATTTTATGTATTTATTCATGAGAGACACAGAGAGAGACAGAGACACAAGCAGAGGGAGAAACAGACTCCCTGCGAGGAGCCCAATGCAGGACTCAATCCCAGGACCCCGGGGGTCGAAACCTGAGCCAAAGGCAGACACTCAACCACTAAGCCACCCAGGCTTCCCAAGTGCATGTAAATTTCATAACATAGATTAAATGGACCAGTTTACTGAAAGAGGTAAACTACCCAAACTCCCGCAGAGAGAAAAAGATCATCTGATTAGGCTTATATCTATTTAAGAAAAGGAATCAATAATTATTAACTTAAAAAAAAAAATAAAGCACCAGGCCCAGATGGTTTCATTGGTTAATTCTCCACAGTTAGAAAGGATTTATATCAATTTTCCTTTTTTAATATCAATTTTTCATTTCTCTTCCTGAAAACAGAAGCAAAGGGAATACATTCTTACCCATTCTATAAAATAAGCATTACTCTCATACTAAAACAGAAAAAGACACTGCAAAAAAACATAGACCATGAATATGTACATAAAAATCCTCAACAAGATATTACAAAATTAAATCCAACAATGTATACAACAATTATATACCGTGACCACCAGACATTTGTTTCACATATGTGAGTCTAGATCAATACTTGAAAATCAATTAATGGCTTCCATCATATTAACAGGCTAAAGCAGGAAAATCATATGATCATATCAATAGATGCAGAAAAGCGTTGACAAAATCCAAACCCTTTCATAATAAAAATTCTCAGGAAAAGAGAGGAAATTACCTGATATAATGAACATCTACAAAATACCCATAGCTAATATACTTTGTACTAAGAAAATGGACATTTCTCTCCTAAGATCAGAGAATTGTCAAGAATATTCTGTCTCACTACTGGTTTCAAGATCATATTACAAATTATAGGTACAATGAATCAAGAAAAGGTAATAAAATTTATACAGATGGAGAATTAAAAAATAAAACTATCCTTGTTTGCAGATGACATAACTATCACTATACAGAAAATCCCAAAGAATTAAGAAAAATACCAAAATAAAAAAAGAAGTTCTGAAACAAGTAAATGAATATAGCAAGATCCCAGGTTAATATATGAAAGTCAATTACTTTCTTAAATATCATCAATAAACAATCTGAATTTTAAATGAATAAAACATGATTTACAAGACCATCAAAACATAGAAGTTGCCCTTCAATGAGATAAAGGTTAAATAAACTATATATCCATACAAAGGAATATTATTCAGTGATAAAAAGGAATGAACTTTCCGACCATAAGAAGACATCGTGGATGCTTAAATTCATTTTGCTAAATGAAAGAAGCAGTATGAAAAGGCTACAACATGAGGATAATTTGAGCATAATCATCATCATCATCACCATCATCATCATTATATTGGATTAACCTCAACTACAAATTTATTTATGAATCCAAACTTTTATAAATTAAGAATTGAATAAATAAGTCAATGCAAGAAAAAGGACAACTGTCCCATGCAGATGGATTTCCAATAATTAAGGTATATATTCTGACCTCCTGGAGGCAGACTATAATCCCTCCATCCATAGATTTCAGATGCTTATAGTAGCTTACTTCTAAATGGGACAGAATGGAACAGTCGGGGGAAACAGAGCAACTTTAAAGAAATTTGACTTACACCACTTTAGTCAGATGATCAAGTATGATTTCAAAGATGATGTCATGTGCCCTTGATATGATGTGATGAAGATGGCAACATAATCACATTTGAAGAATTTAGGAAAAGATTTTATAGAAAAGTAAAGGTGGGGCTGTTCCATAGGACTGATGAGACATAATAAACTCTAAGGATTTGTTGTCTATAGGTTCATGTTTGATGAAATTATTCTAGACTATTTCTATTTATCTTTAATAATAATAATAATAGGTAGAAAAATTTTATTCTAATCCACAGGCATCCATCTTCAGGGAAGTAAACTGCTGTAGTATGTCTTACATATAATTTTATAATCATTACACAGGGATATAGTTGACATATCCACATTTTAAGCAATTACAGTATTATTTTAAACTTATATAATGAGACTCCCATGATTGTGATGGTGAGTAACACCATATGAATTACGCATTAAATATTCTTGCCTCCTGTTTTGTTTATTTTCAGGGATTCCATCAGGTGATCTCTATAAGCATTTAATAAAAGCTAGATTTGATTTAGATACTGTCATTTATACTAATATGACTTGTTTAAGTAGTACTTAGTTATTGAAAATAATAAAAATATTCTGTGTTGTAAGAGATGCAAGGACTTAACATTTATGGGACTCACATGGGTGGTTTTCATCACAAAGCATCATGAGATTTATTCATTTCCTTTACTCATGTTGGGAGAAAAAAATTATCCTATCCCTTAAAGTTCTTCTAGCTATTCTAAAAATTAAATTGGCATGAGGCAGATTAACGGGGCAGGGGGGTGGGAGTTTAATTGTGTGCTTACAGAGATCCGATAATAAAATCAAAACCCAAAGAAATAATGAAGGCAGGCAACTTTTATACTTTTTAGTCAAAGAAACAATAGATCTGTGAGGAATTGATGGGACAAAGAAAACATATGTTTAGGAACTGTAATTATTAAGGAATTCTAAACTAAATTTGGGCTAGGGTAGTAAATTAGTAAAAGTAACATTTGTTTTTTTTACAACCTTTTCAGCTCTGAATTCCCTATCTTTGGTGATAAGGATGTCTCTTTACCTTCTGGTACAGGGAGTTTCATTTCCTGATTTCTGTAGACAAAGGGAGGTCAAAGTGCACTTCTTGCATTGGCTGTTCCTTAAGTAACATTATTTTAAAATAATCACTATGCCGTATTGGCACATTTGGCAGCAGCCTGACCTTGGCCCCCCACATTCACATTGTTCATCTGCTTGCAACATATTTATTATGCTATTTAAGCCTCATAAATAACATCCACCCATCAAGGTTTTGTTCAATTTAATTTTTTTCACATGAAAAATATCCCTACTACCATAGGCCATAAGGTTATGTAATTTTGTTTAATTTTCACTCACATGGTCTTGGTTACTTATTTGAAATTCAAGCTATTTTACTATATACTATAAATTGTATATATATATATATATAGAATATATATATATATATGTAGTAGATAAAGTTCATGACAAACTATATCATCAGTCAGCTTTCAAAACACAGTTTAGTATTCTACATAGAAAGCAGAGTTTCAAAAAGCATTTTTTTAATGTTCTGATTATTTGCATTATTTGCAGTGAATATAGGGCTGCATGTATAGCATGATATCAGAAATGGGGGGAAATAATCACAACATTAATAGGATTAAGATGTCCTAAATTTGAATTAATATTTTACATTAATATATTTAATTTTAAATCAATTCATATCATATTTTCTATAGAAGGAAGATGCTTATGGTTTTAATTGAATCCTTCAAAATAAAAAAAAAGGGGGGGTCATTATTTAGAAACACTTATTCAGAATTATTCGAAGAGAATCACTGCATCATTCAAAAACTATTTTGACCGTGCTTGGATTCACTCACCAGATAAGAATTTATCATCCACCTACCTAAAGAAGGACACTATTAAGCAATGTGGGAGATATAAAAATCACCCTTTCCTCCATTAGCTTATAAACCAATATGATGAAGTGACATGTGACCATATGGATGAGAGCTAACCTTGGTGACACATACACAGGTCTTAGATTTGAGTGAGAAATTTATTACTCTGATAAAGCCTACTAAAATCATGCAACCTCATGATTTTTCCCCTAAAATATCCTACGTAACAAAGAAAATAATTTGGTTTGATTATGTGAACAATTACATTTTCTAAACAAAAGGCTACGTAAATGGGCAGAACTCAATTTTAGAGTTGATTTTAGAATTCTGAAACACTCCACAGGATTTTAAAGGAATGCACCACCGAGATTAGAGAGGAGGAGCAAAAGGTCTTTTATTCTTGGCTGCCGGTGGAGTACCAGGTCAGCAAAGAATATCATTCAAATAGTCAGAGGTCACCTTATCAAAATTTAATGAAACAAAATGCAAGCCTATCCATTTTAGAGCTTTCTTTAACTCTGAAAGTCCTGGGTCACTTTTCTGAATTCACCAGAACTCACAACTCCTATTCCAAGCAGTCCTCAACTGGAACATCTTTGATCTACGCCTGTTGTACCCAATTAAGTTTCCTGTTTATAAGTAATAATTTTAAAGTGAAGGACTCTAGGCCAAGGCAGTCATAATATGTTGGTAATTTAGTAAACTATGTGGATTAGGTGGTCTGATGTCCGATGATTACGTGTGGAGGAACAATTTCTAAAATACGGAGTTGTGCCCAAAATAATAATAAAATCTACGAAAGCATCAATTTTAAAAACTAAACAGTGCATGTATATCTGTGTATGAGGTACTGTCATGAACATTATATATTTTGTTTTTCTAATCATTAATTTGACTCTGTGAAATATATAATAATAATAATTATTATTATTATTATCATTATTATTAAATTACTTGTTCAAAGCCACAGAGCTGGATAATTGGAGATCTGAATTTTAATGTAGTTCAGTTACAGTGATGATGAAGTGGTATATAATCAATTTTTCACTCCTCAAGTATTTAAAAATATTTCTCAATATTTTCTTTTTAAAGTTTAAAGTTTTGCTTTCTATATTTAAGTTTTAATATACCTAAATCAATTTTAAGCTGTGGCCTAAGGTAACAATCCAATTTAATTTTTTTTTTCCATGAAGATAACCAGTTGTTCTAGGATCATTGTTAAATAAGCAATTATTTTGCCCCATGTGCTATGCCATGACTCATGTTTTCATATGATTGTGGATCTGTTCCTATGATGTCTATTTTCCTTGAGTTGTCTTTGCTATTTTAAAAATACATCATTAATATATCTACAAGTGAATTTGTTTTTATTTTCACTAAGAGTTCCTTTGCCTCTGTATTTGGGTTCATATCTTGTAAAAAAAATGTTCAGTTTTTTTTAAACATTCTAAATAGTTTTTGCCTTCATTTCACTCTAGAATCTCTTTCTGGGCCTTACTTAGCTATATAGTGATCCTCATTTTACCGTCTTTATCTCTTATTTATCTTCATAGTTTCTCTCTTCCTTTCTCTTTACACTAATTTCTGGGTAATTTTTTTCTGGATACACCATTGAATTCAGGATTTCCATTGGGCTGCGTTGAATTTGTCATTTAATTTATTCACCAGTTTTAAATTAAAAGTAGCACATTTTAATATACAATATTATTTATTATTTATTTTCCTATGTTTGTGGTCCCTTTTCAGAGTCCCCTGCTGCCTACTCATTGTTTTTAGCTCCTTTATTTATTTTTATTTCTTTACTTGGTGTCTTTATTTTTTTATTTTATAGCTGTAACTAATATTATATTTAAGGTTATGCTTTCAGAGTCCAAATTATTTGTTATTTCTGACTTTTATTCATTGTGTGTTAGTAATTTTTAATTGCTTTTTTTTTTTTTCTGTAGCTATCCTGTTTGCCTAGTGTCTTTCAAAAGTCACACCTTAACTCAGCAATTTCAAATCCTGTTGTGCACATCTGTGATGGGCTGTCATCAGTCCAAGCATGAGTCTTGGTGCTTGTGCCACCCTTTCTCACCACGTGCCCATGGTTCTCTTACTTACTGAGTATAGTCCCTTATTTTCAGTTGGGCTTGTTTTTCGGTCTTGGGGACTGTATTAGTTTCTCGTGGCTGCCATAACAAATTACCATAAACGGAAGAGCTTAAAACAGTAAAGATTCATTCTATCATAGAAGTCCAACATCACGGTGTCAGCAGGGCTGCAGAGTCTCAGAAGACCCTCAGACAAAATTCCTTTGTGTCTCTTCCACTTTCTAGTGGCTGTCTTCATTCTTTGTGATGTCATCTGTCCAGCATGTGCCTCTATCTTCACATGCCTTTCTCTTCCTCTACAATTTCCCTCTTGTCTCTTCTGATGACACTTATAATTGGACTTATGCCCCCCCCCAGTAATTCAGAATGATCTCATCTCAAGATCTCCCTAACTTAATTATATCTGCATTGACCCTTTTTCCTAAATATGGTTACATGCCCAGTTTTTGAGAGTTAGCATGTGGACATTTTGGAGGGGCCATCATTCAATCCAATACAGAGACTTCCCTTGTTTTCTGTGAAATATTTTCTATCCTAGATCTGGTTTTATATTTTTAAAATTGCCCTTCAGACTATCTTGATTATGTAAAGCCCTTTTCCTATATTACTGTTGAGAATATAGGTTTTGGAGTCTATATAATAATTTCATAGTCCTAATTCTGATTTTGGATAAGACTATAGATACAGAGGTAGAGAAAAAGAGAGGGATAGGTAGAGAAATAAAGATCATTCCTATATATGTCACATCATTCATTCAATAAACATTTACCATTTATGAAGTGCTTACCTCATACTGTCCTACCAGCTGAGAATGTAATAGTGAACATAAAGTCAAAGCTCCTGCTTTAGATGACCTTCCATGCTGGTGAGGTTTAAATGGTGTTGTTGTTGTTGTTGTTGTCGATTAGCACTGAGTACTAAGTGCTTCACCAGGTTGCAAGCCTCCAGTAATCATGTCAGTTAAGTGCTGTTACTACTTAGTGGGTCAATATAGAAAAAGAGGTCATCAATATGCTTCAACATGATACTGTTCATAATGTAATGTCTTCTTTGATATTCAGATTGATAGTCAAGAGATTTATTATTTAACACAATCTTATTCTTAATTTTTTTAAGGATTGCATTTATTTGAAGGAGAGAGAGCACTCCTGTGAACAGGAGAGGGGTCACAGGGGAGGAGCAGAAACAAGAGACTCTGCCCTGAGCATGGATCTCCATGTGGGGCTCAATCCCAAGACCCTGAGATCATGACCTGGGATGAAATCAAGAGTCAGATGCTCAATTGACTGACCCACTCAGTTGCCTGTATAGCCAAGGGATTTAAATTCTAACCTTAATTCTGCCACAAGCAAACTAGGCACTTTTGATCATATCTTTTACCTTTACTGGGCTATGATATCACTTGTCTGAAAGAGGAGATAAAGTGTAGATGAAGAGTGAAGCCATTCCAGGGTTGAAATTTTAGGACGGTTTACAAAGTGGACACTCAAGGGGATATGACATTTGCAGGTTAGATTAAGTCCACATACCAGAGTGGATTTCTGCTCCACTTCTGGGCATACACATGTGTTTATGTTTAAACCTGTCACTTGTCTGATGTGCTTTCTCAGCTTATAGCTGCTGAATGTTAAGATTTTTGAATCTGAAAAAATCTGAAAAAAAAAAAAAAAGTCTCAGGCCTGAGCAGAGGCGTGGATTACAATAAGCTTAGTGGGACACCAAGATATCATCAAAGATTCTTAGTGAAATATAAATGAAATATAAAGAGAGCCATTTTTCCGATGTACTTTTGGGTTTACAACCTTCAGGAAGAAAAAAAAAAAAGCAAGGAGTCAAAAGTGAGAAGGCAAAGTTGCGCCAGTGTCAGTCTTACTCTATTCCTCTATAAACCTGTGATTTCCAGCTTCAGACACCCCAGTTGTCCTGTCAGGTCTGTGACACCCAGGAATAACAGCTTCAAGTGGTAAAGCCTTTTAATCTAATTCATTTAATTTAGCTCACTTAACAATCCTCCATCCTAAACTACTTGATACATTAGAATATTGTTTATAAATATGCCACACTGTTGTCATTTTGACACTGCAGGGTGACAACTTACTGGCAGCTAACATACCACCCAGTATCTTACAAGTTAAATGTGCTCACTGCACTTGATCACTTGGCCTCATAAAGCTATCAAACAAAAACCAAGCCTGGGACTGGAATCATGCGACAGGACCTCGTTATACTCTCTTGTCTTAGTTTGAGCTGCATAACAAAGGCCAAAGACTGAATGACTTAAACAACAAACATTTGCATCTCACAGTTCTGGAATTGGGAAGTCTGAAATCGGGGTGTCAGCGTGGTTAGGCTCTGGTAAGTGTCCTATTCTTGGTGTCTTCACATGATGGAGAGAGAGAGAGAGATAGAGAGAGAGAGGGAGGAAGCATGCTCATCCCTATCTCTTCTTATAAGGGCACTGATCCCATCATGAGGGTGCCATCCTCGTGACCTCAGGACTTCTCCAAAGCCTCATTGCCAATGCTATCACATTGAGGATTAGGAATTCAAGTATTAGTTCTAGGGGGACACAGCCTTCAGCCCATGGCAGTGATCACCTGGATAACCTAGAACTACGGTCAAAGTAACTTATTTTCGATTATCTTTTAAACAGATATACCAATTTTCAAATTATTATATAGGATTGTAGTTTGATAACCACTGATAGAAATACATGTAAATATAATTCCTATCCTAGGTCAATCAATACAATTTAAAAAATGAAATATTTTGTGATGAATATTCATCATTGCTTTTTTTTTTTTTTTTTTTTGGTAATCACTGGGGCTCTTCATTGATGACCATTTATTCCTCTGTCTGGCAAGTGGGAGACTGAACCTCTTGTGTTTGATGAGCCCATGGCATAGATCTGGTGAGTCTCATGTTAAACATGATGTTTTGTGTGTAGGTCAAAAACCTCCAATGCTTTCTGTTATTTCTCCGTTGGCCTCCTGGGGCCTGCTTTGCATTATTCATTTATCCAATATTAACTGAGTGCCAACTACTTATTCAATCATTTAATCAAATTACATACACACACACACGCACATACACCCATTCCTTCTAGGACTGTACTAACATTATGCCGTAAAATTTCTGCTCTCAGGCAGCCCAGGTGGCTCAGCGGTTTAACACCTGCCTTCGGCCCAGGGCCTGATCCTGGAGTCCCGGGATTGAGTCCCACGTCGGGCTCCCTGCATGGAGCCTGCTTCTCCCTCTGCCTGTGTCTCTGCCTCTCTCTCTCTCTCTCTCTCTCTCTCTGTGTCTCTCATGAATAAATAAATAAAATCTTTAAAAAATATCTCTGCTCACTGTCCTTAAGGAGTTATATTCTAGATATATCAACAAGCATTTGGATAAAGATCATGATGAATTACAAAATATGTAATGACAGAAAATAGTATGGTAACCTTGTTTGATAACACTGTGCTATATGACTAAAATTTGCTAGGACATTAGAGCTTAATTGTTAAAATTTTACAAAGAGATAGATATGTGAGGTACCAATAGTAGGAATTTTTTCATAATGTCTATGTATATCAAATATCCATATTTAGACTTTAAATATATTGCTATTTTATTTGTCAATTATACCTCAAGAAAGCTTAATAAAAGAAAAAGTGTCAAGGGTTTATAGGTTCAGGGCACCTGGGTGGCTCAGTCGGCTGAGCATTTGCCTTCAGCTCAAGTCATGATCGTTGGGATCGAGTCCCACATCAGACTCCCTGCTCAGAGGGGACTCTGCTTCTCCTTCTGCCCTTCTCCCTACTCATGCTCTCTCTCTCTCTCTCTCTCATACTCTCACTTTCTCTCAAATAAATAAATAAATAAAATCTTTAAAAAAGAGTTTATAGGTTTATATTAGAAGAGAAAAATTTTAAATTAGGACATTTCATCAACATTTAATGAGGGAAATGTAGACATTCCTTAAATACAATCTAATATAGTTTCAAAATGCTTTTTGCTATTAATAAAATCCATTTTCTCTATTAAAAGCACTCTGTGAATTATAATCATAGTCTGGCTACAAATTTAATGTTCATCCTATATTATCTACATTTTGTATTTCCTATCTGACTCTGTTAACTATTTTCTAACTTGAGATAGCCTATTTTTTTTTAACAAAGATATTTCTGTTTTGTACCTAAAGGCAGAATGAAAAGAGAATTTCTCTCTTTAAATTCATCTCTAAAATAAATACTTCGTAATATTAAGGAACGTTTTAAGCCTGATAGCTATGGCTGGGGATTCCAGTACTATGTTAAATAAAAGTAGTGAGAGTGGGCACCTCTGTCTTATTGTCTTGGCTTGTTTGATCTTAAGGGAAAAGCTTTTATCTTTTCTAAGTTAAATATGATGTAAGCTGTGTCCTCCTCTTATATGGACTTTATTATGTTGAAGTATGTTCTTTTATACTCCATTTGTTGAGATTTTTTTTAATCATGAAAGCATTTTGATTTCTGTCAAATGCTTTTTCTGCAGAGGTGATCATATGATTTTTGTCCTTAATTTTTTAAATCTGATCTATCACATTTATTGACTTGTGTATGTTGGGCCATCCTTGTGTCCAGGGCATTCCCACATGACCATGGTGTTTGATCCCTTACCATTGAATTTGATTTGCATGTGTTTTGTTGAGGATTTCTGAATCTATGTTCATTAGGGATATTGGCATGTAATTTTCTTGTATGTGTGTTCTTGTATAGTTTTGGCATCAGGTAATACAAGGCCTTATATAATTAGTTTGAGAGTATTGTCTCCTATTACACTTTTTATTGTAGTTTTGGCATCAGGTAATACAAGGCCTTATATAATTAGTTTGAGAGTATTGTCTCCTATTACACTTTTTTAGAAGGTTTAGTATTGATTTGTCTTTAAATGTTGGCAAAATTCACCAGTAAAGACTTCTTTCCCTGAACTTTTCATTGGGGGCAGGGGGTGATTACTGATCAATCTCCTTAATTATAATTACTCTGTTTTTTTTGTTTTGTTTTGTTTTTGTATGGTTCTAGGAATTTTTTAATGATTTAAAAAAAAAAACTAATTCCAGAATAGTTAACATACAAGATTATATTAGTTTAAAGTGTATGATACAGTTTTCAATAATTTTATGCATTGCTCAGTGCTCATCATGGTAAGTGTGTTTTCAATCCCCATCACCTATTTCACCCATTCCTCTACCCACCTCCCCTCTGGTAACTGTTCATTTGTTCTCTACGGTTAAAAGTCTGTGTCTTGGTTTGTCTCTCTATTTCTTTTTCTGTTCATTTGTTTTGTTGTCTTAAATTCCACATGTGTTAAATCATATGTATCTGTCTTCTTTTGACTGGCTTTTTTTTTTCACCTGAAATAATACTCTCTAGCCACATCCATGTTGTCGCAAAGGACAAGAATTCACTCTTTTTACGGCTGAATAATATTCTGCTGTATACCCATACCACAGCTTCTGTATCTAATTCATCTATTAGTGGACACTTAGACTTCTACCATAATTTGGCTATTGCCAATAATGCTGCCCTAGATATAGGGATGGGTATATCCTTTTGAATTAGTGTTTTTCTCTTTTTTGGGTAAATACCCAGCGGTGAAATTACTGAATGATAGGGTAGCTCTATTTTTAGCTTTTTGAGGATCCTCCATACTCTTTTCCATAATGCCTGCACCAGTTTGCATTCCTACCAACAGTGCAAATTTATTTTCTGCTTAACACCCATTGTTTCTTGTGGTTTTGATCTTAGCCACCTGACAGTTGTGAGGGGATAGCTCCTTGTATTTTTTATTTGCATTTCCCTGAAGATGGGTGATGTTGCATGTGTCTTCATGTGTCTCTTGGCCATCTGTATGTCTTCTTTGGAAAAATGTCTATTCATGTCTTCTGCCCATTTTTAAATTGGATTATTCATTTGTTTTGTAGTTGAGTTTTAACATTTCTTTATATATTTTGAATACCTTTTCTGAATATGTCATTTGCAAATATCTTCTGCTGTTCAGTTGGTTGTCTTTTAGTTTTATTAGTTGTTTCCTTTTCTGTGCAGAAGCTTTTTATTTTGATGTAGTCCCAAAAGTTTATTTTTGTTTTATTTTTCCCCTCGCCTCAGGAGACATCTAGAAAAATATTGCTACAGTCAATATCAAAGAAATTACTGCCCACATTCTTTCCTAGTATGTTTATGGCTTCAGGTCTCACATTTACATCTTTAATCCATTTTGAGTTTGTGTGTATGCTGTAAGAAAGCGGTCCCATTTCATTCTTTTGTACATTGCTATCAAGTTTTCCTAACACCATTTGTTGAAGATACCGTGTTTTTCTCATTGCATATTCTTTTGTTGAAGATTAATTGACCATAAAATTGTGGGTTTATTTCTGGGCTCTCTATCCTGTTCCATTGATCTGTGTGACTGTGTTTATGCCAGTACCAAAGCTGGTTTGTTTACTACAGCTTTGTAGCATAACGTGAAGTAAGTAATTTTGATGTCTTCAGCTTTGCTCTCCTTTAAGATTTCTTTGTATATTGGGGGTCTTTTCTGGTTCTATACACATTTTAGGATTATTTGTTCTAGTTCTATGAAAAACCCTTTTGGTATTTTGATAGGCACTGTATCACATGTGTAGATCGTTTTGGGTTATGTTGACATTTTAACAATATTTGTTCTTCCAATCCATGAGCATGAAATATTTTCCCATTTCTTTGTGTCATCTTCAATTTATTTTATTATTTTTTATGGTTTTCAGAGTGTAGATATTTCAGCTCCGTAGTTAAGTTTATTTCTAGGAATCTTATTATTATTGGTGCAATTATAAATGGGATTGTTTTCTTAACAGTGTATAGAAATACAGTGGTTTTCTGTACATTGATTTTGTAGCCTGTGGCTTCACTGAATTCATTTATCAGTTTTAGTAGTTTTTTGGTGGAGTCCTTAAGGTTTTCTCTTTCTAGAAATTTATCCACTTATTTTGAGTTATCTAATTTGTTGGCATATGGCATTTCATGATATTTTCTTATGATCCTTGGTATTTGTTGTCAGTTGTAATATCTCCTCTTTCATTTCTGATTTTCTATGAGTCTTCTCTCTTTTTATTTTGGCTTGTCTACCTGGTGCATTTCAATTTTATCTTTTAAAAAATGTATCTTAGTTTTACTGATCTCTTCTATTTCTTTTAGTTTCATTTCATTTATTTCCTCTGTGTTTTTCCCTTCCTTCCAATAACTTTCGGTTAGGCTAGTTTTTTCTCCCTTTTCTAGTTCCTTGAGGTATAAAGTTAGGTTGTTTATTTAAGATACTTCATTTTTCTTAATGTAGGTATTTATTGCTATAAACTTCCATCTTCAAACTGCTTATGGCATCCCATAAATTTGGGTTTACTGTATTTCTATTTTCACTTGTCTCAAGCATTTTTTATTTCCACTTTATTTTAATTTTTTGACATAAATTCAGATGCATGTTATTTAACTTTTGCATATTTGTGGGTTTTTTAATATTCTTCTAGTAATTGATTTCTAGTATCAAATCATTGTGGTTAGAAAAGGTAATTGGCATGACATCAATCTTAAAATTATTAAGACTTGTTTGTGGCCTAACATATGACCTATCCTGGAAAATTTTCAAAGGTACTAAAGAAGAATATGTATTCTGCTACCTTTGGATGGAATGTCCTATTTATGTCTTTTAGGTCCATTTGGTCTAAAGTACAATTCAACTCCAGTGTTTCCTTTGTGATGTTCACTCTAGATTATCTATCCATTTTTGAAAGTGAGGTATTGAAGTCTCTTAGTAGTATTGTATTACTGTCCATTTTCCCTTTCAGATCTATTAATATTTACTTTATCTATTGAGGTTCTCTGATGCTGTGTGTATAAATATTTATAAGTGCTCAATCCTCTGGATGGATTGGCCCCTTTATCATCACATAGTGATGTCTCCTGTTACAGTTTTAGACTGGCATGCTAGTCTGCACTCCAAACCCCTTGTTCTGTGGGAAGAAGCTGGAGTCAGGGTTTCCCTCTGATTGTATGGTGCTATGCTGGGGGTGCAGTTTGTGGTAAGATTGTGTCTTAGGCTTTCCTGCTTGTTTGGATGTGAGTGACTGAGTGAGTTGTTTGTTTGTTTATTTGTAGAAGTCACTCAGCTAGTTTCTAGATTTCTCACAAAGTGAGTTGCTCTGTGTGAAGCTGTATACATAAGCATATGCTAAAGTATAATATAATCTAATATATAATCTTTCAATCTATTTTTAGGTATATTTGTTAGAGAATTTCAAAGAAAATAGTACACAGAATAAAGATAACTTCCAAAAAGATTTTAGTATAATTTTAAAAATTAACATATTGGTCATTCTTGAGATCTTGCCTTTTGTAATGACATAAATAGAGCTAGGGTATGATGCTAAGTGAAATCAATTAGTCAGAGAAAAAAAGACAAATGTCATACAAATGTCATATGATTTTACAGTATATGCAGAATTTAAGAAACGAAACAAATGACCAAAGGGGAAAAAAGAGAAAGAGAGAGAAACCAAGAAACAGACTCTTACCTATAGAAAACAAAGTGATGGTTACCAGAGAGGAAGTGGGGGATGGGTTAAATAGGTGATGGGGATTAAGGAGTGCTCTTGTCATGATGAACACCAGCTGATTAAAATAAAAAACTTAAAAATATACATCAATATTATTTCTAATAGTATACTATAAAACATTTTATGCAGTAGTTCTTTCTATGTACAGAATTTTAAAAGATAAATATTAGCTATCTAAAAAGAAAACATGAAGGATACAGTGCATCTATCCTAGTTTTAGAAGTCAATCTAAACTGTGCTTACCTGAATAACAAGAGATCCATTTATTAAGAGTTCCTTAAAAATTTTAGATGGATGAAACTGAAAACTAACATAAATAAAAAAGACTTAGCATAGTGACTGTGGGATGATGTTTTCAACTCTCTGTATTTAGACTTTGCCAGTAGAATGTCAAATATGCCAAGTTCCCCAAACACTGATAACCAAATAACAGGTCATTTATATATTTTGCTTTATAAACATATTTAAGATGTATTTATTTATTTATTCATGAGAGACACAGAGAGAGGCAGAGACACAGGCAGAGGGAGAAGCAGACTCCCTATAGGCAGCCTAATGCACAACTCAATCCCTGGACCCCGGATCATGCCCTGAGCCAAAAGCAGATGCTCAGCTATTGAGCCACCCAGGTGTCCCTGCTTTATTAACTTTTTAAGGACAGTTATCATGTAAGGCATTTTAAATTTAACTTGTCCTTTCTTCATTGCAAAGTAAACCAATCATTGCCTTTACTTTTTTTAATCATCTAAATTTGACTAATTTAGTTAAAATGTTGAAGTTTGAACCTTATACATATTTTTTAAAGTCATATCCTTTATAGAAGAGAGCATTTTAACCAAAGGAATTAGGAAGAGAATAAAAGGTGAGAATTGGGAAGATAATATAAAAGGTGGCTTATAACCAGTTTCTCCCTCTTGGGAATGCCTGAAGCTGGCAGGTGTGAAGGAAACCAGACTTCCTTATTTGTTGATAGAAAAAATGCCAGGCCGACTCATAATGCATGTATAGTTGGGGTTTGCCAGTCACTCTGAAACCAAAATGTGCTCACCTTGATAAAGTAGAGTCAGTAGCCTGAGTTGATGGTTGTCAGGCAGTGAGATGAAACAGGATGGCACTAGCTTTGACTTCTTATCTCTATCCATCCCTAGTAACTACTAAAGCTTGACTCTGAGTAAAATAATGGTTTAGAGTTATGGCAATGCTTTATAGAGAGATGGAATATCCCAGGATGTTAATAATGAGGGGTTAGGAAAGTCTGGATGAGCTCACTGCTATTACAAACAATCCCCAAATCTTAATACAGTAAATGTTTATTTTGTGCATGTATTGGAAGCACAGGAGTCATTCAGAAGCTCATGGCCCTCATGTCCTATGTCCCCACTTTCCTTTATTGTCATTCAGTATTCCTTATTTAGCTGGCAGATGGAAGAAGGAAAGCATGAAAGATTCTCAGAGACTTTAGGAGTCAAGACTGTAAGGGATATACACAAAATCTTTCCACATTCCACATGTAAAACCTATGCGTATAACTCATCGACATGATCTCACATATGCTCAATAGAGGCTGACTCTATTCCGGGAAGAGTGAGAATGGAATATGATAGCAGTTTGTTCCAAATTACAATTAGCAAAGGGAATTAACTAATAAATACATTTTATGTGATATTTTCTTTAATTCTCTTTTTTTTCTTTAATTCTTAAAGGGAGTTTTGCAAAGAGTAGCACAGCAGAACCGAGAACTTGCAGGTAGATGTGAACAGCTATGCCTAGCTGATTGTCGACCCAGGGAGAGAAACAAGTCAATGGAAGGACAGCCTTTTGAAAATAAAGTAATAGAGCAATTGCACATCGATAGGCAAGATGGAAACCTTTACCTAAACCCTACACTTTATGCAGCTATTAACTCAAAATGGATCTCAGACTTAAAATTCTAAGACTTTTAGGAAAAGAGAAAAGATAAAAGCTTCAGCATCTAGGGCCAGTCAGAGAATCATTAGACTTGACACTAAAAGAACAAACCATAAAGGGGAAAAAAATGGATGAAGTAGACATCAGCGTAATTTGAAACTTTTGCTCTATGAAAGACCCCTTTAGGACTTTGAGAAGGCAAGCCTGCCGACTGGGAGAAAATATTTGCAAACCACACCAGTATGCAGAATATATACATAACTCTCAACACTCAGCAGGAAGAATTAACTAACAAAATAGAATTAGAAAATGGGCAAAAGAGCCATTTCAACAGAGGACATAGAAACTGTAAATAAGCACATAAAATGATCTTCAATGTGCTTAGTCACTAAGGTGATAGAGATTCAAACTTCAGTGTGGTATCACTGCCTACACATCAGAATGGCTAAAAATTAAATAAATAAATAACTAAATAAATAAATAAATAAATAAGACAACATCCAAAGGCTGGCAAAGGTGTGGGGAAAGTGAATCAGGCATACACTCCCAAGGGGGGTGTAACATGGGGCAGCTACTCTGGAAACGGGCTTAGCAGATTCTTCAAAAGCTGAGTATGCAGCCACCGCATGATCCAGCAATTGCACTCTTGGGAATTTATCCCAGAGAAATGAACACTTCTGTTCATACCAAAAAAAAAAAAAAATCATTTGTGAATGTTTACAACAAATTTATATTTAATAAACCGACGTGGAAACAACCCACCTGTCCTTTTATAGGTAAATGTTAAACACACTGGTACAGACATACCACGAAACCTTACCTAGCAACAGAAATGGATGAAATACCCACACACAACAACAACTTAGAAGAATCTCCAGGGAAAACACCACCACAGGGAGTTGTATAATGTATAAACCCACCTACGTCATGACCTGGAAATGATAAAAGGCAGAAATAGCAGATGGGTGTTGGGGTGGGGGTGAGGGCAGAGAAGAGGGTGTGGCTTTAGAAGGCCCCCGGGTAGTGGGAATTCTGGAGCTGCTGGAAGTGTCCGCACCTGAGGGTCTCCGCTCAGTATCCTGATGGTGATGTGGTGCTGTAGCCTTACATGCTGGTGTCACTGGGTGCAGGGTCAATGGGATCTCTTTTTATTATTTATAGCAATTTCCCATGAACCTATGATTATTTCAAGTATAAAGTTTGATTTAATAAAAGTTTACCTCACCTTACTAGAAAAACTTTTGGCACATAGTAACAATATTTTTATTAAATAAGCGTATATTTTAACAGCACACATGTTTAGAGTCAATATTTAATTAAGATTAGTTGCCATTCATATTTTTACATTGTTATATATAGAATAATTTTATATTAATATAATATTTTATGATATCTTCAGTTTAAAATTAAAAGATGTCAAGTTTTCATCTTTAGAATTCTAATTCTGGAGTGTTAGTAAATGTACTTTTCATCTGAATGTGATGCACAATTTTACCTTTCTACTAAAATTGTATGTTACTTAAAACCTAAGAAATATTAAACTGTACATTTAATATTTGAGTAATATGGATTGAAACAGACATATATGTCTGTTGGCAAGTTTTTTTTTCTGATATTCACTTAAAAATATGGGGAAATTATGCCACATTTGTTTTCCTCTTCCAAATAAGTAGCTTCTTTACAAATATAAGAATATTGGCACAAGAAACATTAGTTTCTTAGTGTCCTAATATTATGGAGTATTTGCTCCACTAATTATATAACTTTATAAAGTGGAATCCTAAAAGCCCAAAACCTTTTGAAGTGATTTGGTAAGTTAATCTACATTCACTGGACAACAAATTTATGGATTCATATCCATTTTGCACATAGAAATGAGGCATGCTCTTTAGAGGAATTCTACAAATAATTATATTTTTGTCATTCTGACATGGTCATATTTGCCATTATCAGGTAAAATTCAAACAGAGAAAATTCCTTTTCAAATCATAATTTTTTCATTCAAATAATAAAATTTTGCATTCCTGAACATCTTCAGCTGCTCGTTCTCTGAATAAAGCACTTATGAATTTTATGATTGAACTGGATTTGTATTTGTTATTTCTTCAAGGAATTAATGGCCTGCATTTAGTTTCTTCTTATCCTTTTACTAAAATTGCTTCTGGTTTATTGCTCTTACTTATACCAGGTTTTTCTCTGAAATCAGGGCAGGGAAATGAATCTCTGCCCATTTTAGGGAAAGTGCCCATTTACACTGTTATTTACAGTGTACATGAAGCATATTCGTAAGTGGAAGAAAATGGAAGCAGTGAGTCCTCAGATTGAAAAATAAAAAAATGTTGTAGTAAAGATTGCCTGTAGTTAAATAAATAAGATTTGTTTTAAGGGAAACTCAAATCCTGGTCTCAAAAACGGTTTTTGACTATGCAGTATGTCCAGTGACACAGAGGCTTCCCATGTTCTATTGGGGGGAAGCAGCCTGCAGAGCCTATGTGGGCCCCAGGAGAGCGTGTTCTCCACTGCCTGATGCAAATGGGGCCAAGAGGGAGAATGGAAGTGGAAGTCCTCTCCCCACAGCAAACCCCTAGTCCTCTGCAGATGGGAATCAGGCATAACCAGAGAATGCGCTTCACCCCTTTCTGCATCTTCCCTGTGCTCCTGTAGGAGTGTTGTGGACCAGTAACATCTGTGGACCTCACAACCTTCCCCTATCCAGGAGGCGGTATTTATTGTGGTGACATTGTTCCTGTTCTATTGCTGCGGGTTGTGTGAGTACAAGGGAGATTCCTTTTAGGTTCAGGTTCTCTCTGTCAAAAGCAATGATGGTGGAATATCAGGTGAGAAAAATGTGTGTCATTCAGAGACCCTTGACTTTGACCTTGACGCTGTGCCATGATAGGATTTAGATTCTAAACCCGGGGAACAGGGTGAGCGTATCTCATGTGAAGAAAGTGAACTGAACCAGATGTCCTGCTTAGAAGCACACAGACTGCTTTTGTTACTTTCACTTGTGGAAAAAAAAGAAAAATCAATTTATCTTCCTTGCGGGTCTGTGATAGAATCGCACTCCTCACCCTTCTTTGAAGTTAAGTGAAGTGTATGTCATCTGTCAGCCAATGAAATATGAGCAGAAGTGACTGAGTCCTTTCTCGGCAGAAACCTTAAAAGGTGGTGCACAAGTCACGTTCGTAGGTGCGTGCCTTCAAGGAGATGGGTCCCCAGCAGCAGGAGCCGTGATGACAGTGCTGAAGAGAAGTGTCCCCTCAGACTGCAGCAGCCACGCAGTACGAGTGAAGGGCAGGAAGACCTCACCTGTCCTGATGAATTAACTCGAGTCACATATAAATTGCACTCAGAGGAGTCGTAATGCAGTCAGTATTAACATAGATGGAAATAGAGTTCTATCAAGTGCTAGGAAGAGTGAGAGATATTTTATGTTAGGAGCTGGCCCATGCACGTGGAGCTTGCAAGTCCAGGTTCTGCAAGGCAGGCCAGCAGGCCGGACACATGGAACGGAGGCGACACTACGGCTCAGACCTGAAAGCTAAAGCAGGCAGAAAGTCGTCTTCACTGAACCTCACTCTTTCCTTTGGGACCCTCACCTGGTTGGCTAAGGCCCACGCACATTAAGGAGGATAGCGTGTCTGTTCCAAGTCTACTGAGTTCAATGTTAATCATCTCTAATAAAATACCTGCACAGTGGGGCACCTGGGTGGCTCAGTCAGTTAAGCATGTGACTCTTGACTTAGGCTCAGGTCATGATCTCAGGGTCATGAGATCGAGCCCCACGTTGGGCTCTGTACTAAACATGGAGCTCACTTAGGATTCATCTCTCCCTCTCCCTCTGCCTCTGCTCCACCCCAGCTCCTACTCACGCTCTCTCTCAACACAAACAAACAAAAACCCAACAACAACAAAACACCTTCACAGCACAACAAATAAAACCCCAAAACAACAAAACACTTTTACGGCAATATCTTGACTGGTGTTTGAACAAATATCTGGGAATTATAGCCGAGCACCATTGACACAAAAATTAATCATCACAGAAGCTTGTGGAACTTAACTATTAAAGATGCAGTATTTTCTTCCCGTTCTCGCGTTTTAACAAATATGTGAGGTAGAGAGGTGGTCTCTCTGGGAGGTAAGCGTTTCTATGTAGAAGGAACAGAGTTTTGCAGATATGCTTCCTATCAGCCACAGTGTGGGAGGGCCTGAGAGAGAAGCTTGAGGAGATCCCTTCTCTATCTCCTCAGGCAGGCATCCCATCCCGTCAGACTAACTATGATGAAGCATCTAGTGTCAAAATATATGGTTTCACATTCTTCCAGTGTTAAGATTGAATACCACGGATCTGACTATCCGCTCAAACTGCAATCTTTCCATTAGTGCATGTTGTTGGAAGACAGCCTTGGTCTCAGGGCTCCTATTAGGTACAGACCTTCACAAGCACCTCTTCCTAACGTCAAAACACTACTCCCAAAGGAGGAAGGAGTGGAAACAAATGAGTAAATTGTGTTGTTTGTAAACGGATATTCTCTTCTAGTCTAGAAAAATCACAGAAGGCATGATCTCTCTCTCTCTGCCTTTTTTGTTTGATACAAGGTCATTCTCACTGGAATCTGTTTATAAAGTTGAGATCCGCTTTCTACACTATTATTATGCGAAATATGCATAAACCCTCAGAAGAGTTACCAGTTGGACTTTTTGGCTGGAGTTTTCTTGGTTATAAACCCTGAATTTTCTATTCTGATTGTATTTATTTATTTTTTATTTATTTATGATAGTCACACAGAGAGAGAGAGAGAGAGAGAGGCAGAGACATAGGCAGAGGGAGAAGCAGACTCCATGCACCGGGAGCCCAACGTGGGATTCGATCCCGGGTCTCCAGGATCGCGCCCTGGGCCAAAGGCAGGCGCTAAACCACTGCGCCACCCAGGGATCCCTATTCTGTTTTTTTATTTAAAAAATAACTCCTAGGAAAACTGATTCCACTGGTGAAATATAAATGAATATAGTTATAACTATAATTATTTTAATCATTAATAAATGCCTATAACCTTTGAAATCCAAATGATAGACGTATGTAATGAAAACATAATATAGTATTACTGTTATGCTGGGTTGCCATTATTCCTTAACCTAGAAGTGTTGATTTTATGATTTTGTGATAATAGCTCAAGCTATTTACCCATAATTTTTATGCTATCTTTCAATACTAATCGAATGTTACAGAAGTGTTCATGGTGAAAACAGCAATTTTTCACCATACCTCAGGTCATTCTGCTCCAACTTTCTTCCTTCACTGTATCGTTTCCTTGTTTTATGTGAACAATGTCATCTTGAATATTTGTGAGGATACTTACTGCTTTGTTTTCCTTCTGTTTTATTAGCTATCTCATCTTGCTAAGTATTGAGTTGTTCTACTTACCTTGTGCTTTTCTGCCTTTGCTCTTTGCAGCAGCATTGGGTTTTCTCACTTGACTGCACATCTTGGTTGCACCACTGGTAGTTTCTCTAGACACAGGTGTAGGTTCACATAATCTCCATAGACTGTGAAGTCACTTGTATACCTTGAAGATTTACATGATGATGTCTGTTGCAAGAACATAGTAACAAGTGTGAGGCTTTGACAAAAGTTGAGACAGAATAAGTCAGTAGGAGAGGAAGAGTAGTGTGCAAGAGCTCAGGTCGGAGCCTGGCTTAAGCCCTGAAGCTGCTCTTCACTTGGGGTGGGAACAGGCAGTGTTCTTAACTTCTCTGTGTCTCTCTTTCTAAACGAGGAAAATATATGCTAAATATTTAGTCCATTTGGGCTTCTGTAACTGAATACCAAAGTATTATAAACAACACAAACTTCTTTTTCACAGTCCTAGAGGCTGGGAGTCCAGGATCCAGATGCTGGCACATCTGGTGTCTGGTGAGAGGACACTTCCTGGTCCGTAAACACCTGTGTTCTCTCTGTGGCAGACAGGACATGGGGATTCTCTGAGGTTCCTTTTATAAGGGCATTAATATCATTCATGGGGTCTCCACCCTCATGACCTCCCAGAGGTCTTACCTCCTAACGCCATCACATTGAGGGTTAAGGTTTTGACATATGAATTTTAGGGGGCTACCCACATTCAGCCTGTAACACTAACATTTCTTTCTTTCATTTTTATCAGACTCAGCACTGAGTCTTTTCATTAGTTCTTATGTAATTTTCACTGAAGTGTGTTAACTAAGTACTATTATTATCACAATTATATAGATTGAGGAATTTGCAATTAGAGAGGTTTTTAAAGATTCTCCCAGAGACATGAAGAAGAGGAGCCAGAATTTCATATGGCATAAAAGTTTGTTATTAACCACTAAGCTATCAACTGCTGCCATTGTCCAAGAGGATCCTTTAGGATGACAGCAGGCCTCGTGTTCCCAGCACGCGAGATTTCAGTTCTGCCGAGGAAGTAAAACTTGCCGTCACTGCAGTCTTTGTGCATTTGCCCGTATTGTCAATAACATGGTCCCATTTTCCTTCATTTTTATCACAGCCTTCTGCCTGGCTATGCTGTCATTCATTTTCCTTGGTTTGTGAACACATGGACATACTCCAGGGGAATGCTACTTGGGAGCTGGACCAGTCCTCAAAATCCTGGCTCTTTTGTCTATTAAAATCCTTCATCTGTGTTGTGAGGGTTTTCCTGATGTGATTCGGATGTCAGGAGTTTTGTAGGACCATGAAACTGGTGCAAAATATTTAATCTTATACTTTCAAAATCATCAATTATTGGACAAGTAGAATAAAACTTGATAAATAAAAAAAATTCAGAACAAATATTACTAATGTCTCTAAAAGTTTTGCAGTGAAAGAATCCTGGAATACCATTATATACACATTTCTATGGAGTAGTAGAAACGGTAATGCACAAAGTTAGCCAGTATGACATGATGGTTAAGTATACGATTAGATGAAAATTTACCCAAAACATGTTTGGGGTTGTGTTAAGTGGTTACGGACAAATTTGAATTATCTCTCCCTGAGAATCAATGGTGACAGAGATGTTGTATGTGAGGAAGCAGGTAGAGAAATTGTTCAAAAAATAAAATATAGACTGATAAACCATGAAATTGAAAAAGAAATTGAAGTTCCTTTTTAATAATGGAAATAATGTTCAATAATATACTTTGAAGTAAATAGAAGCCAAAAGCTCAGGTACTAGTGGGACAGAAAATCATAACAAAAGACCCATGAGTGAGACTTGCTGAATCTTACTGAGTAATTCGTTATTTATCTCTTGTTTTTTTGCATTTTTTTCATGATATTTTCTTAATTCTACTTTATCATTGCTGTAAAAGATGCCAGGAACAGTTATACATTAGCTAATCATGGCAGGCATGTGTCTGAAATCGCTCTTCCTCTTTTTTTAAACTCCATTCTTAATGAAAGTACTACCTAGTACACATGATAGGCAGAATTTAAATCATTCTGGTGTTTTGATGGAACGAATTCTGGGTCAAGAGTAGTTTTAGCATTTCAGGGTTGACTCTGAAAATGAATGGTTTGCACTAAGAGGACTTATTCACAGCAACTGTGATCTTCTTTTTTTTTTTTTTTAACTGTGATCTTCTAAAACTATCTGTTGGCCACATCTTCATTACCAGAGAACTTCAGGTGAAAGGAGGCTTGATTCCAGGACAATTAGGTAAGGATGCCCTTGCAAATGTTTTTAAATTAGTTAAGTGCCTTTGAGAAGGGAATCCACACCAAGGTGATGCACATTAGCAACAGGAACATTTCCATTATTTCCAAAACATGAAATAATTTGAAGGCCTTCTTTTGACAAAAAATACCAAGGTATGAA
This sequence comes from Vulpes lagopus, assembly GCF_018345385.1. Taxonomy (NCBI): domain Eukaryota; kingdom Metazoa; phylum Chordata; class Mammalia; order Carnivora; family Canidae; genus Vulpes; species Vulpes lagopus. The sequence continues at coordinate 3,060,807 of NC_054827.1, forward strand.
CACAAAGTGAATATTTATCTATAATAAAACCTATTAAAATATTAGCAAGGTATTAAAAGAATAATAAGAAAGTATTACCACTTCAAGATAATGAATCAAACAGCGTAGATGAAGCAGAAGCTTCCTTAAGGACATCATCAGAGTTCACAAAACACAACATAGATAACCTGACTACCTCTACATCTATTAGAGAAAGAGAATGTATTGTTAAAAACATTTCCTTGAAAATTTCTTCAAATATTTAAGGAAGAAAGAAGTAATGCAAAATATACAAAATATTCCAGAAAACTGAAGAGAACAGGAAATTTCCAGTTCATTCTATGAGGCTAGCATTACTCTGATATCGAAACCAAAGATGTTACCAGAAAAACACAGAACAATATTCCTCATAAAATCAATGCAAAAAATTTTAACAAATTTCTAGCAAACCAAATACAACAATATATAAAAAATATAACATACAATATGTAGAAGGAATTCACTTAGGAATTTATAGTTGCTTAATATTTGAAAATTAATCAATGTAATATAACATATTGAGACTAAAAATGAAAAACTATGATCAAATGTATGAAAACATATAAAAATTCAAAATTTACCCTTGCTAAAACTTTTCTTTTTTTTTTTATTTTAAAGATTTTATTTATTTATTCATGAGAGATACAGGGAGAGAGAAAGAGAGAGAAAGAGAGGGTCAGAGACACAGGCAGAGGGAGAAGCAAGCTCCATGCAGGAAGCCTGACTTGGGACTCGATCCCAGGTCTCCAGGATCAAGCCCTGGGCCAAAGGCAGCACTAAACCACTGAGCCACCCAGGCTGCCCTAAAACTTTTCAAAAAAGTAATAATAAAGGAGGAATTTTTAAAACTGATAAAGGGCATAAATGAAAACAGATAACATCATTAATATCAAAAGAGAGTGATTTTCCCTTAATATCAGGACAAAGACGGGAATGTAACACTCTCATGACATTAATTCAACATTATGTTGGGGATTCTAATGAGTGCAATAAAGCATGAAAAAGAAATTAAAAAAGAGATAAAAACAGTTCACAAGCTAGTATTCATGAAAAATCTCATGGATTCTATAAAAATGCTAGTAGAATAAATTACTGATCTGAATAAATTTTCAGAATAAAAATATCAACATATAACATTCAGTTGTATTTCTATATGCTAGCAATGAACAAATGGAATTTTAAATTTAAATTATAATATGGTATTAAAGTATGAATCACTTTGGGATAAATCATGTTAAATTTATGCAGGGTTCTACAATAAAAGCTACAAAATATTATTGAGAGTAATTAAGAAGGACATATGGAGAAATACATCATTTTTATGAATCAGAAAATTTTACATAAAATGTCAATTTTTTTGCAAACTAGATAGATGTAATGTGATTTCAGCCAAAAGTCCAACAGAATTTTCTTGTGGAAATTGACATGTGAATTTAAATTTACATGGAAAATTTACATGGAAATATAAATAAATAGTCAAATGACATTGAAAAAAAGGATTATTTTGGGAAAGGTACGCTATCTGAATTTAATACTTATTATAGAGTTGCAATGGTTAATAATAGTATTAATGTTAAGATAGGCAGATGCATCATTGGAATAAAAGAGTGATTCCAGATAAATAGCCCCATGTGTAAAATCGATTGGTTTTTAATAAAAATAATAATAGAATTCAGTGAAAAAGAAGATAGTCTTTATAAAATGCAAAGACAAAACAAACAAATAAGCTTTATGCATCATGCCGTATATGAATATTAACTCAGAGTACATCAGACCTAACTTATAAAAACTAAGAAAATATAGGAGCAACCCTTTGTGACTATAGGGTAGGCAAAGATTTTATAGATGCAATACCAAAAGAATGATCCATAGAATAACAAATTGATAATCTGGGGTTTATCAAAATTAAAATTTCTGCCCCCAAGAAAACACTACTAGACAGTGGGGGGCGGGTAGCAATACAGAAAACAAACCAAGGACTGGGAGAAAATATTTGCAAATCAGAAATCTGACAAAGAATTTTATAAGCCAAAAAAAAAAAAAAAAAAGCACTTAATGATCAAAACTCAAAACTCAAAAATAAAAGCAACCCTGCAGGTAAATAGGCAAAAATTTGGAACAGACACTTTGCCAAAGAAGACCTACACATAGCAATTTATTACTTGGAAGATACTTGACTCATTTGTCATTTTATTTAAATGCAATTGAAAACCACAATGAAAAACCACTGCCCATCCATTAGAATGACAAAAGGAAAAGAAAAAGGGTGTCCATACCGAGTTTAGGCAAGGATAGGTAGGAATTTGAACTTTGACAGAACAAAATGCGTGAAAATAATTATTATTAGATAACAGTTCAATGGTTTCTTTAAAAAACTAAATACACACCTACCATATGCTCATTCACTCCCCTCTTAGGTATTTTTCTTTAAGATCTTATTTATTTATTCATGAGAGTCACAGAGAGAGAGAGAGGCAGAGACACAGGCAGAGGAAGGAGCAGGCTCCATTCAGTGAGCCTGAGGTGGGACTGGATCCCGGGACTCCAGGATCACACCCTGGGCTGCAGGAGGCTGTGCCATCGGGGCTGCCCCCCTCCCAGGTATTTGCCCAAACAACATGAAAGTGTATGTCCATGTAGAGACTTGTCTATGAATGTTCATGTCATCAGTATTTGTATTACCCAACGGCTGGAAACAGCCCAAATGTCCATCAAAAGGTGAATGTACACACAAATGATGGCATGTTCACACCACAGACTACTACTAAGAAATGAAAAGAGAAACCAACCATTGCTATAGCAACATGGATAAATTGTGCTGCATAAAAGAAGCCATAAAAAGAACAAATAATTCTATGTACACAAAATTCTAGGAAACTCAAACTGATCAAGAGCAACAGATAGCAGATCAGTGGTTGCTTAGTGAAGGAGGTCATGGGTCAGCAGAGATGGGAGGCAGGGTCTCCAAAGGGCCTGAGGGAAGTTTTTGAGGTGATAGGTATATTCATTTTTTGATTGTGGTGATGTATACACATATCAAAACTTATTATATACTTCAAACGTGGACCATTTATGTTAGGACAACTAAAGTTTAATAAAGTAGCTTAAAAATGAACTGGAAAAAAAAAAGTAAATTTAAAGGAATTGACATTTCCATAAACACCACATACACACACACACACACACACACACACACACACACACATTAACAGTATCTTATGTGTTTATAATCTCTTTGAAGTTTCCATATTGTCCTGACTTTGTTTTATTTTCCATAGAAAAAAATAGAGAGGTAGTTTAATCTCTACTGTTTTTTAAAGATTTATTTATTTACTTAACAGAGAGAGTGAGAGAGAGAGAGAGAGAGAGAGAGAGAGAGCAGGAGCAGGGGGAGGGGCAGAGGCAGAGGCAGAGGGGGCAGAGAATACACTGAGGGTGGAACACAACACAGGGCTTGATGCCAGGACCCCAAGGTCATGACCTGAGCTGAAACCAGATGTTGGAAGCTCAACTGACTGAGCCACCCAGGCACCCCTAATCTCTATTATTGGTCAAAATTTATTACAGATCCTTGGATGCATAAAACATGTAGCTTTGCACTTAGTACTCTAGACTTCAACTGCCGTATTCTCAAAACTTTCAGTGCTAATAAATCGTATGTCGTATAATCTCCATCAAAATATAGTGATCACAGGACGCCTGGGTGGCTAAGTGGTTGAGTGTCTGCCTTCAGCTCAGGGGTGACCCTGGGGTCCTGGGATCGAGTCCCACATCTGGCTCTCTGCAGGGGGCCTGCTTCTCTCTCTCTCTCTCTCTCTCTCTCTCTCTCATTTTTTTTTAATTTTTTTATTTATTTATGATAGTCACAGAGAGAGAGAGAGAGAGGCAGAGACACAGGCAGAGGGAGAAGCAGGCTCCATGCACCGGGAGCCCGATGTGGGATTCGATCCCGGGTCTCCAGGATCGTGCCCTGGGCCAAAGGCAGGCGCCAAACCGCTGCGCCACCCAGGGATCCCTGTCTCTCATTAATAAATAAATAAATCTTAAAAAAAAATAGTGATTGTATTGTATCACTTCACTACTGCCTAATGCTACTGCCTGACAAATTTATACCAAAGTCAATGGCTTAGCAAATAATTACTTTTTCTCATGGGTCTACAACTTGATGCACTTGGCTGGTCTAGGCTGGCTCAGCTAGATGGCTGGAACAACCCTGCTTCTTACTAGAGTTCTGTGGGTCAGCTGGGTGGCTCTACTCCATATTTTTCTTATTGCCTTAGGACTGGGAGCAAGCCAGGACAATTTTGGTCATGGCAATAACAGAGGAGAGGCGGGTAAGCAGAACTGTGTTCTATTTCTGAATGCCCAGGCCAGAATTGGTGCACTGATATTTTTACCTCATTCCTTCTTATGAGCCACTAGACAAGGATCAGGCAAGTGTAATTTCCCAATAATGAGATCATAATAACTATGGGGTTGACTAGAGATGCAAAGGAATTGAGCTAATTATTGAATTCACCACACACATTTATAATTTATGTACTGAATCACTAAGGATACCTCTTCCAGGAGGTGACTTCTGTTTTGATTAGAAATGGGGCTCCCACCCATGTTTTTATACATCTGATGGTTGGAAGAATTCTGCAAGTCTAACAGCTGGATATATATTTCAAACTTTGTTTTTTGTATACTATGCACATATTTACAATACCGTTACACGGACCCAACTCTTGGGCCTGAAAATTGGTGATGGTGCTGTACTGGTTGACAGCATGGGCTAAAAAAAAAAGTACTACTGAAAACTATTTATATACTGGAAGAGTTGTTGATAAAAGTAAGTGCAAAGCACCTAATTGGATTAAATGTATTCTTAGCTCTGTTTCCCTTGTATGGAAAGCAAAAGTATGTCTAGCCACTGCAATAGCCCCCAGTGCAAGAGAAAGTGAGGTGAAGGGCAAACTGGAGTAGAAACAGAAAGCTGTTGTCATCGATTGTGATTTGACAAAATTAACGAGAATATATGATTATATGGAACTCATAGTGCATTGATCATAGGGCTTTGGCAAAGGCTGGGCAGGTGAGGGTCTCTTAACCTCAAGCCATGTTGGTCTCACAATCAATCAGCCCAAACTTTAAGTCTGTTTTTCTACTCAAGCTGCATGCATCTCGAGGCCCCCTTTATCAGTTCACTGAGAAATCTGTGTAAACCACTCCACAATAAATTTAGCTTCCGTATTTCAGACTTAGCAGGGCCAATTTAATTCAGACATTTACTAATAACTATTGTTTGCAAAATACAGGGTAGGGATGCAATAGCGAGTAAGTCATGGATTTTGCCTGCAAAGAGTTCACACCCTGGACAGTAAAGATGGTCCACCCCCTGTTAGAAGATTCATCAAACTGAATACATACATAGGTACAGATTTTTATATTTAAAAACAAAAGAGAAGACAAGGTCAAAAGGACTATGTTGCTCCAGCATGCCAAAATGTCGTTGGAAAGTAGAGAAACGGGGCGGGGAATGTCTACTGACAGCCTGCTGTATGCCTGCCAGTTGCTAGGGACTCAGCCTCCCTTAGTTTATCCATGTCTTTACAGTAGTCTTAGGGGCTTAGAACTTAGGATCTATCAACATTGGAGTTAACTCACCTCTCTGGGAGTGATCCGAGTTTATTGTATGTGATCGCAGCAACGCAAACTTTGGGACGCTATGGGTCAGTGACAAGTAAAAAGGTTGGCGTATGTCATTCCTTAGTGAACGAAATGCCAAGTGTTCCCTGGGACTCTGCTCTCGGTACTGTCCTGCCTCCCATCTGAAGGTGGGAGTTCTCTACCTGCCTGTGAGGTATGCTTGTGCTCGTGGGGCACGCCCCCTGTGCGTGGACAAACACAGAAGAGGTCACGCCCTACTTATTCATTTTTCATCAGTTTAACAAGTTGCAATCGTTCCTTAACCTTATTATACACTAGAAGATATCTCATTTACCTATTTATAATAGAAAATAAGAAAGCAAAACTCAAAGCTAAAACATTCTTTGAGCAGAAGATTTGAAGCGCTTAGATGATTAATAGTTCAGGAGTCATAATAAGTGTTCCGTAAGTAGCTGTCACTACTCAGCCACTCCCACTGCCATGGCCACCATGTCCTCCTCCCCATCACCATCCTCATCCAGTCATGGGTGGGGGGCGACTTCTCAGAATGCCTTGCCAGCAGACAGACAAAACCTGAGGGATGGTGGTCACGTCACAGTGGTTATGTGCTTCTTTCTACAAACTATAGTCCCATCCTGTTACCCACTATTATTAATGCAGAAAGCACATATAATATATATAATATAATGTATATAATATATAAATATATAATATATAAACATATAATAAATAATATAATTATTTATAATTATAAATTATATTTATAAAACAATTATTAACATAATATATAAATATATAATATAAATATGATAAATATAATATAATATATTTATATATGCATTTTCCCAATATGTATTCAGAATATATATACATATATTATATATATTTTTGTATACATATACATATATAGACTGTGGTCACTCCACCCATTTTCACAGAGGGAAAGATCCCACCAAGATTCCAAATTCCCCAGAGAACAAGGCAAGTCAGGTGTACTGATGAACCCAGTTATGGGCACCAAGGTGTCTTAAAGACACGCATATTCTGAAGAGCCCATGTGCAGGAAGCAGATTTTTACAAAAGAGCCCTTGTGTGTCCTTTCCCAGCAATGCCCTGCAAAGGAAAGGGCTCACACGAGTCCCTTTTCTGGGAGTCTCTGATGGTGCTTTCAGCCAGCTGTGACAAGTGACTGATATGTGTGCCAGAGAAAATGCCATTTCACTTACAGGGGGCAGGTTCCTGGATTCCCCCAGCTGACCCGCACACAGGAAAGTATGAAACCTGCCATCGTTTTGAAAATTGAGGCAGCAGAGAATTTGATTGTCCTCTACCCATTTCGATTGTGAGATTCCCAGTTAATTTTTTGGACTGCAGAATGGATGCTAAAAGCCAAAGGGCGAGCCATGAAACGCTTCAGTCATTCTTCCAATTCCAAAGTCTCTGCACCTGCATGCAAGCAAACAGGGTTTTTGTTGCTGATGACATAGTGACTCAGAGCTGTGTTTTCTTCACTTGTCATTTTCCAAACTGCCAGGGGACTCCCTGGTCTACACATTTTACAGGAACAAATTTTTAATTTATTGTAGGCGTCCATAAAAAAAGAAACTAAAATAAAATCCTGAAATCTGGGGTCATGGGTAAATGAAATTGCATTTATTCATAGGGCATGATCACATTAAAATGTTATCTCAGAAAGCATGTATTTGAAATGCATATATTAAAAATATTAAAAAAATAAATAAAAATAAAAACAACCAAATATACATTTTCAAACTCTATTATTAAAAATTCATCATAATCCTTGGTCACCACAGTACCTTAGGCAATGAGCCAAAAGTCTTGGTTGTAGAGTACATATACATGGAGAGCTTTAAAATGTTTTCATTTAAAAAAAAAAAAAAACTTCAGATTAGTTGTCTGTGGTGTGTTTAAGCACATGCACTTAGAAAAAAAAAAACAGTGGTGCATTTTCAGTTTTTGTCTTATGAAAGGGATAAAGAGAGTAAAGACAGCAGTTAGCCAATTATTTTTACTCACATATTCATCAGTGCCCTTCTTGAGCAGAGCCGTGAGAGTCTTCCAGGTGTGAAATACTGCTGAATACCCAGGTGGATGAAGAGCAGGTTACACACCTATGCCCTCGAGAAGCTCACAGTCTGGGAGGACAAACAGTGATGAGATATAATGAAGTTATTATAAGAAGGATGAGTAATCCTGTGTTATCCTATAAGGTAGCAAAGACTGATTAATTCTCTATAGTGGTTTCAGAAGACTTTCCGGAAGGCCTTTGACGAATAGAGAGTATCTCATCAACTTTTGAGTGGGGGGTGATCAGCGAGGGGGCAGGCACAGCTGACAGGCCATGGGAGTGGGTGGCGGGGATGCAAGTGGATGCTGTGCCCGGTTCCCGTGAGCACCCTCCAGGAGCACTCACACTGCTTGTGCAGAAGAGAGGTCAGTGCAGAGGAGGGTAGCGGGGGAAGCAGAAACGTGCCACCCATGCCAGTGCAAGGACTAGCCTTAAAAATAGAAGACCCAGGGGCACCTGGGGGCTCAGTGGTTGAGCATCTGCCTTCGGCTCAGGGCCTGATCCTGGGGTCCTGGGATCAAGTCCCAAGTCGGGCTCCCTGCATGGAGCCTGCTTCTCCCTCTGCCTGTGTCTCTGCCTCTCTCTGTGTGTGTCTCTCAAGAATAAATAAATAAAATATTTTTTTTTAAAGTAGATGACTCAGATCTCTGTGGCAAGGGGACTGGTGGGGATGTGACTGAAAAGTGACCCCGAATGCGCTGAACTAGTCCAAGTAAGGAGAGTGAAAACTGAAATAAGTAAGGGCTAAGACAGTGAGTAGAGAGGGGGTCTTCAGGACCTTGTTCGAGGAAGGTGGGGTGGGCATCACCGAGCACTGGGACACGGAATACAAGGTAGTGGACAGAAAGGTAGTGAGTTTCGGGTCTGAATGGGGCAGCGGGGTCACCATCCACACGGCTGCTGAAGTGATGGGTGGGTGGGCCTGGAGCCGTAGAAAGGAAAGGAGCTCAGGTTTACATTGATTATCATCTAATAGCCTTAGTGCACCTCTGAAGTGTGAAAGACCAAGGGAGGCAAGGGAGAGAATCACAGGTGTTGCCTGTGTCTGCAGCAAGAGCTAAAACAGGTGGAAACAAGATCACTTACTTACCTGAGGCAACAAGAGGACTAGTTGTGGGGGGACTGAGAGCTCTTGTCCTGCAGAACGCCTGGCCTAACCGTCAGGATCCTGCTACCGCCCCTCCCAGGGGAGCCGAGGACGTGTCACTACCAATGAGCCCTGGCCGGGATGCTGGCATACATCAATTGCATTCGCAAAGATCGCTATGGTGCAAATTATTATTGGGGTGTCTGCAGGTCCTAGCAGATATTTTGGGAAGCGCAGCAACTCCTTGTTAGCATAACTTAAAAGAAGCAAGAAGAGACCGCTGTGGCTTCCGGGGGGCCTGGGGTGGCCCATTACACAGGTGAGGTTGAGGGAAAGCTTCGCAAAGGATGGGCCATGCCGCTGAAAAGATGCTGATATTCCATGTCAGTGGGGAGGCGCAGGTGAAAACAACCGCCAGATACCATGACACAACCGTCAGGATGGGCGAGATCTGGAACCCTGAGAACTCGCATGCAGGTGAGCATGGGGGTGAGAAGGACTCCCATTCGCTGCTGGTGGGGATGCAGGTGGGTGCGGCTACCGTGGGAGCAAGGAAACAACACACCCTCCGGCCACATGCCCCAGCACCCATGCTCCTTGGTATTTAGGCAAAGGAACCCAACGCTCATGGCCACACAAAAACCTGCCCGTGGTGTTTATCACAGCTTTATTCACGGCTGCCCAAGCTTAGAGGCAAACAAACTGCCCTTCAGTAGGCGAATGGATAACCCGTGGCTCACCCAGACAATTGAATGAAATGAGCCGTAAAAAGACACGGATGAGACTTAAATCCATATTGTTGAGTGAAAGAAGCCAATCGGAAGAGGCTACATATTCTATGATTCCAACTCTGTGACATTCTGGAAAAGACAAAACTATGGAAATGGCAAAAAATCATTGATTGTCAAGAGTTTGGGGAAGGGAGGGTTAATATATGGAACACAGGGGATTCTGGGGCAACACAACTATAATATGTGTTATATCGTGTATATCTCTCTATATATCACATATATTGTATATAAATGTATAATATATATAATATGTAGATAGATGATAGATAGATAGATACCCCCCTTATATATCCATCTATCTCTCTCTCTCTCCTCACTGTAATGGTGCATATCTGTCATATATTTGCAAAGCCATAGAATGTACAACACAAGAAGTGAACCCTGATGCAACCTATGTACTTTAGTTAATAATAATATATAAATGTTGGCTCATCAGTTGCAACAAATGTGCCCGGCTAATGCTAGACGTTAATAAGGGGACCCTGGGGTTGGAAGTCAGGGGATATATGGAAATACTCTACTTTCTACTTAATTTTTCCATAAAACTAAAACTGCCCTTCTCCCCAGTAAAGTTTGTCAATTAAGAAAACAAAGCATTGCTTTTTAGGGTATTATAAAGTGTCTTTATTTTATTCTATCATCTCTTCTCTGGGATTTGACCTCCTTGGCGTATTCATGGACTAAAATGTTGCTATGCAAAGTCTAGCAAAATGTTGTTCTCTGTATCATGTGTAAGACGCTAATTCATTTGCAATGTGTGCTATTTTTATTTTAATTATATTTCAAAGCTCATTAGGCTCATATCAAGATACCTATTATTCATTATAAAATCATTAAATTTTGATTTTAGATTATACAGTGTTTCTAAATTTAAAATCAGCTTATTTGGGTTATTTCTGAAAAGACATCTTGCTGATTGGCTACTTCTCCCTCTTTTACATCCAATCCCTGTTAGCATTCCAGTATTCTATGCTATGAATTTCCTATGTATGTCATTTGCTTTCTTTTAAATTAGAATCACATGTTTTTTCACACATTTTCAATATTTTCATTCATATTCTACATATTAAATCTTTGACATTTTTGGATGTTCCGATTGTCTTCTCCTCGCCTATCGCCAGTCTGTTTAACCTGTCAACCTAATTGCATAAACACAAGTCTCTGATTTTGATGTATTCTTGTCTGGAATCACTAATACACTCGAATCTCTCTACTGCCACCTGTAATTCTATGCCCTTTACATGCTGTTCTCCACACGTCAAGTGTTCTCTTCTGTCTATGGTCTCACGTGGATACAGAACCACTGGAAATGGCTTTACTCAGGTGGTCGGTCCCACTCAGAGAGCTTTGTTAGGCCCACTCAGCGCCTCAATGCTTAGAAGGGTCACAGGCAGGGAGCAGAACAGGCACGGAAGCAGCATCACACGGGGCCAGACTCTGACACAGGGATTCCGGATTCCCGTAGTCAGGCCCTCTGAGCACAGTGGAGAGGTTGGCAGGAAGCAACTAGGATGCAGAGGACACATCAGCTCAGAAAAGCCAGGAGGGTCAGGTTCCTTCCACCCAAGTGTCTCATTTGCAACAGAGAAAGGTTGAGTGAGCAGCTCCCATCGTCGGTCATGAGGTAAAGCACCCAGACTGTGCAGCAGAGCAGACCAGGGACAGCCCCGGACAGGCTGCCCTATGGAGCTGCCCACAGCACTCACGTGTTGACACGTCAAGGTTAATACCACGGAAGGACCACTTTCTTTAGGCCAGAGGAGGGACTCATGTCAAACTCTTTTAAGAAATTTGTTTTTTTCATGTAGAGATGCAGTATTATTCTTTTTTCACACAATGAACCATTTCTTCCCAACACGATACAGTAAACTACCCGTCATTTCTTCACGGTCTTGGGCCACCTCTACCATACACAGCTTCCATTGTATTTGTGTCAACCTGTGCGTTTTATTTTGTATAATCTGCTTAAGCTTCTTTTTTTCTGTGCTAACTTGGCACTGTTTTTAAGGCTGACACTTTGAAAAATACTTCCTTTTCAGATGTTTTTTTCTGATTCATTATTGGTGATCATCTTGTACCTGACAAATTTGCAGAACTCTAATTTGTTTTAAACATTTATCTGATGATTCTATTGTATTTTCTTTAACAGTGAGCATATTGTCTGTACATGATACCAGTTGTTGACTCCCCTCTGTTCTAGTCTGGGACCCTCAGAAAGCAGCAGCTTATGAGATGGCTTATGTGCTACCAAATTATTAGAGGGTATGATTCCAGGAACATAATCGAGGGCCTAGGAAAGGGAAACAGAGGACGGAGAGCCAATATGACCTGTTCCATCAAACTAGCTGCCACTAAGCACTGATCCTTGCTTTTGTTTACCAAGAAATCATTTTAGTTGCTTTGTAGAGCAGTATGTCCTGAGGAAAAAAGAGAGAATTAACCCATAGGCTCTCTCCTCCAATTAAGCGAAGTTTCGGTGCATTAACTCCTGGAACTTATCAACTTCACCTGCCTGGGCACCAAGCAAGCCCCATGTCCCTGCATACACAGGAGAAAACACTCAGTTGGGTAGTCAGCAAGGTCTTCTCCAGTTGTGTGTAAGTAAAAATTGATCAAATCCCAGGCAAGTCAGTCTCCATCAATGGCTAGAACAAGTCGTAGTTAAGAAGGCCAAAAAACGGCGATGTGGTGTAGGGCATGGATCTTCTAGAGCCTCCACCTGCACTCCTCTCAGGTCCACTCTGTCACTTCACTCTAGCTGGCCCTCTTCTCATCTTACTATAAGATAGGATCTCCATCAGGGTGAAAACAGATGCTGTCACTTGTTCCCTGAAAGGGCATCTGGCACCTTCTCCTTCAAGATGACAGCCAGACATAGACTCCACAAAGACCTCAGGAAGGATGGGGAGCAGGGCAAGCTTCCATCCCTGCTGCTGAGAATTTGCTGAGGTTATAACTGGTGTTCATCCTTCTCCTCCTTCAACATTCGTTTCAGATTTCTCTCGCCGTTGGCCAGTATTTTGGGTGATTTTGGTGGCTCCAATACTGAGATAACCCAACCTTCATTCCAAAGAGAAATGTGTTGTTTGTTGTCTTTTTTTTTTCCTAAGTTATCTTTATGCATACATATTTTCTCATGCACTAGAAAGGCAGAAGAATAACCCCAGGGTGGATCTTCAGATCCATTAGACCCACTATGAAACAGGCCTTAGTGAAACCTCCATTTATCACGTAACCTCCAAGTGCCCCCTGTCTATCCAGAGAATCAAAAATGCTTTTGGTTACCTTCCGGTATCTACACTAGCTCAGCCTTCATTTCTATTAATCTGAAAAATACCTATGGATACCCTTACCTCCATCTCTGATACACAGTTATCTTGGAAAATAGTCATAGAACTTGTTGGGGAAAGTTGAAGAAGCACTTATGGCATTTTTCACATTGCAGAGGGCTCCTGGTTTGTGGACTGATTTTGATTTAGAAAGTTGGTAATGAACCAGAATATTCCACTTGTCAGCTGATACCAGCCTTCAGTTTGCCAGCTTGTATATGTAACAGCAGCACAGAAAAGTTATGCACATGCGTGCGTACACACACCATATATATAACAACCAATTAGGGATAGATAGATATAGATAGATACAGATATATAGATGATATGGATATAAATTATAGATATAGATATATATGATATAGATATAGATATAGATGATATAGATATAGATATAGATATAGATATAGATATAGATATAGATATAGATAGATATGTTGTCCTCTCTTCACCATGAGGACACTTTGATCAAGTAATCATTGTGGGTGCTCCATCCTTACTCCCCATTATAGTAGTGCCATCTGTCTTGTCTCACAAGGGATCACATATTGCCATGTCGTTCTGGAATCCTACCATCCTCATTGATATTAGGGGCTCATCCTAGAGTGGCACATCTTACCATCAACCTTGACCTACAGACAATAGGCTGTTTTCTCAAATATCCCAGTGCTTCCCTCCGAATGTGTCCGTGGACAATCTCTGGGAACATTATCAGAGGCAATTTCTCACATTTACAGAGTCAATCCCTGTGATAATCCAATAGTATCACATCACTAAGACTTCTGACATTTCCCTCAATACCATGCCAAGAAAATTCTGGCATTATCCCCTTATTCAAGGGTCAAGCCTTTGTATATCAAAGAAGTGGCTCCTCAAGGTGCCGGTTCAACAAACTATGAGGGTCGCGTCCTGGTGTCCTTGACCGCACACTGAACCCTTGACATAGCTGTGTGCTCCATGTCAATAAACCTCCCTTGTAGTATCTCCCTAACCTCCAATTCAACACCTTGAACATTCAGCCTTATGATCCATGTGTTCCCTGTTCTCATTGGTATCATTTAACCAGTTTCTGCAATTTCTGTGGCCACATAGCTTTTTCTTTCCAGAGCAGAAACTATAGCTCTCCTCTCAGGATGAGATGTGTCCTACTTCTCTTTTTAACCTGGAAGCAGTGAGAAGCCCAGTGGCAACTCCCAAGGCAAATTTGCATCTTTGTGGCACACCCCTGCATCGGTGAAGTCACTAAATTGTCTCTTGGCAAAGCGAGGCTACTTTTCTCTGGCAAAATCAGAGATTGTGTCTACCAGTCAAAACTTTCAGGAGAGGGGCCCCTGGGTGACTCAGTTAGCATCTGACTCTTGGTTTTGGCTCAGGTGATGATCTCAGGGTCCTGGCTTGGAGCTCTGTGATAGGCTCCATGCTCAAGGCAGAGTCAGCCTATCTCCCACCCATGCCCCTCTGCCCTCCCTCTTCACTCTCATGCATGTGCTCTGTCTCTCTCTCTCTGTCAAATAAATAAAATCTTAAAACAGTGCAACCTCCAGGAGAATCTCAGGATTCATGATCACCTGACTCATCCCCCCAAATATCAAGTCAGAATTCTGGTCTTTTCATATCAGGTTTCAAATTCTGACTTTGGAGGGTGTTGGCATTAGGGAATGAGTCGTCTCTACAGCTTTGTTACCACCTGCACAATTGGATCCTGGGAGTGAGATTTAGCATCTTCTGCTCTGTACCCCCCGCCGAGTTGACGCTCTATCTTTATAAACAATCTCTTGCAAAGCCCCTCAGAATCCCTGGTGTGCTCTGAGTTGGGAGTTGACTACCCTAAACTTACCATTTTCTTTTATCAGAGATTCCAGACATAGTTAATATACACCAACCCTCTCCCTCCCAGTCCCTGTTATTTCCTGGAACTGTTCGGGTGCCGTGACTACCATGCACCTATGTCTCTCTTCACGGCTGACCACAGACAACAGGCTTCGTTAGAACACCGTTGAGGATCAGTGGTTTTCACTGCCAGATTTCCACCTGGATTTGGTTTGTAGGGAACCCCGAGGCCCTTAAATGACCCAGCTGCACTGTAGAACCCTACGTGATGGTCCATATTCTCGGGCCAAACATCAACAACTACACTCTTAGCTTTCTTCTCTTAGAAAGAATCTCAGGCTAAGACGTAAGTGCTACTTTTTCACTAAGGAGTGTAATATCAAGGAGAAGGAGTCATGACACGGTACCGTCGGGGGGAAAGCTGCGAAGCAATGAGTTAGCTGGTGCCAACTGTAGCACGTTGCTTGACTTAGGCTACATCCCCCCAAAAGTAGAGAGAGCTGCATCTCTAGAGCGTCTGCCTGGAGGAAGGAAGGTAGAATTTATGTTCTGTCTCCTACTTCTCATGAGTCAACGGTCTGCCCACGGGACATCACATCACACATCTTTCTGAAGTTTACAACCATTGTGCAAGGAGGGTCTCCTCGTGAGGTTGTGCAGAGTGAATGTGGTTGGGATTCACGCGGAATGGGTCACTGCCACAGCAGTGGCTGGAGCGCGAGGTGGATACACTGGGAGGCTACGAAAGGGTACAGAGGTGTCTGCAACCTGTTCGAAAACTTGTCTCTTTCCTCTGCTTTTTTTTTTCCCTTTGCTTTACTTGCCTAGTCAAGCACTTTAGCATTATGTTGAAAAATAGTATGTGCTGTGTAAAGGAAACACAACCAAACTCTTCCTATCATAAAGGGGGCTGCTGTAAGATTTTTGTACATGCTTCTTTTTTTTTTATATAACACAGTTTCCATCTTTTTTTTTTAGTTTTCAGCTATTGCATATTAACTTGGATTTTTTCATTTATCAAAAAGTTTATGCATCTACCCAGATAATCACATCATTTTTATATAGTTGATTGAAATGATGAATTAAATTATATAATATTTCTGATATTTTTTTAAAGATTTTATTTATTTATTTGAGAGAGAGGGAGAGCATGAGCAGGGGGGACGGGTAAAGGGAGAAGCAGCCTTCCCACTGAGCAGGGAGGCTGAAGCCCACTGTGGGGCTCGATCCCAGGACCCCAGGATCATGACCTCAGCTGAAAGCAGATGCTTAACTGATGGAGCCACCCAGGAGCCCTAGAATTTTTCTGATATTATGAGAGTCTTGTGCTCCTGAAATATACTCACATCCATTATGATGTTTTATTATTTTTTAATGTGTTGCCAGATTTAATTAGATGTTAGAGTCTGGATTTTCAGAGCTGTGCTATGAAGTTTTTTTTTTTTTTTTAATCTGGCATTGTAATCAAGGTTATATTAAACTTACAGAATTAGCAGCACTCGTTTTAGTCTATTGTGAGGAGATAGACCTTTGACGAGGCAGAAGTTTTTCTCCTGATTGAGGTTTTTGGAGAACTTTCACACGAAGCCTTAGAGCAGGGGAACATTTGGTGGAGTGGTTTGATCCTTTTGAACATCAGCTGCAATGAGTCCTTTGAGAGTTTTTACTTTTATTCATCAATCTTGGCCTTTTATTTTTTTCTTCCCCAAAACTGGTTTTGCTTTGTTGTGACCACCTAGCCCCCAGAGTGTGACTGGAGTCCGCCTTCCCTCCTCACCTGTCGGCTGCTCCATACCATTCATGCTACAGGGACTCCCTGGTATCCCATGGGCTGCACCATTTTCCAATAAATCCTTTCCCCGTGGAGAAGAAAGCAGTGAACAACAAACACACTGCATGAGTGTTCAAAAAATATCAAGTAATGGTTTTGTTATTGAAGAAGATTCCTGACAAGTACATAACTTATAGAAGATGGTTTTCGATATTTTCTATACACCGTGGGGCTCATACTGATTGATATCATTTGTCTACACAAAATCCAGAAGATATAAGTCAGGAGCAGCAGAATCTATTTCAAAAGTGTGTCATTATTTTTCAAAGTCTGTGGCCAAGGTGGTGGCTTAACATGTGGAGCAGAAGAAAGGCTATGTAAGGAGCCCTCTGAAGATCATCCGCTTTCATTTAGATCAAATGATACTTCTCGTCAATTAATTCTTCTCATTTCCAATTCAAAGTGTGCATGAGGGGTGAGGGGTGCATGTATGAAAGGTCAAGGAGTAGATGTTAATGTGCTGGCTCCCTTAGCACTGGCAGAGCTTCGCAAACATTTTAAAAGGTGACACATTAAAAGAAGTATTCATCAAACTAAAAAAATCATGCTAATTCCAAGAGCATTTTTTTTTTAACACAAATCTATGGCAGGAAAGTAAAAAATTCACTATGTTGAAGGTGAAAGAGCACAGATTATTGTGAATGCCACAACGAATCCTGAGTTTTAACCTCAAAGAAGAACATTCCTTGTTTTTGAAATGTGAAAAATGTACAAAGACTTTTTGGGGGAAGAAAAACATCACAGGAAAACTGTTTTACTGAATTATGTTATGTAATATGACTACACTTGAAATTAATTGTGGCTGAAATAGTTTATAACATCACTCAAGAAGCATCCAAAAACAGCAGAATGAAATCATAATCTTCAAAATTCAAAAATACAATATATATACTACAGTATATATATATATGATTAGAGAACTAACTGTATATAGTATATATGTAATTAGAGAACTTATTTACAAAAAAATGTTCAATATTTTTCTAGTATGCATAAGCTAATTTATAAAGTAGGTTTTGAAGGCTCTAATGTTTCAAAAAATATAATAGATCACAGGCAGGAAAGAAGAAAAATAAATAACTTTTTAAAAAGTATTTTCAATGATGCTGACATTAAATACAAAATCTGCTCATCTGTACATATTACTGTTGTTCGTTGCCTGTTTAGTAATATTTTAGAGACATTTGAGCCTTTAAAATCTACTTTATAAATCAGCTCCTGAGGGTGCCTGGATGGCTCAGTCAGGTAATTTCTTGATTTCAACTCAGGAATGACCTCAGGGATGTAGAACCAGCCCTGCGCTGGGCTCCACTCCCAGCTCAGAGTCTGCCTGAGATTCTCTCTCTCTCTCTCACTCTCTTTCTCCCTTTATGCCTCCACCTCCTCTCTTGCTCTAAAAAAAAAAAATAATAATAATAATAATAATAAATAAATATTTAAAAAATAAATCAGCCTCGTATCCTAGAACAAAATTGAACATTCGTTTGTAAACGAATTCTATAAATTTTGGGTTCAATTCCTGAAAATTCAGTTGAA
Organism: Vulpes lagopus; assembly: GCF_018345385.1. NCBI lineage: Eukaryota > Metazoa > Chordata > Mammalia > Carnivora > Canidae > Vulpes > Vulpes lagopus. Next base: position 3,078,970 of record NC_054827.1, read on the forward strand.
GATATTTAAATAAATGAAATACCAAACTTCAGCATTAGGTACCTTTAGAAACTTGCATTTATTTAAAACAAACAGCAAAGAGACCCAAGACACCTAGAATATCTATTTTGAGATTCTATAATTACTCTGTGGGATAGCTTAATTTTTTGATGGCTTCAATTTTAGTTGTACATGGTATGTCCCATACTGTAATAGAAGGAAAATACCGGGGTGTCTGGGTGGCTCAGTGGTTGAGCATCTGCCTTTGGCTCAGGATGTGATCCTGGGGTCCAGGGATCGAGTCCCACATCAGGCTCCCTGCATGGAGCCTGCTTCTCCCTCTGCCTGTGTCTCTGCCTCTCTCTCTCTTTGTCCCTCATGAATAAATAAGTAAAATATTTTTAATAAAAAGAAGGAAATAAAAAAAAGAAGGAAATGCCAAGGCCTATGATTTTGTAGTATCTAAAAATGGTGAAACATTTAAAAGAATTTTAAATGGAGAAAACATAATTAGACATGTTTTACCTTGCAAAATAAACATTTGTCTTTGGGAAGTATCATGAATATACACAAAAGAAGATATTAGTAAAACTCTTATTTCTTAAATACTTACAAATTATTCTATTACACATATTAGCATTGAGGATATAGTTCATTTCTAATAATTTGATACTTTTAACATGTCCGTAGTACATTGTAAAGACAGTATTTTCTCATTTAAAAATATATAAGTATTTATTAAAGTTGTTGATAATTTCAAGTTTATTAATCATGAAATGCAACTTTAAAGAAGATTAAAGACAATTTCATTTGAATATTTATATACATATTAAAACATTCTGAAAAGTAACAGGTTCAACATAAAGAAACTCATGGAGTACTTTTTTATAAGTAATCTCTACATCCCATGTGGGGCTCAAACTCACAAACCTCGGATCTAGTCCCAGCCCCACCGACTTAGCCACCAGACGCCCCTGAAGTAGTTAAATACATGCCAAGATAAACTATTTTGATTATACTTTTATAATGGTGAGATGATCATTATGAATATATTGTGTTTATATTTTTGTTTAAATGTAGATACACGTGTCATTTTGACTCTAAGTAAGAATTTGTTTTTAAAGGAGAGTTTTTTGGGATCCCTGGGTGGCGCAGCGGTTTGGCGCCTGCCTTTGGCCCAGGGCGCGATCCTGGAGACCCGGGATCGAATCCCACGTCGGCCTCCCGGTGCATGGAGCCTGCTTCTCCCTCTGCCTGTGCCTCTGCCTCTCTCTCTCTCTCTCTGTGATTATCATAAATAAATAAAAATTAAAAAAAAATTTAAAAAAAAATAAATAAAGGAGAGTTTTTCATAGAGCTGTTGTAGGCTCACTAATGCCTTTAACAAAAAGGCTATTGTTTTGATTCTTGCTCAGTGGGTTCTCCTTTTAACTTCAAGAGTTTCCTAGTTGGGATAATAAAATGTGCTTACACAGAGTCGCTGGATGCAGGAGGAGCTAGGGTATTTGATCAACTGGTCAAGAAAATGAAGACCAGGTGCCCAGCATTTTATTTTTCTTATTTTTGAATAAAATTTTAAAATTTAATAACTGTTTTAGATTTATAGAAAAGTTGAAAAGACAATACAGAGAATCTTCACATATCCCACACACAGCTCCCTCGATTATTAATCTCTTGTTTGAAGATGGTATTTATTGAAAGCAATGAGCCCAAACGAATACGTTATTATGAGCTGACATCCATACTTAGTTCGTATTTCCTTAGATTTTTTTTAAAAGATCTCATTTATTTTAGAGAGAGACAGAGGGCAGCGGGGAGGGGAAAGAGAACCACTGAGGGGCTCCATCTCACAATGCTGAGATCACCATCTGAGCTGAAACAAAAAGTTGGGCGCTTAACCAACTGCACCACCCAAGTCCCCAAGATCTCCTTAGATTTTATCTAATATCATTTTTCTATTCCAGAATTTCAACAGATCCCAAATTATTTGTAGTTTTCATGTCTCCCTTGGCCTCTTTTAGCCATAGAGAATTCTCAGACCTGTTTTGTTTGTGATGAGCTTGGCAGTTTTGAGAAGTACCTGTCAGGTATTTTACAGAAGGTACCATGGTTGGTACTGTTTGATTCTTTTCTAGTTGCAACCCTGGAATTGTGAGTTTTGGGCAGGGGGACCATAGAAATTAAGTGCTTTTCCCATCATATTGAGTGTAGGTAAAATTATTTTTATGTACCTTTGCTCTCATTGATGTCTATTTCGATCACCTGGCTAGGTATGTTTGTCCAAATGGTTCACTATAAATTACTCATCTCCCCCCCCCCGCACCTTCTTCCATACTAAATTCTTTGGAAAAAATTCACTCTACACAGCCCACAGTTTATTCTCCTACAAATTTAGGTAGGCTATAAATCATTTGGAATTCTTGTACACAGGAAATTTATCTGTTCTCCATCACTTATTTATTTATTCATTCAATCATTTATTTATGACATCATGGACTTATGGATTTTGATTTTTATAGTTTAGGCTATGATCCATAAGTACTTTATCAATTTTGTTGGTCAAATGTTCCAGCTTTGGCCATTGAGAGTCTTTCAATTGGCTCCTGTGTTTCTTTGACATATGTGAGTCTTGAAGGGTTTCTTACATTACTTTTTAATCTCAATTATTTTTCCTGATTATTACTTTTAATGGATTATATATATATATATATATATATATATCCTATAAATATTCTCTATAGATTTCTTTTACTAAGGATTTTTCTTTGTTGTTTAGTTTTCATTTTTGGTGTTCCTCATTCCTTCTAGAAGATTCCATCTGTCATCAGTTTTCATTTCTTTTCAATTTGAAGAATTGTTTTTTTTTTTTTTTTTTTTTTTTTTTTTAATTTTTAATTAACTTTTATTGGTGTTTAATTTACCAACATACAGAAAAACACCCAGTGCTCATCCCGTCAAGTGTCCACCTCAGTGCCCGTCACCCATTCCCCTCCAACACCCGCCCTCCTCCCCTTCCACCACCTCTAGTTCGTTTCCCCGAGTTAGGAGTCTTTATGTTCTGTCTCCCTTCCTGATATTTCCCAACATTTCTTTTCCCTTCCTTTATATTCCCTTTCACTATTATTCATATTCCCCAAATGAATGAGAACATACACTGTTTGTCTACGGCCATACCACCCTGAACGCGCCCGATCTCGTCTGAAGAATTGTTTTAACATTTAAGAATACAGTTGAGGGGTCCCTGGGTGGCTCAGCAGTTTAGCACCTGCCTTCGGCCCAGGGCATGATCCTGGAGACCCGGGATCGAGTTCCACATCGGGCTCCCTGCATGGAGAGCCTGCTTCTCCCTCTGTCTGTGTTTCTGTCTCTCTCTCTGTGTCTCTCATAAATAAATAAATAAAAATCTTAAAAAATAAAATTAAATAAAATAAAAAATAAAAATACAGTTGAATGGTATGATTCTATTTCAATGAAATCTGTCTGCCTTCTATTACTTGGCAAGGTCTCTTTAAAATTTTTAAATGCTTTAAGGGTTTTTGTAGGATGTATTTTTATTTTTCACCTTTTCAATGGCAACTATGGCTTTGAATCTTGCTTTATTTTTTACCTAGTAAGTGCAGAGGATATTTCCATGTTTGTGCATGGAGAGGTTCCTCATTAATCTCCTTTTATAACTGCCTAGAATTTTATTGTGTGATGTATCATGGATTAGCAATCTCTTTGATGGGCTTATGGATACTTTCACTCTTTTGCTATTCTGAAGAGTAGTCTGAAGTGTTGCCTTGAACATATATTCTTTGTACATGTGTAGTTGTAGCTATATGGTAGATTCTCAGGGTGGGATTTCTGGATCAAAGTGTGAAAGGTATTACCTGTGAAAACTTGTCAAATTTTTAATTTTTCCCCATTTAAGAGGTAAAAGTGAAATATCGCTATAGTTTCAATGTATATTTCTTTTGCTATGACTGAAATTGAGCATATATTTATACATTCAAGAGATGTTAGTACATATTTGTGAATTTTCTGGCATGTCCTTTGACAATTTTTCTCTGTCATTGAACTTTTTATCCTTAATTTCTGGGATATACACATAGACACACACACACATGAATCTATGCAGATTAGGGTTTAGACCTTGTTTCTTGTACGAGCTTCAACTTTTTCTCTAAGGCTTTTATTTTTCTTTTGACTTGGTTGTTGGTCTGTTTTCTTCATTTCAGGGAAGAAGATTGTTGTATTTTTTTAAATTTTTTATTGAGTCACAATTAATATACAGCATTATTTCAGTTTCAGGCTTACAACATAATCATTCAAATTTGTGTGCACTGTGTAAGAATCACCACAGTAGGTCTAGTTACCATCCGTCACCATATACAATTAAAATGTTTTGTTTTGTTTTGTTTGCTTTGCCTTGTGATGAAAACTTTTGACATTTATTCCCTTGGCAACTTCCAAATATGCAATACAATACTGCTGACTGTATTCACAGTGCTATACATTCTATGTTCATGACTTACTTACTTTATATCTGAAAGTCTACCCCTTGATCCTATTTATACCATATCTCCCCCTTCCAAGTCCCCTCTGCTCTGGCAACTACCAGTGTGTTCTCTGCATCTATGAGTTTTGTTTTCTTTTGTTTGTTCATTTGTATTGTTTTGTTTTTTTAGACACATGTAAGTGAAATGATATGGTATATGTGTTCCTCAATGTGACTTATTTCACATGGCATCATACTCATACCCTTGAGGTTTATCAGTATTGTTGTAAATGGCAAGATTCCTTTTTTGGCTTAGTAGTATATGTGTGTATATGTGTGTGTGTGTGTGTGTGTGTGTGTGTTTATCTCACATCTTCTTTATCCATTCATCTTTCATGGACACTGAAGTTGTTTCCATATGCTAGCTATTGTAAATCTTGCTGCAATGAACAAAAAGATGCATATACCTTTTAAAATTGTTGATTTTGTTTTTGCTTTTTGGATGAACATGAAGAAGTTGAATTTTTGGATTGTATGGTAGTTCTATTTTTAGGTGTTTTTTTTGTTTGTTTGTTTGTTTGTTTTGTTTTGTTTTGTTTTTAACCTTCACACTGTTTTCCGCAGTGGTCACACCAATTTACATTTCCCTCAACAGTACACAAGGATTTCCTTTTCCCCACATCCTTGCTAACTTCTTGTCTCCACTTCTTGTCTTTTTGATAATAGCAACCCTAACAGGTGTAAGATAGTATCTCATTGTGGTTTTTAATCTGCATTTCCTGATAATTAGTGATGTGAAGCATCTTCTCATGTGCCTGTTGGTCATCTGTATGTGTTCTTTGGAAAAATGTCTATTTAGACCCTCTTCCCACTTTTTAAAATTGGATTATTTGGAGTTGTTTAAGATTTTATTTATTCATTAATGAGAGACACAGAAAGAGAAAGAGAGAGAGAGAGGCAGAGACACAGGCAGAGGGAGAAGCAGGCTCCATGCAGGGAACCTAACGTGGGACTCGACCCCGGGTCTCTAGCATCGTGCCCTGGGCGGAAGACGGCGCCAAACCGCTGAGCCACCAGGCTGCCCCTATTTGGAGTTGTTGTTTTTTTTTTTTTAATATTGATTTGCATAAGATCTTTATAAATTTTGAGTATTGACCTCTTATCAGATATATAATTTACAAATATTTTCTCCCATGAAGTAGGTTGCCTTTCATTTTGTTGATGGTTGCCTTTGCTGTAGAGAAAACTTTTAATCTGATGTAGTTCCACTTTTTTTTTTTTTTTGCATTAGTTGCCTTTGCTTTGGAATCAGATCCAAAAATTAATTACTAAAAGTAGTGTCAAGGAGCTTACCACCTAGTTTTTTTCCCCCTTGGGGTTTTATAGCAACAGGCCTCACAGGTTAAGCAAGGATTTTCCCTTAAGAGAAAAATTCTAAATTTTATGGCATTGAATTAAAAAACCTACTCTTTGAAAGTCACTAGTAAGAAATAAAAAGAAATACTGCAGACTAAGGATTTGTTTACAAAACACATATTTAAAAAGGACTTGTATCAGTACATAAAAATCAGTCAAAACTCAATTATACGAAAACAAACCAATACATAAAAGAAAATAACAAAGTTTGAAAAGACTGCACACACACAAAACATATAGAGATGTCCAATAATTACATAAAAAGATGCTCAATATCATTACCCATTAGGGAAATGTAAAATAAGTACAATAAAATATCATTATGGGTATTACATTAGAACTGCTTTAAAAATTACAATAACATGGGCAGCCCAGTGGCTCAGCAGTTTAGCACCACCTTCAGCCCAGGACCTGATCCTGGGGACCTGGGATCGAGTCCCACGTTGGGCTCCCTGCATGGAGCCTGCTTCTCCCTCTGCCTGTGTTTCTGCCTCTCTCTCTCTCTCTCTGTATGTCTCTCGTGAATAAATAAATAAAATCTTTTTTAAAAATTACAATAACAAAAGTGAAGTATGTGCAGTGACTGAAATGTCTGGAAGGAATAAAAGATGGTATAGTCACTTTAAAACATAGCTTGGCATTCTCTTGTGAAGTCAGAAATATACATAACATAAGACCCAGTGTTCCCACTCATGGCTATTTATCCAAATGAAATGAAAAAATATTTTAACATAAAACCCTATACACAAATGCCCATGGAAACTTTATTCATGATCATAAAAAACACCAGGTTCCAGAACCCACCTATGCTTCCTGCATCTATATACACTTAGGCTATCTTAGATTTTGTCCTGGTTTCCAAGATGGAACACGTTGACCATGGAATGCAATTTGATTTTTTTTGAAGTCAAAGCCAAGAAACGCTACCTGCTTGTTCTTCCAGTGAACCAGTGGGCAAAAGAACAGAATGTGCTTTTTATGGTGTTAGCAGCCTTCTCATGTTGGACTCCTAATAGTGTTTTCCTTAACAGATGTAACTTTATCAGTAACATCTTAGAAAGACAGTGGATTACAATGTGGTGACCTCGGGTTCTCCCTTACGGTGTGTCAGCAGGCAAGTAAAGGGATGACTATATAGTGGAGTCGTTTCAGTTTCATTATTGTTCATTCTTTTACTTTTAACCTATTTGTGTCTGTAGATGGAAAGTTCATTTCTTGAAAACAGCAAATTAGTTAAGGGATTTTTTTTATATATATATAATCTGACAATCTCTAAATTTTATCGGGATACTTAGACCATTTATATTTAATGTACTTATTCGTCTGAATGTGTTTGTTCACTTTATCATCATGCTATTTATTTTCTGTGCTTACCAAGTGTTAGGTTTTTTTTTTTTTTTCCTTTTTTCTCTATTTTGTAGGTTGAACATATTTCATTTTTTCTCCCTTTGGCTTGTTAGGTATAATCGTTTCATTTTGTTGTATTTTTTACAATGGTTGCTCTAAGATTTACAATATACTTCTTTAACCAGTCACAGTTTGTCTTCAAATAACATTACACAATTTTACATATAATATAAAAACCTACAAAAGCATATTGTCATTTCCCCACTACTGTCCCTTGAGCTATTGTTGTCATTCCATTTTTATATATATTTGAAACCCTAAGATACATTGATTACATTTTTGCATTAAATTTTCAGTTATTTTTTTAAGGATTTCAAAAGTGAGAAGCAAGACTTTTGTATTTAACCACATCCATAACAAGTATGATGTTCTGTTTCATGATAACGTCCTATCTCTTGAGTGGTTTTCTTTCTGCCTGAGGATATGCTTTAACAATACTGCAGTGTATATGATGGTGATAAACTCTCTTAGTTTCATTTTGTCTAAAAATGTCTTTATCTTAACTTTATTTTTAAAATATATTTTCATTGGGTATAGACTCTTAAGTTGGCAGTTTTTGTCTTTGGCTCTAAAGATGTTGCCACATTGTTTTCTGGCCTGCATAATCTCTTATGTGAAGGTGATAATTCTTATCATCTTTTGGTCTAAAGGTAAGGTGTATTTTTACTCACCTCAGTCTGCTTTATAGATTTTCATGTTCATTATTGTTCTTTAGTACAATAGTTCTTTAGTATTGTTCTTTAGCAGTTTTCTTTTTATTTTTTTATTTAAATTCAATTAATTAACATTTTTATTAGTTTCAGAGATAGAAGTCAGTGATTCATCAGTCTTATACCCAGTGCTCTTCACAACATGTGCCCTCCTTTATGCCCATCACCCAGTTACCCCATCCCCTACCCCCTACCCTCTAGCAACCCTCAGTTTATTTCCTATAATTAAGAGTCTCTTATGGTTTAATTTCCCGCTCTGATTTCATCTTGTTTTATTTTTTCCTCTCTTCCCCTATGATCCTCTGTTTGGTTTCTTAAATTCCACAGATGATTGAGATCATATGATAATTGTTTTTCTCTGATTGACTTATTTCACTTAGCATAGTACCCTGTAGTTTCCATCTGTGTCATTGAAAGTGGCAAGGTTTCATTTTTTGGATGGCTAAGAAATATCCATATATTCATATATATATATATATATGTATATATGCGCACACACACATATACATATAATCTTCTTTATCCACTCATCTGCTGATGGAGATCTGAGGTCTTTCCATAGTTTGACCATTGTGAACATTGCTACTATAACATTAGAGTGCAAGTGTCATTGTCGTTTCACTACATCTGTATCTTTGGGGTAAATAGTACAATTGCTGGGTCATAGAGTAGCTCTATTTTTAAAAAAAATTTTAAGTTTTTATTAATTTATTCACGAGACAGAGAGAGAGAGAGAGAGAGAGAGAGAGAGAGGCAGAGGGAGAAGCAGTCTCCATGCAGGGAGCCCAACGTGGGACTCGATCCCAGGTTAGGGTAGCTCTATTTTTGACTTTTTTTGGGACCTTCATAATGTTTTCTAGAGTGACTGCACCAGTTTGCCTTCTCACCAACAGCATAAGAGGATTTCTCTTTCTCTTCATCTTTACCATCATCTGTGTTTCCTGACTTGTTAATTTTAGTTTCTCGTTGTGGTTTTGATTTGTATTTCCCTGATGCCAAGTGGTATTGAACATTTTTTCACGTGTCTGTTGACCATTTATGGGTCTTACTTGAAGAAATGTCTGTTCATGTCTTCTGCTAATTTTTGATTGGATTATTTGTTCTTTGGGTGTTGAATTTGATAAATTCTCTATAGATTTTGGATATTAGTCCTAAATTAGGCTATCTGGAAAAATAGATGCATTCCTAGACTACCAAGACTGAAACAGGAAGAAATAGAAAATCTTAACAGACCCATAACCAGCAAGGAAATTAAAGAAGTAATCAAAAATCTCTCAGCAAGCAAGAGTCCAGGGCCAGATGGCTTCCCAGGAGAATACTACCAAACATTTAGAGAAGAACTAATACCTATTCTTCTGAAGCTGTTTTAAAAAATAGAAATGGAAGGAAAACTTCCAAACTCTTTATATAAGTCCAGCATCAACCTTGACCCCAGAACCATGTAAAGACCCCACCAAAATGATAATTACAGACCAATATCCCTTATGGACATGGATGCAAATGTTCTCACCAAGATGCTGGCCAATAGGGCCAATGGTACATTAAAAGTATTATTCATCACGACCAAGTTGGGTTTATTCCTGGGCTGCAAGGGTGATTCAACATCTGAAAATCAAGGTGATACTTTACATTAATAAAAGAAAGGACAAGAACCATATGATCCTCTCAATAGATGCAGAAAAAGTATTGACAAAGTACAGCATTTTGATTAAAACTCTTCAAAGTGTAGGGATAGAGGGAACATACCTCAGTATCATAAAAGCCATATGTGAAAAGCTGACAGCAAATACCATTCTCAATGGGGAAAAACTGAGAGCTTTTCCCCTAAGGACAGGAACACCGCTGGGATGTCCACTCCCTTCCACTATGTCTTTCATAGATAGTCTTATCTTGTGTTTGTGTGCTTGGCAATTGCATCTATAGGTCTATGCTATTCATCAAATAGGCAAGTTTTCTTCCATCATTTCTTTAAATATTTTTTTATTTATTTTAGTTTTTTTTTTCGCATCTGGATCTCAAATTGCATTTATTTTTAACTGTTTGGTATTTTCCAATGGGTTAATAATGCTCTGTTCATTTTTAATCAATCTCTCTCTCTCTCTCTCATTTTTGAGTTTCTATTGCTATTTCTTCAGCTTCATTAATAATTTGCTCTGGATTTCTAGTAGGCTATTAATCATACCCAAATTATTTTTTATTTTAAATATTAAATTTTTATCCCTTGAAGTTTCACTTCATTTTTTAAAAAAAATATGTTTCTTATGCTTTTCCTCATTATGCTCATTTTTTCTACATTCTTGAGCATTAGAACATATTTACAGTAGCTGCATTAACTACCATGTCTACTAATATTATCTTCCTTGTCAGTTATGTGCCTATTTTTAAAATATTTTATTTATTTATTCATGAGAGACAGAGAGAGAGGCAGAGACACAGGCAGAGGGAGAAGCAGGCTCGCTTCAAGGACCCCGATGAGGGACTTGATCCCAGGACCCTGGGATCACCACCTGAGCCAAAGGCAAATGCTCAACCACTGAGCCACCCAGAAGTCCCTGTGCCTATTTTTGTTACTGATTTATCTCTTGCTTTGAGTCATATATTTCTGTTTCCTCACATGCCTGGTAATATTGGGTGACAGATACTACTATTTTGCATATGTGAGTGTTGAGTCTTGCTCTATCCCTTTAATAGTGTTGATTGTTGCTCTGGAATTCTGTTAAGTTATTTGGAATGAGTTTCACCCAAGCACCACTTGCTTTGAATCTTCATTAGGGCCAGAGCCAGAGCCAGAGCACTCTTCAGTCTGGAGCTAATGCTGCTCACTATCAACTATATCAACTATGGGAGGATTCCTCCAAATGCTGTGTGTATTTCAGTATCTCTACAGCCCATCTGGTAGGATGCACACTGTTCCTACCTGTTTGTGGGTTCTGGGAGTTGTTTAGCCTACTTCTTTCCATGGTTCTTTCCTTATCATCGTGAGTTTCACCTCATATATTAAAATTCAGGGGATTCTTCTGCAGATCTAAAGTTCTCTTTCTGTCTGTCTGCCTGCCCTCTGGTGCTAGCTCCTTAAAATCTAACAGCTTCCCCCTCCACACCACCTCCAGTGAATTCTGGTCTGTCTCCTAAATTCTGAGAGAATGTTTGACTATATTCGTTTTTGTTCCCCTCTGTCTTGAAAACTATCTCCCAGCCTTCAGCACCAGCTGTCATTGGGCTTACCTTGTTGGTTCCTTTCTCTGAAGAATCACAATGCTTTGTTTCTTGTCACTTAATTTATGAAAATAACAATATTCCACATAATTTATTAGTAGTGTACTGTGTGAAAGCAATTTCCACAGTAGTCAATTATTCATGGGAGAAGTCCATGATTATCTTTTAATTTAACATATATATTACAGACCCCGATTACATATGTTTCATGCATTTAGTATGCACTTAGAATTTAGAAGGGATTTTTAGAGACTTTATTTTTAAAAATAATTGATAAAACTGAGAAACTTAATTGTGTGTTTTGATAGACTTTATTTTTAAAGTATCTTTAAGTTCATAGCAAAATGGAGCAGAAGAAATACAGATTTCCCACATGTATGTGAGAGATAGACCCCCCCACCACATCCCATCCATAACTTCTCCTATTATCAATATTTTCCATAAGAAATTGTTTTAATTGTTAACCAATCTGTTATAATTGATGAGTTTGCATGAACACATAATTATCACTCAAAGTCCACAGTTTACATGAAGGCTCACTCTCGCTGTCATACATTCTGAGTTTGGACAACTGTATAATGACATGTGTCCATCATTATTAGATCATATCACGTGCTCTTTCTGTTTGTTCATCCCTTCCCTTCCCCCCAACCAAAACCGTGGCAACAACTGGTCTTCTTATCACCATAATTTTGCTTTTTGCAAAGTTTGTATAGTTGGGATCATACACTACACGTATTGGCATTCATTCATTTCATGTGCCAGCGTTTATTTGTCCATTCAGCTAGTGCAGAACATCTCAGCTATTTCCATGTTTCAGCAACATCCACATTCAGGGGTTGGCGGGGACATAAGTTTTGAACACCTTTGAATAAACGCCAAGGATTGAGGGACAAACTGTAAGAGTATGTTTAGCTTTGTGAGAAACTGCCAAACTGTATTGCAAAAAGGTGTCTGTTGACATTTTGGGCCCATTCCTCACCGGTTTGTTTTCCTGTTGTTGAGTTTAAGAGTTTTTTGTGGGGCAGCCTGGTTGGCTTAGCGGTTTAGTGCTGCCTTCAGCACAGGGCCTGATCCTGGAGACCTGGGATCGAGTCCCACGTCAGGCTCCCTACATGGAGCTTGCTTCCCCCTCTGCCTGTGTCTCTGCCTCTGTGTGTGTGTGTGTGTGTGTGTGTGTGTCTCATGAATAAATAAATAAAATCTTAAAAAAAAAGAGTTCTTTGTGTATGTTGGATAATAGTCCTTTATAACATATTTCTTTTGCCAATATTTTATTCCAGTGCATTTCTTGTCTTCTCAAGATAAACTTATTTTTTTCATAAAAACAAAGATATGATTGGAAATTTCAGTTGCTATTTATGAATAATAAGAGTTCTACAAATTCACCATAGGAATAGTTTACTTTCATGTTTACATGTTTTTTGCATTTTGGTGCCTGTTGCATTAAAAGGAGACATGAGCGTGTCACACCTTTACTGTTTCTTAATTCTTCTTGATTGTGTATACTTAAGATTATTTAGGTGTGTGTGTTCTATTACGAGTAATCCTTTTACGCAAGGGACATAGTTTCAGAAAAGATTAATTTACAAAGCTTTTTCTCTGAAAATAGAGGCAGAACTGTGAAATGTGAGACCACAAAGCCGTTACAACGGGAGGATAGCACACGGATAACCTGCGGAGGGCTCCCTTCTTAGTGAAGACACCTTGGAAAAGAAAACAAACATTACAGATAAAGCTGAGATATCTTCTGTGTACCTATTTCTTACCCTCTCCAACATAAACTCCCACACTGTGGAAAAAGTTCTCAGAAATTCCATGTTTACCCTCCAAAAGTAGAGTGCATAGAACAATGCTGGGCATGCAGTAAGTGCTCAGTAAATGTTCTGGATACTTTACTACATATTTATTCAAAATATCAGTCTATATTGTATTACAAGTATTTAAGTGTTCTTTTTTTCCTTTGGCAACTTACTTTTTCTTACTCCATATTATGTGTTTGAATTACCAAAGCTGACAAAGTAATTTATAGTTCCAACCTGTAACTACTGCTATTACTACTTTGTATAAAATACCCACTTATTTATAGATTTTCCTGTTGAGGGACCCTGGATTATTTCTTATTTTTGATATTAGAAACAACATTGCCAGGAGATTTCCTATGTATTTCTCCTTGTGCAGGTTCATACGAGCTGCTCTTAATATATAACTTATAAGTGGAATTTCCTGGCTGTGGGATATAATCATCTTCAACTTAGCTCAATATTATCAAATTTCACTTCAAAATGTCAGTCACAATTCAAGTTCACACTAGTAGAGTATGAAAATTTCTGTTGCTCTATATCCTTTCCAACAGATTTTCAGTTTTTTTTTTTATTCTAAAGGTATTTGAAAGAATACCTGGGGCATAGAGAATGGGGTGATTATCTCTATAGGGGTGCATGTTTCCAAGGAGACTGTGAATAAAGCCAGAAGTAATGAGGGCCTTAACTAAGGCTGGGTATGGAGAGGAGGAATTGGGACATTAATAAGATGCAATTGAAAGTTGTTAGCAAAAACTAAAAGAAGGAGAATCAGTCACTTCAAAGGAGTGAAAATATAAGACAATTTAAGTGAAATATGATTTATGGAGTGTAGGTGAGTGGCCATGCTGCCCATCCACGTGGAGGTGGGAGTGGAGGCAGGTGCATCCTTTGCTAGGGGTGAAATATCTGAAATAAATACATTTTATGCGTGAAAACCATGAGACCCAACATGTGTGAGTGTTTGTGTGCCATCCGTTCCTCTTTATCCTATAAAAATACAACCCGAGTGTCCTAGGCACACTCACATTTCTAGAATTAATATGTTTTAAACTTACCTCTTTCCTTAGTTTAGCCAACTAGAATATTTCATGGAGGAAACAGAAAGAAAATTGGGTTATGATTATTGAGCTGCCATTCACTCTATAGATAGCACTTAAAACTTCAAACCTATACTTCAAGAGTTTCCCCTACTAAGGACGTGATTCATTTAGCAAAATAAATAGAACAGTGATCTTGCTACACTAATTATGTGAGTTCTCACTATAATTACCATAAAATTATAAGTTACAGTAATTTTCGGTACTCCACCAGGGAAAATGAAGTTACTTTGAATTATAATGGCAAATTGGATAGTGTCTTATAACAACATGAGATAGTGTAAGTTATTTGGGTCACTGTAATATGTGTTCCATCCCCAAATGTATCCTTTTAATTCTCTGATTAAATAAAAACCATATATTCCTACTTGAATTTAGCCATACTCCCACCCAATGTATAATAGATGACGAGACTCAGAGAATTACAGAAGTAATAGTAAATTAAGAGTTCCACCCCTTTGAGCAGACAAATCCTACACATGAGAAATGGGAAGCAAGGGTGTTGAGTTAGTTCAGCTTGCTGGTTTGTGTGCAGGTGGGATGCATGTGATGTGTAGTGGGGTTGACATTAACTGCAGCCACAGTCGTTTTTTTTTTTTCTTCTTCTTCTTCTTAAGAAGACTGAAATCACATCAAGTTTATTTCCCAACCTCAGTGGCACAAAACTAATGATCAACCATAAAACAAAGCTGGGAAATCTGTAATGTGAATATTAAATATTTAATATTAATGTAAATACTAAGAACAACACACTACTGCACAAGCAATGGGCCAAATAAGCAATCAAATGGCAAATCAAAATATGCCTCAAGACAAGAGAAAAAGAAAACGCAATATTCCAAAACCTGTGGGATGCAGCAAAAGCAGATGTAAGGATGAAATTTATACTGTAAATGCCTGTATTAAGGGAAAAAAAAAAGTTGAAATAAAAAATCTACACCACAAGGAACTAGAAAAAGAAGAAACTTAGGTGAAATTTAGTAGAGGAAAGAAATAACAAAGATAAATGAGAAGTAAGTAAAAGAGAGACCAGAATAAACAACATAACATTGAAAGTAATGACCAGTTTTTCACACACACAGACACACACACACACACACACACACACACACACAAGTTGGCAATGGTTTAACTACATTAACTACAAAAAAAAAAAAAACAAAACAGAAGCCTCAAAAACCAAAATGAGAAATGGAAGAGACAACATTACAAAAGATAACCACAGAAATATACAGAGTGAGAACAGTCTATGTATAAACAATTATATACCAACAAATTGGTAATTTAGGGGAAAAAAAAACAGATAATCCCTAAAAATGCACAAGTTGACCCAGACTGAATTATGGATCTTGAATCCAAGAAGTAGGAAAACTTCTTAGACCAATAGCAAGAAGGAAAGTTGAATTAGGAATAGTAATTCTTAAAAAAAAAAAAAAAAAAAGGAATAGTAATTCTTAAAGTTTAGTTCTGCCAAATTGTAGCATCAGCATCCAACAGCGTATTTTGATCAGAGAGATGAGGCATAATAGGGAAAAAATAGTGGATTCTTCATTTTGTTTTGTTTTCAGAGACGCTTACATTTAAATCCAGGGTCTGTCATTCTCTCTTAAGTTATGAATTCTTTATTGATAACATGAGTGTGATATTTCCATTTCACGGAGTTACTAGAGAAATGGAATTATAACATATAAAGTGTCAAGCAGAGAGCCTGTGACCCAGTCAATTGTTAGTAAGAAACGGCTCAAGGTGCCCCCAAATCTGCCCAAAACGGGACAGATTGCACAGCATTTTCCTTAACAAAACCCCAGGCAGGACTGTATTGATTACCACGCACAAACATCTCTGCGTGTTGATGGAATGGTTTTTATAAAGCACCTTCTCACCACCCACTCTTAATAGTGCTGTGGGGAGCAAAACGGGGGTGAATGGGGAATATTGTGTATGCTGCAACACCAATGAGCTATTTTCAGACACTGTGTGTCCCCCCACCCCCGTCCTTTGCCTCACTCCTCCCCATCAGAAATAATTCTTCACTTGGATAAAAACCGGTTTGAATTGTAATGACATGTCCACAGTGCTACACCTCTTAAGACATTATTATTTTTTTAAATATCTCTCAGGTTGGGGTCTCCAGAAGCACATGCTTTTTGTTCCCCTGTTCAGTACTTTTTTAAATTTTTATCTATTCATGATAGTCACACAGAGAGAGAGAGAGACATAGGCAGAGGGAGAAGCAGGCTCCCTGCACCGGGAGCCCGACGTAGGATTCGACCCCAGGTCTCCAGGATCGTGCCCTGAGCCAAAGGCAGGAGCTAAGACAAAACTAAATTTTGGGCCTGCTCCTCTAAGACTTTTGTTGTGTGTGGCACTTCTCATCCATGACTCACGTGTAGCACAGAATAGTTTTACCTTTGGATAGAAGGACACAGTATTTATTGCTCTCCATGAAATAGGATTTTGGAAGCCTGGGGATGATTAGTTGACAAATTCACACAGCAGATAAAATAATATGTCCGGAAAAATGGATGCTCCCTTTTCAGAGAATGCTAGAATTGCCAGGGAAAAACAGGGACTATGTTTCGTAGGCCCCTGGTGTCTGGGGATTATGTACCTCTGAAAGCCACTTCTAACCGGAGTCTCGAAAACACTCATGGTGCACCAGCACTCTCATAAGAAATACATTTCAAACTTATTTCCAAGTGTAGGATATAACATCCTTCCAGTTATAAGATAAATAAGTCATGGAGCTATTCTGTAGAACATGATGATTATAGTTCATTACTGCTGTGTGGTATATTCGAAAATTGACAATAGATCCTAAGAGTTCTCCTCACAAGGGAAAAAGAAAACACGTTTGCTTTTTAAAATCCATCTGAGGTAATAGATGTTAACTAAATTTATTTCGTAACATATGAAAGTCAATGCATTGAACGTACACAGCACTGTATGCCAATTACATCTTAATAAAACTGGACAAAAATGAAAAAAAAAGAAATGTTTCCATTATCTTTCAAATCTGATTTCTTTTCTTTCTTTCCTTCTTTCTTTCTTTTCTTTCTTTTCTTTCTTTCTTTCTTTCTTTCTTTCTTTCTTTCTTTCTTTCTTTCTTTCTTTCTTTCTTTCTTTCTTTCTTTCCTTCTTTCTAATATACATATTAGCTAGTGTTTCTCCAGCTAGCATAGGTGAGTTCTATTAGGACAAAAGATCCAAAGCCAATTAATATACCTAATGTGGAGGCACCTCATTGTTTATAAGTTTTGGGTACTTGGTGACTTTAGATTTGAAAAAGATTATTCATTGTACAGGATTATTTTAATCTCATTGCAATGGCATCTGAATCTCTCTACCGTTACTTGAGCGCACTTCACTTTGTTAGTCAGTGGTCCACCCCAGCCTTCCATGTGGCTTACGTTTTCACATGTGAAAGGAAATATGACGTGTTGTAAAGAGCCCAGTGAGAGGATCGGAAGACCCATGTTCAATACTGTCTTTGAAACTCCCCAACCGTGAAGTCTTACTATATTATTCAAATTGAACCTCACATGCGTGTCCTTATCATTTGACAGGAATGAGATATATAGAAATTAAATAAAAAAGAAATTAGTACACGTACTCCACACAGTTTTAAAATATTATTAGTAGTAAAACATTGTGATTTATAGTTATGCGACCATTCTGTAAAGACTTGAAATATATACACGCACTTGCAGATGTTATTACAACTACAGAACCTGTGAACTCAGATGATAACAACTTTGTAAAACATGTCACATAATTATATTGTACTAATATTTTAGTTCCACATTAGTTCCTTGCTATTATTAAGGCTTATAAAGAATCTATGAGATAGAAGATTCTTTATAAGATTCATTACTCCAGGAACGCCTGGGTGGCCTCAGTGGTTGAGCATCTGCCTTTAGCCCAGGGTGTGATCCCGGGGTCTTGGGATCAAGGCCCACATCGGGCTCCCTGCAGGGAGCCTGCTTCTCCCTCTGCCTGTGTCTCTGCCCCTCTCTCTGTGTCTCTCGTGAATAAGTAAATAAAATCTTTAAAAAATCATTATTTCTCCTGAATTAGTTTTGAAGTGAGAGGATTTTTATTTTAATTTCTTTGGAGTCATCATTAAGTCATCATATGCAAATGATAATAAATAATTGTGTAGAGTTTTTTTTAATATAGCCAGTTCATCTATAAATCAAATTAAGAATAAGATCTCCCCGTAAGCATTAGTATGCATGTCCCAAACACCTGATCACTCTCCATGCTCAAACAGCCAACTGCAGATTCTAGTATCATGGGTCAGCCACTGACAAAAATAATATCCTTACCTGGATGGCTTCCAAATGGTTTTGCAATATGTTTGGTCAGTGGGAAACAGTGATGCCAGTGGCATGACCATGTACTATAATAGGTCAGGATCAGGCAAAGATAGTTAATAATACAAAAGTACTAATTTCTGGAGGCCACTGCTTGAAAGATCTAAGGATCAAAATTTGCCTGCAGAAAGTTTACCCTCAGAAACTGTGAATCTGTTGGCATTTGAGTCCTGAAGAATGTCACCTCATCTCCTGCTGCCCAAACTAGAACCGTAGTGACTTAACAATCTATATATTTTACATGTACTGTGTGTATATAAACATATATATTTACATGTGATATGGACGTACACGCGTGTGTGCATGTTGGGTACATAATTAGGGCCTTGTATTGACCGCAACCTGTCTGGCCTATGCATTTTCTTTCACCCACGATGGAAAATCCAGTGACTGTGAAACCTAGTGAAAAGGCTTTGGCTCTTTGCAAATCTACCTTCCTAAAGGTAATCAGGTGCAAATTCTGGATTCTTCTAGAAGATCTTGAAGGGTGGGGGAAATCTGTGTTGAGAGGATAAAGCCAATACTGGGATTATAGATTCAGTTTCCATTTCTGCTTAGTTTTATTTTTTTTTAACCCAAAGAAGACAAATATTCAGAATCATCCTGAAATCAAAATTGTGAAGTAGACTGAAATATAGAATTAGGAGTCATTTCCCCTAGCTCTAAAATTCTATCTTATTATAAGGATTTATCAAATTCACTCGGTTACGTAATTACTTAAAATAACCTGGATGCATCCATGTATCTATTCCCGCAGCATCGAAAATCTTGACCATTTTTTTTTAGAACTCAAATTTCATCTTGTAGATTGAACAGTTTAAAGATAAATCATGGCATGAGGTTTCTAAGACAGGATCTGATTGGTCTTGTACTGTCATCTGTAAATTTAAGACTACAACAATGACTCTGCATAGAATTAGATTAAATTAGATATTACAAGTAACGGTACTCCCGAAACCAACATTACACTGCATGTTAACTAACTAGAATTTATTTTTTTTTATTTTTTTAATTTAAATTCAGTAAGCCAATATATAGTACCTCATTAGTTTCAGATGCAGATTTCAATAATTCATCAGTTACATGCCACACCCAGTGCTCATCACATCACAAACTAACTAGAATTTAAATAAAAATTCGAAAAAGAAAAAGCATTTTAAGAGAAACAAGCTAAAAAGTTTGTTTATATTATTGCCTATATATGTGTGTATCTGTAATTTTGCGTGTTTAATAAAGTCACATATATATTTATATGAAAGTAACTGTGGTTTTAGTAGCTAAGCTAAAATGCTTTTATAGTAGCAGGGAAAAAAAAAAGAACAATTTTGTCCCCCCAAAGTAACAGCGATTCCGCAGGTAGCGTTGCAAACTTCCAATACACATTCAGAAGTTTTTAAACCACATGCTAAATCTTGCATTTGAAATGACAGATCTTCCCGTGTGGCAAAGCCCTCTCTGTGGAAATGACTTTCTTGAAGACTCATCTCAGCCAATGCTATAATTTTCTCCCAGTTGGCCATTTCCGATCCCCTTCGTGTGCACTTTTCTTTGATGGAAAAGTTCCCCTCTGTGGCACAGCCTTCGAGATTTAGAAGTCCAACTCCTGAAACAATTGTTTCTCAAAAATATTCAAAATGCATTTGAAGATGATGGAACGTGTGTCTCCTCCCATCTCCTGGTAGGAGATGATGAGACAGCCGAGAGGTCACTGGGGGCCCGGCCACGGTCATCACCCCAGGGTGGTGCAGTGAGGACCCTGCTCTGTCGTGCGGGGAGCAGATGATTTGGGTAGTGAGCACGCGCTGCCTGTCAAGTGCCTGCCTTTGGACAGAGCACACCTGTTTGCACACTAATTGCTCTCCTTGGTGGCCTGGGCTTTCTTGGGGGGCCTTTCTTCTAAGAGGATGTCAGGCCTGCACAGCCCTGCGTCCAAGCTCCCTGGACAGAGCCACCCCGGCCCAAGGGCCCAGAAGACCTGTGCCCTCACCCCAATCCAGCCACGGGCGAGAGGCATGAGGTCGCACAAATCACTTTGCCTCTGAACTTCCTGTTTGCAAAATGAAGATTTGGGGGCTAGGTAGTTCTGAGATCCTCGTTAGCTTTCCAGGCAAAGTGACTTTTCCTTGTACTGCGGAGCCTTGAGAGAGAATTGGTGCGTTCTCAGCCCCAACCCCCAAACTTCCCCTGCGTGTAGACATGTGTAAATTCTATGCTATGAAGCTCCTGCAGGATCAGCCACACAGGAACCCAAATCTATAACTGGCAGTTTCAGTGAGTTAAGAACATCCTTAGCATCATGCTACTATAGTTCAGACTTCTTTTCTTTTTCTTTTGTTAGACTTCAGCAGTTGTGACAACGCAGGCATCTCTTAAACAGGGGTGACAAGAAAATAGATACGACAACACAACGTACGGAAGGAAGGACTGGAGCCGATTCATCTGAGTGGGTGCAGAGGTTAGGACCGAGTGCGAGGACCCGTAGACTTGCTGTCCGAAGTGACGTGAGCCCCAAGGTCAACACTGAATTGCTGTGATGCAAAAGTGTTGATGAGCCCAACAGAAAAAGGCCAAGGACAAACAGTATTCTATGAGAATTTTGTAAGTTATGAGAACATATCTACAAACAAGGAGGGGACAAGTTGCTCCGTAATGATGCTAAGAATAATAATTGATTATTTGAGAAAACATGCAATTAGAACCTTTCCTCAGACTGTCCACCATACTGAAAGGTAAATGGGTCTAGAAATGTGAAAAATGAAGCCCTAAGAGCTGGAAGCAATTGAAGGGATGTTTATCCACATGAGAAATGACTTCTAAGGGCCGGGAGATCGATAGATTTGTTCGTGTTCCATCTACTGTGTCAAAAATCAGCATGGAAACAGTAAGCCACAAAAAAATAAATAAATAAAAATAAAAGGAAAAAGTAAGCCACAAGCAATCGGTACCCACTCGTGGGGCGGGAATCAGCAGCGGTGCCTTCTGTTGCTGACTACTTCCACCCTGGGGAGTGCTCGGTGCTTAAGGATAAACCCACTGTATGCATTTTAGAACAAGGTGTGTGTTTCCATATTTCCTTTCTCTTGTGGAAATACCCAGGAGTTGATTTTCTGGGTTGTACGTGAGGTGTATGTTTAATTTCTAAGGGACTATTGGGTCTTTTTCAGAGGGAATACCAACCATCCTCCACTCCAGCCAGCAATGTTGGAGTTTCCAGTAGCACGACGTCCTGGCTGACATTTCGTGCTATATATCTGTTCTTTCTTTTTACATAGTCTGATGGCGTGAGCTTCACTGAGGTTTTAGTAGGAATTTCTCAGGTTACTAATGATGCGGAGCGCTTATGTGTTTATGGGCATGTACATATTTTCCTTATGGAAAATGGCAGCTTAAATATTGTACATATTTATTCTATATGTTCCTGAGGTTTTTTTTTTAATGCTGTGTTGTAAAGGAGATTTTTGTGTATCTAAGGTTCCAGCCCTCTGTCAAATACATGGTCCTTAATGATTTAATTATTTTTCTCTAAGTCTGGCACCTGCTTATTCATTTTCTTAGCAGTACCTTTGATAATAGAAGTTTTGAGTTAAAAATTTGTATGTGTAACGTCTAATTTACCATCTTTTATCATATTGGTCACTGCAATTTGTCTAGGAAAACTTGGCTTGCTGGTAAATCATGAGTGTTTTCTTCTATATTTTTTCTCTAATGCTTCGTGATTTTATATTTTACATTAGGCCTTTTTTTATCCACTCTGACTTAATTTGTGTGTGAGGTAAGAGTTAGGGGTAAAATTTCTTTTCTTTTCTTTTCTTTTCTTTTCTTTTCTTTTCTTCTTTTCTTTTCTTTTCTTTTTTTCTTTTCTTTTCTTCTTTTCTTTTTTTCTTTCTTTCCCTTTTCTTTTCTTTTCTTTTTGTGAATATCCAGGTATTCCAGTATCATTTGTTTAAAAGACTTTCCTTTCTCTGTAAAGTTACATTGGCACTTTTGTCAAAAGTTGTGTTGTGTGGGTCTATTTTTGGGCACTTGTTCCTCTTCCATGAATCTATTTGTTACTTCCTCTGCCAGCTTCCCTCTGTTTTGGTTACTGTGGCTTTAGAGTCTACCTTGAAGTTGAAGTATAAGACCTCTAGCTATGTTTTTTTTTTTTTTCAAGCTGCTTTGGGTTTTGGTTTCGGTTTTGGTTCCAAGTCCAGGTATATGTGTCTGTGTCTGTGTCAATATACATATATTACCTATATATAAATTAAAATACATAATCAATACATATATTAGAGGATCATCTTTCAGTGTCTATAATAAAATCCTCCTGGGATTGGTAATGTATACTTATACTGCATTGTCTGTATCTCCTTCTTGTTTGCTCCTTGTAGTCACCTCAAAAAGAAATTGTATGCGGGGCACTCGGGTGGCTCAGCGGTTGAGCATCTGCCTTTGGCTCAGGTCATGATCCCGGGGTCCCAGGATCGAGTCCCAAATGGGGCTCCCCACAGGGAGCCTGCTTCTCCCTCTGCGTGTGTCTCTGCCTCTGTCTCTGTGTCTCTCATGAATAAATAAATAAAATCTTTAAAAAAAAGAAGAAGAAATTTTATGCATCCAATTCCTTGTCTCAGGCTCTGATGTGGGCAAATGAAGGTGCTCTTCATGTCCACTTACCTTTACTTGTCATATGTCCTGCTTCATGTGTGCTTTCTCTAGCTTAATATTTGTAATATATCATAAATATACCTTTTAAAAGACTTATTTAAGGGGTGCCTGGGTGGCTCCGTCAGATAAGCATCTTCCTTCAGCTCAGGTCATGATCCCAGGGTCATGCGCTCAAGCCACCCATCAGGCTCCCTGCCTAGCAGGGAGGTTGCTTCTCCTTCTCCCTCTGCCTGCCACTCCCCCTGCTTGTGCTCCCTCCGACAAATACTCTGTCGAATAAGTAAATACAATATTTTTTTAAGTAAAAGACTTATTTAAGTCTTTGCCAAGATTATAAGTTGGATGAGAAATCAGAAGTCATTGAAATGCACCATTGCTACCTACTGTCTATATTTCCATGAAAAACTTATTATGCTATGTTTCTACATTTTAAAAAACACATTTATATATCTACCTACCCACAAATGTTTTATACAAACTGTGTTTTAAAGTAAGATTGTATGTGTAACATGACTTTAAAATTGTAATTTGTCAGTACAAATGTAGAGGACTATTGATGTAAGTAGTCATTGGTAATAACTCATGTTCTATATATTGCTTATAAGTAACAAGCTAATATTTTTAGTGTGCAATTAGAATTATTACCCCACGTTTTTTTTTCTTGAAAAATGAATATCCTGGAACATTGACAGGGTCCCTTCCAACATCAGAAATATTCCGTCTCTTACATAAGATCTTCATGTGATCTGAGGCACTACTTCTTATAGACTAATTATAAGACATGTCCATAAAAGCAGGAGATACATATATTTTCACAGTTTTTCTTAACTGCAATTTAAAACACTTTTGTGAAAATTATGCACGAGTGTGAAGTGTTGAGTGATTTACAGTGATTCATTTTGGAATCAGGGTTGGTGATTTCTTTCCCTATATGACCCCGTATTCCTATCTAACAGATCAACCTCTTATACATGTAGGCTGTTGGGCACATGGATTTTCTTTTTTATCCAGCTTAAGTTTCTGCCTCAGTTCCTTTGCCTGAGTCCCACCCTGCTGTGCATACCTGGACAGCAAACATGTCAGCATGATCCTTCTTCTAAAAGAGTCCAGAAGATAAAAAAAAAAAAAAAAAAAAAAAAGAGTCCAGAAGATAAGACATGAATGCTACTCGTCCTTTCCCTTCTTCCCATGAATCCATTCTTCTCTGCTTGATATTCCTGAATGGTACACTTCCCAAGCCAAAGGAATGGCCAAAGAGAAGTCTCCCTGTACTAGTCTAAGAGGATAGAACACAGTAATGTCTCTCATCCTGTCTTTTATATCTGTAACTCATTTCTTCTTAAGCTGGCATTCCTGCAAAATGGTGGATTGACATATTCTCTGCTGGTCCCAGAGGACTTGCTGTCATCCTCATGTTTGTCCCATAGTTCACTGAAGAGGTCAAACATATGCAGTTGATTTACTATAATATATTTTCACAGATGTTATTTGGAGTTTGGTCTGACCAGGTGAAGCAGGATAATTCATTATTAAGTAACCTGAGTTTTTTATGCCAGGGAGCATTTGCATAAAAAAACAAGGTTAATAATTACTCATATTGAGGGAATGGGAAGGGAAGAGGATCTTTTTATATAATAATCTTCTATCCTTTGCTGCCAAGACAGCAGCCACCTGGTCACCCAAAGGAGTTAATCTTCTAGGGTCTACTTCTCCCCCCTACCACAATCGAGCAGCGCCATGGAGCTGAATGATGCTCAGGTTTTGGGGACGAAGAGCATACTGGGGTCATGTAGAGCAGAAATAAGGAAGAAGCTTGATTGGAGGATGGCTGAAACACAGCAGTTCTGATAAATGCAGATGCACAGATTCCACTACTGCTGGTGAGATTATCCGCTGACATTTCTGTTATTTTTGACATTGTGAATAGGTAGGAATATTTTATTGTTAATTTAGAAATTAGACACCGAACACAGGGAAAAAACAAAACAAAACAGTAGCGTTCTGTTGTTATATTGTCTCCTTATAAACACTGCAGATTAAGTCATCAGAGCTCTCATTTTTCCATATTTCCATGTTGTCAAAGATAGGTGGGGGTGCAAAGGACGGAGCGTTAACATTCCAGTTCCTTCCACTTTCCAGGCGTGAGGGAAACCTTTTAGTTAAATCATGTCATTTAATCCCATTATAATTTGGACGTGTTGTTCATGGCCAAGTTTCAGAAGAAATTAGCTTCAAATCTTGGTATTTTACCAATCCCTGTCCCTCAGAGGGTAACATCCACTTACTCCTTTGTGTGTTGAATTAAAAAAAAAAAAACTTAAAATTTCAATTGTCTGTATTATTCAGAAGAATATATTTAAAAGGTTGGCCAACATGGCAGGGATATTAATCCCTGCAGCAAGGAGGACCCTCGTGAGTCGGTTTCAATACCCCACATTTCCTGACTACTTCTGTACAACATCACCGCCTGTTTCCGCAGCCCCTCTTCAGAATGCAGCCACAAAAGGCGGCAATCCAGGGGCTGCTGCTCTCATTGAGCAGGTGAAGTGAGGGAAGATGGATTCTTCTATCATCTCACCAAAGAATTGCTTATTCTATTCAGATTTATAGTGTCTGCAGAACAAGAGCGCTGTCACTCATAATGGCCCTGGCCATTATTTATTTATGAGCACAGGCAGCGGCTGTGATTCACAGGGCGGTGGGCAGCTGCTGTGCCAGCCTGCCATCCGTCATTGCCTCTTTCTCTGCTAGCACTGTCAGAGCTCCTGTGAAAGCTGCCCTCTCCCACTTTCAGCCTACGCACTCCGCATGTGTTTGACCGTTGCCCTCCAGTTCTAGAAGGGAGCGGCCTGCTCACACACAGGACACGAAGATTGGCCATGCACAGCCTACAGGATCATCTTGGACCCATGAGAGAGATGTGGAATTGCACTTGAGCTAATGAGAAAGACCCTCCCTTCCCATCAAGTAGTAGCTGCTGGACAGTGGGCATGGGGTGCCGAGGGCCGTGTGGGGAGAACCTGCCAGGAGTACATCTACACCAAGGAAAGAAGGCAACATGACACAGATGGAGAGGAAGGGATGCCTCCATTCCCACAAATAGGTTATTTCCTTTGTTCCCTTTCTCTTTTTCCTTAAGCCAATGCGAGTAGGGTTTCTGTATCTTGGAATGGAGAGAATTATGATGAATAAGCAGCCGATGCTTTTATTGAGGATGAGATGGGATGGGATACTAGAGACAAGTGAGTGAATCCAGAGAGATGAAACCATCCATGATCGAGGGACCGATGCCACCGCAACATCGCTTGTTGCATATGCAACAGGGCTGGATAAGCTCAGGGTATCACATCTAGAGGAAAGGATGAGCCTTTTCACCAACATCTCCTGGAACAGAGACTGTAGGCAATTTATTTCAAATTAGTGGATACACGTATCTTTGGTGCACTGTGTTTGTCAGGCTTTGATGACCACTAGATAGTATTTTGCTCATTTTAAAAAGATTAAAACTTGGGGGGAATCCTGGATGGCTTAGTCAGTTATATGTCTAACTCTTGGTTTCAGCTCAGGTCATGATCTTGGGGTGGGATGAGCTCAGGCAGGGCTCAGTGGGGAGTCGCTTGAGAGTCTCTCCTTCTCTCCCTCCCTCTCCCTGTGCCCCTCCGTGAAACCCACTCATGCGCTCTCTCTCTCTCTCTCTCTCTCTCCCTCTCTCTCTCTCTCTTTCTCTTGCACACTCTCTCAAATAAATAAACAAAAATCTTAAAAAAGAACATCAAATATTGGGAACAGAAAAGTTGCTATGTACTCCCCGAATCACGCACTAGTAATAGGAAGAGAGTCAGGATTTAAAGCTACACCTGCCTGACCTGAACGGACATTCAATTTATTATTTTTTTAAAGATTTATTTCTTTAAAGAGAGAGAGAGAGCACGTGCATGTAGTGGGAAGGAGAGAAACTCAAGCAGCCTCCGTGCTGAGCACTGAGCTTAACATAGGGCTCAGTCCTGTGATCTCTGAGCTGAAACCAAGAGTCAGACACTTCACGGACCCAGGGGCCCCCACTCTCAATTTATTAATAACACTAATGATGGTAGTTATTTTGCTAACTCCAGTAGTTATATTTTTCTTGGATAAAAGACATGCTTGATCAAAAGGACCTCACCCAGCAAACAGCACCTAAAATCTTAAAAATTATATTGCCTAAAATCTTCATTCCTAGACTTTTCTCTGAATTCAGATTTTCTTAATTGCTGTGCTTCTAGGCGGAATACTTAAAATATGTCTAAACATATTATACTGAATACTTTTCCAAAGTCAAAGGGAATTTTTGCCGGTATTAAATTATCTAATCATATTGATTAAAGAACCTATGTTTTAGATTCCTCTTGATACATCTACATTTTGGAGTCTTATTAAGTCTCTATGTTTTACATAGAGCTATTTTATTTATAATTTTTGATACATTGTTTAATGTGAATCTCATGGGACCCCATTTATATATAATTGATTTATTTATTTTTTTTAATTTGAGTTACTTGACACATACTGCTGTATTAGTTTCGGGTGTACAACATAGTGATCCAACATCTCTGAATGTTATGTTACACTAACTATGTTATGCTGTGCTACCATCTGTCACTATACAACCCTATGACAATACCATTATACCTTATGCTTTACCTTTCA
This sequence comes from Vulpes lagopus, assembly GCF_018345385.1. NCBI lineage: Eukaryota > Metazoa > Chordata > Mammalia > Carnivora > Canidae > Vulpes > Vulpes lagopus. Next base: position 3,106,786 of record NC_054827.1, read on the forward strand.
TTCCCATGACCTATTCATCCCCATAACTGGAAGCCTCCCACTCCCCTTCACCCATTCTGTCTGACTCCTCACTCCTTTCCCCTCTGGCAACCATCAGTTTCTTCTTTGTTTTTATATGTCTGGTTCTGCTTTCTGCTTGTCTATTCATTTGATTGGATTTTAGATTCCATGTGTGAGGGATAACAGGGACTTGGAAAATCACATAATTTGGGAGTGGCAGGGCTGAGTATGTGAAATGCTGAACTTGATGAGGGTAGGAACATTTAAAGACTAATCAGGGAGAGCACATGACTTTGATTCATTTGCTGCCATGAGGAAAAGGAAATACACTCTACAGGAACAAAAAAATTGTGATTAGTTGAAACATGACTAAACAGGCTCTATTATGAAGAAGAAATATTTATAGACTATTAAATGTAAAAGGAGAGCTCATAAATTCACAAGGATTATAAAAGCAGCTTCCAAGATGCACTCTGTGATGGACATACTCCGACCTGAAAGTAGTAGATTAACCATTATAGAGAAAGAGAAACCTGAGATGGGTGAAGGATTCCCAAGAGTACACTTAATTCAGTTAATTTATATGATAGGGAGTTAGAAATTTGCCAGTTAGGTTGGTGAAATATTGACAGTGACCTCTGAGGAACTGTGATTATTGAGTCTGTGAGAACCCAGGTGAAGGAATACCCCTATGCTTCATTCATTGTGGATTCTTCTAGAAGAAGCTATATTGTACTCACACATTTTGTTTTTTCTTTAAAGCGGGCAAGAGAAAAGTATCCATAAAATGGGGTTGTGAAAATTAAGTGTGCATCAAAATCATCTGGCATGCTTGTAAACAAACAAACAAAACAGAACAAAACGAAAACACAGATTGTTGGGCTCCAGTTGAAGATTGTTGGGAAGTCTGGATCGGGACTCAAAAATTTATGTTTAACAAATTCGCAGTTGATACTGATGCTGCTGTTCTAGTAACTATATGTTGGGAACCACTGGGTTAGCCATGGTGCCCTGTGCTCAGCTAGCCATTTGACATCATATTCCTTTCAGCCATCTGGAGAAGCCCAGGTGTTATGTAAGCACACCATTAGCTGCATTTTTTTAAATCTCCAGGCCCAACTGATATAACACTTTCATCAGAATTTCTGTTGACTATGCTGTTGGTAACCATATAAAGCCTTGGCATTCACTAGCTCTTTTCAAGTTGCCAAGTTGAGTCATGCATGTGCCTTTTCTTATAATTTCAGAAAAATGGAATTCACTCTAAATTGTTTAGGTAGAAAATGAATTTCCTAATGATTCTTAAGTGAGTCATAGAATTATCAGGATGGCCAAAGGGATATAGACGAGGATAAAATCGCAGGGACAATGCTCAAAACCATAACACCAAACTGGCCTACTGCTGTGTCCTACTGGAGTGGCTTAACTTGCAAACCATCCTCAATCCAGAACCATATTGCATTATTAGCCTGCCTTTGAAATCTTTAGCATCATCCCTCCCAGAGAGTAAATTCTCCCCACAGAGCCCTTTGTGTAACGTTGCTCACCTCTGCATTGAGGTCTGTGGTTCCATGTGACCTTAAATCACAAACTTGTATCACCAAAAATGAACTAAGAAATATATGTTTTGAACTCTACCTTGGAAAGACATCACTTAGAATGTGCGGTCCTATCCAAATTTAGGGAGATGTTCAAAAATCTCAGATGGCCTTCTCAGTGGTTGTTCTGGTTTATTGTATGTTGCAAATGGTGCCAAATCTAATGTGTTAAGACAGCAATGGATCATCTTTCATGTTTCTGTGGGCAAACTGGGTGAACTAGGTGCTTCCTGCTTAAAGTCTGTCATTCAGTTGCAGTTGGAAGTGGTTGGGGCTGTGTCTATCTGAAGGCTGGACGAGGCTGGATATGCAAGAGGGCTCACTCACATTGATGTCAGGAGGAGCTGGGGATCAGCTGAGGAGTCATCTGGGTCTTCTTATAGCATGATAGCTGAATTTAGGAGAACTCAAGTCAAGAGTAAGTGTGAGGCAAGAATAAGAAGAAATGTCCAGGGTAGTCCAGAGGATTATCCCTGTATTGGGCCCAGGACCACTTCTATCATTCTCTATGGATCACAGGACCTTCCCAGATTCAAAAGACAAAAGGGTGGCAATATTATATTGTAGAATACATATGCAGGGGTGGAGTTGTGGTCCTGACCATATGTGGAATAGTGCTCCTTGAAAGTGGACAGATGGAGTGTATTTGGAGCTAATTCAAAAATCAAAGAATGCCCACCACATGTGTGTGTGCTCATGTACACATGCACACCGTGCACATACACATACCTCGGTGTTCCAGTGCTGGTTTCAAATACTAAGGCAATTGTCTTTACAGTTTACTGTGGAAGACAGAATTTGAGATCTCTCACTGTGATAGAAATAGGATGGAGATTAGATGCGGGACTTTCCTCCCAACCACAGGTGAAAAGTGAGGTTCATCAACACAGGTTTTCATAGTGATGCTATCTAATAATGTACATCATTTCTGCCCAAGTCCTAAGTCAACTTTAAGCCAATTTTCAAAAAAAAATGTTTATGCTTCAAACATGTGGTTAGACTTGTCCATCAGATTGATGCTCTACTGTTTTGAAGTCAAACCTTACCAAATTGAATATCCTCATGAATTAGTAGTTTCCTATAAATAATAAATTGCATATTAGAATAATCTTTAAAAATGTAAGTATTCATTCTATGACTTTGCTTCTCAAACATGGAGCTGGTTTCACCTTAGAAAGACAATTGCGTATTTTCCTTGTTGATCCTCAATTGGATAAGAAACTAATGATCCTCATTACTCCATTCACATCTGAAAAAAACAGTAAAAGTGGGCACTGTCATTGTCCATCCCTGTTGAGAAGCTTTATAAACACAGCTTTGCTGTGGAATTGCTGTCAAGCTAAAAGAATTCTAGACAACACTCAAGATTTCTTCACACTTGATTACCCGAGGCGTTCTGTGGACACCCACTAAGGTTATTTACAAGCACTCACTGAGATCACTTAGAACTTCTTCAAAACCAGAGAGCTTTTTTGAATCTTTGGAAACTGCTTTCAAATTCCAACAGTTGTGAAGAAATTATTTCTTTTGAGTACTTGTAAAATAATTTAGTGCCATCATGAAAACAAATGCAGATTGGTATATTGAGTTGTACCGAAGGAAAACTGTCTTACATATAGAATTAAAGAATATAAATGTTGAGGCTTTTCATTTTGCTGTCCATCCCTTCACAGTTTGGCATCACTTTGAAGTGAGTAAAAGGCTCTGCTGTACTTAAACTAATCATTTAAAATATGAGGATTAAGTTTTAGAATTTGATTAGAGGGAGAAGTTTGCAAGTGTCGCCTTCTTATGCATAAGCATCTACTTAAGTCCTCTACTTTCAAAATGAATGTACCACCCTCACTTAGACCCGTAACATCAAAGTGCAGGGTTCCTAGGATTTGGCTTGTCCATATAATAATTATCTGTTCTTCTTCTGAAAGAAAGAACAGGACCTGGCATGATGAGCTAAGGGAAGGGAGGGCTGGTTGGTTTTCAGACCTTCAGCAGATCTTTCTGTTTATAGCCCAATACTCTGACCATTTTCCAAAGAATTGGGAGTTCTTCAACAGAAATATGATGACTTCTCAGCCTTTCCCAATGCCATTTGGTTTTTTAGGATATATTGAATCAGTTATTAATTTACTATCTCCTTTCCATATTACCATTTTTCTTACTGTTGTCTCAAGTTGCATGTTTTTGTTGAGTTTTTTCCTTTCAAAATATCTGCTTACTATTTTTTAAGGAGATTTAGGAAATAAAAATACAAAAGCATTTTTTTAGGGTAGATAGAGTACTCCATGTGGTGGAGAGAGTAATCCATCCACTATTATATGGGGACATGTTATTATTCATTAATCCAAGTCCATATTCCAATGTACAACACCAAGAATGACCCTGATGTGAACTACGGACTCTGGATCATAACAGTATCACTGTGGGTTCATCAGTCATAACAAAGGTACTGTACGATGAGGGATGTTGACAGTGGATTATTATTTTACAAGTACTCAAAAGAAATCATTTTCAGTGCAAGGTCTGATTGAGATCTTCTCGCTCGCCTTCTCTGCCTCCCCTGCTTGCATTCTCTCTCTCTCTCTCTCTCACTCTCTCTCTCTCCCTCTCTCTCTCTCTCAGATACATACATACATACATACATACATACATACATACATCTTTAAAAAGAAATACTAAGTGGGAGTTGTTTTGTAGAGAAGAAAATACATGACTCCAGAAATTCTTGAATGAAGCCAGAGCTATGATTTAAAGAGTTGACTGCTGGGATGTAATAAAGCACTTGGAGAAAGCCTGAAGACTGAATGGTATCAGTCTCCTGAAGGAAACAGTCAGGATTAGTTTTCTATGAGAAGAGAAAGGTATAGAAAGATGAAAGAAATGATTACATCATGCTTTGTGAAAGACATAAATATGGGGTCCAAGTGTGGGGCACTGTGGGGTTATAAGAAATGCCCTGATGTAAAGATCACATGACTTGACTCCATCGGAAAGTGAGAGATGCTCTCCATGCTGCAGGGTGAGTGATATTGGGCAAATCACTGTCTCCCTTTGTGCTTCAAGGGCCTGGCTGATTATCTCTAGACCCCTTTGGGTTATGCCATGACCTGAAGAGATGGATTGAATTTGGCTTGGACTTACTCGAAACGTTTCTAGGTTAGGTGCTGTCTATAAGCTACCAGCTTCTACATCAAAGGGATCAGCAGACATACTAGACATTGAATATCAGGAATCAGTCATTCTGCATGAAATTTTCAATATACTAGCGTCTTCATCAATTTTCCTTTAGCAGAAAGTACAGTAGAGCCTCAGGAGGAACTGAGGTCCCTATAGCCCACTTCCTAATCTTGATGAGGTCACTAACTTTGATAGTCTTCCCTTCCCGAAACCTGCCTTGCCTGAACACCATATTTAATCAACTCCCAGATTCTGCAGTACCACATTCTAAATATATCTCCACACCATTCTTTGTTCTTTTTCTCCACTTTTAGTGCCCAACGCGAGCTTCTCACCCTTGATCTTGGTTCTACTGACATATACGTATGGAAATGGTTGGACTCCGAGGCTCCATGTCTTGCTTTCTACATAACCACTAGAAAGTACTAAAGCATGTATCTGTGTCACTGTCAAAGTTATATAAAGATAAAACAATGATTTTTAAAAATGTAAAAGGCATGTCCCTTAGCACGACATAGCAGGACCTGGGCAATCTGGCCACTGTTCCCCTTTCCATTAACCAATGATATATACTTTTCCTCCTGGATCATAAAGGACCCACCACTGAGTTCTCTCTGTTGTAATGCCACCTCATGTGTTTTTGGTCTGTCCATCACCTACTCATTCTATTTTTGAGGTCTCAGCTCTGGCACCATTTCCAGAAATGTTTACTTTACTTCCATTTCTCAGTCTGAGTTGGGTTCTGTCCTTTTCTCTACTTGAGCATCTCTCTAACAATACCTCAGCAGAGCTTATCGCCACCTGTTATGTTCATCTAAATGATCTTCTGCAGGCAGGGAGCAAGTGCTGTTTTTGTTACTGCATTCATAGTCCCTAGCCTAAGTAATCAATAAGTACTCATTGAAAATATAAATAATTTTGTCCTCTCCAGATCATTTGGGAAAAAAAATACTTTATGTCCTTATGATGATGCTTGGTACCCTTTGTAAGTGTTCTAGAAAATAATTCACAGAGAAATATTACATCAAAAAATTTAACTGAGTTTCTGTGCATTGATTTGCTAAATTTCAGAATTTTATACCCATATGCAGCATGCAAAGGTGCATTAAGCAGAAGCATTATCAAAGAAAAAATTTTTCACGTTCCGTAAAATGGGAAAGCAGGCTTTATTCAGGACCGCCGTCAGAGGGGTAGGGATTACTGCAATGGGGTTTTGCAATACAGGAGGGAGATGGGGCTCTACTCTGAATACAAGGAAAGACAAGGATAAGGATTTATAGACAGGATTTATACCCAAGGAGCAGGGTGGGGTTGGTGCATGGAGAATTACTAAGAGGAAATATCAGGGATAGGGTGGATTCCACATAAACTGACTTAGCAGGAACCTTGCCAAACTTGATCTCTTGAGGACATGCTAAGGATGGTACCTTGTCAATACTGGCTTAGAGGAGTCAGAACAGAGCGGTTATGAAGAAGGTTGATATCCATGGCAATTAATGCCAAATGCCATGAGCACAGTCTCATTTATTATATAAGTGAAAAAAGTCTCTTTAGAGAAAGGTAACTTACTTACTGGCCCATGGAAGTTGTGGTACAGAATATGTATAAACTTTGAATTGGTTCATCTTTCCTCAACACTATAAAAATTATTTCTACCAATAACAGTATAATGCAGATACTATCCCAGAAGGAGATTTTAACAAAATCAGATATATAGGGCCTATAGCTACCTTAGTCTGTGGATCCTGTGACTCTTGATCTCAGGTTGTGTGTTCAAGCACCATGTTGGGTTTAAAGATTACTTAAAAACAATTTTTTAAGTAAATAAATTAAAATAAATTTCAAGATCAGAAGTGATTATCATTTGGCAAAATGTATGACTTCCAGTCTCCTGGATTTTCTGAGGTCCTTTTACCCTGAGATGAATGGAATGTAATCAGGAAATTAGTTTTATTTGATAAAGAGCAAAATTAATTATACAAACATCAAACATAAATTCATTAGTAGAAATAACATGATGTGAGTATGTATACCCTCAGCCCTTTTCCTTTGTAGACTAGAATCACCACACAATTTCTGAAAAAGCCATAAGCGAGCAGCAATTGGCCAGATTGTAAACGTAACAACCGATAATCAGTTATTCAAATAAAATCCTCCTGCAAATCACTGGTTAAAAATAATGTGTGTGAGTTTAACAGAGAACTATCTATCCAAGCTCTTGTTAAATCTACTCACTGGGTGGTTTAGTGGTTGAGCACCTGCCTTTGGCTCAGGGCGTGACCCCGGGGTCCCGGGATCGAGTCCCGCATCGGGCTCCCTGCATGGAGCCTGCTTCTCCCTCTGCCTGTGTCTCTGTCCCTCTCTGTGTGTCTCTCAGGAATAAGTAAATAAAATCTTTTTTAAAAATCTACTCACTGTTCTGTTTTCACAGTCCATTAATTTAAGCCTGATGTGAGTAAAGGAAGAGTTGGAGGAACCAGTTTCACAGGCAACAGGTGACATGTGTCCATTCCTGAATCTCAATGGAAACCACACAAAACAGAAGGAAGTTTTGGTGAGAGATGAGCAATAACCCAACTTTAACTCTCCAAACTCCCCCTCCCCGCCTGTCAGTGTTCAGCTGGGACATTCTGTTCATTCTGCATTCACGAAAACATCTCACAATTGCGCGAACCTACCAATGCAACTGATTTAGACGACACACTAGCTGGAGAATGATTGAGCAGCGCTCCAAACTCAGAAAGTAACAGGACATGCAGACTTGAAACTCCCGGACTTTTTTTTTTTTTTTTTTTTGATAATTGAACTTCATTCAGTGTTAGCCATTAAAAGAAATGAGTAAAAAAAAGAGCCATTTCCAATTGCAATTTCAGGAAATGACCAGGATAACATGAACCAGAAATTCACATTCAGAATCACCAATTTTACACATACAATTTAAAAAAACATCCTTTATCTTCAGAAGAAGAAATCCCTGCATATCTAGAGCATGAAGCGTGTCAAGTCACGTGGTTGTAGATGAAAAACAACAGCTTTTCACTGCTTTATATCTCTGGCCATCTTCATAGATAGCACTGGAGCATCAATACAACTTTTCTAGAGATGGTGTTAGGTAAAGGTTTCCTAAGTGACATTGTTGTCTGACACATAAACCTTAAGCAGCCAAAGGGAAAGGTAACAGTCCTTTTGCAACATTCGAGCCACCTGTGCCTAGGGGTTTTCTTCAAAGGTGAGCAAAGAGGTCTTGCTTTCAGAGAGAGCGGCGGTCCCCTTCTTTTCACCAGAAGTTTCCAGAAAGTCTGCCCTCAGCCGTGACAGGTTGAACAGCTACCCAGAGGCTCTCGTTCTCCACCGAGATCACGAGGAGTCCTGACACATTTTATCATAGTTCTCCACATAACGATGCAGAATTTCTACAAAGAACACTTGACAAGAACCGTTTCTGGTTGTTTCCTGATATTGCTCCTTTTCATCCTTACCAGGATCCTCATCCCCCACCCACACCCCTCCCCACCTTAAGTGGTAAATAAAACACATTGCCTGGCTGTTGGAATATTACTATATGAGTTTCATTCACTTCTAAATGGACAGTTTATTTTTATTTTTTTTTAAAGATTTTATTTATTTATTCATGAGAGAGAGAGGCAGAGGGAGAAGCAGGCTCCATGCAGGGAGCCCGATGTGGGACTCGCTCCCGGGACTCCAGGATCACGCCCTAGGCCAAAGGCAGACACGAAACCACTGAGCCACCCAGGGATCCCTAAATGACAGTTTAGACAGACAGCAGATTTTAAAAAGCGAGTTGTTGAGACATCAAGTGGATGCTTTGAATAAAATCTCTAGAACATATAGAAGTAATACTCCTCCTGGGATCCAAGCTTCTGTACAAGTCCCTGGAAACCATGGAATATTGTTTAGGTATCTAACTAAGAATAACCATCAAAGGGAAATGAAAAGGTCATTTTAGCTCATGTCTCCTCTTTCTTAGAAGCCTTGTAATAGAAAAATAAACTCTTTTATTTTTGAAACAAACTATGTTTTTTTTCCAGATCTTTCATCTTTCTAATCCAGCTGGAAGCATCCAGAAATGTTAGAAAAAGAGTAACACCAACAATCTTTGTGAAACTGTATTTACTGTGTTTTATATTTTTATTTTCTATATCTTGTGAGTATGGCACTAACTTTAAACTATGTGAGTCCTGTAATCATGTAAAAATAATTCATGATGATAGATTTTGAGAGGCACTTAATGATCGAATGTAGATATTCTTCATGAACAAGTAATTGTTCAGTTTCATAGGTTGTTAAAGAGACTACACGAAAAGTGAATTTCCCATATAGATCTGTGTGAGCAATATACGGAAAAACATGAGGGGAATGATATGATACCCTTTCATTCTCCGATGAAACTTTTACTCAGGATTCAGTCTGACTAGGAAACAGCACACATAATGAGGGGAACCCTATCATTATTTAGGTTGTGGAAATGAAGCAAGAAAGTTATCAACAGGAGTTTGTACTTAAACCTACTATGAGAGTGGAGAATACACCAATGGCTAGAGAGGGAGTGATAAATTTGGCAACAATTAGTGGAATATATAAATAGGCGCTCTCTTTGTTCATGTTAATATGATGCTGGAATCATGGAACTCTGTAGTTCCAGGGTCCAACTATTGGTGACCACTATATGTGGACTCTTAGGTGTTTAAAATCATTAAGAGTCTTTTATTTTGTTTTTAAAGATTTTATTTTTTGATTCATGAGAGAGACAGAGAAAGAGGCAGAGACACAGGTAGAGGGAGAAGCAGGTTCCCTGTGAGGAGCCTAATGTGGGACCCTGATGTGGGACCCCGGGATCACAACCTGAGCCAAAGGCAGACGGTTAACCTCTGAGCCCCCCAGGTGTCCCAGAGGTGCTTGTTTTTGTGCATGTTTTTTATTGCTTGATTTTGAAAATATTTTAGATTTTTGTATTTTGTACATTCTGTCATAGCCCAGTATCCAGAAACCATGTCTGGCACATAATAGTTACTCAGCAAATGTTTGCTAATAAATTAATAAATATTATTGAGAGAAGCAGATCGGAGGCCTTTCTGGAAAAAGTTGAGACATATGGGTGCAATTCACAAAGCATTACCATTCTTCACTTGGTTCCTGGCAAAGAAAGAACCCTGCCAAGAACAAAGATGTCACTTTTCAAGTTTAATGTTTAAATTAGACTTTCAAAAGCTCATAAGACAGGCCACCAACATATAAAACTTCAGAGAAATTAAGTCCCAAGTGTGGAATTTAAACAAAAAGAGAGAAATTTGGTAAAGTGATTGTAGAATTTTTTTACTATAATCCATAGCATTAGTAAGATGAAAAAAGACTGGTTTTCTCACACGTCTCAGGAGGTTCCTATAATTCCTTTCCTGATCTCAGTCTCGGCTGAAGAGGTGTGCAGAGGTCTGAGAGAAGAAGGAAAAGATGTATGGATGGTGGTGTGCGATCCGGGCTCTCACAGCTTGCTCTTGGTCAGAAGGCCCCAATGAGTTTCAGGAGCACTACAAGTCCTGGATAAATTTTGTGGGTTCCATATCAGGAGAAACTTTGCCCCTCTTCTTTCTGACTGGAATCCTGAAGGGGAACACCCTGTGGTAGGACAGAAGTGACAGTGTGACATACATGGAGGACAGGACCTGAGAAAGCCCAGTACCTGTTCCACCTCAATATTCCAGTGAAACGGAGCCAGCGACATTCCCAAGGGCCTCATGGGAGACACCAAAGTTGCCTAAGAATTGAGGGTTAGTGTTCTGGCCAGAGAATTCTTGTAATAAAGACTTAAGGGACTCCATAGCTAAGGGTGCAAGGTGCAGAAGGCAATGAGAAGAGATAGAAGATTCCCTGAGTCTTTGAGGACCAGTCACAGCACAGAGTCAAGGAGTGAGATGGTGGGGTGGGCACAACTCTGTGTATTGACCCTGTTGAAGAGAACAGACCACAGGTTACATGAGCCATGGATCCAGAGCCCACAGGAAGACACACAGGGGTCCAGGAAGCATCAGAAGACAGAAAAGACCAGATGCTCCAAGACTAGGCCAGGATGATAGGAGCTGAGCTCTCAAATCCCCCTTAGAAAGACTAGATCACATTCAGAACAAGGGTGAGAAGGAGGAAGGAAGAATCATTAATTCACAGAAATTGCATCTTGAATTTGGCAAAATCTTTTTCCTACACAACTATTATAAGCCTTACGTGGCCGAATTCCCTTAAAAGAGCAAAAATCAATTTTCAATCTTTGGTGGAATTATGATTTCCAAAGAGAAATCAGTTATCAGGTAATCTGCATGCTTACATTGCTGTTCAACTATAAGGTGATAAATCTCAAACCTCAACAACAATGAGGAGAGAGTACACTTGCTTTTGAATAATTAACTAAGCAACCTTGTGTTCTATCCTAGAAACAATTGATGATAAAATGATGGATTACCCCCAAGAAGATTACAACCTAGTGGGAAAGACAAATATATACATATATGTGAAAAATTAAAAACAAGAAAAATTCCTAAGGATAGGTTGAGAAAGTCTCAAATATGTGATGGCAATGGCACGTAGTTGGAAATTGGAAGCCATGAATCCCATTCTTACCCCAACACTCTTTAGATGTGGAAACAGTATGAGTTCTTAAAATCTGCGTATATGTGGAAGAGTTGGAATACAGTGATTATAATTCTACTGCAAAATTACTTAGCCCTTTGAGGCACCGTTTTCTGTAACATGAAACCACCACCATATATCTCAGAGATGAAATGTAATAATGTTTATCAAGTATCTTGCCAACTATCAGTGTTTCTGTCAATAACTGGATTATTTGGATCCTGTCCTGTTCCACATTAATCATATTTTTAGATAGTTTAACCCCAGAAAATCACAATAATAGAATAAAAGAAAGCTGATCTAACCACAAGGTCTTTGGATGTCATTATAATTGTTTTTATTATGTTGGGGAAATAGATATATAGTTATTGACAATCGCATGCAGCTCAATACTTGGCAGTTATTATGTGGTGTGGAACTGAGTCACCATATATGTGAGTGATCATCATTGTGACGTCACTGTAAGTATCTATGATGACCCATTGTGCTGTCCCAAGGATATGACCATACTGATGCCAACTGTAATTTATAAATGAAGATAACTCATTGGTCTCATTTGCTAATACTAAAGCAAACCATTTTTTATGAATTATGGAGGGGTTAAAAATGAGTAATCATGAGAAGCCTTGTTAGGAAGGTCTATTTGGAGGCTTCTGATACTTAGACTCCAAGGTATACTATGTTCTACTATGGACATTTAATAAATATTTCTCTATATATTTTATATAAATAACTATTTTAATAAATAGTTTCTCTCTCTTCGCTCTCCTAGAATTGCATCTCAGTCTGAACAAGGTAGGTGCCTAGTAGATGATCCTATATGAGGAAGTAAATCAAGGTTACATTTTATAATCTTTCTAAATTAAAACCTAAACACTAACCTCAAGATTATACTTTATTGGTATATGAAAACAGGATTTCATATAACTCTTTTTTCTTAAAGACTTTATTTATTCATGAGAGATAGAAACAGAGAGAGAGAGGCAAACACATAGGCAGAGGGAGAAGCAGGCTCCGTGCAGGGACCCGATCCTGGGTCTCCAGGATCACGCCCTGGGCTGAAGGCAGCGCTGAACTGCTGAGCCACCGGGGCTGCCCTATATAACTTAAGAAAAACACTAGCTAACTTCATATTTAAGATAATTGGTAAAGGAGTTGGACTGACATTTTTAAAACAAGACTGAAGTTTGCCCTTCAATGTACCTATGGAAAAAATATACTAAGATAATAGTGGAAGTTGGAAGGATTAGAAGAACTAAAATTAGTTTACAAAAGAAAATATACAGTTCCTCAAGAATCTGCAAGTGAAAATTTTAATGGGAAAATTCATGATAAACCATGCCTTTTATTGATCATTACATAAAATTCCCAAGACAAAATTTTATATTGATTCAAACTATGTTTTGGACTCATATGCTTATGCTAAGATCTTTGACTGTTTCCCACTGTTTGGTAACCATGAAAATGTTTGAACAGTACCTGATTTGGTTTACCATTTTATTTTTAGCCCAGCGCTGGTGTCTTTCTCTGCATTCTGCACCACATTCAATAAATATTTATCAAATTAATTAAATTGAATTAGGACTTCTTCCAGACATTAGACGTAGAGATGTGATTCAGATAGATAAAATGACTCAAAAGAAAAAAAAATGACTCAAAAGACACGAGAACAAAAACACATCAACCTACTCACCCTACAGAGAAAGAAACCAAGACCTTACCAGATGGGGAAGTAGCCAATGTCTCAAAACTGATTAGGCACTTAGAAAGGACTAGAATGTGACACCCTGACATCTAATTCCTTGTTCAGTTTTGGATCCAATAGCGTCTTCTGATCAATCCCTCCTGGCTACCTGGCTGGTTGTGTCAATGTGGACCATTCTGCTGCAAAGACAGAGCCCAAGGGTTTGTTTATAACACTGTTTTTATCATATAAAATTCCCATTGATGTAAAACAGTGTAGTATAAATGGCCTCTGAAAACTTTACCAACCCTGTGTATATTGCTTAACTAAGGACTAAGAGCTTTTAGCAACATAAATTTAGAAAATTGTGGAATGTTACACAAGATTTCCTCGCAGTGCATAGTGTGAGTTTCTTCTGAACTCCCCTCTACATTTAGGCAAATTTACAGCACATTTATGAAAAAGACAACATATTTATGCATTTTTTAATTTTATTAGAATTCCCTTGCAATGATGCATTCTAACATTGTTCAAGAGTTAGAGATCTATGCAATATATTTTGGACTGTGTATAATACACGTCATTATGATTAGGTATAGGTAATGTGGAACTTATGAGCCACATATTTATTTCTATTTACTACAGCATAAAACATTTCCTAAAAGCATTAACAGATACTTAGTATACAATACACTTTACCTTAAATTATCACTTTGGAGACCAATTAGAAAAATGTTTGATAGTACACGTAAATACACCTTAGAATAAATCAGTGTAGGGAATGATTATTGTGGGGCGTTCTTGTTTTTCATTTTGTTTGTTTGTTTGTTTGTTTGTTTGTTTTTTCTGGTCTGCTTTATCTTGTTTTGTTTGTCTTGGCTTTTGATCATTTTCAATTCCTGGAGAATTTGCTCTTAGAGTGCATTCTAGAAAAGAATACCTAATGGAAAAAAATTTATTGGCTCTTATCCCTACTAGAATTTATACTCTTGTAGATTGCGACCTTCATCCACCTGTTAGTGGAATATATAGATCAGTCCACCATTTTACTGGATGAGTAATGGAAAGATTGAAAAATCTACAAAAGCAGGGAAACAAGATCACAAAGGAGGACAAAAGAGAGGTTTGGTCATTATAAACATTGAGTGAAAACTGCATTGGAAACCAAATCACATGGAACCCTGCTTTACCTTTTTGAACGTGTTCATTATTATGGTCAAGACTGCCTGAGAATGACCACTGAGGCATCTTGAAGCTGAAGATATCATAGAGCTGGGACATTCTGACACTTCAGCAAGAGCTCTCCAACAATCCATACCACAGACACTCTCCAGCTCTCCCAATGGAGACTATTATTTTTTCTCGATTCCAGATATTAGAGGAATGGAATATGATTTCACAAAAAAAAGACTTCAGAAATTAAAAGTTTCAAGTATTTATGTTTTGTAAACCCCTGGGAATGATGACTTCTCAAGGGACATTTATTAACCAGATGCCATTTTGTTAGAAAATATTTGAACGAAGAGGTGTCCAGAAACATCCTCAGGGTGGTCTTTTCTCTTCACTTGGGGAGCGAGTCGCTCCATGAGACCATGCTGAGCACATTTGTCATAATGAATAACTGAGATACCCAGTAGAACAGCAAGCCCGTGGTCCTAGTAACTACAGTACAGCTCACGGTGCAAGGATGAGATTGTGACCTTCATGAAGGCATGAGAGGATTATTTTTTTCATTTAAATTCAATTAGCCAACATACAGTACATACTTAGTTTCTGATGTCATGTTTTTTTTAAGTTTTTATTTATTTATTCATGAGACACACACACACACACACAGAGGCAGAGACATAGGCAGAGGAAGAAGCATGTTCCATGCAGGGAGCCTGATGTGGGACTCGATCATGCCCTGAGCCAAACTCAACCCCTGAGCCACTCAGGTGTCCCATGATGTCGTGTTTAATAATTCATTAGTTGCATAGAACACCCAGTGCTGATTCCATCACGTGCCCTCCTTAATGCCCATCACCCAGTTACCCCATCCCCCCACCTACTTCCCCCCAGCACCCCTCACCTGGTTCCCTAGAGTTAACAGTCTCTCATGGTTTTTCTCCCTCTCTGATGACTTCCTATTCAGTTTTCCCTCCCTTACCCTGTGGTCCCTTGCGCTGTTTCTTATATTCCACATATGAATGAAACCATATGATAAGTGTCTTTCTCTGATTGACTTATTTTGCTCAGCATAATGCCCTCTAGTTCCATCCGTGTCAATGTAAATTTTAAGTATTCATCATTTCTAATAGCCGAGTAATAAGAAATATATTCTATAAATGCTTCACAAAAAGAGAAGCACGCAAAGATCAGAATTTGGTAACAATCCAGGATCCTGTGGAAGAGAAGGACTTATAAATGTGGTAAGTGGGATAAAAGGGTCCATTTGAGCTTCTACCCTCAAAATCAAGGAACTCACAGCAGAGAGAAATCCCATGAGTGATGATGATTGTGTCAAGAACGACTTTAGTGTTTGTATCTTTATGGACAACTCTATATAGAGTAATTGGACACTCTACAAAGAGAGAAAGCTTATAAAAATTTTACTGGGCAAAAAAGTTTTGTTAAGAGGGCAACTTTCCACTCTCAGAATGTTCTGAAAGTGAGAGACTTCATAAACAGAAGAATATATTTTCCTATTACTCATAATGTATATCCTTAATTACAGAAAAAGACATATTAGTGTGAAAACCTAGTTACCCAGAAAGCTGTGACTACATGGCCTAAAGATAAAAATCATAACATTTTGACATGTACTTTCCAGAAAATTTCAAACATGTAGTTACATATTCATTTTGATGGTATTCTATTATGTAAATACTTTTGCAAAAATGTCAGTTGGCTCTACAAGAGCTTTAGTAGATTTCCTTTATTATGAGTGAATCTATTACAATATACTCGACATTATTTATAATTTACATTTCACTATTTTTTTTAAAAAAGCTATGATGAGCATTTCTGTGAGCGAATTCTGGTCACTAATTTATATCCCTCTGGCCAATGGTCTACATATTTCTGCCTATGAAAAGTCCTTAACAGTATGGTGGGGAAGCATATAAGTTGATTTATCTGCAATGTCCTATCTGATCCCTGCAGGTAACTAATGGCAAACATGTATTTCTTCCAGTATTAACATCTAAGTTCTCCTTTAAGGGACGCCACCCAAGTGAATGAAACCCTTAGTGCCATTAGCACAGTCTTGCAAACTGTGTAGATTCTCAGTCCTGTGTGGTTTTATCTTCTCTATGAAGGAATTCGGATTTTCTTCATCTACATATTGAAAATCACATTAAAAAAAAAAAAGATGTGCATACAAACTTTGACAGACACATATTAGGTTGGATTTAAGCTAAACTAGATAGAGTTGTTTTCTTTTATTATTAAAAAAAATAAACTCATGCAGAAATAGATTAGAAATTATGTTTCGTTCCTACACTTTGCTAATAAAAACAGCTGCTCCTCGGTAAGCCACAATTCATCAGGGGCTTTATCCCAACTCGCTAATTAAATTATTAGAATGATACTAGTTGATACCCATTTTTACAAGTTTCTCCTTTCTCCCTGAGGCTTGGAGAAATTGAACAACGTACCCCAGATATCAGAGCTCGTAATTGACAAGATCAATCTGAAAATTATGTCCTTCCTTAGCCCAAAGGCTGCCTCAGTGCCTGATCTGCCTGGTTGTAAACTTGCTGACGGAACTTTTTAAATCTTTAGGATCGCTAAAGGAAATCATTTCCATTGAGTTCATTTACTCAAGCTGTCTCTTAAGAAGGGATTGGTGATTATTTGTTTTTCTTTGTGTTTTCCTGAAGCTGTGAGTTTCTAAAACAGAAAATAGCTTTCCCCAATGGTTTGCTAAGTCATACTTCTTACTATCACCAGTGAATCATTTTAAATATTAGCAGACTACGTGGGTATATTCAAATAACGAGGAACTTGACGCTCATCCATCGCCCGTGAGCACAGCAGCTGCATAGAAAGTCCTCTGTCTTTCGTCTTCTCACCTTTGCCAGTGTCCACGACATCCAACACCAGCTAGGTCCCCCTAGTATTACCAGGAACGTAATTCAAACATAGTTAATTTAATGAAACTATCTTTGCAATATCATGCTTCCAATACAGCACCCTAGCCACTTCAGTCTGACACTGAAATATGTTATTTATGTTGCTCTTGTTTCTCACAAAGAGAGGAGCTGACAGGTGCTTTCTGCTTCTGTCTTCAGCGCCTTTCCCCTCAAACACCTTAAACCTCTGAATTTTGGGGCTGTCGGGAGAGGTAGCACTGAGGAATGCTTGGCCACCTAGTTGCAGTGTGGGGTAGGAAGCGACCTGCTTTCTTTGTCTGGGGTCCGCTTGGCTGCTCAGCGTCCTCTCAGGGGGCCATGCTGCAAGCATCCTGCTCCATGGCAACTCATCCAATCCACTATGATTTTTTTGTTTATTTGCTCAGTTCCCAGTGCGGATACTGATATTGAAGAGTTCAAGGCTGGCCAATTGCCTGTCATGTGTGTCTCCTTATGTCATACTTTGTTGGGCACCATGTGGGCTGAACCACATTCCCTGCAAAATCCACAGAGTGATGCCTTAAGCCCCAGGATCTGAGGATGTGACTGCATGTGGAGACCAGGCCTTTAAAGAAGTGACTTAACTGAAAACGAGGTAATTAGGGTGGGCCTGGTGTCCTTACAGGAAGAGATCAGAATCCAGACGTATACAAAGAAGAGACCTCCTGGGGACACAGCAGGAAGGTAGAGTCTATAAGCCATGGAGAAGGACCCTCGGGGAAACCAGGCCTCACAGAAACTTCCTGTCTTCTCTTCAGACCTCTCCTCCAGGCCCATGAGGAAACCGGCTTCTGTGGTTTAAGTCACCCAGCCTTGGTGCTGTGTTAAGACAGCCCTAGAAGACTGATGCAGGCTCTAAAGACAAGAAAAGAGAAACAAGAACCACTGACTTTTAGGAGGCAACTCCTCTGTTTTCCAGTTGGCAAAGACTTGTACTGATTCTGTATCTCATAAGGATGGCACACTCTCGGGATGGATATCACAAAGGGGTGAGGGACACAGACCAGGCAGAGAAAGATTGGCTGGGGCGCCTTCACTGGCATCAGTCAGTGGGTGCAGATTGTTACCAACGGGCAACAAGAGGCTGAGAGGTCTCTTTTGACCAGAGGCATTCCGAGCCTTGCAGGTGCATGCCCCCCCACCCCGGATCCTGTGTGTACCAGCCATGTCTTGAGAGCTCCTTCAAGGTAGCGCCTCTTACCTCCTCTGGGGTCCCACACTTCCCTCGTTTGTCGTTATTCTCTGATGGTGGTGAGCAGAGATGGGTAGATCCCAGGCGAATGCATGTTGTCTTGGAAGGCAGAGGCTCCGAGGTTATCTTTAAAGATGGGGGGTGGGGCTGGGGCAGTAGATTCTTCTAGGTAGAGGTGAGACTATTATGTAGGTTCAGGGGAATTTGGAGTTTTCTGTGGCTCTAGCTCATCAACTCCAGTGTCTCCATCCCAGGTTCAGGAGGTTCTTCCTTCCTGGCCCTTCGCTTCCGGGGCTTTGATATAGCAGCATTGCCAAGTGAGAGATGAGCTTTCTCCAGAGATTCATTACCCTTGCAGGGGAACCTGGGCCTGATCCCTGCCAGCGATCAGGGGTTCTATTTGCAGGCTGGCTCAGAAGTCCGGATGACGGTTAGACATGATGACTAACCACCCTTCCCGATTCTCCGGTATGCACATGGCATTTAGCAAGAATCATCTAGCTCCATTATTCTTTTTATGATGACTCCTGCTCAGCTCTCAAGTGCATTATCCGTCACTGCTATCCCATCCCAGTTCATCAGTGGAAGTTTTAACAACCAGTGTGACTGCAGCGTTGGCAGGGAGGGGTAGGTAACCCAAGTCTCCTTGGTACCGGGGATGGCCAAATAATTGGCAGGAGGTGTTGTCTCACTTCCATCTATTAGAGCTGCTGAGACAAAATACCACAGCCCAGGTACCTTATAAACAACCAAATACCCATTACTCAGGGTTCTGCAGGCTGGAGCCACGATGGGAGTTCCACAGTTGGATGCGGACCCTCTTTCTGGCACACGCCTTCCTGCTGCATCCTCACACGATGGCCTGAGACCAGGAGCTCGGTGGGCCCCTTTGTCAGGCACAGCGCCATTCATGATGCCCAGTCGCCCTCCCAAAGGCCCTCTCTTGGTGTCATCACCTTTGGTGTTTAGAATCTTAACAAATGGATCTGGGGGGAAACAAATGTCCAGACCTCAGCAGAAGTGACACAGTCTGAAAATACCATTATAACGTGGGCTTTACCAGACCACTTTTAGCCCACACCGTCTCGGTGAGATTCCCGGGGGTGAACTTCTCTGGGGACCAGCCTTTGAGGTAGAGACACCCAAACCCCTAAATACGGAATCCTGGGTTCGAGGCAGGAAAGGGCCTGAGACACACGCTGGTGACACATGTGAGTAGTCAGAGGAAGATGCCCAGGCGCCAGGCCTGCACTGACAGCAGCGGTGCCCCCACCCCGTGGAGGGGCCCAGGTGTCGGGATGGCCCTCGAAACTCACTGGGAACGACTGAGGCCTGGATGCCAACGGGAAGGGATTCGCAAGCCGCAGGATGCTCTCAGGCAAGAAGCTCAGCCTGGAACAAAGAAGCTCTTGGGTGAAGGATTCCCAGGAGAGGCCCAGCATGTTCCTCTGGATTAATCCCCTACCCTCCCACCCACCCACTCCCATCTACTCACTAACTGGCATCACTTGCCTTTTGCATTGTTATTCTAGGTTCTACTCACTTCTGTATCTCACGTTTCTCTTTTTCGTTTGCTCTTGAAAATTCAACTTTCTTGAAATAGAATTTATGCCCAATAGGTTGCATTCATTAAAAGGGCACAGTTAATAAGTCTAAGAGATGTGCACACACAGGGTATCATCACCAGGGCCAGGAAACAAGGCATGTCTTTCCCCCCAAAAGGTTCCATGAGCCCTTCGACCCCTCTCTCCACCTCACCCCAGGCAACCAGCGATCTGCTTTGTGTCATCACCAGTTAGTTTGTACTTTCTAATATTTTATATAAATGCAATTCTACAGGACGTACTCCGGACTGGCTTCTTTTACTAAGCAGATTGATGCTGAGATTGGACCATGCTGTTTACAGGTTTTAGCACTTCATTCTTTTATTATTAAGTTGTTATCTTTGTGTGGATGCACTTTTTTTTTTTTTTTTTTTTTTTGCACAACACTTATATCCATTCACAGGTTGATACACATTATACTTGCTACCGGTTTGGGATTATCACAAATCATCATTTGTGCACAAGTACGTTGTAGGCATATGTTTGCATTTCTCTTGAGTAAATGCATAAAAATTCATCGTGAGGACAAATAGTAAGCACATATTTAAGTTTTAAAGAAACCACCAAATGGTCAGAGCTACTGTAGTTTAAATTCTTATCAGTAGGGTATGTTCCCCATCTTTGTAAAACCTTGGTATTGTTGGTCTTTTTAATTTGAGCCAGGCTAATGGATGTCAAGAGGTATTTGTTTAAGGTTTCAATTTGCATTTTTCTGATAACACACTGACCGTGCTTGATAGGATTATTCGCCGTTCATATATCTTCTCTGGTACAGTGTCTGCTCGAATTTTTGCCCATTTATTTTAATTTCCTATTTTCATAACATTGAGCTATAAGCCACATAAAGTTTTTTTTTGGTTTTTTTTTTTTGTTTTTTTTTGCGTTGGGTAATATCTATTTTGGAAATGTATCCCATCCTGTGGCTTGACTTTTGTTGTCTTCATGGTGCTTTTAGAGAAGAACATTTTTAATTTTGGTAAAGCGATGTTTTCCTTAATGGTTGATGCATGTTTTACTACATCTGAAAAATCTTTGTCGGAGTTGCAAAGATTTTCCTCCCATATTTCCCTCTGGAAGATTTACAGATGTTTATATTTAAGTCTAGAATCAATTTTGCCTTGATTTGATCTCTCACCATTTTTTCGAAAAGACCTTTCTTTCCCTGATGAAAATTGCCCAATGCTGAGAATTTATTTTCTTCAATCAGTAATCGGTTTCATTGATCTGCGTCTCTCCATAAATCACTGCACCACTTTCTGATTTCTGGAACCTTCACAAGTCTCCAAATCAGAATATTTAAATGCTCTAAAATTGTTATTTTTTAAAAAAAATTGCTTTCACTATTTTAGGTCATTTGAATTTCTGTGCAAATTTAAGAATAAGCTTGCCAATGCTTGTACGAGTCTGTTGCTGTTTTTCACTGGATTGCCTTAAATCTGCAGATTAATTTGTATACAAATGACAACCCGTCAATATTGAAGCTTGCCAGCCTGCCTGTCATCTCTATGTATATTCTGTTGATTTCAGTAAAGGTCTAATACTTTGTTGCATTTATTCCAAAATGTGTAATAATGTGTAACACATTTTTTTTTTTTGTATTTCACCCTTATGGCCTTACTAAACTTTCTCATTTGTTCTAGTAGATCTGTAATCTGTAATCTGTAAATTGATTATGATATACTGTATAAATAGATTTGAGATCTGTAAATACAGACAGTTATTTCAGATGTATCAGCCTTTACTATGTAAAAAAAACAAAACATCGTTTTCAAGCACGAGATGCATTTAGGACTTAGCAAAGCTTAATGAGTCAGAAACTCACAAACACCATAACAGGCTTTTCTAATAATGAAATGGTCATGATGTCTAATAAGATATTACTTATTCCTTTAAAAGGGACTGCCAGCCTCAATGATCTAAAATTTCCAACTATCTGTACACCACCTTCTCAACTTTCTCCAAATTATCACCTTTGTCCAGGGAAATTTTACTTTTCTTGTTTCCAGCTAGGATAAGTTACCACTATGGTAACTCCAGTTAGCTTGCACGAGTACATCCAGGTGCAAGACAAAGAGTCCCCTCCCCAGTCCCCTGAGCATTTAGCACCGGAGATGAGAAATACTCGTCATGTTCGAGTACTCACACGCATGTTGGCACAAGTGTCGCTGTGTAACGTACGGACGTTGCACTATGGAATAAGGGACACACCAAAATACTAATAAGGATTTCTGGAAGGCGATTATGGAGACTTTTCTTTTCTTTTTTCTTTTCTTTTCTTTTCTTTTCTTTTCTTTTCTTTTCTTTTCTTTTCTTTTCCTTTCTTTTCTTTTCTTTTCTTTCTTTTCTTTCTTTCTTTCTTTCTTTCTTTCTTTCTTTCTTTCTTTCTTTCTTTCTTTCTTTCTTTCTTTCTTTCTTTCTTTCTTCTTTCTTTCTTTTTTTCTTTCTTTCTTCTTCTTTTCTTCTCCTGTCCTGTCTCTCAAATTACCCATAATAAGGGATGCACTGCTTTTTAAAAAATTTATATAAATTCAATTTCCCAACAAGAGTACATTATTTTTGGATGTAGTATTCAATAATTCATCAGTTGTGTATAATACCCAGTGCTCTTCTCATCACATGTCCTCTTTTTAAAAATTTTTTTTTTCACATGTCCTTTTTATTGCCTGCCACCGAGTTACCCCATCCCCTATCCTCCTCCCCTCCAGGGACCCTCAGATTGTGTCCCAGAATTAAGAGTCTCTCATGGTTTGTCTTCCTCTCTGGTTTTTTCACACTCAGCTTCCCCATGCACTGTTTTTCAACTGTGAAATCAAAATTTTGTTTGTAAGAAGAACCATATGAGAAAGTTTACAATTGTTGGTTTTCAAATGTCATAATTATTTTATAAAGTTGAGAAATGCAAGGCTTTGGCCATTCCTCTTTGAACTGCACTTTTTAAAAGAGAAAATCTCAACTTTTCAGTTATGCTAGCTGGTAGCATTCTATCTTTCTTTTATTATCCAATTAGGGCCATCTTTATAGTCATCACAAGCTCGTCTGCAGAAACTTTAGATTATTTATGCTGAAGGCTTTTCAAGCAATAAGTAAATTATGGTGTATGATTTGGAGGGTTTTTTGCATATGAAATGTTTGACTGGGAGTTTTCTTTAATATTAAACTGTAATGAAGAAAAAACTCATAGCCAATGCCATTTCATTAGTAATGCTGATTTAAATTATATCTAAATACTTAATATATTCATATTATTATATTAAATATTTTATATAATTATTATAGTGTTGCATATTAATATTCAATGTTATATATATTTACATATATGAGATAATCAAAATTTATGTGCTTGTTTCTCTTAAACATGACAATAGGAACTTGTAATAAAGTTTCTTCCTTGAGTTCCTAAATCACATACATGCTATTTAGTCTAAGATAGAAAATACTTTCATGGATTCCCAAAAGCCATTTCATTGAAAAAATTAATTATAAGAGATAGAATTCATTTTGTGTGTTCAATCTTATATAAAAACCTTCTAATAGTTTTCATGTTTACAAGTACATTGTTGAAGATCAGTTTATTTGGGATAAAAGAGGGAGAGAATGGCTTCTCAGAAGTTATGAAAATATATGTGACCTCTTTGTTAAAGAGTTGTAGTTTTCTGTCATGCATAGATTAATGGTTTCTTTTGTTCATTTCATTTGATTGTAAATCCTTTAAACTCCAATTTGTTAAATTCCTCTTCTGTTTGGATAACACTTTTAAGGAGACACATTGACTGCCAGGTTCTGATTCTTTGCACATCAACCCATCTAACTGGGCATGAGTAAAAACAGGTAGTGAGGAGTAAATCTGGCTTCATGTCAGGGAGGTTACATAAAACCTCTTGATTTTTAGCCAACTGCAAGCATAAGTCAATCACTTGAACTAAATGCCACCGAACTTAGATTGTAGTAACAATTGTTGCATCTAAATGCCAACATCAACACTTAGAGAATCACAATGAAATTGAAGGTTGGACATACCAACAGAATGATGACACATATCACCTGATGGTAAAATGAACTATAAATGTTTGTTTTTGGAAACAGTTGCCTTAAAAAGGGCTTAGCAGGTGCCTTTAAATCATGAGTGTTGAAATGTGGAATCAGTCCAAAGGACAGAAGTGAGATTGAGATACAAAACCCACATAAGCAATGAACTAAATCTCATGCAGTGGGTTCTCTCTCTGGCAGTGCAGAGCTGGAGCCTGGACATCCTGTGGGCCACTGTGAAATCAGTGTCTCAGTTAACTCTTCGCTGTGATAGAGAATCTGATTTTCCTTTTCTGCCTAGACGTGCGTAGTCTCACTCTGAAAGGGAAGACATTGGAAACAATCTGCCAACCTGAAATCTACTAAAATGAAAACCATGTTAAAGTATCCCAAAGTGTAATAAGTTTTATTTTTATGTTTTATTTTTAAATCTTAATTCTCATATAGCTAACATACAGTGTTATATTAGTTTCAGGTGTACAACATGGTGATTCAACACTTCCATACATCACCCAGTGCTCATGGGGACAAGTGCGCTCCTTCATCCCTGTCACCAATTATCCATCTCCCCACCTCCTGCCCTGTTGTAAACATTGGTCTGTTCAGTCATGTAAATTTTGGATGACATTGTTAAAAAGCAAGAAATCACTTCCTCTTCGGAAAATACAAAGATTATCTATTTATTATATACATCAAATCTGTTATATAATTACAAAAATAAATGACACAGGGATCCCTGGGTGGTACAGCAGTTTGGCGCCTGTCTTTGGCCCAGGGCGCGATCCTGGAGACCCAGGATCGAATCCCATATCAGGCTCCCGGTGCATGGAGCCTGCTTTTCCCTCTGCCTATGTCTTTGCCTCTCTCTCTCTCTCTCTCTCTCTCTCTCTCTGTGACTATCATAAATAATAAAAAAAAAATACATGACACAGAACACAAAGTCTCATTTTTTTTTAATCGTCAGTCATCAGAGTTTCCTTGAAAATAAAAATTAGTGACACAAAGTGAACCATACCTTTAAAAATGCCATTCAGGTAATAATCCAAAGAAGAGATTGTGTTGAGTTGTTCAGGACTAGAAGTGAGGTTTGGGACAGCCTTTAACAGCTCACAGAACTCTTCTTTTCCATCTTCACTGTAACTTTGGCTGAGTTCACTTTGGTCCTAGCAGGAGGAGCAAGATTTAAGAGAAAAAAAAAAACTTAAAATGTTAAAGAGCACCCTGATAACTATAAATTTGTTGATTTAGGGTCACACATGGACACGTAGGTGGATCGGGATATGCAAACTTTGACTCAGTTACATGAGTGAGGACACCAGATCATTTATGATTTCTCTTTTCCCCATTCTGCTTCCTTCCTCTCCTTATTTTGTATTTACATTATGGTCACAATTCTCATACAGTTATATTTATTCCTAAGGGATTAAGTAAGGCAAGAACGAAGATGCTTTGTGCATATTCCCTACATAAATACAGTTTCCTCAATAGGCTTATCAAACTATTTTAACAAAATATTATTTTCTTGCCTCTGTCCCCAGACAATGACCACAGATACTGGCATAGGAAGCCCTCTACTCACCTTACCTTCACAGACACACCAGTTCAGCAGCAACACAGAAATAAGTTCCCTTTTTGAGAAATCCAGAATCCAGTTGAAAGACCCCACATCCTGGGTGAGTGTGAATCTGGCCACATTGAAACCAGTAGGAAAAGCAGAGGCACACTTCCCCATCGCCACCCAGCACAGTACAGGAAAATGAGAAGGGAACTCCAGCACCCAACTGATCCCTGAGGAGTAACAGAGCTGTGCTGCACTTAGCGCTGCAGTTTTTCCAGCTTCTTCCAAAGAGACTGGCATCCATCTTGCCTGCCTTGGAGAATTGACTGAGCTACCATACACTCATCCCTAGGGACTACCCTGAGCCAAGTGGTGGTTTGAACTAGCAAGCAGGTGTCAGGGAGGAAAACTTTTTTCTCCTTTATTCTAGGTTCCTTGGCTGGTATAATAATTAAATTGACCTAAGACATTTTAACAGGAGAAAATAAAATTTAATTTCATATGTACAGGAGTTCATAGAAATATGAGGCTCAAAGAAGTAACCAAGGCAGGCAGGTTTTATACCTTTGAAACAAGGAGACAATGAATTTGTAAAGATTCGAAATGACAAAGGGGTTTGGGCTTGGGGTAGTAAATTAATGAAGAAGGAACAAGGTTTGGTTATACAGCCTTCTCAGCCCTAAATTCCTCATCCCTGGTAATAAGGATGTCTCTCTTCCTCCTGCTACAGGGAGGGTACCTTTCACATAGGGAATTTATTTATTTTATTTCAGAGGTCAGAGTGTCCTTGTACTTGTTACTTTAACTCAAAATAATCAATACATAAAGTGTCATATTTGGGGGTGGCAAAATATTCTGCTCCCTTTTGTGGGTGCTTCCCACACTCCGTCCCCATCTCAGCACAGAGTGAGGTGATGAAGCCCAGGCCCCAGCATCTCCTTGAACAGGGAAAGAGTTGGACCACAATCCAACGCCCCAGCTTTTCTGGAAGTTGTCCATAAGGCTGGCTTCTCCTGCCCATCTCATAGTGCTAGCAGGACCCAGTGCCAGTACTTTAGCTGCCTGTAGGTCAGTGACAAGGACAGCAGTTTCACTGACCCACAGCTAGTCTCCACAGCGCCTGCACCTGGAGCAGTGCAGAGCAAACAGGTGAAACATCCCAGACCTTTGCTTTGTCCTAGAGGGGAAATCCTTAGACAAGGGTCCAACAATCCAATTTTCATGGGGGCTGCCATAAAATCTGGTTCTAGGCACACCTACCTCGGGGCCTTAACAGAACCCAGCAGAGTGCAGACACCTGGATACCTGTAGAAGGAAATCCTGCCATATGTATCAGTATGGGTGAACCAGGAGGGTGTTATGTTCACTCAAATAAGTCAACGACAAAAAGACAAATAATGTGTCATTCCACTTATATGAGTGAGGCATCTAAAACAGTCAAGATCGGAGAAACAAAGAATAGAATGTGGTTGCCAGGGGCTGAGAGGAGGAAAGAGGCGTTGCTATTCAATGGGTATAGTTTCAGTGATGTAAGAAAAATAAATTCCAGGAATGCCCTGGGGGCCCAGTGGTTGAGCATCTGCCTTTGGCTCAGGTCGTGATCCTGGGGGGTCCGGGGATGGAGTCCTGCATCAAATCCCCACAAGGAGCCTGCTTCTCCCTCTGCCTCTGTCTCTGCCTCTCTCTACATCTGTCATGAAATAAAAAAATTAAAATTCTTACAAAAAATAATAAATCCCAGAGCTCTGCTGTACAACGTACTGCCTATAGTGCACCATAATCTGTTTTACACTTAAAATCTATTAAGAATGTGGCTTTCATTCTTATCACAGTAAAATAAGATAGAATAAGAAAAGATAACTGATGAAACACTGAACTCCACCTCTGAAACTAATAATACACTATGTGTTAATTCAATTTAAATAAAAAATAAAATTTAAAATACATTAAGAAGAATAAGATAAAATAAAAGGATAAAATAATGGTATAAATAAGTAAAATAAACCAAATTATGTAAACTCAAGAAAATGATACTACTACTAATTCAATTTAAATAAAAAATAAAATTTAAAATACATTAAGAAGAATAAGATATAATAAAAGGATAAAATAATGGTATAAATAAGTAAAATAAACCAAATTATGTAAACTCAAGAAAATGATACTACTAAGTAATAAGTATCAAACTGGCAATTTGATTCACTTGTTAAAATGGAAAAACTAAATTATAATGTCAACCTTTCAATGTGCTAGTAAAATTGTTCATAATATGTGGTCTTTTTCCCAGTCCTTAGTAACAAAGTTAGTCTCTGTGACTGAGTCTGTGTCATCGCCCAAACTGGTACCATTTCAAAACCAGCACTGTTTCATTTTGGTAAAAAAAAAATAATAAAAAAATAAAAAAAATCAAACTAATTAAACTGAGAATATACTTTTAAAAACAGATCTCTCATGAAGTATAAAGGCTGGTTTTTGTTGCTAATTTAGAGTAAATAATCTAAGGAATGTGTTTTAGGAAAAAAGTTCAGATTTGATCTGATATTTTTGGACTTAAATCTCAGCCTATGATCCAGTCTTCGAGGACATTATTTAGACTCTATTTTTTCTTTACCTACTTATTCAGTTGACCAGAATATATTTCTCACATATATTTGGCTTTCCCCCACAGTTCCTGGTGCATAGCTTCCCAAACCCTTGGAATTTATTGAGAGGTTACAGCAGTGGGAGCACCTTTTGTTATAATATTTGGTCTCTTTGTCCTCAGTTCTTGAAATCCTCCAGAACCATAAAGGTGAATAATTGTCTTCTTACTCCTAACACGCCCCTTTCCACCACAGTGGGGGGAGGGGGGCGCTTATTTAATGAGGTGATGCTAGAAAATACCTAAGGATGAGGACTATCCAGGTGAGCTAACAGTTGAATAGAAGGGTGGAACTGATTTCTGGGGAGGAGAGAGTGAGTGCGGGTTGAATCAGTTAGCAATGGCCAATGATTTAATCTATCATGCCAATGTAAGGAAGTGTCCATAAATGTCCAAATGGAATGGCATTCAGAGAGCTTCCAGGTTGGGAAACCAGAAGGCTTCCATGTGCCACTGTACCAAGTCTCAAACTCCGCGGGGAGAGAAGCTCCTTTGTCAGGACCTCACCCTTTGTGCTTTCATCTGGCTGTTGATTCCTGTCTCTTAATATGCTGTGTGATAAACTGATAATCTGTGCGAGCCACTCTAGCAAAGTAATGGAACCTAAGGAAGGGCTGTGGGTATTTCTGATTTCTAGCCAGTCAGTCAGGGCATAGGTGATAATGTGAGGTTGCGTTTGGCATCTGGAGTCGAGGCAGCCTTGTGGAACTGAGTCCTTTACCAGTGGGACCTGATTCTATCTCCACATAGTGTCAGAACTGAGGTGCCTTCTCAGACACCTAGCTGGTGCCAGAGAATTGCTTGTTGGTGTCAGGAAGCCTCCACATACCATTGTAGTGGGTCCAGAAAACAAAAGGCCAGGGGTTTCCGCTGCCTACTTTCAGGACTTTGATTCTGACTGTCACCATCCAGCTAGACTTACTCCCCTTGTGAAATAATGTATTTAGAGCTGCTTATGCCATCAGAACCCTTTGTTCTCCCTCTTTATGTCTCAAACTCTATACCAATTATTGTTTTTTCTTTTCCTCATGCCATAAACCTGTAGACATCATGCTTTGTTCATATCTGTCAGCATTCTAGCTCCTCCACACTCAGCTATCAGGCCCATGATGCTTCTGTCAGCATCCTCTCCCGCCAGCACCCTCAGTTCCCTGACTTGCTGTCCTTTTCTACCAAAGACGTCACAGAGAAATGCCTGTCTCGGGGGGCCTCTAACTTTGAATCTCTTCCCTACCTACACAAGAGCTTTCCAAGAGATACGTTTTCTTGCATACTCTACCATGAAAACCTTGAGGTTGCCAGTCTCCACTGAGCACTGAAGAGTTACCAGGTAATCCTATGGTTCCTTTGTCGACTCTCCCTCTATTCTATACAGTGGCAGATAAAAACTCTCTGCTCTCCTGAACACTCTGAACCCCATCCCTTCCCACCAATCTCAAAGACATCATACATGAGAAAACAATATTGGCATATTTTAAATTATTTCAACTCCCTGTTCAGGAATTGATATTTATTTTTTTAAGACTTATTTATTTATTTAGTTGGGGCACGGAAGGGACAGAGGAGAGAAATAGAGAATCTTAAGCAGGTCATGTCTCAGGGTCCTGCTCTGTCTCATGACCCTGAGAGCATGACCTGAGTTGAAATCAAGAGTCAGACACTTAAACCACTGAGCCGCCCAGGTGCCCCTAGGAGTCTATATTTAATTTTCCCTTTTCTATTCTGAGAGTTCTATCTCCTGTGTTGTGAAACCATGAGCCAGAGCTTAGAGCATAAATCTGGTTTAAATCATTCATGTGTACATTGTGATGATCAGTCCAGAATTTTGAAATAGATTACAGAGTGTGATACACGTCACTCCTTCTGGGAGGTTCAGTGAGATATCTCACATTTGAAATAATGTTAATGATAAAAGTGAAACAAAAACTCAATGGAGTGGCTTCCATATCACTGATACTCTCATTAGATCACATCTCACAAAACTCCACTGTCTTTACATTGGAGAAAATATCTTTAAAAAGAAATGTTAGACTTTGCCAGTTAATGAGGAAGATGTTGGGTTACCAAAGTAATATGGCACATCATGTCAATGTCATGTCAATAGTATCAGATAATGAACTTCCTGAAAATGAATGAGGTCATACTTTTGAATAAACCAGTAGCAACAGTCAAATCTCTGCCTGCAGATATAACCATGCTACTAGTGGCATTCCTTGTTCCTTTGTCTTTGTAATCTTTATCAATTTTTCTCTCTCAAACTTGAAAATTAGATTTATATGTCTCTAATTAATATTAATTATATTGTCAAGTAATAATGCACAGGCTACTAAGACAGATATGGAGGAGTCAAATGGGCCTCTAGAATTCCTTCCACACACTTACTTTCTAGAAGTTTTTATTTTCTTTATATTTTGGGTTTCTGTATGTGTATATTTTTAAGTGCTTTATCTAAACATTCATTTTGCATATCATGAACTTGATGTTTCAGGAGGCAATTTAATCTATGTCATGTAGTTCATTTCTTAAATTCCCTCTTATTTCTAAAGAAGAAAATCTAGACAGTATAATAAAATACATGCACAGAAATAAGAAATCTTTTGTTCCCACACAAAAAGGACATGAAGATTGACTTGGTTCTTGATGGCTCCCAATGACAAATTCCAAGCAAACATTTTGCCTTCCACTTTCTTAGAGTACCTAGGTTCCCTAAAAAAAATTCTTCTTAAGGTGCAGTGAAGAATCTAATTTGTTGTTTGGCAACCATTATTAACTAAAGCTATATGCAGTATTTATGTTGTGAAGACTAAATTATAGTTAGAGATACAAGGGAATCTTATGGCACCAAAGAGAAAGAGGAAATAGAATTTATTACATTGTTCTTATAAGAAAAACATGGTAGAAATAAACACAATTGCTCTTTAGTAATTATAGGAAAATAGTATTTCTCCTGGGTTGTCATATCTTCATAGAATAAGTTGTGTATAATATGGTAAATATTAGCTTCGGGAACATCCTTATAATGAACACAACAGTGAGCTTCACAGAGTTTTTTTTTTAATTTCTTAATAAAAACCAATTATGTAATACCAGAGGAGAATTTAATAAAGGCAATTCAGTATGGGTGGTCTTACTATATATTCTTGGTACAACTAATAATTATGTTGTGAAAACCAGGTCACTTAATTCTTAGTTTAGTGGTTTTGTTTTCTTCCCCAACTGTAATGGAAGCCACATATACATATACATACACACACAGGTATATGAGACAGACAAATATTGTCCTCCACATGATGCTCACTTGTCAATGATATGTTCTGGATTGGTCAGTCAAATCATACACACACACACACACACACACACACACTGCTGACTATATCTGATATAGGAAGAAAAGTCAGTCTTTTTGCATGACCTAAAATGCTTTGATGCTCATAAAGTAGTTCTAAGTTTAATTTTTTGAGGAAATATCCCTGCCATATTCCATAATGGCCTCACCAATTTACATTCTCACCAATGGTGTGTACAAGTGTTCTAAATTCTCCACATCTTCATCACTACTTCTTTTGTTTCTTTAATAATAAACATTTTAACAGGTGTGAAGTGATGTGGTTTTGATGTGCATTTGCCTAATGATTACTGACATTCACCATCTTTTCATAACGTGTTGGCCATGTGTATGTCTTCTTTGGAGAAATGACACTACAGAGTCTTTTCCCAAGTTTTAATCAAATTGTGTTGTGTTTTGTTTTGTTTTTTTAAGTTGAGTTGTTGGAGTTCCTTATATGTTTTGGAAACTGACCCCTCATCAGATAAATGTTTTACTGATATTTTCTTACATTCCACAGGTTGTCTTTTCACTGTTGATTATTTTCCTTGTGAGGCAGAAGCTTTTTAATTTGATGTCATCAACTTGTCTGTTTTTGCTCTGTTGCTTGTGTTTTGGTATCACATCCAAGACATAATTTCCTATATCAATAGCATGAAAGCTTTCCTCTATGTTTTCTTCTAAGAGTTTTGTCATTTCAGGTCTTACATTCAGTTAATTAATCCATTTTGAGTTGATTTTTGTAAGTATTAGATAAGGATCCACTTTCATTAATTTGAATATGAATATCCAGTCTTCCAGTAATCCCACATCCAAGTGTATATCCAAAATAACTGAAGTCGGGTTCTCAAAGAAACCTGGGCTACCATGCTTACTACAACATTATTTACAATAGCCAAGATATGAAAGATACTACATATAAAAAATCTAAATCTCTATCAATGGATAAATGAATAAATTGAACATGAGATATGTATGCACAATGGAACTTTTCGCAATGGAACAGTTTTCAGTTTATAAAATGTTAATCTTGCCATTTATGACAAAGGTAAACCTGGAGGACACTTTGCTAAGTGAAAGGAGCCAGTCACAGAAGGACAAATGCTGCATCATTCCACTTATATGAAATATCTAAAATAGTCAAACTCCTGGAAGCAGAAACTTGAATGGTGGTTGCCAGGAGATGGAAGAAAGTAGAAAGAGGGTTTGCTGTTAAAAGGGCATAAAGCTTCATCCTACAAGATGAATAAGTTCTAGAGATTGGCCGTACAACCTTGTGCCTGTAGTTATCTGTGCTGGACTGTGTACTTAAAAATTTGTTAAGAGGATAGAACTCATGTTAAGTGTTCTCACCACAATTAAAAATAGATAAAGAAATGAATGCATTAGTAAATGGAGGTGAATCTATTATTTAGAAATACAGAAATTTCTAGACCTCTGAAAGCCATTGTGGTATGTATGCATTTCCATGAGTTGCTGATTACTTCCTACTCCTTGTGTTCATTGACCAACAGTGACCAACATCTAAGCTACAGGTTCCAATAAAAGGAAACACCTATTCTGAAAAATCATATTTTGGCTATTTTGTTTCATTTAAAAATGAAATAACAGATCTCAATATACTTTGAGAAGGTGCTAGCATAGTGTGCATCTTGTACATGAAAGCAGCTACTAGAGTGAACCATTTCTCAATGAACCCATAATGTCTGGGATTATAGGACACATATATCTCTCTTCATTGGCTTCCCCTTCTTCCCAATGATTTTCTTACTATAACTGTGTCTATAACCAGCACAGCTCTGGTTGCTCTGGGGGAAATGTTAAGGTATTGGTTCCACTATTTGTCATAAGATGTGAAATCACAGAGAGATCGTCTCAATTTCCTCATCATGATTGTAAGGAAACATGAACCCAGCGAGGTAAAATCACTTGTCCAAGGCATGAAATGTGTAGATGAAAGAGCAGAGAACAGAACCTGGGACTGTCTTCTCTAAACCAGTTCTCCAATGGCCACAAGTGCAGATGGCATCCGTCTGCAGATGGTCCCATAGTTCTTTGGTAGAAAGTCTGAGCGCTTCAGAAACTAATAACCTCCAGAGTCACCATTTATTGTTCTTGAATTCTTTTTTTGTTTCTATTTCTATTCACTCATTTTTCTCAGGCTTCAGTGTAGTTATTTTATCAACTATAATTAAGCAGTATTAGCTTATTTATGCTGACATGCCTTGATTCAGCCTATGTATCTTGTTTCCCATGAGCCAGTCTTCTGGATCATATTCTCTGTGAGGTCCCAGATGTTAAATTTCATCTGGGGATGAACTCAGAGTCAGAACATTCTCCTTCATAATGAATAGTTCTCTGTGATATTTATTTGTTGATCCTAGCTGCGTGCCTTTCTGCACTATAAGGTTGGTGTTCCAACTCATATATCTGAGAAAGGTTGACCTATTTGCTCTCAGCCTTCAATTCCTGTTTGAGTTCACTCTATGCTGGCTGTGTCTGCCTATATTTCCACTAAGTTCCCCAAACTCTTAGGTATAACACCTGCTCTGTGTCCCACCATGCAAAGGGGAAATAGACAAACCCAATGGAGGAAAAATGTGGATCTTTAAAAACAATCCTTCAGAGGCACCTGGGTGGCTCAGCTGGATAAGCATCTACCTTTGACTCAGGTCATGATCTTAGGGTCCTGGGATCAAGACCTGTGTCAGGCTCCCTGCTCAGTGGGAAGTCTACTTCTCCCTCTCCTTCTGCCTGCCACTCCCTCCCCCTGCTCCTGATCTCTCTCTCTCTCTCTCTCTCTCTCTCTCAAATAAATAAATAAACTCTAAAAAAAATCCACAGTATTTTAATACAGGATAAGAGGCAAATGTTAAACCAATAATTATAGAGAAAGTTAACTAAATTTGTTACAGACAGGAAAGGAATACAGAAAACTATGAGGGAGTAAACCAGAGAGATGTGAACTAATATAGTAAACACTCAAGGCAAACTCTTCTCTACTCCTGTATTCCAGCATCATTCCATGAAGGGGCGGGAAGGGGGGATGCTCAGCAAACCCTCATCCAGGCATTAACCTGCAACCTCTATATCTATCTTACCATGAGACTCCAAGCATATAATGCAGTGTTTTGCACTGTAATGTTCTGATAATGGACTAGGTCATGACTACCGCATTAACCACTCTACATGCTATATTCCCCCTTTTATTTGTTCTTTTAGATTTTTTTTGTTTCATGTTGGGTTTGCCATTGAAAAAATATAGTGTATTCTAAACTAAGTCAAGCATACTAATTATGTTTAAATCCACTGTATTATATGAAAATACAAAAGAGAATATATTAAAATCTCAGAGAAGGAAAATGAATCAAAGTCAAATTTGAATAAATATCTGTAGCTTCTGCTCTGGCATGTATTTCTAAGTGTATATTTATATTTTTAATTTTAAACTTTTAAATTTTAAGGCATATATATGTGTGTGTGTGTGTGTGTATATATATATATATATATATATATATATATATATATATGAGAGAGAGAGTCATGAACATATGTCACACAATGTATAGTTCATAAATCAGTTGTTTTGGCATCCAGCAGATTCCCCTGTTATCTCATGATGATCTCTCTGTTAATATCCAGAAACATTTCTTATCAGGGGTACCACCTGTGCTCTATCTTATTCCCAGCCTACTTTCCCAGTACCTATCAGGTATTTATTTGTAAGCACCTTTAACATCTTACATGGCTCTCTGCTCCCTGACACAGGCTGGTGAGAGCTCCTGGTTCCCTAATAACATTTTTGTTACGATTTCAAACCCCTTCCCAGAAAACAGGGGTCCAAGAGCTCTGATGTAGCCTGAACACAGAGGTAGAGCAAGAGAGGCTCTTTTTGATTTGATGGTCCACGGAGACTGCTCTCCAGGGAAGACAGTGGGCTGCATAATATGGAAAGCAGTATGAGTGAAGATGCAAAGCACAAAATCCAGACTCCCTGGATCCCCTGCACCCAAGGGAGAAGGGAGCCAGTACCGAGGCCATGTTTCCTTCCAATGGTGGAAGCCACGTCTAAATTGTAGATCCAGCTGGCAGATGAGAAAGAAAGTGTAGTATCCCTGAGATGCTGGCTAATTCAGTTCCACCTGCTTCCTTAATGATTCTGTTGCTGAGAATAAGGAACCTAGTTTGAGTGGTTCTCACACTCATGTCATTGTCAACTTCTGTGAAAAGTACTCTTAAAAAATTCTTGGAATAACAAGTATCGCATCACTAGAAACATTGCTTTGTGTTGTCTTTGTTCCATTTTCAAATATTGTTATATATGGCCCACATTATCTAGAAAATACGGGAAACCAATCTGAAGTAAAAAATAATGCAAAGAAAAAAAAAGCCAACATAGAGGAAGCTCTCAAAAAGACAGCAAGAAAACATAGAAATGAAGATCCTTAAAAAACACAGTGAACAGAGCAGCTTCAGGTCCACATAGAATGGGCCTGGGTCCACTCAGACCTCAGGTGGCACATCCCTTCTCACACATGTTTCTGTGTCTTTCTCCAACTGTAGGCAATTTAGCAGGAACCATGGTCTCTAGAAGCTTCGTGTCCACTGAGGCTCCCAGTTCCAGGGAAAGAAGCTGATGGGTTGGATTATGTGCCCATTCTTAGGCAAATCACTCAAGCTAGAGGAGCAAAATTTCTGGGTGGCAGTAGTCAGTGGAAGCAGTGAGAATCACTTCCCTGAGAGACTATCACTCTGAGAAGAGAAATCTTGAGGATTCATTATAATTTGTGACCCTACTTACCATCTTTTACCTTGAGTTCAGTCTGTCCCATTTTTCCCCCCACAGGAATCAAAGAAGTTAATTTTGTAGAAGCCTTGAATATTCACACAGTAGACGTCATATATTAAGCCTGGTTATTTCAGAGTTTGGGAATGATTTTCGCCAACACCAACACCTCAGGGTAAATGTGTTTGATATATCTCTCTAGGCACAAGGCCCTAAGATGATTCAGCAAGTCAACACCATAAAGCTTCAACTAGTTGATTAGCTCTTAGTGCAATCCTCTTAAAAGATGGAGGAAAATGAGTTCATTAAGGAAAAGACAAAAAAGAAAGTTCCAGTGGGGCACATTCTACTGAACAGAGATGAGTAGTGCAGGAGTTCTTAGGGAGGATGCCCAGTACATCACTGGAGCAGCTATGAATTCTATTCTACCAATTAATTGGTTAAGTGTATATGTTTCCTTTAGTGAATCATGGTTTAGCAAGTCACTGCTGAATCTGACCCATGAAGGCACTCTACAAAGGCATTTCTTGTATGGATATGGAGCAAACATGGGACATATATTAGTCAGAAAGGACCAGCTAACAACCCTGGAATCTACAAAGCTTAAAGAGTTGTGCTCATTCTCATGCCTACTCTGCCTAACTCTTAGGAAACTAGGAAATCTGGGACAACAAAGAAATTCATTGAGTAACAAAGTTGTCCCTGGCCCAGAATAGTAAAATTTTTTTTTAATTTGCTTTGGTCTTATAATTTCTTTTTTTTTTAATTTTTTTTAAAATTTTATTTATTTATGATAGGCACACAGTGAGAGAGAGAGAAGCAGAGACATAGGCAGAGGGAGAAGCAGGCTCCATGCACCGGGAGCCCGACGTGGGATTCGATCCCGGGTCTCCAGGATCGCCCCCGGGCCAAAGGCAGGCGCCAAACCGCTGCGCCACCCAGGGATCCCGGTCTTATAATTTCTTTATAAAGATCCCCTTATCAGAAAATATGTGTCAAAAAAAAAAGAAAGTATGTGTCAGAATTCTTATCTTTTTGTGGGAGTCTCGAGGGCATACAGATCCTCCAGAAAGTGTGAATGCTTATTGATTTATCAACTCGGAGTTTCTAAAATTATAAACGTACAGAGAACATGCTTATTGTGAAGTATTTACAGTAGTATCCTTAGCTCTGAAAGTGTCACCTTCTGAAAGTACCCCCCACCCCAACATGTCTTCTATGAAAGCAACCTTAACTACAATCACTTCTTGGCTAAGTTCATAGATTTTACACTTTATAACTGAACATATGTACGAGATCTGATGTAGGGGCAACGTGTTGTACCAACTTAGGGGGTGATAAATAATTTAAGTTCCTTCTAATAGGAGTCCACCAGCATTTGAGCAATCCCACAACTTACATCTGTGACAGCTCATTGCATGATTAACTGCAAAAGGATCTAACCCTGTTTAACTAAAATGGAATAATGCTACAAGAGGATCTATAACTTCAAAATAAAGCTACACAGCAGCTGGCTATGGCTTTATATTTGAAGTTTGGCTGATTATGTAGTAATATAAACATGGTTTCGTGTTATAGCTTTGTAGATAGGAAAATAAGATTAGAGTAAGAATGAAACATTTTATGTTAACACAAAACAATTTAATTCTAAGCAATCCATTTTATACTTTGGAATGCATCCTCTGCTTTTTCATCATTAAAAATGAGACTATTTATCATTTATATAGAAATTAGGATTCTACTAATTTTTCTCTCAATTATTGAGCCTAATGTTTATGTAACATAGATTCAAAGAACCAAAATGTACCTTGAAGAGATTTATTTTTTAAACTTGTGAAGTTGAATCTTTTACATTTTTAAAAGTAATACAGTACATACGGAAATACTGAATGATCCACACAAAGGATTCAACAATGAAGTCTCTCAAGAGTCTTTACAAAACCACAACTTATAAACATTATTTTTTCTTCATCCTAATCATGTTATTAGTATTTCAGGGAGAATGGTGAATAATTAATGTAATTGGGCACATCCTTATCTTACCACTTTCATCGGGTGTGCTTCTAATGTTTCTTATTCAACATATTAGCTTTAGGGTGAAACACACACACACACACACACACACACACACATACACTTTCGTGTCATAATAACCAAGTATTCATCTTAAGTCCTAACAGATGATGAATTTTATCAAATGTATTTTAGCTCCTGAGAGGATATTTTTATCTTTTTATGTTATTGTGAATTATTTTAACATATTACAAATATTATTATATTGATCCTATTCTATTGCATTTTTTAATATTTCATTTCAAAATGTGCACTATGAATCATAAATGCTACTGGTCTAAAACTGTAGCCTCAGATGTTGTGTCAATATTGTGACACTACAGACAAAAGCTTCATTTTCTTCCTTCTCTAACCTGTGCTCTGAAAGAAATTAAAGAGAAGTGGAATTTCATCTCTTTAAAAGGGCTAAAATCATGTATGAAATGGTCTGGAACTTATTCTTGGATATTTTTGTGTGTGGGAGGAGAATGTAGATATTTTTTAAATGGTCTCAATTTGTTCTACAGTAAAATACCTAAGACATTAATAGCTCCTTAGGAACATAAAATATTAATTTACATACAAGCTTTCTTTTCTTATATTTGTGGTTTTTAGCTTTTCTTATATTTATGTTTAAAATTTTTTGTCTAATTTTATGTGTATAAATTTTATGTGTATAAATTTTATGTGTATTCGCCCTTTTTTTTTTTTTACTGAGTTAACAACAGTTTCCCATAGCGCATCCCCACCAACAGTACATGGGGGTTCCTTTTTCTCTATATACTCACCAACAGTTGTTAATTCTTGTCTTAATAACAGTCATTGGAACAGGCATGAGGTGATCAGTGACCACCTATTCAGTCTCTATCACTCCAGAGACACTCTATAACTTAAAATTATTACAAACTGGTGTATTCAAATACTCATCAGCTATTTGTCACAAAATAGCATCAAAACTCTCTTAGTTACCTAATAGAAGGTGAAGAAAATCCAAGATTTTGAGGTATCTTTTTTATGTTCATAAAGGTTGCAAGTTTATATTAACTTGAGAGCTTCTCAACTTGGAAACCCAGCAGAATCAGAAATCAAGCTGTGTAGAATGTGTGTAATATATCTTTTATGTTTTCATTCTGAGATATGGTTCTCTGAATATATTATAGAATGCAGTTGTGGTAATAACTCAGCATGGTTTTGGTCTGCATTCCCCCAATGATGAATAATGCTGACCATCTTTTTATGTGTCTGATTGCCTTCTTCAGAAAAATGTCTATTCAGATCCAGTGACTATTTTTGAATTGGATTGTTTGTGGGGTTTTTTTTGTGTGTGTGTAGAATTGTATAAGTTCTTTGCATATTTTGGATATTAACCCATTATCAGTTATATAATTTGCAAATACAATCTCCCATTCAGTTGGTTGCCTTTTCATTTTGTTGATGATTTTATTCACTATGCAAAATCTTTTAACTTTTGATAAATAACCATGAAATATCACCTTATGCTGTCAGAGTGGCTAAAATAGAAAAGATGAGAAATAACAAATATTGATGAGGATGTAGAGAAAAAGGAACCCTCGTGCACTGCTAGTGGGAGTGTAAATTGGTGCAACCATTGGGGCAAATAGTATAGTTTCCTCAAAAAAATTTAAAATAGACATACCATATGATTCAGTAATTCCACTTCTGTTTAACCAAAGAAAACAAAAATACTGATTCAAGGATGTATGCACACCTATGTTTATGGCAGCATTATTTAGAATAGCCAAGATGTGAAAGCAGCCAAGTGTCCATGGATAGATGAATGGATGAGGAAGATATGTTACGTATACATACAATGGAATGTTATTTAGCCATAAAAAAATAAAATCTTGTCATTTGTGAAAACATGGATGGACCCAGAGGTTATGATATTAAGTGAGATAAGTCAAGCAGAAAAAGACAAATACTATATGATTTCACTTATATGTGGAACCTAAGGGGGGAAAAAAAACATGAACAAATCCCAGCAGAAACAGACCCATAGATACAGAGAACAAACTACTGGTTGCCAGAGGAGAGATAGATGGAGGATGGACAAAATGAGCAGAGAGGAGTGGGAGATACAGGCTTCCAGGTATGAAATGAGTAGGTCACAGTGATGAGGGATACGGCATGTGGAATATAGTTAATGTTGGAGCGTGTTGTACAGGGATGGGTGGTAGCTACGTGTGTGGTGAACAGAGCAAAATGTGTAGACTTATAGAAACACTGTGTGGTACACCTGAGGGTAATGTAATGCTATCTTCCCACAGTACCTCCATTTTTTTTTTTTTTTAAAATTTTTTTTTTTTAATTTTTATTTATTTATGATAGTCACACAGAGAGAGAGAGAGGCAGAGATACAGGCAGAGGGAGAAGCAGGCTCCATGCACCAGGAGCCTGATGTGGGATTCGATCCCGGGTCTCCAGGATCGCGCCCTGGGCCAAAGGCAGGCGCCAAACCGCTGCGCCACCCAGGGATCCCACAGTACCTCCATTTAAAAATCATATATATATATGATATATATATATATATACATATATATATATATATGAAGTAATGGTGTCTTCTCCTTTGGGATTCTAAATATATAAGTCTGGCATAATATGATGTAAGTGATTTGATATTAAACTATCTTTTAACTCAAAATATAAATATCACTATTTGTAAACAATATTGTAAACAACACTATTTGTAAACAATGCAACAACACAGGAACAAAAACACCACTGGGGGGAAATGTGAGCCCTTATACTCAATTAGCTATTTTTAGTGAAGAACCTGATCAGAAGTGACAGTCTTCCAGGCTATAAATAAGCACCAGGTTTTGTCTAATTAACACCGCTTCTTAGTTTTGTAGCACCTTAAAGTTTTTTCCTAGAGTTTATCTAAGTTCAAGCAAAAAGAAAAAAAAAACATCTGTTATACATGAAGGCCAGGACCTAGAGGAGAGTGGATAGTGCCAGGAAGATGACCAGGAATCTGGCCAAATCTTGTGGGATTTGAAAATTTGCGGTAATGCTCAAGCCTCAGGCTGCAGACTCAGAAAAAACCCGTTGCTCTGGTTGCCAATAGCGGGTCTCTTTGTTGGTATTTCAATTCCTTGTTATAGTTTTGTTCAGATGTAACAGATGTGCCATAAATTCATATATTAACATGTCTAATCATATCAATTTTTAGATATGTATATGCCCTTGATACCAGTGCCACAATCAAGACAATGAACACATCCATCACCTCATTTCCTAAAGATTTTTGAGAACTCATCCCTACCACTCCTCATCCCCAACCACTGACTCATTCTCTGTCACTTTAAATTAGTTGACATCCCTGGAATTTTTATAAATGAAACCGTCCAGTTACACTTTTTTCTGTATGCTTCTTTCACTAAAAATAATTATTTTGAGATGCATTTATATGTGTTCAGTCTATTTATTGCTGAGTTTTATTCCATTCTGTGATATACAGTCAGTGCATCCAGGCTCTTGTTGAAAGACATTCAGGTTGTTTCTAGTATTTGAGAACTACCAATAAAGCTGTTGTGTGCATGAATGTAGAAGTCATTGTATTTCCATGTCATTGCATGGACCTGTAACCTCATTTCCCTTGGCTACTTGCAAAAGCATGAAGCAGCTTAATGATACACCATGTGTGTATAATATTTTATATTTAATGTAATATTTATTTAATATTATAAAACTATTTTTCAAAGTACTTATAAAAGGTTATATTACCATGAGCATTGTATTAGAGATCCAATTCATGTGCGTGGTTCCAAACATTTGTTCTTGCCAGATTGCTTAAATTTTAGCCATGCCAATTGATGAATATTCTTTCCTTACTCAATTGTGCTTTCATCGTTGTCAAAGACCAGTTGTCCATATACATTTGGGTCAACCTCTGGATTCTCTGTGCAGTATCCATACTGTCATAATTACTGAGGATAGAGCTATTGCTTCACATTTTATGCCTTTCCAAAAATATTTTTGGTTTTTTCAAATTTCTATAAGAATTTTAGAATATTATTTCTTTTTTTTAATTTTCAATTTTCCCATTTATGTTTTTTTAAAGATTTTATTTATTTATTCATGAGAGACACAGAGAGAGAAAGGCAGAGACACAGGCAGAGGGAGAAGCAGGCTCCATGCAGGGAGCCGAAGGTGGGCCTCGAACCAGGGACTCCAGGATCACGCCCTGGGCTGAAGGCGGCACTAAACCACTGAGCCACCTGAGCTGCTGCTAATTTTTTCCATTTCTACAAAAAAAATTGAATTAAGATTCAGTTGAATGTATAGGTAAATGTAAGAAAAACTGACATATCGATAATACTGAGTTTCCAACCTATGGAAATGTGATATCTCTCCATTTATTTAGGTCTTCATCAATTTATTCTCCACAATGTTTTTTTGATTTTTAGTATATAGGTCCGACATGTCTTTAGTCAGAATTTATGTCAGACAGTATCTAAGGTGATCCTCATAATGTCCACCTCCTGGTGTTCTTACTTTTATGTAAACTTCTTCCACTGGGTGTGATTGGGATCCATAACTGACTTCTAAATAAAAAACATAATTATTATTGATTTTTCCATTGTTTTCCTATTTTCTATTTCTTTTTTTTTTTAATTTTTTTTTTATTATTATTTATTTATGATAGTCATACAGAGAGAGAGAGAGGCAGAGACACAGGCAGGGGGAGAAGCAGGCTCCATGCACCGGAAGCCCGACGTGGGATTCGATCCCGGGTCTCCAGGACCGCGCCCTGGGCCAAAGGCAGGCGCCAAACCGCTGCGCCACCCAGGGATCCCCTCTATTTTCTATTTCTTAACTTTCACTCTCATCTTTCTTGTTTCCTTTTTTTAATTTATTCAGTTTAATTTCCTTTTTAATTCCTATTTTCTTAAAGTGTTCACTGGGGTTGTTGATTTGAGAGGTTTATTTATTTTTTTCTTACATAAGTGATTCCTGCCCCAAAGCCCCATTTTAGCAGCATTTCACAAATTTCCATATGTTGAATTTTTATTATCATTTAGTTAAAATATCTTTCAATCTCCCCTTTGATTCCCTTTTTGACTCATGAATTACTCAGAAATGTATTATTTAGTTTTTGAAAAAAAATAACATTTTTCAATAGATTCTATTGATTTCTCATTTAATATCATTGTAGTCAGAGAACTTTCCTCATACGATTTGAATACTTTTAAATATGTTGAGCCTTGGTTTATAGCCCAGAATGTGATTTCTCTTTAAATATGTCCTATGTGAACTTGAGAAGTATGCTTTCTCTGCTATTGGAATGACTTGTAAGTATCAATTAGGTCAATGGTGTTTTTCAAATCTTCTAAACCTTTGCTTATTTTCTGTCCTAGCAGTTATTGTGAGAAAGATATTGAAATCTCAGTTACAACTGTGGATTAGTCTATTTCTCTTATTCTGTTAGTTTTTTTACATCCTGTATCTAAGAACCTCTGTGTCTTGGTCTGTCTGGGCTGCCATAACAAAATACCATAGGCTGGCTAACTTATAAACAATAAAGATTTATTTCTCACAGTTCTGGAGGGGGAAATCCAAAGTCCAGGTGCCAGCATGGTCATGTTCTGTGAGAGTCTCCACCTGGTTCACAGCCAGCACCTCTCGCTATGCCCTCATTTGGTGGAAGGAGCAGAGATCTGTCTTTTATAAGGTACTAATCTCATTAAGAGATGAGTTGACCCTTAATAACTCTTATAACTCTCTTATAAGAATTTCACTTTCATGACTTAAGCACCTCCCAAAGGCCATCACATTAACATGAATTTGGGAGGCACAAACATTCAGACCATAGCACTCTATTATTTAGGATTTTTTTTTTCTTCTGGATAACTTAATATTTTCTACATCATGAAATGGTCTTCTTTATCCCTAGTAGTATTGTGGGTTTTTTCCTTCTGAAAACTATGTTGCCTCATTAATATAGTTACTTACTCCAGCTTTTATTAAAATTTGTATTCTTGTAGTATACTTTTTTACATATTTTTACTGTTAACCTATTTGTTTTTTAATAATTAAGGTTTGTTATAGGCAGTATATGGCTGGATCTTGCTTCACCCCTCCCTTTCTGCAATCTGATAGTCTCTGTCTTTTAATTATGGTATTTAGACCACTTACATTTAACACAATTATTGATATGGTTCAGTTTAACCTGTCATTGTACTATTTGTTTTGTATCTGTCCCTTTTTATTTCCTTTTTTCCTCCTTTTTCTGTCTTCTTTGAGATCATTTGCTCATCTAAAGAACACATTTTATCTCCTTTGTTGGATTATTAGGCATACATGCTTGTATTTTACTGGATCTTTTGGGA
This sequence comes from Vulpes lagopus, assembly GCF_018345385.1. Classification (NCBI taxonomy): domain Eukaryota; kingdom Metazoa; phylum Chordata; class Mammalia; order Carnivora; family Canidae; genus Vulpes; species Vulpes lagopus. Next base: position 3,151,536 of record NC_054827.1, read on the forward strand.
TATATTGAGTTCATCTTTATGAAATCACAGGCTACCTTCAGGTGATGTTATATGCCCCAACAGTTATAGAATAAGAACTTCATAACAGTATAATTTCACTTTTCCTGATAGTTGTGGTTCTGGGGTCATATAATTTATGTTTATAATTCTTATAAACCCCAGATATTATGACCATTCTCTTTCTTTAAACAGTAATTCTCTTTTTAAAATATATAAATAATACCAAGTGCCTTATATATTTAATTAGGAAGTCATCTTTTCAGGCTTCTATTTCTTTGAGTAGATCCATGTGGTATCATTTTCTTGTGCTTGTAGGATATTCTTTAACAATGCTTATTAGTGGAGCTGTACTGGTGATATTTTTCCAGCTTTTCTATGTCTAAAAAGTCTTTATTTTGCATTCATGTGAAAGTTATTTTTAGTGGAATAGAACTCTAAACTGGTAGATGATGTGAGTTTTACCTTAAGTGGTGCCAGATGCTTTTGTATTCCTATAACTACTTTTGAGCTTTGTTTTGGAATCATGTTATGTAACTTGAGAATTTTTTAATCCTTTTAGGGGTTGCTTTTAAGATTTGTTGGGTAGTGATTAGTGTAAAACTAATTATATCTTATTACTGAGGCAAAACCCTCTGAGGACTCTTCTCAATGTATAATCTTGAAGTTTTCTAATTTGGCTGGTGAAAATACTCAGTATTTGTGACCTTTTCTGAATATGAGCAGTATTACCTATAGTCCTTTTGGGCATTTTCCCCCTGCCTCCAGCAGTCTCCTCACTCAAATGCACTGATCAGTACTCAGCTGGATACTTTAGGGGACTCCTCTGTTTATGTCTGAAGTTCCCTCTCTGTACAGCTCCCTCCTCAATGGTATTTTGTCCAGAGACCTTGACCTGCCTTGGACTACCTCTGCTCAGGGAGCCAGCATGGCCCCCTTTCCCTAAGATGTGGACTGGAAACTCTCTCAAAGCAGTAAACTAGAGCAAGCTTAGGGCTTGCCTACTTTGTTTCTTCTTGTATCAGGGATTGTGGTCCTTTGTTGCCTGAGTTACAGCTTAAGAAAATTATAATTTCATGTACTTTGTTTGTATTTTGGTTATTTCAAGTGGGATGTTATAAAAGTATGTCCCAGTACAGATCAACACTAACCAAACTTCTAGTTAGTAAGATAAAGTTAATCCATATATAGTTTCCAATAACACATATGATTCTCTCCTGATACTTGAGAGTGTTGTAAGGCAAAATTAGAAGGTCATTTGTTGATCATAGAATCAGAAGAAACAAGACTAGATCTGAGCAATCAAGGTAGTGGCCTGATGCCAAGACTGCCTGATGCACCTACCTCCCGTGAAAAGCCTCCTCAACCCATCAGCAGGTGTGGAGTCCAAACGTGTAAACCTCTGCTTGCCTCTGGGCAGTGTTTGGATGGAGACTGACAACTTTCCTTTATCTATACCTCTATGGCTAACAAAGATGCCTGATGTATACTTGTTTTAAAGTTGTTTTCAAATTGGATATTTGCATGATAATCGTTTTCAGGAAGAATTGTCTTCAGGTCCTATTGGGCCAGAGGTCCTTAAATAATTCACATATTCTTTGATTTTTCTATATTAATCTCATTTTAACACAGAAACAACTTCATTTACTTAATTTTCAAATTCTTATTAGATTCTCTGTGAGGCCCAACTGCTACCTGTAGTTCCTAAATTTGCTCATTTATCCATGACTTCCCAGTAAAATTATTTTACTGTGGAACACAGTACACAGATATATTTCTCTCCTGATGTTCCATGTGCAGCTATTCACCATCGTGTACTCAGCACCAACCTGGTACTTAAATGTCATGAGATAAAGGCTTATGGGCTTTTCCTTCTTTTACATACTAATCTGAGGGCACACATTTCAGTATCTCACTTATCTCCAAAATCAACATTCTTTATTCTGTTAGGTTAACAACATTCTTTATCATTGTAGTGTGGTCACTTTTCCTTAGAATCATTACTGTATACTAACCAGGTGTGACTATGTTACCTGTGTTTTAGCTTTTTCACATTTTTAAATAGAAATATTCTTTCTTTGGGCTCCTGGGTGGCTCAGTTGGTTAAGCATCTAACTCTTGGTTTTGGTTCAGGTCCTGATCTCAGGGTCTGAGGATTGAGTCCTCTGTCAGTCTCCATGCTCAGCATGGAGGCTGCTTGCGATTCTCTTTCCCTCTCCCTCCTATTCCTGCTCTCCCTTCATCTCTCTATCTCTCAAATAAATAAATAGATCTTAAAAAAAAAAGAAATGTTCTTTCTTTCCCTGAAACTCTAAAATGCCTTTAACTGCTACTTTGTATAAAATGTACTCTATGATGTTTCTTGATCCTGCTGCCTCTAAAAATAATTCAAATCTTCCTATTAATTCAATTTCACTGTATGTTTGTTTATAAGACTTCCTTGAATAGTCCACGATTTAGTTTCTTTATTTAGGATCTTGTTTGTGCTACCTCTGTCCATTTTGAGTGGATTATGTCCTCAGAAGTTCTTTTTTTTTTTTTTTGCCAAACTCAGGAAGATATGATTTGAAGCTCCCCAATCCATTGCTTTTATCTCCTATTTTCTAATATGAAATAGAATAGCACACTGAGACTTGTTCCACGATATCTGAACTATACTGCTGAATAGTCTTAAGTTTTCCTTGTTTCCTCATGGAGTGCTGACAAAATGACCCATTTCAGGGAGTAAAAGATTCCCTTGGGTGAATCTGAAGGATTTGGCAGCAGAACATATGTGACCAGCCTCTATAACATGCAAACTTTATCCTCGAAGCCTTTGTCTACATTTCCCATTAGTCCCCAACATTTTGGCATTGTCCTCCTTTATAAAAGTATGTCAAATCTTTTCCTTTGTGCATCGGGAGTACAGACTACTCAAACCCTGTGGCAGAGCCCTCGGGTGGCTACACCATCCATCCCTCCATCCTTCCTCAGTAGCCGAACACTGGCTTCATTCCTGGTGGTCATGTGTCCTACTGAAGACCCCAGTTTTAACCTCCTTTGCTTCTAGGGATGGCCAACAAGGTGTAATTTAAGTGGATGAATGGAGCATCTGGCAAAGTTCTTTGAAACAGCAGAGTAACTGAAGGAATCCATTCTGTCTTCCAGCTTTCCTCCAGAGTCCCATCTAGAAAATATATCTAATGGCCACTGACGAATAGAAATTAGACAGTGAAAATGGCAGAGCAACATTGGCAGACTGTGTCTCTAAGGACTTTAAAGAGCATCTCATTCCTGGACTGTCCATGTTATACCAGTAGAAACGCAAATACTGTGTTTAGGCTCCTGGGCTAGTATCCGGCAGAGTCCCTGGCCTAAAGTGTTCCCACGACTGGAGCTTTTTAATATGCTTGCTGTTACTTTGACTTCTCACGTGAACCTTGTGAGGAATAATCCATATTTTTGTCAGAACTGCTCTGAGTAGCTCTGACAAACTGTTCCCTACCAAGGAGAGTGGTTATTGAGTTTCTAATGTCTCTGAGATGGGAGAAACATAATTCAAACTTAGGTCTGACTCAGAAACCCAAACTTCAAGTTCGACTCAAATATTTCACATATTCACTATATTTTATTTTATTCTGTCATAGTCCATTTCATGTGATTTAACCAGGTGGCTTAGAACACCACAGAAAGCAGAAACAGCTTTACCCTGGCCTCACTTATGTTTAACATGCTTTCCTTTACGAGTGAGGCCAGAGATGTCCAAATATACAGGCAGGTCTCTCCAGAAAGGTGGTCTTACCACACATGGTCCCCTGCCCAGCCAGGAATAACTTGTCTTCCTTCTCCCCGTTGGTCACAGGGCTATGGCATGACCTTATGAGTAGGTCAGTGTATTTCACCCGCCATTCATCCAGAATGACTTTTAAAATAATAATCATAATTTGGTGGATTTTCTTCTTTATTCTAAAGATAAATCATTCCAAATACATAAATGGTTTATAAATATATTATTCTGCATATTTATTTATCGATATATAAAATATTCATAAGCATATAAAATATATTTATTTATAAATATTTATATTATTTATTTATTATATACCTGGTGGTGCCACTATACCTGGCAGCTCCAGGTATAGTGTTATATGTTATAACTGAAACTCCCTCCCTATCTATCTAGTAATAATACACATCCATACATACAAGTACACCTATTTTACCACTTTATTTATAGCAAATTCTTACCAGCACCAGCTAAACCAGCACCTATGATTTTGTCTTATTCTTACAGTACTGTCTACATCTCCCATATTAAGCCTTTGTCGGTCTGCCTCTTCTACAAGATTTTAAGTTCTAAGAAAGCACCGGTTTTGTCATATCCATTTCTATATGTTCAGCATGTAGGACAGTGACAGACTCACAATAAGTGATTATTGCAGATATGCTCATGAAATTAATCATTGCAAACATCTGGAAGACTATATTTACCAAGAATCTTTTGGTGTACACGCAGCGACTGCCCCTTCATCAGTAGCAAAACGAAGGTGGGGAAAATGAAAGACTCTTGCCCAGATTCAAACAACAGATAAGCAGAACTGGAGAATTGGAGTCTGAATCTCTGTCTGAAAAATCTATGCTTTTTGAATGGTATTGGGAGCAGAACTGTCCCCAGAGCCTCACTGTTGATGTTCAAAGAGCTCTTTCCTTTCTCAGCTATTTATCATGCTATTCACACTCCTTTAGTTGTGACATCTGGCATTACACAATTTTTCTTTATCTTTTGCTTGGGTTTTCATCATTAGTACCTATTTTCACCCTCTTTCTCTCTTAATACGGAGAGGGTTGTCAAAGGGTGCCTCCCTGCAGCTCCAGCCAGGCTACCCCACATGCACTGCTGGGAGTATCCGCTTCCTTTCTTGACAAATGAACTAAATATGTGAGGTTTGGGCTTAAACTTTACTCTCACTTGGCATTCTCTCCTTCCTTTGACTATCTACAAGAGCTTTTCTCAAGTTTTTAGAAAATTTTCAGTCATTATTTTTCCTCTGATCTATGTCTAGTCTTCATTATTTGACTCTATAAATGATACCAGATACTTTGCTCTTCGAAAGTGGTGGATTCATTCTGTATCTTCAGAGTGATTTTCCATGGCCACATTAAGAGACCAAATTCCTTCTCTACACAATCAGAGGATTTATAATGACAATAATGTCCCCATTTCCATTCTGTGGCCTGGACATTAATGGTCTTTAGCGGTCTTGGATTTTTTGGGTGGTTACTTTGGCATTTTGATGCATGGGTGCTTCCTTAGTCATCTTGCAGGGAGGTCTGGCTTACCTTTTGGTTATCTCTCTCAGATTATGAATATTTTCTTAAACTTTGATTGATTCCCCAGATTTTGTTTTTAATTAAGGTTCCCATCCTAAGAGAGTGCTCTTAGCTGTAGTCTGCTTTTCTGATCACAGAGTGGCATGGCTTGTCTTCTGTGTTTTGTAAGTCTGTACGGTTCATCTGCTTTTATTTATTTATTTATTTATTTATTTATTTATTTATTTATTTATGTTCATCTGCTTTTAAATTAAATAACATCCCCTAAAAATGTGACTTTATGAGTCATTACCAAGAACAAGTTCATGTCATCATCTCACTAACTTAAATAAAAAATTCTCCACCTCTGAAGGAAAGAAAATGTCCTCTAAGTCACATTTGTACTCTGGATTCAGATTGAAGGGTGTTCTTTCTTAGGTGGTGAATATATATATCATCTAAACCTGATTCTTGACCTAAAACTCTTCCATAAGCAGGTGTCCATTTTTTCTTCAAGGAATATGAGTCCCTGAAATCATGACCTGAGCCAAAGCAGACGCTTCATTGACTGAGCCACCCAGGTGCCCCTTGCTTGTTTATCTTCACACTGGACCTCACACCCCCCTCCTCCTTTCTTGGGCCAAAGCTCTCTCCTCCCTGTTATGCCCACCCCAGCTCTTATATGGCTCCCACCACTTGAAATTCACTCTTCTCCTCCCCACCCCTGCACTCACACTATTACTGAGCTCCACTGAGCATCTCCTGCTACTCAACTAACCCTGCTCCCACCCATAAGGTGGTTACAGCAGTCTCTGCTTCAACAGGGTCCTCTGCTTGTGCTCCCAGCTCTCAAAGCTCTGTGTGCTCGCTTTTTCCGTGAAGCCTTTCTCCAGCTCGTCTGAAGATTAATCATCAGTCTGTCTTTTATTCTTGCTCTCTTGTCTCCACTCCTCTTTTTTTTTCCTGTATCTCTCTTTAGCTTACCCTGTTTTTTTCTCTAGTTCTGGGCCCCAACTTTCCAGCAACAGCCAAAGCTTGGGGGGCAAATGCTTTACTTTATCCAGTTAAAGTGCTCCAGGATTGCCACTGATGTCCTCACATGTGCAACTATCTCTTTTCCCCCTTTGCCTCTTGACACTTGACTCCAGAGCACCTGCTCTTCTGACTATCACCCCCACAATTCTTGCCCCAGGATGTTCTGTTCATTTTCAGGCCCTCCCACTCATCCTTTAAGCTAGGTGGATCTGGGTCTGTTATGCCATTGTAAAGAAGTAGAAACCGGGCAGCCCTGTTTTCTAGTTTGTTACATGATCTGCAGGATTGCAATCCAAAAACTAAGCTAGATTCCAACCATGGGGAACATATGAAAGTGATTTGTTTGAATACAGATCTCAAGATGGTACAGATTTCTCTCTTCTTTAAATCAGTATAATGGAATTTGGTGAACGAGCAGACTTGGTAATAAATTCTACAGCTCTTGACAAACTTCTGTTTAAACCCTACAGCTATGGTATCAATCCGGTCAAGCAGTAATATTTCCAAATTAGCATTTCATTTAAAAGAGAAAGCACATGCTAGAATTTTCTCTCACATCTGCTTTCCCAGCCCGATCAGTTCTGCAGCCTAGGATTATGATAAGGCCTAATCATATGAGAAAAACTCAGGGAAGCTGTTCATTCTTTTTTTTTTTTTTAAAATTTTTATTTATTTATGATAGTCACAGAGAGAGAGAGAGAGAGGCAGAGACACAGGCAGAGGGAGAAGCAGGCTCCATGCACCGGGAGCCCGATGTGGGATTCGATCCTGGGTCTCCAGGATCGCGCCCTGGGCCAAGGGCAGGCGCCAAACCGCTGCGCCACCCAGGGATCCCGAAGCTGTTCATTCTTACTGAGCTGTAACTTCGGGTGCAAGACATAAAGGACAAAAAAAAAAACAACATTATTTTACGTCACATGCCACTTTTTTTTCCTAATAGTCACGTTATTTTCAATCCTTTATAGGTACTCAAACAGGTGTTTGAAGATAAAATAGGCATATATTTAATTAGACCAAATTTCTGAAATCTCCTTGTAATTACTTTATTCTCGTTTATATATATATATTTTTTTTTCTTGTGCTCTTTTCATGTAGTGAAGACTCCTCTTCCAGTTAAAATTGCTATTTCTAAGTTCACTTGTCACTATTGGGTAACTGGTACGTTGAATCAGCTGTTTCGAGGAGAGAGGTGATTCAGAATAGCTCCGCTTTTTTCTTTTCAGGATTTATTGATTTATTTTAGAGAGCGCGCGCATGAGGGTGAGAAGGGCAGAAGAAGAGGCAGAGAAGCAGGCTCCTGGCTGAGCACAGAGCCCCATGAAGGGCTTGGTTTCTAGGATCCCGACATCAAGACCTGAGTGGATACCCTCAAGGGGCTGAACCACCCAGGCGCCCCTAGAATAGCTCCACTGTTTAAGGAAATACCTGCTAGGAAGTAAATACTACTATCATGTCTTTTAAGATATTTGTAAAATTTTAAACACTGAAAGGTCTGTTTATTATGATTATCACTCCAGAATAATCCCTTTGGGCAAGCAGTTGATCAGCTCTCCTATCATTAGTAATGTTGGGATTTCTCCATTATCCACCTTCCTCATAGCAAGTATGTATTAGCTTCCACATTTTATGAAAATCACATATAAGGTACATGACCGGGCAAGGGGATATTTCTACATAATTTAAAAGTTTTAATACATTTACAGGACAGGTGGACATCGTTCCATAATTTGTTTAAAAAGTTAGAAGTCACTTTTATCACGGCACTCGAGACGTATCAGTGATCTTGAATAAAGTGGTGATTAATTGCTAAGCTGCATATGGGGTCTGACGCCAGCCCAGATAAGTGAGTGCTCATTGACACGTTCATCTATATGCCATCGTGTTTTCTGATAATCTTGAATACATCAATTGATTTTCAGAAGCAAAGCAAGGCTCTACAAAGGAATGTGTACTAGGCTTTGCATGTTTGGGACTACATTTGGAATGCTAGCTCTGGAGCCAAGGCTTTTGTCTGTTTTACATCTACCCTGTCCTGTGAGCCACCTTCAGCTCTCCCTGTCCGCTCTGACCACAGGCTCTACAAGCAGCTCATTTTCCCAAAAGGGCGCTTTAGATGCTAGTCATTAGAAAGATGTGAGAATCCATCCAGCTCTGCCAGCTTGGAGGCTTAGTTTTAATCACCATTAATGAAGGTAATGATTTAGTGGGTGGAAGCAGGAGTATTAGAAAGAATGATTAGACTCTACAGGAGTTTCATAACCAATCTTCATAGAAGCTTATTCTATGTCTCAGCTGATCCATTTAATTCCATGTTTGGAAATTATCCCTGAGAATAGAGGGAGCTTGAAAAATCCTCAAACCCAAGACATATACAGGCTTTTTTTTTTTTTTAAATAAGAGCTCTACAAATTTAGCATTATTTTCCCCAAACTCCAAAGTTATGTTAGTCTACTATTAAGGTAAAAAATAACTACTACTTAAATGCTAGTAAGAGAATAATATTAATATTTAATGAAGTAGAGGTTTCTAGATAATGGCAAACTATAAGTTTTCTAGTAACCCCTTAAGACTTTTAGAAAAACCATGAGAGAAGCAAAACCTACAAGTTGGAATACACTCACTACAGATATGAGAAGGATGTATTGCAGACTGAATAAATGACCCCTGCTTCTGTAACAGTGTAAGAGAAAAACCCACTCCTCTCCCTCCGCGGCCTCTTGCAAACCTCAGTCCAGCTTCCTGATTCCACAAGTGGTTAAGGGACATCTAAAAACACCATCATCATCATCAGGGTTGAGGAATGATAATGATCTCGGGTTTAATGCCTGATAACTAAGCAAACGAAAACGTTCTGTAATAAACATAAACCATAAAGGGCCAATGTTGGCATAATGGCTCCCTGCTATTTGTATAACCTTCAGAATTAGCTTTTCACGGAGGAGAGAAGAGGCGTCTCTCTGAAGCCTGTGAGGTCAGGACACTCACTAACGATGAGTGGAGTCACTCTGAGCTAACGGTTCTCTTCTGTCCGAGAGGAACTGGTGACCAAGTGTTTGCTAGAAAGCTAATGGTCCTGGTACGGCTATGGTTTGCATGAAAAAAAAAAATCCTAGATTTCTATAGGCTTTGAAACTGGCTAAATGTGTATAGGGAATTCTTCATTTTAAAAAAGACATTGTTTCTTTGGGGGTGGGAATAAAGAGCTTTGCACATGCCTCGAAGCTTTGATACGTGCATGTTCGAATACAGAGCTGCAAGGAGTATTTGTTTGACTAGAGAAACAATTCTAGGCTTGTTCTTTCAAATGCCAGAAGTCAGTCTACAAAGTTTTGGTTAATGCCGGACGTATCACTATTATGAATGAGATACTTGTTGGAATAAGGAAGTAAAATGTAAACTCTTTTAAACAATTTTTCAAATATTTGGAGCAAGTGAGAGCACCATTGTTTTGAGTGGTGTGTGATTAAAGTGAGTGGCCTTGTGAAAAGGCCAGGTATAGGACACTATTTAAGGAAACTTCTTAAAAATGCCTTTTAGGTTTAGATATCGTTTGTCTGAAAGTAGGGACAAGCTTTTCATTCTCTAGCTTCAGGAATAAGAGTTCAGTGCCTTGGTGTGAAGGAGACAAAGAATGGAGACAGTGGTTCAGGTGTTTTGGAGAAGAGAGATGCTCAAACATGGAGCAAGTGATTATTTTCAAGAGAGTCCTAAAAGCGGACTATTTTCTGGGTATGCTGAAGCCTACAGTAGGGGTACAGAGTGTGAATACTCTTTCTGTTGGTATTTATCTTCTTCTAGATGTTGGATCTCTTTGGGGAAAAATTGTTAACTAAAGACTATTGCTTTTCTAGATGTGGTCAATGGATAAAGGACCTATTGAGGTTTTTAAGAAAGCCTCAGTACTAGAGAGATACTATATTGGGTTACAGCTGCTAAGGTCAGAATAATAAGGCTTACTATTTTATTTTAGAAAATGGCTAGTTGAATTTCTGAATTGGCTTTTTTTTTGTGTTAGCCTAAAAGAAAAGTGCAACCATCCATACAGGTTTCTTTGGTCACAAAAAACTGAGCTCCAATGAAAAAATCAGAGATAATTACATTTCTTCACACAAGAACTAATCATTTTGTGGTTTGAGTGGTAATTGGGAGAAAATGTTATTATTATATTATGTCTCTCTTCCTAAGTTTGGAAGCTGTGAAAATGTACACTCTTATTTCATTATTTTGGTGGTTATATTGTTGCCTTGAATACAAAATTGAGAATGCAGACATGGCTATTTAATGTATACAAAATAAAAATATATACTTTATATGTGCACACACATAGGTATATGCTTATTTTTATATAAAAAAATCTCTGGAGATATAGTATTATTGGAGAATTTCTCTTAATAGTATTCCAATAGGAAGAAGGAGACACAAATGTGAATGGAAAATGTGCATCAAATATAACCCATAGTGTAAGACATACCAACCTAGAGATTATGTCTTTATTTTGTGTGTGTGTGACTTGATCCCTGAAGTTTGAGTATTCTTGTAAGTTTTTCATGGTACGATATAATTTATCTGTGTTGCATAGTCATGTGTGGAAATATTCTCTGACATCTTTACTTCTTGATAGTATTTTTTTTGCAGCATGTGATTTTGGTAGGTTTACATTGAAATAATAAATACGAACCCAAGTATCTCTGAGAAGCTACTCGAAATTCAAAGTTTTGTAAAGGGACTTGCAATTTCTAAAATGGTTTCTGAGGGCAGCCCAGGTGGCTCAGCGGTTTAACGCCAACTTCAGCCCAGGGCATGATCCTGAAGACCCGGGATGGACTCCCACGTCGGGCTCCCTGCATGGAGCCTGCTTCTTCCTGCCTGTGTCTCTGCCTCTCTCTGTGTCTCTCATGAATAAATAAATAAGATTTAAAAAAGAATAAAAAAATAAAATGGCTTCTGATACCGGACCTTGGTCGTATCCCAAGGCCAGTTGTTGGAGTGAAGCTTCACTGTGGCATGCTTCTATGATCTATATTTATGCACCTCGAAATCCAAGGGTGTGTGTGTGTGTATGTACATGTTCTAAAAGTGGGACTTTATCCTGTCAAAGATGGCTCAGAGGCCTCAAGGAATGGGGCAGTGGCTTATTTGTGTTCCCATGAAAAGATGTGACCCATGGGTGTGAACTGCCACTTAGTTGAAGAATATTAATACAGACAGGGTGGATGTTTCTAAGAGAGAGAAGAGCAGAAAAGCAATTGCACACTACTCAGTTAGAATCCACAAGGGGAGGACGGAGCCTCAGACAGTGGGCTCGAGTAGAAGAGAGTTGTACGGTCTCTGCCAGCGCTCTTCTCCATCTGCAGGCCTTCACATCTGATGTGCTCGCCTGGGCCTTTGTTCTCATGTTCTTTTCCCAGGCTGGGCCCATTTCCATCTTACAGCTCTCCCCAGGAAGCTGTTCTCTGAATGCTCAATCTAACTTGATCTACTCCAACCTTCTTTCCAAACACAGCTCCAGTTACCCCATCATTTTGACGGTGGGACCCCTTTTTTGTCATTGCCATTCATCTCTTTTCTGTTTATTCTCCCTGATAGCTGATCCAGTCCAGCTTCTTGACTTTCAGTGACTCCTGAATCTACCCCTGTAGCCCAAACATCTCTGGTGAACTCCAGAATCAGGTATCCAAACTGCCTACTGGACATCTCTGCTTGGATGTCTGGAAAACACCTCAAATTTGACAGGCTTAAATGAGAGATTCTAATCACTCTGTTTCCCACCCAACCACTCCTTACTCGGCCTTCCAATATCAGTTGATGGAAAAGCTACCCGTCACTTTGCTCAGAACAAAAAGTTCCAAGTCATCCCTGGCTTTCCTCCCTCTCTTTCCTCTCATATCTTATCCACTAGATAATCCTTTGTGGAAACGAGGATGTTTTATTTTAGCACCCATCTAGAGTCTAAGTATGGTGTATATTTTTAAATCTTTTTCTTTTTTATTTTACATATTTGTTTATTTGAGAAACAGGCGGGGGGGAGGGGCAGAGGGGGAGAGAGAGAACCCCAAGCAGGCTCTGCAATGAGCATGGAACCGAACACAGGGCTGGATCTCATGGCCATAAAATCATGACCTGAGCCAAAACCAAAAGTCAGACACTTAACTGACTGAGCCACTCAGGCACCCTCTTTTTTGTTTTATCTTTTTCTAATGGAAATTTGATAAATCCTGTCATACACACTCAGTTCTCCAAAACTGTTAAATGTCGATAACTTGCATAGGCTAGGCTGTTACTGGTTAGCACAGGAATTAACTTTCTTTTTAGCATTTAAATTTTTCCAAATGTCAGGTTTATGTTAAATTAGATTTTAAACACTCAGGGAATTACATATTTCAAAGCTCTAAATACTTTGACAATATATATAATTTTAAAATGATACAGCTTTTAGAAGTTGTGGGGGCAACAGCAGTTACTATATAGGTGAAATTACACAGGATGTATAAAGTGAACACGTAGCGTGCATGGGTAAAAAGATGCTATAATCTCACATCGCTATTTCTTTAGAGCCAAATTGGGAGTTAGATAATTCCATCATGTATCTTTTTCAAAGTTTTGGATTACTAATGCATCCCACGATTACATTTTACATCTCTAAAACAGTAATAAGACCCTGGTTATTTTTGGAAGATATTTGTCTAAAAAGATATAACTAACAAAACCATACAATTTGTCTGAACACTACATCCTCTTATTTAAGGTAAAAAGTAAAATCTTTTGCAATGGCAATGTAAGATTGAATTTCTTTTACAAATCTACAAACATTAAACTATATATCAAAATATATATTATATATTTATAATAAATAATTATAAATTTATAATAGTATATTATAATTATAAAGGGACAATATAAAAAAATAAAAATAAAAATAAATAAATAAAGGGACAATACTCAGTTGCAATTCTGTGAGTGTTTTTTGTCAGGTTGTTGAAGTAATGTTAATGGAAGATACTCAGAAAACAACCCAAATAGGGCTAAGACCTTAGCCTCTACCATAGTGTGAGTTTCTTTCCCTTGAAAACAGATCAACAATGCAAAATGCTTGTTTTTGAGCACAGTATTTCAAATTAGCCTTATCTTTTCCATAGTCGTATGAAGGACAATACGTAACAACCAATCCCAAGTTTAAAGTGCCTTCATTAAGTTTCTTACCTGCTTTTCCTCTTCGATATTAGTGATAATTCAGAAACAGATCCCGTATTTCCAAAGAAGACTAAGAAATAACACTGACAGCAGGAGCCAGTGTGCACAGAGTAATCACTGTATTCCAGGTTCTCTTCCAAAGGCTTTACGTACATGAACTCATTTAATCTTTGGATCCACGCTTTGAGGTAGGCACTATCATTTTTACGTCTACAGATGGAGAAACTAAGTCCAACGAAGTTTGTGATACTTCCCAGATCCATGCATTTACTAAGTGGTAGATCCGGGCTTCCAAGGCAAACTAACTGATTTTTACAATTTACCTTAAGTTTCAGTTGGAAAAGAGGAGTAAGTTCTGGAGAAATTTGATTCTAGTTAACAATTCTGTCTTGTATATTTAAAATTTTCCGAGAGGAGTGTGGTCTTCTGATTATTTAACTTGATATAAGGATATAGTTAGAAATTCTAGAGAAATATGTATTCCTTAAGCAACTGTTTTGAAAACACAGTCATTTTGTTGCTGAACAGATACACGGTGATTCATTATTGAGTTAAAGTCACAGTGTGAAGTAGACAACCTGAGATTAAAGTCACTACAGAGTGACTCGAAACAAAGTAGCTCCCATGAGAAATTTACGGCTTAGATTTCAGGCCTGTAAAAAACTGGATTTCTACCTGTTTTTAGAATAGCTGACATGACTAGTATTCATCAGGTGCCCGTAGAACCACATTCATCTGAGCGCCAGTGAGTGTGGGCGTGTGGAAAGCACACCAAGCTCTTCACAAAGGATTTCATCTGTGGGTTCCTTTCCTTCACATCTGACGAACACAAGATACATGTTTTCTTTTTCCTAAGGAAAGTAAACTATTTATTCCATCCCAGGAAAATAAATATTATCTTTGAGATTTTAATTCATTAAATCCTTGCATCCTTAAAAATGCAAACATGAGAAGGCTGTTCCTATTGGAACAGACCAGAAATAATTTATAGTCTTCACACTTGAGAACTTAGTCTTAGAGATTCTTTGTCCTAAAGAGGAGTAAGGGACAGGTGGGTCTAGGGAGGGAGAGACATGTAGGGGGCTACGGGATTGGGCTTACAGAAATCCCCAAAATGCAGAGATGTAAGGAAACCAGAGATAAGGGAACACTTCAGACCACCCTGCCCTAGGTGTGTGTGTGTGGGGGGGGGTGGCCTTTTTTTTAATGGCAATCACCTGTGATGGACAAAGAATAACCAGACCCTAAAATAAGGAAGCCGTTGAAGATGGTATCACAGTCCTTACTCAAACCAAGACATCACAAGAATAAGGCCACAAGCTCCCTGGTCAGTCCTAAATACAAGACTGTCGGTGGAGGTCCCCGTGGGCAGCCCTGTGGGTCCCCTCTCACTCCTGAGAGCTCTCTCTGGATCCTTGCTTCCTGAGCTTCCCTCGCTTTGCTCATGCTCCTTTGTCCTTGAGATTCATTCCTCAACTCCGTGAAACAAGAACCTCACTCTCCTGCTTCAAAGGCATTTATAGACGTACATTAAGGATTTTGTTTCAACAGTATGAACTTTGGAGATTATTTAGGCAATGTTCTATATTAACTTTTATCAGAACACATCTTATCTCTACAGATATATATATATATGTGCATATACACATATATAATATATATAATATACATATATATGTCTATGTATACACACATATATATATAATGGTATATATATGGCATAGTGCATATGACATATAGTATATATAAGATAATTCATAATTCTCTTATATAAATATTTATAAAATTCCTTTTTTTCCCTTTCCTGGCTAAAAAATACACTAAATGTCTTTAAAAATAGACAACCTACAAAAAAAATAGACAACCTACCAATATTTTGAAAGAGATTTGAGCATCACAGACTGGAATAATATGGTATTGCCTATGGGATTGTTTACAGTGCTTGAATTCTAAAGAAATAAGTCTTGAAGTGGCGTCAACCCAGAGACTTTGCAGAACAGATGGCCCCCCACTCTGGCTTCTTTTGTAAAGACTGAGAAAATGAGGTCAATTGGCATCTTTTGATAAATTGCCTACAGTGAATCATGGTTTGGGATAAAGTGTTTTTGTTTTTGTTTTTCCTTGAAAGAGATGGCATTTTAATGAATAGGCACCCCTTCAAAGCATTTAAATATCAATAAAAGTGAATTCGAGCATAGAAAGTAAGAAAAAGGCAGACTACACAGGCTTGAGGGAATTTTTACATTAAAAAGTAAAGCCCGCTTGGGTAAAGTGACTGAAGCAAAGTCTGGCTACAGTATGTTAATGGGGAAAGCAGATCTGAAGTAAATCTGAAACCGGAGTCAAGAAATGATCTCACCAGTAAAGTGAGGTGGTTATTGCTGAGAAACGAACTAGCAGCGCAGCCCAGGATTTTAGCAGTGAGGCAACAGCATCCCATAAGCCAAAAATAAAATAAATTTGCTGCTTTAAAAAAAATTCACAAAATTTACATTTAATAATACAAGCTGTGTTGATTTTATTTTGTTCATTAACATAGAAGAAAGTTTTCATGATGTGTTTGCTAAGAGAGAGCAGTAACATAAAAGCTGATACCCTTTTAAATGTGATCAAACTTCCCCTCTTCAAAGAACATATACTCAAATCTAAGGCAGATCTTGAACCATCATATAAAGATGTGTTAAATTATTTATTGTTTTCGGTAAAAGAAGAGGAAAACAGGTTTCAGAAGATAATCACGTGACAAAACTAAATTTGGCCACT
Organism: Vulpes lagopus; assembly: GCF_018345385.1. Classification (NCBI taxonomy): domain Eukaryota; kingdom Metazoa; phylum Chordata; class Mammalia; order Carnivora; family Canidae; genus Vulpes; species Vulpes lagopus. Next base: position 3,167,811 of record NC_054827.1, read on the forward strand.
TTTAAATAAGCAAATGTTTATATAATTTGACATATGGGATTAATTCCTATTCTAGACATGATAGCAATTTCCTTGCATATATATTTATATTTATATATTATATATAATATATATAAATACACTTTAGGAATCTTTATCTCTTACCCTGATCTGTTCTCAGTTTTGTTGGGGGAATATGAGTTTATCAGATTATGTTACACAAAAATCCACCATGGCAAGTTTCTCCGAACATTAAAGAGATATACTTTTTTCCATTATATATACATATATGTAATATATGTAATGTATATGTAATATATATAATATATATATTATTATATCTTTTTATCGAGTATGTGTGTGTGTGTGTGTGTGTGTGTGTGTGTATTAAAAATCCACCACTGGCAAGTTTCTCTGAACATTAAAGAGATATACCTTTTTCCATTATATATACACATATGTAATATATGTAATGTATATGTAATATATATAATATATGTAATATATTATTATATCTTTTTATCGAGTATATATATATATGTGTGTACACATATACACACACACACACACATATATAATGGGAAAAAAGTATATCTCTTTAATGTTCAGAGAAACTTGCCAGTGGTGGATTTTTAATACACACACACACACACACACACACACACACACACACATCCATCAAAATGGTCCTTAAGGGGCTTGGCAAGACTTCGGTGAAAATATTACTAAGTATTAAATAGTGAAGAGCCTGCTTACCAGTAGCAGTTATAAAGTGAGATACTTTCTGTTTCATCTGCATTTTCTTTCTGCCCATTCAGAACCTCAGACAGGCAACAAGCAGAGGGTTTATTGAGTTCCAAGTACTGTCTGCATTACTTCAGACCTATGGAGAGTGAGTTAGGTGAGGTCCTGCCTGGTGAGTCCAACACTCCCTCAGGGTAAAGAGACCACAAGCAATACACTGAAAACTAGAAACCTAACATACATGTCAAAGCAATTTAAATTTTCAAATTAATGATCAGGATAATTTTAAGAAATTTTGTTCATCCTGTTTTAGAGTTGTTAAATAATGTAAGTCATATTGTCCAGAACTGACTCCTCACAGAAAAGAGAGTTATTTTTTTTAAGATTTTATTTATTTATTCATGAGAGACTCAGAGAGGCAGAGAGAGAGAGAGGCAGAGACACAGGCAGAGGGAGAAGCAGGCTCCATGCAGGAAGACTGATGTGGGATTCGATCCTGGGACTCCAGGTCACACCCTGAGCCAAGGCAATCGCTAAACCGCTAAGCCACCCAGGGATCCCCAGAAAAGAGAGTTATAAATCAAAATGTTCATAGTGTTTATAAAAACTCCATTGAATATAATGTTCTTCGAATTTATAAAATCATATCACACTCATACTTGGATCAAACCATGAAGAATTGAAAAAAGTATCAGGTTTTGTAATTTATGTATATATAATTTTCATATAAGTATTATATAAGTAAATATATTAAATATTGCATTATACATGTAAAGTATATAAAATTTATATATAAGCATTATATATATCTATTTACTTTTTGCATATATATATATACACACAATATACTATATATACACATACCTAATATCATATATAATATTATATATTACATATATTACTATAGAATATATTATAGTAATATTATATGATATCATATATAGATTTATTATTTAATATATAATATATTTATACACATGTAATTTATTATAAGTATTAAATATATAATATATAAATGTATGATAAAATATTGTATTATATATTTAGAATATGTAACATTTATATGTATTACATATACTTACATATTATATTATACATAATATTTAAATTTATATCATATACATAATATTCTATCCTTAAGTTAGCAAAAGAAATAAGCTTTCCTATCATTCTCTGCTTAAATCCTAAAATAAAACTTTAAATGATATTAGCATAATTTGCAACACTATAAACTGAACCATTACTAAAAGTACAGAAGCAGGGCTAATTAGTTCAAGTATCCCTGACCCTAGGTTAGCATCATCAAACTGAATACAGGGCCTGAAGTGAGTGAGACGAAGAAAACTGATGAATAACAACTGGTTGAAATATTATTAGTGAAAAAATATCTTCTAAGAAAAATAGAAGATAAATGATTCATTGTTTTTTAAATCTCAAGAGAAATGTAGGCTCCACTCAACTATAGGATTCTACTATTGTTACTATTTAAGATTAATTTCTCCTAAGAGTAAAATTCCAAATGCTGATGATGCAAACAAAGATTTAAAATCCAAGTGTATGAATTAAAAACTCAAGGACCAATTTCCTTTCTAGCCCATGATCCCTTAGTCCAATATGAACGTCTATCTTCACTACTATTGATAGGGAATATGAGCTCCATTCCCTTTGATGTCCTTTTTTTTTTTTTTTTTTTAATTTTTTTTGATGCCCTTTTTTTTTTTCTTCGACTTTTATAGCAGTTCTGAAAGGTTGGATATAATACTTGATGGATTTTTGAGACCATATGCTCCGTCTCAATTTTTTAGTTAGAATTAAATCTAGGCCAGAAACAGTTGTCTTTCATAGTTTTCAGATCTAAAGATCTAAGAAAGATCTAAATAATGAGTGTCAGCGATCCTTTTCAGCATTTTAAAAAATCCATATACTGTGAAATATCTGTCCTATACACTTTTAATTATCTTCAAACTAATTATATAAATATGAAATAATTTTCATGTGAGGAACAGTGCTTTACCATATCCCATTAAGCAGCTGGTAGGTCTCTTTCTTCTTTCCTTACACTAAACAACGCTCAAACCACAGCTTCACCTAACGGTGCAATTTTGTAACCAGTAAATGCCCCTTGAGATCACTTGTCTACTCCTTCATTGATAGTTGTGAGGAATAAAGCCTGGAGAACATCCGCGTCTTGCTTTGTTCAGTTCTTTCATCATTACCTGTCTTGTGAACCTGCCTAGGATCCTTCACATGTTCGTCATTCCCAAGCTCTCACCTGGTCTCTGAAGCGCAACAGTTGGTGTCAAGGGCCCGTCAGAGTTCATGCAGGGCAGGAGGTAATTACAATGTTCCTATTTCCACTCGGTTTCATAATGGACATTTGGAAGGTGAGAAATCAAATCGTTTCTATACAAAATAATAATATTAAAACCTTCTTGGCAGGTACAGATACTTGAAAGATGGGCTCCAATGGGTGCAAATCAATGATTTTCAACTGGTGAGGGGGAGAGTATTTGATTTTTATGTTAATCAAAGGTGATCTGGGGTAGAAACAGTGGGAAAACGCTGGTCTGGATGGTCTGCGTTGTGACACCGTGATAAGGACTCTTCCATATTATGTTTGATTGAGGAAAAGTAATTTATTCTAAGAAGTTTTTTTTTTTTATTTTTACTAATGATACCACTATATATATAAAATGTGGTATTATATATATATTTTTTTTCTACCATTAGTAAATTTTCCCAAATATCTCTTGGTCCATTTAAAGATGTGAATGTTGTCATTCTGTTTGCTCATATTTATTTTCTTTCTTTCTTTCTTTCTTTCTTTCTTTCTTTCTTTCTTTCTTTCTTCTTTTTTCTTTCTTTTTCTCTTTTCTTTCTTTTCTTTCTTCTTCTCTTCTTCTCCTTTCTCTTTCTTCCTTTCTTCTTTTCTTTCTTTCTTCTCCTTTCTTTCTTCCTCTTCCTTCCTTCCTTTCTTCCCTTCCTTCCTTCCTTCCTTCCTTCCTTCCTTCCTTCCTTCCTTCCTTCCTTTCTCTCTTTTCCTAATGCGAAGGTTAGGTTGGGGGTTAAATAATAGATTATTGTCTAGTGATATATTTATGTATTTAATGTTTTAAATCTCATGTCCATCATTCACTCTGGCATTGTGCTACTTTCTGAGATACGATGTAGAGAACAGTTCTACACCGCCTCTTCCTTACAGGACTTTGATAATGTGGGAGGGTGAGGGATAGAGAGTCACCGTCTTGAAGGTGTAACTTCAAACTGAGTTAGGGTTCTCTGAAAACACTGGACAAATCTGACTCGGAAATTGCTTGGTTGTGGAGTGCTGGCTGGGATATCCCCTCTGAGAAGTCTCTCCTGTATTTGTGACATTTGACCTGGAAGCTAAAATAATTAAACCTCATAGCACAGAAATTTTGCTTTAAAGAGTATATGTAACCAAAGTATGCATTTTGTTTGTTTGTTTAATTTCTAAAGCAGAAGTTGTCACCAACTTACCTTAAACACTCAGGTTTTGAAATTTCAATTTAGATAAATAGCCTGGAAATAATACTTGAATTTCAGAGCAGCAATGAGTGTAAACATTTTGAAATATCTGTACAATACTATGAAAATACCCTTGATGTTTGTGAGTAACACAGAGTTACTGCTAGCGCTTCTTTGGTTTGCTGTCTACATAACTGAAAGGGATACTACGTTTTAGTTAAAGGTTAGTGAAAATAAGTAGGTAATTATTTCTCCCCTCCAAGTTCATATGCCTCTTGAATTCCATCCACAGATCTCTTCCATTAAGTAATCTGACGGAGAAAATGTAATGATTCTTCTTAGCTCAGTTTACCTAAATAAGGAACTTCCACAGTTTTGATTCAGTATCTATATAGTTACCTTATATGTAGCACTGGGATATTCTGAGTAGTTTTATTCATCCTTATCTTTGTCTTCGGAAGATAGATATCAAATAGAGAGCTCCAATACCCATGCCCTTAAAATTCTTACAGAATGCTGCTTGGGTGGCTCAGCCAGTTAAGCGTCCGAATCTTGATCTCAGCTCAGGTCTTGATCTCAGGGTCTTGAGTTCAAGCTTTGTGTTGGGCTCCACATTAAGCATGGAGCCTACTTAAGAGAAAAAAATCTTACATAAACTATTTTCCCAAAGCAAATTATAGAAACTTAGTTGCCCAGATTCTCAAATTGTAGGAGAAACATCCAGATTATATTTCATTTTAAACTAGGTGTCATCAATTGAAAAGTTATCTTAAATTTCAAGAATATTATAAGACATCAGGTCCTCTTAAAGAGAAGTCATTTTTTTTAATTCCCGAAGACAATTCTGATGTTATGTTAACCTTGTGACACATCAACTTAAAAACCTAAAAGTATTCATTATTAGAGTAGCATCGATTGAGAGTCTATGAAGTACCAAGTACTACGCTAGATGTTTCAAACATCACAGAAAGCTGCGAGGTCAGATAAAGGAAGCTTCTCTTGCAAAGGTGGAAACTGAGACTCAGGGTTTTCTGGCTCCCATGCTTATGTCAATTTTTCATGTGAAAGCATTTGATAGAAACCATGCACTGCAATTAATGGTGTTATAGAAAAAAACATAAGCTGGAAAATATCACATGGCAGGATACAAAACTGCCCTCTTCTTGCACTGCACTTTGGCTGCCAAGGCCTCCTCGTGGAGAAAATCCTTTATTATGGTAGAGTTTTTCTTCAAATGCTGGAAGATGTTTTATTTCCATTTCAAGACCCTATAATATTAACATTTTAAGAGTACCTGCAAGAACAGCTTTCAAGAGAGAACTTTGGTGATGATGCCTTTGCACTTATTTTAATGTAATGGATGTACTTTGTCATTGAGACCCTCATATGAATTGCCACTCTCTCTTTTCTTTCGCCGTGTTGGGCTGGTTTAGGGGACTTAGATGTTGTCGGTGGCTGTGGCATTTCTGGGTCCAGGCTTTTCCTCCTCAGTCCACTTTTCACAGTCCCACTACACTGAAGCCTTCAGTATGGAGAGTTCTCTCTCTTTCTCTCTTTAATCACCTTCACTCTCAGGAGAGCCCATCAATTCTTTTGGGTAAATATGCTATTTGCAGGCATCGAACTCTCAAGTTTATAATGTCAATCAAAACCTTGCCTGTGGGCCCCGTCTTGGCATATGTTACTCCTTAATTATCTTTTGCTCTTGGATGCCACTTTTTTTTTTTTAACCAAACATATTAACCTCCACCTCACACTATTCTTTTTTTTTTTTTTTTTTCAGCAAATGTACCTATCAATCTATCTAGTCACGCAAATCATATATTAGGAATTTTCCTTGATTCCCTTTTTATTTCTCTTTCTCCTCCAGGTATCCATCCCACAATCCTAGCAGTTCCGCCACCAAAAGATTTTCAACATACGTGTGTTCTGTCCATCTCAACTACCAGCAATGTTCTCATTTTCCCCTGAATTCGTTGATTTTAAGAAACGTTAATACAATACCTACCCAATAGACCAGTTATTGCTCTAACCCCAAGAAATTCAACATTGAACAACAGCAACTCCAAATCTCAGGGGGCTTACAATAAACATTTATTAATCGCCTTTTCTTTGTAGGAAGCATAACAATAACTCTATTGGAGGGAAAAGTATTGCAGTGGTATTTTGTTCTTTGCATGAAGTTCTGTCGTTAATTATTCTCATTTCTTTGAACGTGACAAGGCAGAATCCAAGTTCCTTTTAGTTGTCTCACTGACTAGGTTTCGAGTAGGTTGTGATAAGTTATTAGCCAGTGCAACATGACCCACTGTACAGACACTCAGCACTTGAACTCTTATTTAAGGAATTACGGATCTTGACTTGGATGATACTAGTGCTCTCTCTGCTCTGATTACTGAAATTATATGTCATTTATGAAACTGTTTTAGTATAATATTCCTTTCTCTGTTGATTACCACATGATTGCTTTAGAACAACTTTTTATTGTTGTTCTATTCTCAAAATGTGGTGTTAACCAAAAGGGTCTAGGATTTCAAAGGTCAGTCAACCTAGAAGATATGCCCGATTTCACTGTTTGATATCAGGAAAACAAAACAAAACAAAAAGTTAGATCAACTTTTGAAAAAAAATTAGGAAACTTAGACAAATATTTTAACAGATTTTTTTTTTCTTTTTCATCCTGGCAACTGGGTAACTGGACGGTCGTTAGGATTCTGAAGAACATGACTTGTTTTTCATGAGAGTTTCAGAAGCTAGCCAATTGGTAAGGTAAAAAAAAAAAAAATTCTCATTCAGGAGTATATTTTCTAATATTTTGTTTTCTATTGATTTTCAAAATTATTTGGTTAGTTCTGGAAATAATGGAACAAACAACGAATTCTTAATAGATAATCAAAGAGAGTTCATAACCTTAAAATAATAGATATTTTTGAAATGAGGGAAATACCAGTAATGCAATTTTTGTCTATATATCACTACGTGAAATTTAATTTTAGTTAAAAATGTTCTCTTTTCACAGTCCTGATAAGATTATATTTTCCAAAGTGCACAGGACATTGATATGCATATTCTCATTAAAAATTCTTCATAGGGGGATCCCTGGGTGGCGCAGCGGTTTGGCGCCTGCCTTTGGCCCAGGGCGCGATCCTGGAGACCCGGGATCGAATCCCACATCAGGCTCCCGGCGCATGGAGCCTGCTTCTCCCTCTGCCTGTGTCTCTGCCTCTCTCTCTTTCTCTCTGTATGACTATCATAAATAAATAAATAAAAAAAAAATTCTTCATAGAATAAATATGTTTCATTTTTATTTGAATATATATTTTAATAATTTGTTGTGTTAGTGCTTTCAACAATCAGCTTGTTAAGCTTTACAGCGTTATTTGCTATTTTAAGAAAAAGTTTATACATTCTAACCATGTCAGTTTACATGAAAATACAACTTTCCCAATTTATAAAAGAGAAAAATTTGGCAGAAGTTCAGCAGGCTATGGCCTAGTATATCAATATCACAACCTAAAACAGAACTCCTCCCCCTCCCTCAAATACTGAGTATAATTTATACTGGAAAAGTCTTATTCTCATCTTTCAGTTCCCTTCAAATGCCTAACTCAGTGACTGGAATGTATTTAGAGCTTCATAATTATCTGTTGAATGAATAAAAATACCAAGAGTTGACTTAATTATTGCCATGCATTATTTACACTTCCAAATAATGTCCAAATATATAGGATGCAATTGTGAGCAAGAGGGGGATGCATATTATTTCCTGTCTTTTAAACAAAATTGCCAAAGCACAACATGGACAGTGAGTGATATAAATCACTTGACTGGACATTGCATTTTCAACTTTCTTGGTGATTAATTTCTGCTCATTTTCTATGTTTTTAAAAATTTTCTTTTAATGTTTCTTTTTTTTTTTAAGATTTTAGCCAACAGGAATTATGGTATTAAGTTCTTGAGAGCTTTATCTCCAACAGATAATTCTACTTCCCTCCCTAATTTAGTGAACGTCTGGTAGAAATGGTGAAAAGAAAGCTCTTTGGTGCTTCCTCCCCCTCCTGGCTGAGTTCCATATTACAGTCTTTCTGGCGTAAATCCATGTGACATAGAAAGCTTCTAGCACACATGGGTATTCCCAATTTTCATTAGTTTTTGTTTAGGTTCAAATTGTTCTCTCATAAAAAAATGTTTTAGTGTTGCGGTAGGCTTGTTTACACGTGAATTCAAACAAACGACTGTGAAAAGAGCATGATATTAGAAGTCTCAAAAAATGTCGCTATGGAATGGGCATCAAGGAGTTATTGTTAATTTTACTAACTTAATAACTACATTCTAGTTATGTAAGAAAAGGTCCAAATTTTATTTTATTTTATTTTATTTTTTAAGGTCCAAATTTTAGACATGTATGCTTCTGTGTGTAGGAGTAGAAAAACGTGACAGCTGGTATGTGCTTCAAAATACATTATCAAAAAATAAATAAAAGTTAGATGCTTCAATCAAAAGTAATGTTACCAAATTTGGGGGAGGGGGTGAGAAATTGACTGAGAGTAATAGGTATAGGGGATTTCTTATACCAGTTACTCTGACTTTTTGCCCACCTGATATTATTTTCCAAATTAGGGTATAAAACATGTACTTCAGTGAATCTTTGAAAACACCCACAACTATTGCCAAGTAGACATAAAATTCACACACTGTTGGGACTAGAGAAAGTAATTTAACTATTACCGAATGTGAGGATAAAACATACAAATAGCAGAGATGCAGTCTCAGGTTTGAGGGTAATTTGGATAATTTGGTAGATTTAAAATGCCCCTGGTACCAGCCATTCCCTCAAAATCACTCCCAGCTACCTTGTGAAGCACGATCAGAGTGAAAGGAGCCTTGCTTATGAGTGAAATAAGGAATGTGGGAGAAGAGCTTGTGGTGCCGTCTTCACAGAGGACAGGGACGCCAAGGCGATGTGGCTTTGACACCCATGGGACAGGCAGGCATCAGGACTGAGCGTGCAGCTTCCTTCTCACCTCACTCCTGTATAAATTCTTTCCATGTTAGACATTATGGAGTTTAAACACACATTTTGTCTCTGGATGTTCATTTAAACAAATTCAGAGCAACCAAAATCCTCTTGGAGTGACTTTCAAGGGCCCCTTGAGACCAAAATCCAGATTAGAAATAACATTTGCTGTAAAAGATGCTGAGGCTGATGATAACAACAGCCGTCTTGATTAGGGACTTGTTGAACATCAAAGACTACACTAAATACTTCTTCACCAGGCCACTCTGTGCTTGCTACAAACCCACGCGTTAGTTCTTTTTTAAAAGTCATTTTGTTGGGCTGTGGTTGTTCTATACACACCTGATCTCTATTTTCTGATTTCTATTTCTGATTTTTGATGAGTTTGGAAAGATAAACATAAGCATAAAAAAGGAAAAATCTAATGGCAGGTCCCGTTTCCCAGGCAAGAACCATAAAGTGTGGAGAGGTTAAACACCTTCCCTGCATCCTCCCAGCTAACAGGAAAGGTAAGACCACACCCGTCTGGTCCGAACCAGAGCCTGAGCTCACCCAGCAAACCATAACTGGTTCCGACCAAGAACATCCCTGGAACAAAGATGAGGATGGCCTTGCCAGTCTCTCCAGCCAACGCTACTGATGTTTTCTGTTACTTATTTTCTTTTTTTTCTTCCTTTTAAACAAATCCCTGAAATTAACCACATTGCTGAATCACATTTTCCAAGATAGCTGCTAGTTATTTTTCTGATTGCAATTATACATAATTACTCTGTCAGATTTTTGTCCACATTATTTTTCTTAAGCAATGACCTCAACTATTCTGTATTGAATGGAATCAACCTCACAGAGGACTCTCTCAAGCCACAGAGGTCTCTGTGTTGGATTTACTCAACCACAGCCAGGTATCAGCAGCCTCTCCTCTCCAGTGATAAGTAAGTGCATTGATGTAGAAACTGCTTTTCAGAGTAAAAGTGCTACACTTTTTAAAGTGTCTTGTATACCTCAAAGCCTTGGATGTGTGCAACTTCCATAAGCTTAATTAGAGTTATATTTGGAAGAACTGGAGGACATATTTTAATTAGATAGCTTTAAAAATATGTCTTATTACAATGTTGCGTTCACGCAGAAATCCTCAGGTGCTGTATTTATAACTTTCATCAAAGTCAGAAAACGAGTGAATTTCTAGAGCACTAAAGTGATGGGAAATAGGAAATTCTGCTTTTTCGGTTGTTACCACCGGCAGGAGCTGAGCGAAGACAGTGTGGGTCTCTATTACTATACTTGCACCTTCCTGTGAGCTTATAATGATTTCAACATAAAAGAGTTTTAAAATCTGCTTCTTAAAAAAAAAAAATATCACAAATGTATACGTCAAGAAATTCAGGTCTGGATAATTGAATCAATAGTTCAGTTTTGCATAAATGAAAAATAGCTGGAAAAATAAATAACTGAAAAAGAAAAAACACTTTTAAAAATCTGGGGAAAAAAAGTGGCATCTCTAAAGTAGCTTAAGTTAGAAGTCAGCATGATTAATTTTTTGATTAACAGAAGAAATGACCAGAATAAATTTCTGAGCTGAGAAATACAGGGGTGAAAATTTCGTGGTAAATTATTTTTATGTCAAAATCAGTCTTTCATGATGAAAGCAAGAGATATTATTTCTAGGTGATTGAAAGTACAGCGTTCAAAAACCCTTCTGTGCAGGCGCAGTGTGTGTGCATATTTGGGTCAGAGCAGCTACTGATAAAATACCTAGGACAGAACCGGAGCGAATATTCAACTACAAGATTTTGAATGGGAGGCAATTTCTCCAGGAAGGAGATTGAATCAGAACTCCCTCGCGGTGGCAACTGTATTTCTAAGGCACAGGCTACTTTAATCCCAGCCTCTGTTTTTAAAAATATTGGGAAAAAACCAACAAAGAAAACAGTTGGTTTATTCTGAGAGGTATCAATTTTTTCTTTAAAAAAACACATAAAACGGACTTGCTCACTGAAGTCGGTCTGCTGTTAAGAGGATGATAGTCTCCAGAAACTTCTCCCTCTGGTGGTGTCCAATTAGACGCCTAGACCCGCTCCATCATTTACTGTCGGGAACATCAAGACTGGGCTGATGGACACGGGAGGGCGACTTTGAGGATAGAGAAGCTTCTAATGTTAAATCATAGGATCGCAATCCTTTGAGGATGGAAAGGGCTCATCGGTAAGTAGTTGGAATAGTGTTGTGACAACCACGAGGCCGAAGGAGGGGTGGCCGGTGAATTTACTCAATGGTCAGTGGATCAACCAAGGAAAGGCTTCTCGGTTGTAAGCGAGTCATGGGAAGGGCACATCATCCCAACAGGGACAAAGGCCCCTCCACCGCCCCGGCCGTGTGCTAGTGTTAGGAGTGCGGCTCTGGAGAGCACTGTTGACTAAGTGTGCAGCTCTCCATCCAACTCAGAAGCTGCTCGTCGGAGCAGGGCACCTCAGTCCTCCTGCCCCAGGGCTCTGCTCTGTAAGGGGGAAGGGCCCAGGGTGCCCCAGGGGTTGACAAGGACCAAAGAAGTCAATAGACACGAGTACTTACCAGAGTGGGGCGCACAGCAAGTACCCAGTGGCCGTGCAGGTCACTTTTTAGTGATGCGCTCCCCATGCGAGTACCTGGTCGTGGGACGTTCCTACCTAGGTGCTCATTGAGGTGTCAGCCCTTTTCTGTCCTAAATGCACTTGCCTGTTGCCCTGACCATCTCTTGAGGTCAAGACTCTGCTCCCTTCCCAGCATGAGTCTTACCGGGGAGACTGGGAGTGTGGCAGCTGCACCACCTCTGCAGGTAAAACCCCATGGCCACTGCTTGATTCTAGGTTCTTCCACATTGGCCAACCAATGCTCAGCAGACTGTACTTAATGTAAGGTGGCCAACGGCGGCCAACGGACGTGTGTCCACTCAGTGGCTGTATCTCCAGGGCCGCAGCCGGGGCTCAGCAAACACTCTGGTCACTGTGTGAGCCATTGCTCAAGCCAGTTTCGGACCACTTGTGTCACCCACCTGACAAGGACATACCTTGAAACACCGCCTGAGAGGCCTCTTACCCGCTGCAGTGGAGCTCGTAACGTAGCGTTCCCATTGTGAATCCACCTACAGCCTCTCAACTCATCTGTACCTCAGTTTCCCCATCTGTAAGACGGTGCTACTGGATACTGTGTAAGGAACGGACAGATAATAGATGTCATGTAAGAATCGATGACTCAGCAGCCTTACGAAGGGGACTATCACCTTTATAAACATATCCCCTCCTCCATTTCTGCTGCATCTCCTTTAAAACACGAGCTGAGACCATGAAGCCTGGCCGACTGTTAAATTTGGCCAGCCCGTCTGTGTCTATACCTGGGATCACCTGGATGGAGATGTGGAAGGGCCGGCCGAACTGGACTAGGAGAAAAGGAAATTTTCCCTGGATGGCAAGATGATTCCATCACCTGCTTGTGGGGCCTTCTGTGTATTAACAGGAGAGCAGGGCTCCCTGCTGGTGGTTGTTTTCCTTTCCTGACTGGAAGCTGCAGCTAACACTGCAGACATTTGGGGGGAATTCTCAGAAAGATGCAAAAGTCTTAGGTCTTCTGAGGAGAGCAGCTGTGGGGGGACACTATGAAGACGTCGTGGGGTTCTCTATGGGGGAAGACGGCCCATGAGGAGTGGACATGAGGCGTGAAGCTTGGTGATCTAAAGGTGTCTCCTTGTCGCTGTGAGCCACTTCCTGGGCTGGCCACTGCCACCACCTTTGATCTCCCTGTGAGTCGGGGGCTGATTCCCCCCTTCCCCTTCTTGTGCTGCATCCCAAGCGCTGCCGGCCTCACTTTCAGCAGGAGGAAACTATTTGGTTCCATTTGTGCATTCCTTCATTCCTTTGTGCTTTTTTCTTTGGTTTTATTTCTTTATTTAAATTCAATTTGCCAACATACAGTACAAGACCCAGTGCTCATCCCATCAGGTGCCCCCCTCAGTGCCTGCCACCCAGTCACCGCACCCGCCAGCCACCTCCCCTGCCACTTCCCCTTGTTCGTTTCCCAGAGTTAGGAGTGTCTCATGGTTTGTCTCCGTCTCTGATTTTTCCCACTCAGTTTCCCTCCTTTCCCCTATAATCCCTTTCACTATTTCTCATATTCGCCGTATGGGTGAGACCATATAATGTTTGTCCTTCTCCGACTGACTGACTTCACTCAGCATCACGCCCTCCAGTTCCATCCACGTCGAAGCAAATGGTGGGTATTTGAATGCCCGTGAGGTAGCAGGTGCCGGGCGAGGTGCTAGGGACCCGGGGCCAGATGAAACCGACCCGGTTCCTGGTCTCGTGGAGCTTCACGTCTGCAGCAGAAACAGATGCTAGTATTCTCGACTAATACTTAACGTGCACGGTCATTGTTCCGAGCCCCGCGTCTACACTGACTCAGGTCATCTTCACCAGCGCCTTCCGGAGCATATCACTGATGATGAAACTGGGCCACAAAGGGTTTGTGCGACTGGTCGGATTTATATTGCTGATCAGCAGAAGAACCGGGCAGCCTGTGCTCTTGCCTGTTCTAGAGTTTCTCCTATTTTAAAGAGATAGTCATCAAGTAAGCTCACAAATGTATATAGCATGGCATGTCTTCTGTTGTGGGAAAAGGTGTGTGCGCTCCACTGTGGGTGAAGAGTTACACTTTGATTTGAATATTTTAATATGCAAAGTATTTTTACCTTATATATCATCATCAGATCTTCGCAAGCACCTTATGATGGAGAAAAGGCAGATTTATGAATTACAACCCAGCTGGTAAAGCTGAAAATGCCGCCTTCTGACTTTAAATCTGCTATCCTCCCTCTGGTGTTTTAATTTTTCTTACCTTTAATTTCCAAATAGAACTCGCATTACGCCCGTGCCGAATGAAGTAAGGACAAAAGAAGTCTTGCAGATACCTGAGGATTAATCTTTACAGAAAGACAGCTTGAAAGCAGAGAAGGAAGGTACATCGAACCTTGAAAGAGTCTGCCTAAGTACATTAGCACTTATTACCTTTGCAAATCTTGTCAGGAGCATCTATTCTAACTATAAAAAAAACACACTATAAAGTATCTTTAGCAACTACTTTATAAAGGTAGATCATTGGTACTCAAGAAAAGAAGGGGGAGAAAGAATGGAAAGAAAAGAAAATCATCCTGCCTAGATTCCAACTGCTGACCTTACAGCAAAATAGTACTAAACACTTCCAAAGCATACAAATGAGGTGGAGTGGCAAGAAATCCTATAAAAATACCTACTTTGCATAAACATCCAAGAACCACTCTAGTAGCTGTCCTGCCTTGTCAAGCACGGAAAGCCCTTTTATTTTTTTTACGCCCCCCCCCCCCCACACACACACACACATACACATGCAGATGAAAAACTAGACATTAAATTTTGTGATAAATTAAATTTTGGTCTTTTGACTCTTGCACCATTATCCTTTTAGATACAGGTTGATAGCCTTCAGGAATTGCCTTTTTTTTTCTTTTCCCACTGATTAAATGAATGCCAAAAAGTACTCCTGTATAATATAGATCAACAAAAATAATGAGCCAATTCTATATGCCAGAGCCTAAGGGGAAAAAGAAAAATATCATCCTTACCCATCAGGAGTTCACACGGAGGAAGAGAAGTAAATAAGCAAACATAATTTTGCTGCTCTGTGATAAGACGTGTGCTCGAGGCAGAAAGAATGAGTGTTTTAGGGGCATCTTGCTTGCCAAAGCTGAATGGTCTCAGGAGATGAGGATGGGGGAGGATGCGACCTACCAGGAGGTCAGGCTGGCCCACGGAGGGGGCACTCCTCCAGTCGGTCAGGTGCAGAAGAGGATGGGTGGGGGTGGCAGGGTGTGAGGCGGTCCACCCTTGAAAGTAGCCACAAGTCCGAGTACTGGGCAGATAGTCGAGTTTTCCTGGGGAGATCAGTAGGTGTAAATGCCTGGAAAGAACAGTATGCGTCATGCTAAAAATTTCCTAGTCGTCTTCTCACAGGAAATTGGGTGGAGAGTAATTTTCAATACGAAAGTGAAATGGCAAGATGTTGGTTTTAAAAGGATTTCTCTGCAAGCATGAGAGACGAAGGCTGAGAGGTAGGAGGTTGAACTTGGTAGGAAACACGAATCCGTGAAGCTACTTCCAGACACAGAAACCTTGCTTCACAGCAGCGTAAACAGAAAATACCTGTTAATACTGGAAGCATCATGGGCACCTGCTCAGCGCCCCAGGTCTGGGTTCTCTTTGGTTCACAAGCTGGCTTCCAACGGCCAGGCCTCTTGTGCAAGCAGCGTGCAAGCAGCGTGCGGCAGGCCTGCCCTGAGACCGATAACCACCATCAGACGAGAGCTCCGTGCTGCCCGTGTCCTGCTGGGACGCCCGAGCCCAGTGTGGTAGAAGGAAAGGAACCAACAGGCCTGATGAGACCAAGTCAGATGTGCCCCTGCACCCAGGGATGAGGACGGTTCTGGAGCCCGTGCCTTCAGCGGACTGTAGGACTCTGCCCAAAAATAAGGAAATGATGATGAGCGGGAAATAGAGAATGTGCAATGAAGTCTCTAACTAACTTAGTTTGTGTATACGTATGTGTGCCCGCATAGATGTACATAAATGCGGTCGGTGACGACTAGTTAGCTAAGGCAGTGCATGTACAGATCTTCCTCTCCCTGCGAGGGGGTTGTGTCCTAACCAATGTGTCATACGTTGAGAATATCCTACGTCAAAACACATTTCAATATATCTAGCCTACCAGACAGCCCAGCCTAGAGAGCCCACCGCACACGGGCCCAGCACCCTGACATTAGCCTACGCGTGTGCAAATTCATCTGACACAAAGCCTGTCTTATAATCAAGGGTTGACTGTCTCCTGTCATGCATCGGATACCCTACCGAAAGGGACTAGGGTGCAAAACGGTTGTCGGTTGTTGATCCCCGTGCCTGTGTGGCTACCTGGGAGCCACGCTGCTGTGGCCCCGCATTGCAGGAGGGGCTCCTACCGACCGCACAGTGCATATCGCTAGCCCAGGAAAAGATCCACATTCGAATTCTACATGCAGTGTCTCCTGAATGGGTATCACTTTCATACCATCATCATAAAGCCAGAAAATCATAAGTTGAACCATAGTAAATCGGGAACGGTCCGTATATGCAGGCATACACACGCGTGTGTGCACCCCCACACGTACACATGCAGTCCACAATTAGCACAATGTGCATAGTCACCATATATATGCACTGGATAGCCATACATATACTACGTGGAGTCCTACGGTATACGTGTATAGACATACACACACGAGGTGTATATAGTTAGCGTGTAATGGTTTACACATAGTGATCAATCACCATAATGATACAGCGTAAGACCAGAACTGTTCAAATATCTTTCTATTTTTCTTTTCTTTTTTTTTGTAGCAAAAATCATCCGGGGCAAAAGCAAATTCACTCACTCTATCAAATTTGTCATTTCCACTCCACTTCAGATGCCCTTTTGTCACTAGTTGCTCTTGAGGTTCCAGCACATTAATTCAAGCAAGTTCCTTTATCAGTACTGATTGTCATGAGCTCTAAGTAAGTATATAAATACATAAATAAATAAAACCTACAATGAGAGAAGGAGAATATATGCAATCTCTTTAAGCAAGTTTACCAGCTAGCCTTCCTAATGCCTACTGCGGGATTTCAGCCGAATTGTAATACTTTAGACTGTTTCCATGTTTATTATTGGAATGTAGAGGGCCGATAATGTTGCACTGTGTTTTGTCCCCGGGATCTGAAGAGTCTGGCCAAGCTAGGGCTAGCGTGAGGGACATTTACGACAGCTGAGCTTGGGAAGCAGTGGGAAGGGTGAAAAGCAGGACAGGAGAGAGTGCAGGGTTTGGGGAACTAGCAGAAAGCAGAGGCTCAGCAGGCTTAGAGGTCATATGCGGGGGCGCCTGGGTGGCTCAGTCGGTTGGGTGTCTGCCTTCAGCTCAGGTCAGGATCTCAGGGTCCTGATGGAGACCCACGTCGGGCTCCCTGCTCAGTGGGGAGTCTGCTTCTCCCTCTCCCTCTGTCTGCAGCTCCCCCTGCTTATGCTCTCTCTCTCTGTTAAATAAATAAATACAATCTTAAAAAAAAAAAAAAAAAGGAGTCACCTGTGGGCTCTTGGTGAGTCAGAGAAGACAAGCATCCAGGATCTAGCAGCCAAGGACATGGCCTAAGGGGTGAGGACCAAAGACAGCAATAGCTGAGAGATGAGAGAAGCCACCCTCAAAAGCAGCCCAACCATAGATGAGCCCCAGGATAAAGTCCAGACAGGGAGCCTACTACGGGGGAGTGAAGCAAGGACGTTAGGTGAGCTGACTTTCCAAGGCGGAGGCGCCCCACCGCCTGGACCACGAGCGGGCCTACTGTGTGAGGCACTGGCTAGGACTGGGAACGTGCTGCACCCTGGTGCTCCCTGGTCCACAGGTAACGGGGTTGCTTGATGCACCTTTTTCTCTTCCTGGAAGTGATGTGTTTCAGGATCACTTGGCTAAAACAAATCTACGTTGCTCTTTGGCAGCGTATTCACGAAAGGGCACAGAAGGTCATTTCTGCAGATTTCGATATTTACATAATGAGACGAGCGCAAAGAGATTGGGCTGAATTTGACCAGGAATAGCAAAATGAACCACTGGTATCAAGCAGCAAAATTAGCCAATCCAAAGGAGAAGCTGGGTCAAGCCAGCATTATTTCCCTGGGGCCAGAAGATGGCTTGTCAGGGTTACCTTTGGAGCCCATAAACAGAATAAATATATTTCTAGATTTATTTTAGTTAAGGATGGGTTCATGGGGAGAAAAGAAAAAAAAATAAAAGCCCAAATATTTCTTGTCACACCCCACAGAAGACCCAGTGAACACATCGTCTGGGTTTGGTAAGGAAGATGGCATTTTAATTAACCCCAAGATAAATCTATTCTATCGAAAACTGCTAAAAACAAACACAAAACCAAAAAGCGAAACCAGGTTGCAGGCTTGAAAATGTCAGGTTTTGGAATTTGTTAGTATTTTATAAATTCTTTAAGAAATAGGAAATTTCTTTTGGCTGTGAATATGTATTCAGAAACTTTGGAGGCGTGTGTGTGGTGTGTGGGAACATCACCTCGACATAAGGACTTCTCTTCCCGAGCGAGGGTACCCCCATCAGGAACAATGGAGTGGGTCCGTCCGCATGTAGCAACAGTGTGAACAGCTGAGGAGAAGAAGAACCGACCGACAATTCTATCTGGTAAATTAGCAGTTAGCCATATGTATAGATTAAAAATAAAAAGTAATAGGATTTAAGATTGTGGAACTTTTGGGTTCATTGAATCCACGCTTCCGCAGATATCTCCAAGCAGAGACCTCCAAGAACATTCCTTGAGGATAATTAGTGACAATCTGAAGTAATTTCCTCCCAGGCTAAATCTAAATCACAACATGTCTCTACACAAAACAAAAATCCTTTATGTAGGAGCTTAGGACCCTTGACTCTTTACTGCTATGATGTGTTTCTACTCACAGAACATTCATGTTTTTGTTTGTTTTGTTTTGTTTTTACTCAACGTACTTCTGACATCAAACATGTGGGGTTTTTTTTGTTTTGTTTTGTTTTTCTGTACACCAGGGAACAGTTCTCCAAATCTCCAGACACCAGCAGGATGCACTATAATTTATTTTTTTTCAAGATTTTTTTTTTTTTTTAATTCAGAAAGACAGAGAGACTGAGAGGCAGAGACACAGGCAGAGGGAGAAGCAGGCTCCATGCCGAGAGCCCGACGTGGGACTTGATCCCGGGTCTCCAGGATCACACCGTGGGCTGCAAGCGGTGCTAAACCGCTACACCACCGGGGCTGCCCTATAATTTACTTTAATTCAGACACTACCTCCCTGGAGTGAGCATGATCCTCCAAGGGCCCAGTCCCACAGATTGCCCCCACTTCAGATGCCAGCCACACATCTGGGCCACCAGCTGACTGACCAGCTATAAGTCAGGGGTTCCGTGCCCCCCTCCTTGGGTTGATATTTTGCAAAAATAATGGCTCACAGAATTCAGTGACACACGATTCACATTTACTGGTTTATTTATAAAAGATATAATTAAGCAGCCAAATGAAGAACCACATAGGATGAGGTCCAGAAGGGTTTCCAGCGCTTCTGTCCCTGTGGAACTGGGCTGTGCCACCCACACCCCCTGGCACCTGAACGTGTCCCCCAACCCGAAAGCTCTCTGACTTCATTGTTTAGAGTTTTTTATGGGAGTTCCGTTACGTAGGCACAATTGATCAAATTGTTGGCCTTTGGTGATTAATTCAGACTCCAGGCCCTCTCCTCATCCCAGAGATTGGATGGTGCACCTGAAGGTTCCAACCCTCTAATCACACGGGTGGTTCCCCTGGACACCAGCTCCTATTCTGAAGGTCTACAGGGGTCTGTCCTTCAAGGGTCACCTCTTCAGCATAAACTCAGGTATGACTGAAAGGACCATATGAATAACAAAAGAGGCTCCTCTCACTCCTATTACTCAGGAAATTCCACAGGTTTTCCAAGCTCTGTGCCAGGAACCACCTGCTCTGTATGCAGATTTTTATTTCTCCACGTCTTCGCCAAGGGTTTGTACTTACTTACTTACTTGCTTACTATGAAAGTCATCTAATAAATAAAAAAAAATTAAAAAAAAAAAAAGGGATCCCTGGGTGGCACAGCGGTTTGGCGCCTGCCTTTGGCCCAGGGCGCGATCCTGGAGACCCGGGATCGAATCCCACGTCAGGCTCCCGGTGCATGGAGCCTGCTTCTCCCTCTTCCTGTGTCTCTGCCTCTCTCTCTCTCTCTCTGTGACTATCATAAATAAATTTAAAAAAATTAAAAAAAAAAAAAAGAAAGAAAGTCATCCTAGTGAGTAAGATATGGTATCTCTTCTGGGGTTTTATTTGTTTTTCACTATTGACATGATGTTGAGCATGTGTTCACGTGATCATTGGCCATTTGTATATCTTATTTGGAGAAATAGTCACATTGCTACTCCTTCAGTTTGGTTGTCTTTTTATTGTTGAGTTGTAAGCTATCCTAATATGTTCCAATATGAGTACCTCATCAGATATATGATTGCAAATATATTCTCCCAATTTGTTATTGTGTTTTCACATTCTTGATAGTGTCTTTAAAACAGAAAAATTTTCAACATAATGTTAGGAAAATTGCTTCCTGTGTTCTCTGTCTTAAGATTTAAAAAAAAAAATATATCTCTTGCATTTAGATATTTTATTTATCCTGAGCTATTTTTGCGTGTGGTAAGGTAAGGTAGAGGCCCATCTTCATTTTTTTCTTGCATTTGTATAGCAATAGTCCCAGCATCATGCATGGAAAAAACAACACAAAACTATTCTTTTCCTAGTGAATTGTCTTGGTGACCTTATCAAAAAAAAATGACTATAGCTATCTTATTTCTGAATTCTTTTTTATATTCCTTTGACCTACATGTCTGTGCTTATGCCAGTGCCATACTATTTTGTTTGCTAGTGTTTTGCAGTAATTTGTATAACAAGGAAGTCGTTTTATGCCAATTTTGTTCTTTGTTTACAAGACTGGCTCTTCTGGGTCCACTTGCATCTTCATGTGAACTTTAGGATCGGCTTGTCAACTTCTGCAAAAATTGAAGCTAGGGTTTTTATAGTCTGTATTAAACCTTCAAATAATTGTGGGGAATATCACCATTTTAATAACCTTAAGTCTTCTGAGCCATGGCCATTGTATCATTCCATTTATTTAGGTCTTCTTAATATAACTTCAGCAATATTTTATAGTTTTCAATATAAAAGTCTTGACCTTTCTTGTTAAATTTATTGCTGAGCATTGTAATCTTTTCAGTGTTTTATAAATGGAATTTTCTTCTTAATTTCATTTTCGGGTTGATCATTGGTAACATATGGAAACATAACTAATTTCTTTATAGATCTTCTGTCTTGCAACTTTCCTAAAGTTGTTTATTACATCTAATAAGGCTTTATTCAAGATTATTAGTTCCCGATATAGTATAACTCCTTTCTTTCCAGTGTGGATGCCTTTTATTTTTATTTTTTTTCAGGCCTCATTGCTCTGACTAAAAACTCAGGTAAAATGTTGAACAGAAATGACAAGAATAGAGGTCCTTTTTTTTTTTTCTGATCTTAGGGGAAAAGCATTCAGTCTTTCTCCATTTACCTATGAGTATTTCATAAATGCCCTTTATCAAGTTGAGGAAGTTTCCTTCAAATCCTACTATGTTGAGTGATTTTATCATGGAAGGGTGTTGGATTTTGTCAAATTCTTTTTTTGAGGTTTAGTGAGATGATTCTAATGGGTTGAATTAATTTTCATGTTAACCAACATTGCATTCTTGCATAAAACTCACTGGTTGTGGTGTATGAACTTTGATATATTCTGTTGGACTCAGTTTGCTAGCATTTTGTTGAGTACTTTTGCATCTATATTTATAAGAAATATTACTCTGTAAGTTTTCTTGTCATGCCTTTACTTGTTTTTTTTTGTTTGTTTGTTTTGTTTTGTTTTGTTTTGTTTTATCAGGGTAAATCTGTCATAGAATAAATTGGGGAGTTTCTCATCCTCTTCTATTTTATGGAGAAGTCTCTGAAGAATTTACGTGGATTCTTCTTTAAACAATTGGTGGAATTTACTAGCAAATCTGTCTGGGCCTGAGCTTTCCTTTGTGCTAAATTTCTCGGTAAATAATTGAGTTGTATTATTTGTTGAAGGTCCATTCAGATTTTCTTTTTTTTATTATTTGTTTTGTTTTGTTTTAGTTATGTAAATATCTTAGTCTGCTCAGGATTCAATAACAAATTACCGTAGGCTAGAGGGCTTAAATAAGAAACATTTACTTCTTATATTTTTGGAGGTTGGGAAGTCCAAGATCAAGTCAGCAGCAGAGCCGGTGTCTGGTGTGGACTTGCTTTCTGGCTTGCGGGTGGCTGTCTTCTCATTGTATCCTCCTCTGACAGAGACTAGAGAGGGAGAGGAGGCAAGCTCTTTTTTAAATCTTTTATAAGGATACTAATCCCATTTGTGAGGGTTCAATATTCATGACCTAATTTCTTCCAAAGGCCCTTCCTTCCTTTTAATACTATTACACTGGGGATTAAAATTTCAACATATGAATTTCGGGAGTATACAAACATTCAATCAAGTAGTGTGTGTCTTTTTAAGTATCTTATCATTGAATCTGGAGGATCACATACGTTAGCATAGAGTTGTTTTTTCTTTTTATTTCTGGAAGGCTAGTAATTATTTTCCCACTTTCACTCCTGGCTTTTGTAAAATGAGTCTTTTTTTCTTAATTTTCTCAGTCAGGATAGGGAAAGATTTGTTGATTTTGTTAATCATTTCAGAAATCCATCTTTTGATTTTTTTTTTAATTTTCTCCATTCTTATTCTATTCCCTACTTCATTAATTTTAACTCTAATCTTTATTATTTCCTTTGTTCTTGCTTTTGGTTTAATTTTCTTTTCTTCTAGTTTCTTAAAGTATGTTTAGCTGATTTATTTTAGAGCTTTCTGTTTTTAATGAAAATGTTTTTGTTATAAATTTCCTTCTAAGCATGGTTTTCACTGCATCCCATAAATTTAGTTTTAATTTACCTCAATTTTTTTCTAATATCTTTTATGATTTTGTCTTTAACAATATTTGACTATATAAAGAATGTATTTTGTAGCTTTTAAATTGCTGCAAATTTCCTTTTGTTATTAATTTCTACTTTCCTTCCGTTTTAGTCAGGGAATGTCCATTTTATGATTTTAATAATTTTAAAATTAGTAAGGTTTTGTTTGTTTGGTTTTGCCTAACATATGGCCTATACTCGAGAATGTTCCAGAATTATGTAGACTTCTATATCTGTTGGTTAAATCCAATTGATTTAAAATGTTATTCAAGTTTTCTGTTTCCAAGTGGATTTTCCACCCAGTCTTTTAATCTATTATTGAAATTGTAATACTGAAGTCTAAATATTACTGCAAAGTTGTCCCTTTCTCTTTTAAGTTATGTATTTACTTTAAGTATTTTTAAACTCTGTTGTTAGGTATGTATATATTTATCAATGTTACATCTCTCTGGTGAATTGAAAATTTTATGATTATTAAATATCCTTATTTTATCAATTATTTTTATTTTATTATCTATTTTTTATTTTATTAGTATACTTACCCCTTTGATTACTATTTGCATAGTACATTTTTTCTATAGTTTCATTTTAGAATGAATGTGGAATATATTCACATTCATAGAATATGGAATATATTCTGGAATATAAAGTGTATTTCTTTTAGCTAGTATATAGTTATATGTTTTTTATCCATTGTATCAGTTTTTATCTTTTGATTAGTGCATTTAATTAATTTATGCTTAATGTATTTACTGATAAAGAAGGTTTTAAACTTTCTGTTCTCTTTACTTCCTATGTGTCTTATGTATTTTGTTCGCCTATTCCTACAAAATAGTTATGTGTCATATTTTTTGTTGTTGAAAAATAGACATTTTGAATAATTTAATTTGGCAACAGCAGGCTCTAGATTTCCTTGTATTTAAGTTAATGTCTCTGTTCTTTGACTGTTTAATGACTTTCTTGGGCTCATCCTATAAAGTTTCATTTTTTCATGTGATGTTCCTGAAGTGTCTGCTTTATTAGTTTAATGGGAAGTAGATGACAGGATAGCAGTTTCACCAATGAGTGTTGTACTCTTTGTCATGAAGCTTTGTATATGTTTTTGTGAATAGCTTTAATGCTCTGGAATTTTACAACTCTGTTTTAGCTTTCATTTTCAGCTTGTACAGAAAATCAAGGTAAGCCAGACATGAGATTAAAAGTTTTTAGGTCTTTCCTGGGCATACACATAGCCCTGTCGATGCACATCACCTTGTAGATTCCCAGGACTATATCATAACTTTTCAAAAATCCTCTATGGTCATCCAATTTCCAAAATTTTTCTTTTGAATTTATTGCAGACATTATGTTTGCCATCTCATGCAACTTTACTATTAAGTAATCACCATTGATTTTTTTTTGTTCAATAATTACCCTGGACATAGAGTTTCTCAGTGATCAAAGACTTAGTCAAGTCAAATAAATACAAGCCCTGTGAATGAAATATTCCTGGGAACTATAAGGAAAGTCAAATAGTGAAAAAAAAATCTAGATATGAGGCATTTACGTGAGCTCCAAGCCCATTTTACTTCCCCCTGACTTATATAATCTTGTTTTTCACAACTACTTGAGAACTAGTGAAGGGATATATAAATAGGGAAAATTAAAATGACACAAAGCTCATTGTTTCTTACCAATATATAGGCATTTTTCTTTAATATGTGATCTTCAGATTGTTGCAAGCCTTTGGCTGACTTACAGAATTTTGAAAAGTTCTATTTGGCCATTCAGCCTGTGTTGTCATTGCTTTTTTAAAGGAGTGAAGTTTCAGAGATCCTTATAATGCCATTGCAGAAGGCTCCCTATTACATTTTATTTATAGCTTTAATGTTGTTCAAACTGGAACAGGTGAAAATGAGGCCATAACCTGGGAAAAGTAGTCACCTGTTGCCTATGTGCTGACTATAAATTGGAATCACCTGGAAGTCCTAAAAAAATACTGATACTCTGGCCACATTTAATTGCCTTAGAGTGATCCTTAGACTGTAAAGAAAGCTTTTCAGGTGAATTTAATGTGCAACTAGGAGTGAGAAGAATAGTTTCAATTGAAGAGAGCAAAGTTTTGTAACATCTGAGAAAATGTTTTTGCCTCTGGAAGGAGTAGAGAACAATCTAGGGAATTTCCTCCCATGGAAGGAACAAAAGACTGGGACTAACAATAAAAAGCTTATGTGTCTTAAAAGACTTAAGTAGACAAAGGGATATGATATAGTCTTAGGCCTAAATAATTATAAACATAGGTTTATAAGAAAATGAGAATATTTTAATTCTCTTATCCTCTGAGAACTGTTTAGTATCCAAATAGTTCTAAGGGAGAAAAGGAGAAAAATTTAAGGAAATAAACTGAAGCAGTTACCCCACGGGAGCCCAGATTCCTCTTAAACCTTAATATCCATACTTATAATTACAGAGCAGTAATCTGCAATAAGGACAAATGGCTACAGTCCCTGATGGCCCGGGAGCTTCTCAAAATGCTTATGGAAGTGTGAAGATATTTGGGACAAGACCAGGAAAATAAACACAGAATGTTTAAAACATCAGTAAGTTACACAATGCCATTGATACTGTAGGAAATTGGTTGTTGTTTATGTTAGGGGGTCAAGGCATATGATTTCTTTCCCTATTTTTTTAAATATTTTTTTTTAAATCATGACAGACATGAGAGAGAGGCAGAGACATAGACAGAAGGAGAAGCAGGCTCTCTGGGGGGAACCCAACGCAGGACTCAATCCCAGGACCCTGGGGCCATGACCTGACTCTCAACCACTGAGCCACCTAGACATCCCAAGCCATGCAATTTCACAGTAAGATAAAATTTATGTGATTTGGTGATTGATGAGGGAAGGAGGGGGCAAAAGCAAGGACTGGAGAGAAGAGCAAAACAACAAGTTTAAAATTAGCTCATAATTCTATTAAGATGTGTCTTCAGAATAAGAAGTATCTTCTAGGCATTGGGCAAGAAAAACAATTCAAAAATTTTTGAAAGAAAATTCAGGTGAGAATCATATTACAGGTCAGTAATAATTAACGGTAGAAGGCAATGGAACAGTACATAGGAAGAAAAAATACAAGAAAATGTGAACAAAGTCTTATCAAAATGCTTGGGTGGGCAGAAAAGATCAGCAAAAACGTGATTGTATTAATTCTTAATATTTCTTGGAATGAAATGATATTGCCCTAGTTGAATATCAAGGAAAGAACGACTACATATAGCATTCTAAATAATAAAAGCAACCTCCGGAATAACTAAAAATAAGTGTAATCTATAAACAAATCAGAGATGGAAGAGAAGAAGCCTTGCAAGGAAGTGTTAATAACAAATGCTCTCCTCTTTGACACTGTGAAATCATACCTATTTTCTAAAGTGCTAAGATGTTGGTGAAATGTACACACGTTGGCTCATTCTTGTTAAAATTAGACTATAAACTTTCCAAATTGCCAGTAAGAAAATATGTGTCCCTCAACACATGCATTAAAACAAAGAGCAGAAATTATCATCTTTATAGGAAAAGTGGCAAAATAAAGGAACATTAAAATCATACAAAGCAGCAAAATGAAAATCAAGCACATCACCTTTACAAAGAAGGATAAATGTAAATATCTACGTGAATATATAGAGAGATACTTTGATATTAAAAGGAAAAGACGACTTAAAATGTAAATCCCAAATATAAACAGCTTAGAGTGACTTCAATAATTAAAAGGACAGGCAACGCGGTAGTGAATGGGAACTGGCACTGCCATTATCAGCCAAGACTCAGCTTAATTTAAAGAATGTTTGAAAGACACAGGGTATTACCACACGCGTCAGGTCCTGGCCAGAGCAAGATGGCCTGTTCAAACTGAGGGAAGTTGAAAATATTTGATGAAGGAAATATGTTTTTAAATGTGGGCAGAGGGGGAATCCACAGACACACATACTTGGCATGAACATTCTTTTAATATTAATAATAATGTTTAACCCACATTTTGTACCACCAGTCATGAATTATTCAAATCATTCCAAGGACTTAAATATTTTTTTTAAACTCAATATTTTCCAGATTGATGATGTTGCTAAAACATCTGCTGGGGGGTAAATGTCATAAATTATATGAATTAAATGATATGCATGACAGTTAATCCCCGTTAGTGACAGGAAATCCATGCAAATCTGTAAGAAAAAGAAACACCCAAACAGAAAAGTGGGCAATTGGTATGGACTGAACATTCACAGACAAGCACCCAATAATAAACACATGGAGAGGTGCTAACCATTGGACAACTGTGCCTCTCTAGACAGTAAGTTAATACTAACCCCTTACCAACTGGCAGGCAGTCCTTGTGAACTGTGGCGCAAACACACCTGTGCACTGGAGGCAGGATGGTAAGTCAGCACCAACCTTTCAGGGGACAGGTGCCAATAGCTATCTCCATTTAAGATGCACGTTAAAGTTTGATGAGCAAACCCGATATTAGGAATTTAAATTATAGATATGTTTTTAAAAATCACCAGACATGTAAACAAGGGTGTCAGGAGAGCACCGCTCGGAAGAAGAGAGAAGAGCAACATGCATTTCCATCAAGAATGAATCAGAGTTCAAAGAAATGACTCACCCCACGATAGCCTAATAGGGGATATCACACATAATTGCAAAAGAACAAGAATTTAATGTGAGGAATTTGAAACTATACGAGTAGGAAATAAAGCCAAGTCCAACGACTGGTGTACTTGTCATGAGATGCTCTCTCATGGTTGTGTGTGTGTGTGTGTGTTGGGGGTCACGGGGGAACACCATGAGTAGGAACATTTTATTGCTTGGATTTCTTAACCCTGTGCCTTCACTAACTTTGCTTTCCAGCTTGCAGAGGGGTTGTCATCTGGACTATAAAGTGACTCAACTTATTTTACGGCCCCTGTGTATTTTTCCATGGAAAAATTAAAATAAATGCTGTTTTTAAAAAATGGGAGGAGAAGAATATATATGCAGAATAATCCATCAGTAGCAGGAGAGCCCTAATGACGGAGACCGGCGGGGGCCCCAGGGCAGCACGCTGGCATTAAGACAAAGACGGTGTGGTCCCTTGAGTCCAGAGGGTTGCTTCCTGTGTCTCATATCATGGGTATATAAAAAATACATATATTCCCAGAAAACTAGGTTAACATAGAAATCTGCAACTTCAGATATTCTGGGGAGAGCAACCCTTCATCCCCATGGGGTCTATGTAAACCTCAGAACTGCCTCTGAAAAATGACTGTGTTCATTAGATGGGGCACGTCCCCCCACCCCAGCTCACACCTATCTGACCCGGCTACGCCTCTGGTTTCAGAGACTCAGGGACCAAACCTGGAACTTAAAATTTGATTGTGTGTACGTGTGACTGTGCATCCATGCTTGTCTGTGCTCTATGAGATGCAGACAACAAAATCCACAAAGGGAGCGATGGGAAAAGAGCAGAAATCCTATTTTAGGAAAATTCTAGAATCCTGATTAAAAAGAAAAAACCAGATAATAGTGATATCTCCTATTCATCGTGCACAATATTTAAATGGTATTATAACTTTTGTCCATATATTTCCACCTTCCTCTGACTTACCTTTTAAATTTGTGCCCAAGGAATCTACTCATATTTGAAACTAATAAAAAACGCGCAAGCCCATTTTAGCCAAAATTTCAGATATTTTCAAAATACCCAACAGCTAACGGAATGATTTGCCTCTCCCCATCCCTGCTTGGCTGCTGGTGGATGTGCTGTAAGTAACCCTTTGCATGAAAACGGGCTTCGAAGAGGAAACGATGGGAGACCAGTCCCGTATCACCCGCAGACCGGAACATCGGTGAGTCCCCGTGAAGCCAACAGCTGCAGGAGCATCAGTGAAAATCTGCAAACATCTGGAGACAAAGCACAGTCCTCTGTGTCTGGAAATCCAATATCAGAATTGTGCCAAGCACATGATGGCTTTACCAATTTGCACAATTACTGAGGAGAAGGAGCACAGCAGATGTCGATACTTGGGGAAATCATTCACACCTGAAAGATGAACATCGTTAATGTTTTTCTACATTAATTCAGATTACTTTATATATTAGCCCACCAGCTTGCGGGATGAAAGCTCAACGAGACACTCATCTAAAAAGTGATGTAAATGATACTAAATTAAAGCAAGACTTAGAAATGTAGGAAGAGTGCGCTCTGCGGCGGATTTGCATGTGATGACATACACGAGCGGGATCACTTGTTTGATCCTGCAGCATCTGAGGCCTGTTTTTCTTTTCCCCCACAATAGTCACATAAAACACATGAAATGAAAGAAAAGCAATTCAGGTTTTTTAGTTCACTAAATTTTGACAGCTAAGAATCCCCTGGAATGACTTAAAAGATCTTTAATGAGTTTACAAAAGCCTATTGAACGGGACTCCAGAACACTAGGGTCATCATGTAAACCTTTCTGCGGGGTTAACCGTATGGCAGGTGCCATTCACCGTCCAATTTCATTTATATTATGTCGTCTAGAACAATCCCCACACAACCCTTGGTACTGTGATGTCACTAGCCTTATTGCACCGGAGGAGGCCAGCTGTGGCTGAGTTAAGGAGCTAGCCCCAGGGAACAGCAAAAACGCAGCTGGAAATGAAAGCCTCCTTTTTTTACTTCTTTTTTTAAGCCCCTCTTTTTAATTTCCAAACCCCACCCTCTCCCACAACATACAAAGACAAGTTTGTATGATGTGAATGTGAACTCTCAGAAGCCCGAAATACCAAAATCTACCAAGTGTAGGCTTACATGGCATCTCGGAGACCCGTTTTAACCTGATTTTACCTCTCCTACAGGTAGGCACACACACAAGGACCCCAGCTGGGGACAGCATATTAACATAAATAGTGTAAAAAGAAAAAAAAGAAAAAAAGAAACCTGGCATTACCAGAATATCGTATAGTTTACCAGGAACACTGGCACATAAGACGGCATTTTATATTCACACCACTATTGTGTGAAAAAGGAAGCTGGTGTTCTGAACCTGTGTAGACAATTTTTCAAGCTGGTGGAGGAGATTTCAGCTTAATCTGGCCCAGAAGAAATCCACCCTGAGTGTTATTGTGCCCTAAGTGTCACTCCCACTGTCTGTCTATCCAGGTCTTCACTCCTGATTGAGCTGGCTCTAATTATTTTACATTGACTTGGGGTCAACCTTGGAGCCTTCCTCTACTACAGTTTTAAGACTTGGACATGGAGAGGGGACACAGATGCCCCATTGAGCATTGCCCTGACACCTTCCCAATCCAAGGCAAACCATAATTCCCATTATTTCCCAGAATTTCCACGTCATATATCTTTTTTTTTAAGGTTTCAATTTTTATTTGAGAGAGAGAGAGAGATTGAGAAAGAGCATGATCTGGGGAGGGGCAGAGGGAGAAGCAGACTCCCTGCTGAGCAGAGGGCCCTACGGGGGGGCGGGGCTCCATCCCAGGACCCTGGGACCATGACCTAGGCCAAAGGCAGACGCCCAACCAGCTGAGCCACCCAGGTGCCCCCATATGTCACGTATGTCTTGATCGACCTGTCCCAGGGGGTGTTTGGTGGAATCGTTGTCCACGTCTCCTGAATACTCAGCAATGCGCTTGGTGCCAAAGGTTTATCGAAAAGAATGCAAACAGAATCTGCTCCAAATATTCTCAATTATTGATATTTCAAGAGATACCAGGTGACAGTGAAGTTGTTTCTAAGTTTAGTCACGCAAAGAGTCACTTAACCAAAGGAGGTACCGACCGACCCAAAACCATAAAGGCTATGTGCTACCAAGGATCATTTTGAAGGCCCTTACCGACCACTAGCCCGTCTACTAATAGTCCGTTGGTACTATTTTCAAGATGAGATGCTTTTTGTAAGATAAATTCCACTGGACCAAATTGTTATTTCATTTCTGAGCCTGATCTCAAAATATTTCCTTAGGTCGGGTAGTGTTTATTGGAGAGCACAGCATTTCTTATGCATTTACAATGAAAAATCGTTTGGATTAAACTTACATTAACTTTGCCCTTTTCAGCATTGCGTAAATGTGCAAAATGCATTTAAATGATAGTACTTACAACTTGGAGTTTGGAACCTTATTTTTAAATGTAAATATTTTGGCTCATTTTAGTTCCAATTGTTCTGACTTAGCTTGAGTTTTTTTTTTTTTTTTTTTTTTCTTCCTGATTCAGGTCCTTGATGTGAGGTTTGCAGTTCCCTGGTTCAGCTGATTTGCAGAGGAGGCCATCTGACCGAGCATGAAGAGTGTATTTTCTCCTCTGCTCACATATCTCAAGAAATGAAAATGATTTGCGGCCGGTTCTTCCTCCTGTCCCTCCCCATTTCGTGTCTCCTCCCCTGCCCCTTACACATCGGAAATAATTGGGGGGAGACTAGAAAGTTGGGTTAAAAAGTTGGAATTGAAAACTGGCTGTCTCGGAAGGCATGCACATGTGGAAATGGGGCCCCAGACCATTGTGCCGCAGGTCTGAGGACACATCCTGTGTGTCCCTGGGCCACCGGCGTGCGGGGGAGCAGCATTACTGTGGCACATCCACCTGTGAAGGTAATGAATTTATCCGGACACCCCCTTCCCAGCTCCGAGCTCTGAACCCCAATGCCTCCTGGTGACTTTCCAGGCTCCCTTTGGCCTTGCAGTGTCAGGACCCAAGGTCAACCCGGGCCCTTCCATTTGCACTCCTCCCCCCTCCCTCAACCTCCCGCCTCTTCCCTTCTCTGCTGCAATTCCTACTCCCTCCCTTTACCCTCCTGACCCTTCCTCTGTAGCCGTGGGCCCGGCACTCGCCTCACCGTCTCTCTGGACCTAACCAACAGACCAGTTTCCAGTTTAGCCCCTGCCCATTGCCCATCGCCATGGGTTCCCACCTGCCCCCTCCCATCGCCCCGGGTTCCCAACCAGCCCGTGGTCCACACCTATCTCCACAGGGGGGTCAGGACAGAATCTAAGCCTCCGTGACACCTGTGCTATGGATCATCCACCCCTTCCTGAGAGCCTACCTTTTTTTTTTTTTAAAGAGTTTATGTATTTATTCATGAGAGACACAGAGAGAGAGACAGAGACAGAGACCCAGGCAGAGGGAGAAGCAGGCTCCCTGTGGGGAACCTGATGTGGGACTCGATCCCAGGACCCCGGGGTCATGCTCTGAGCCAAGGGCACCTGCTCAAGGCACCCCCTGAGAGCCCAGCTTTATTCTCACCACACTGCCCAGGCTCCTTCCATGCCGTTGCTCTAAAATGCACTTCCCCCAAGAACACTGCACCCCAGCGGGTCTCTGGTTTTCCCCCCTCCCACACCCCTGATCTCAGAGACCCACTAGGTTTCCTCCTTAATCCTCACTCCCACTTGCAGAATACTATTCCCGCTCTTCCCTGCAAACACTTTTCCTGTGAAGCACAAATATTCCTGCTTTCCATAGTCACCACCTGCTTCACACCCCATCGGTCATTGACTGTTGACCAATTAAGCATCTGGCTTCCTGTCCTGTTTATCGGGTTGTGTCACCCTTGGTGGAGCCAGCAGCCATGCAGACAGTCTGACTCACACTAGGCTTTCTGTTCCCCGACCGACTCACTCCAATGGATTGTCTCCTGATGCTGGTGGCCCTTTCCCATTGGTACCCTGAGCGACACTGTCGGAAGTCTGCAGCCATCGTGATCCCAACTAAGAGGATGACCTTCTCTGACCACAACCTCCTACCTCTGTCATGGAAGCATCCTCCATCCACAGTCGGGCTCTCTGTACCCACCACGGCCCTCAGAGTCGCTACCCCAGACCCAGCTTTGACACCCTAGTGTCTCATTCTTTTGGTCCCTCCCTGTTTACACACATCCAATTCCTTGGTCTTCATTCCATAATCCCTAAGTTAACCTAACTAACTGCCAATTCTGGTGGCGTCAAAATACTTGGAAATTGTTGAGAGAAAAATACACAACCGTGATGATTGCTCCCCTTGTTATACTCATGACGACAAAGTTCTCACGGCCCCTCGTTGTCTGTCGGTCCTACTATGTTTTTCTAGTCGAGTTCCTTGAAATAACTATTTCACATGGTGCCTCTCCTGTAACTACCAACACCTCCCACTCCCCCTCATTCGACGGCCTTGATTTTTATTTAACTGACGAAATAGAAAAACATTGTAAGAGTGCCTCTCACACTTTTCTCTATCCTCTCCCCCAAAATCAGCCTTCCCAAGGCCACTGGTGAATGGCATGTTGCCAAGTCCAGTGGCATTTCTGTCTCCATCTTACTCTGCCTTTTACCATTAGACACAGGGAAATATATATATATATATATATATATATATATATATATATTTTGAAATGCATTTTTGACTTGGCTCCTGGGACAATACATGTCCTTCGTTTTCCTCCCACCTCACTGCCCACTCCTTAAAATCCTTGATTAGCTCCTGCATCTCTTCCTACTCTCTAAATACTGACGGGCCTTGGGGCTCTTTTCTTGGTGTCCCTCTTTCTTCTCGATCTACACTCCTGTCCCTTGTGAGCCCATCACTGTTCTCAGGCTTGAAATACCATCTTTAAATCGTTGACTCCTGAATCGTACATTTCAAATCGCCATCCCTCCTAAACCCCACGCTGGTAATTCCGAGTGCCCACCAGACATCTCCACTTGCAAGTCTGACAGGCTCACGTGGGTTCGGCACAGTGAACCAGCTCCCCACCAGCAATATCAGTGGGGTTCTAGGTCTCCCTGGGGCTCCTTTAACTGAACCAGAGCCAATGAAGGAACCAAATCTGGGCTTTGGCAACTCACTAGCTCATCTGCCCCAAGCTCCACTGCTCTCTGCCCAGTCTCTGCCTCTGTAGTCCACCTCTTATGTAACACTTCCCTTCACGATCGCTATCTTAACCATCCCAACAGCCCTCTGAGATAGTGAGGTCATTCCCATTCGGCAGATGAGACAACTGAGACCCAAAGGAGTTCACTTGCTTGCCTGATGCCATGCAGCTCGTTAGCGGAAGGGCAGAAGGAGGCTGTGACCCCAGATCTGACTGCCTAGAAGCCCAGGGTGCGTTCCACTCCATCGCCCTGTGGTGCTTTCTGGGGGAAGAACAGTGGCCACGGGTGTCAACTTTGTGTTAGGGACACACAGTGCCAGATCAAAAGGTGGACTCACCAACCCCAGGTCTGTCCCTTCCCTGACCCTCTTCACACAAAACAGAATTCTCTAAACCTCATCCTTTGTAATGAAGCCTCCTGCCCCTCAGGAGGAACCCCTCAGATAGAACTGGGGATGCTGTAGAATGACAACTTGACCCCGGGAAAGAGATAGTCTCTCTGGGCTTCAGTTTACCCAACAGATGGATGTAGGAGGGTTGTCTCTGCACTTCTAAGCCCTTTTGCTAAACTCAGAGTCCTGAGGTTGTTCTTGCATGTGTCTGATGAATGCAGGCACCACCTGTCCTCAGTAAAACCTATAAGGTCCTGCATGATCCTGCCCCCGACTACCTCTCTGATCCTACCTCCTGCCACCCCGGCCTGGTCCTACCATACGGCCAGGAGGCCTTCCTTGCTGCTCCTCACACATTCCACGGCTGCCCTCGGCTACGCCTGCCTGTCACACTGCCTCTACCCTCTGCCTGAAATGCCCTCCTTGGATATTAATATTACTCTGTTCTTCGATATATTTTCGTTCCTGTTCAAATACCATCCTGCTTGATAAATCTTTGAAAAATCCTATCTAAAAAAGCACTCCTATCACTTTGCTGATTTTTTTTCCATTGGTAGCATTTATTGCTACTGTAACTTATATGTGTATTTGTTTACTTTTTATGATCTGTCTCTATTTTTATATTGTTCCATAAACATAAAGAGGTTTTTTTTTTAATTTTTATTCTCAGCTATTTCTGAAAGTAATTTCAATGGCTTCTCAATAAATATTTGTTGAATGGATGAATAAATGTTATAGCCCCCACTGACCTTTATACTATGTTAAATTAATAAAAATTAAACCAGCAGTGTGGATAGTACAAACCAGAAGGGAGGAGAGAACATAAGCAGGGGGTCCAGAAGGAGAGCTGTTGCAGCAACTCACCTATGGATGGGTGGCAACCAAAATAGTGATGGTGGAAGTCATCATGTCATGGGATTTTTTTTTTTTAAATGGAAGACAAGCATTTTCATTTTGTTTTATTTGTGTTTCGACTTCATTCTCCACTTTCCAAACTGAAAAGAACAAAATAAGGAAGGGGGAAAAAAATCGCCTGCTGTGAAAAAAATGGAATAGCTCTGACTCCCGGATGACTATGTTGTAGATCTAATATTGGGAATGCGGAACTGAAATAAAAGACAGTGCCTGAGATTTAATAGCTACATCCTCAAACCTCAGCCAGAATTAAATATATTTACTTAAAAATGAGGACCGAACTCCTACAGGTGATCTTTAGTATAAATGATCCTTAGGATATGGATGGACCATGAGAGAAATCTGTGTTGACCCTCTTGAGTTTCCATGGGACACCACGGATTGGCTTCTGGGGAGCTAGGGGTGCTGAATGCACCGCTTCTAAGTCTTTACACCCCAGTCTCCCAGCTCAGAGAAATTTCTGTGGGCCCAGGAATGTGGAGGGCGAGATACACAAAAATTGAAGGTATCAGTGTCTCACTCAGAGGTTTTCTTATAAACCTTACCAGTTCCCTGAACCCCAAATACTGAGGGGAACATTCTTTCGTGTCAATGACTTATAGATATTTTATGGGGAATTATTTATGAAATCCCCAATCACAGTTATGAACTGTGTACACAAGGTGAAGCCCAGTCTTACAAATATGGAAATGAAGGCCACAGTAGAAATACAGAAAAAAATGAAGCAGATACGCCCTAGAAAGCTGCAGTAATTCCATGGGACGTAAGTGACGGGTAGCAGGTAATAATGGGTTTTAAAACAGTGATTGCTTTAGAGGACCAGAAATCTAATTCTTAATTTCCTCAAAAACAGGATAGAACAATAGAACAGGAAAAAAAAAAAAAAAAGCTCCTGAAATAGTTTGTATCTGCAAATGGAAAGAACACTAAGCCTTCAATTTCCTTGGGAAATTGGGTACAGAGTCACTGTAAGGAGTGAGGGAAGAGAGGAGAGCCTAAGTACTAATTTCCTCACCGTTTGCAGCAAGAAGAAAATACATACGGTCTAATGATGAAATGTTCACTTCAAAAACAATAATAACCACAACCTTAATATTGATAATATTTTTTAATATTTTAATAATTTTAACAAATTTTGTCTGATATTTAGCATTGTCTTCAGGCTTATGTCAAATTTTGTTTACTATGTTTACACATCCCTAATAGAAATTTTATGTATTTTGCCCAAAATTAAAATTTTTTAATTTTTAATATTTCAAAATCTCATGTTTGTCTATTTCTTAGTCTATGTATCCATATGTATGGATAATTATGTAAAGCGATGTGAAACAAATTTTCATGATGATTGCTTCTGTGTAGTGAGTTTTATGGTGATTTTTTTCTTTTTCCTTTTTTTTTTCACTTAATTTTACAGAAGCAAAAAAAAATTGTTGATAGAATTGGAGAACTATCAGGCAGTCCTAGAAATGATTAAAGATGGGTCAGCAAAGCAAGATTAGTCTTGATTATTAACCCAGGGACCCTGAAGAGGCTCTCTATCCTGTCCCCTTGATCTGTTTTTCTATTATCACACCAACACCACACTTTCTTGCTTATTCTAGCTTTATCGTAACTCTTGAAATTGGATATTGCTAGGCCTCTGACTTCGTTCTTCTTCCTTTCTATTATGGTGACTATTAAGTCTTTGTCTTTCCATTAAAAAAGAGTACAAATCGGTTTGCTGATATCCACAGAACAACTTACTAGGATTTTGTTTGGGATTGCATTCCGTCTATGGATCAATCTGGGAAAAACTGACATCGTGACAGTATCGACCCTTCCCACACATTATCGTAGACTATCTCTCCCCTTATTAACATATTTGTTGTCTGTCATCACAGTTTTATAATCTTTACTACGTTAATCTTGGGAAAATTTTGTTAGATTTACACAGAATTACTTCATTTATTTTGTGCTGTGTAAGTAGTATTATGTTTTTAATTTCAAGTTCCAATGTGTCATTACTAGTATAGAAGAAATTAATTGAAAAAAAATTGAAAAATTTTTTTAAAAAAGAAGAAATTAATTGACTTTTTGATACTAATCTACTATCCTATAACCTTGCATTAATCATTTATTTGTTCCAAGAGGGTTGTATTTACCGTTTTGGGGGGGCTGGGGAGGGATTTTCCACATAGACCGCCATGTTATCTTTGAAGAAGAGGATTTCTTTCTTTCTTCTTATTCTGTTTAACTTTTATTTCCTTTTCTTATGTTATTAAATTATACAGGAA
This sequence comes from Vulpes lagopus, assembly GCF_018345385.1. NCBI lineage: Eukaryota > Metazoa > Chordata > Mammalia > Carnivora > Canidae > Vulpes > Vulpes lagopus. The sequence goes on from NC_054827.1 coordinate 3,205,144, forward strand.
TTCCAATGTGATGTTTCCAATCTTAAGGGGAAAACATCTAGCTTCTCAGCATTAAAGAAAATATGAACTACGGGTTTTTCGTATGTTTTTTGTCAAGTTGAAAAGACATTCCCCTCTTCTCATTTTCTGAAATGTTTTTTTAAAATCATGATTGAGTTTTGTAAAAAAAAAATTTCTTCATCTGTTAAAATGATATGATTTTTCGACTTCAGCCTTCATCTGATGGGATATGCCTTAATTTCTGAATGTTGAACTAGTCCTGCACACTAGGGGTAAACTCACTCTGTTATTCATGATTCCTTTTTATACACAGATTTGATTTGCTAATTTTTTTTTTTTTTGCTTATATTTTTTTGAGAATTTTTGCATCTCTGCTCAGGACAGGTTTTGGTCTCTAATTTTTCTTTCTTATCATATGTTTGTCCAGTTTTAGCATTATGGTAATGCTGATTTTACAGAATGAGTTAAGAAGTATTTCTTCCTACTTTCTGGAAGAAATTGTAGAGAATTGGTATCATTTCTTCCCTAAATGCTCGATACAATTCACCATTGAAACCATCTGGGCTTGTGCTTTCTGTTTTGGAAGGTTATTCACTATGGCTTCACTTTCTGTAATCGAAATATGCTTATTAAAATTGTCTATGGATGGGACGCTTGGCTGGCTCAGAGGAGTGTTCAGCTCTTGATCTCAAGGTCATGAGTTTGAGCCCCACATTGTGGATGGAAATGACTTAGATAAACACAAAGTCAAAAAAAAATGTTGTTCCTTGTGTAAATTTCAGTACATTTTATTTCAAGGCATTGGTCCATGGTTCCTAAGCTCTCAAATTTCTGGACAGAGAGTTATTCATATTTTCCTTTACTCTCCTTTTAACAGTCATGGGATCAGTAGTGGTAGACCTTCTTCACCTTGGAGATTATCAATTTTTGTCTTTGCTGTCTTGTTTCTTCATTAGCCCAACTAGATGTTTAACAATACTATTGATCTTTTAGTCTTGTTGATCTTCTCAATTGATATCCTGTCTTCAATTTTATTGATTTCTGTTATAATTGTATCCTTTCTTTTCTTGTGCTTATTTTGGATTTAGTACACTCTTTATTTTCTAGGTTTCTAAAGGGGAAGCTTAAATTATTGATTTTAGGTCTTTATTCTTTTCTAATACACACATTCAATACTATACATTTCCCTCTTGGCACTGCTTTTCCCCTAGAGTTTGCAATATATATTTACCAGTGTTCCATGTCTAACTTCAAAAAACACTATGCCACCCCATAGGTAGTGTGGGTGTACCAAGTATTCCTAATTCCTGCCTCTGTCCCTTATAACATCGCTGCCACTCTTTTCACTTATCCATAAGCTATAATTACTAATTACATTGTTGCTATTATTATTTTGAACAAATGATCTGTTGTATCAATTAAGAATCAGGTAAATAAGGGCGCCTGGGTGGCACAGTTGGCTTTTTTGTAAGCCTCTCGAGTTTCCGACCAGAGACCAGAAGTCCAAGACACTGCCTTTTAAGGTTAAGTCTGACTAGTATTTAATTTTGATTTTCCTGCTGCTACCAAACCAGAAAAGATGGGTGATAGTCTAAAAATAAAAGGTGAAGTGCTGGTCCACAGTGTCAGGTGCTTAAGACATTGGGAAGAACCAGTAGTAGTGAGGAGGCATGACAGAGAGAAGGGGACATGCTTTCCACCCAAACTCCCGGAATTGGCGCTGGACATAGTGAGACTCGGTGACGCATATTATAGTGAGGCTCCAGGTACTGGTTCCTGTGCTTCAGCTGTGGGGAAAAGGAGCTGGGCCTCCGAGGGGTCCCCCAGTCTGTGAGATGCTGATGCAGCGCTTCTCAAATTTGACTCAACCTAGAATTACCTGGAGATATTGTAAGAATTCTGGTGCCCATATGACACTGAAATTAAATAAAAAATTAAACCATATTCTCTCTCCAGTTATGTTTACAGGATGACAGTTACCAAAGCATCCGAATGGCTCACTGGTTGAGCATCTGCCTTTGGGTCAGGGTGTGACCCCGGGGTCCCGGGATCGAGTCCCACGTCGGGCTCACTGCATGGAGCCTGCTTCTCCCTCTACCTGTGTCTCTGCCTCCCTCTCTCTGTGTCTCTCATGAATAAATTTTTATTTTTTAAAGAATCACAGCCATGGGCCTGAGTTTCCTTTTCCCTTTTTAACATCTTATCAACTAGCATTGTCTTCTGGTTCTCCTGACTTCTGAGTCGTCATCATGATAGAAATTAGAATCCCCAGACATCTCATGATGCCAAGTCAGACCTCAATATCATCAGACTCCTGCCCTTATTATTGTTAAGGCCATTGAAAATGAGAGGTTCCCAAAATGCTTTCTTAACATATTACAGTTTTTGCCAACTTGACACCCAAGGTCTTCTTTTTCATAAACAAATTAATACCATTTTCATCTTATCCTCTGCTCAATATGTAAAATGAAAAGCATGCTTCCATCCTCTCTGAAAGTATTGCACAGAATGTAATAGTAACTGCTAGTTCGAAAAAGAGATGTGTGGTTAGGGAATTTGGTAAATGCTGGCTTAAACGAAGTTAAACAGCTCTCGTTACTGAAGAACTGTCTAAAACGTGGACCAGCCCACCATGTATTGTAAACCGTGGAGACATGACATATTAATTATGATCATTAGTGTCAATCATACAATTTATAAAAATATATATCTATAAATATATAATTATATATTATAATCATTATATAATAATATATATAAAATTAGACATATAAAATCATATTATTATATAATATATATAAAATTAGATACATTATATAAAATTATATTATTATATAATATATAAAATTAGATATATTATATAAAATTATATTATATAATAATATATATAATTTTCTATATCATATTTAAGTATATGTAATGCATTGACATAATGGTTATAATACATAAATATAAGCACATATATATATATATATAGTATGTAAAAATAGATATCCCTTACAGTCATTTTATCCTGGAATCAAAAGACTGTTTCATAAATTTGACAAACAGGTGAACACATTTAAGAGATCCCTCCTTCCCTTGTTTGTAGGCACAAATACCCCCTTTGTGATATAGTCAGAGCTTAAGTGGCAATCACGCACTTACCAGAGAACCTTTAAATACACTTGCTACACCATTTTCTCTGCGGATTCATGGCCACTTGGCTGCCCCAGACCCTGATCATCGCCAGGTATCCAAACCACCTGCTGTGTGGGCCTCACGTTGGATACACTCATGCTCGGGTGCTCCAAACTGTCAACACCTTCAAACATCAGTGGGAGTGGCTCAAAATCATGTGTCTTCAAGGTCAGCTAGTAGGGCTAGGGAAGTGATCACAATTGTGGAGGGAGGACTTTGGAGGTTGTGCGGTGTCCCGTCAAGCTGCTGAGCGGTGACGTTTCAGGAGGTTTTAGGAAGCGGTGCGAGGCCGCTGGCTCCTGCTCCTCCTCCCCAACCACACTGCAGGGCACTGAGGAGCCAGACATCGAAGTCAAGGTGGAAGAGGGAGTGAAGCCTTCAGGTGCTCTCACAAAGCCTGAACCCAGAGGGAGGGAACCGCCGTGGGGCAGTTACCCAAGGACCGGGGTGGGGCCCGAGGTGGGACCTCATGCCCAGGAGCCCCCCAGCTGTGTGCACGCTCATCCCTCACCAGCCCACAATGCTCCGGGCCTCCCTTCCCACAGCTGGGCTGTTTTCACCAGGCAACCGATCAACGGATTGGGGAACTCTTGGGTCTCGGGGGCGGTTATGTCCAGAGGGGTTAGGATACTGTCCTAGCACTGGGAAGCCCACTGTTGATGAAGTCACCGTTGGTCGCTATTTGTTCACAGTTGACATTGATCTGTTGTGATGCACGAGAAGTTACAACCTTGGTGCAACTAAGTGTGCAGGTGCAGGCATGGGTGCAGGCGCAGGTGCAGGCGCAGGTGCAGGGGCGTGTGTTAGACACCCTTCCTCGGATTTACAGACCACAGTCAAACCCAACCCCGCAGCAGCAGCCCTTGAGGAAGTGTGTGACAGGCCCAAGAAATGGGGGCAGGGTCGGTTCACTTCTTGAAATCCACTGACGACCCCCCGTGTAAACACCGCAAGGGACCCGCCGTGTTTGCTTGGGGTGGGAGGGCAGCGGGTTTACCAGGTGGAGGCCGCGTCGGCAGGTGCCGTGGGCCCCATCGCTTCCTTTTGCGTCCGTGCGGATTTTCTGCTGTCCCGCGGGCCCTTCGAGCCTTGTCCCACTGTCCCTCAGTGACCCTGGGCTAGTCGCTCGGTGGCCCCGGGCTGGTCCCTTGGTGGCCCCAGGCTGGCCCCTCGGTGGCCCCAAGCTAGTCCCTCAGTGGTCCTGGGCTGGTCCCTCAGTGTCCCCGGGGTGGCCCCTCTGTGTCCCTGGACTGGCCCCTCGGTGGCCCCAGGCTGGTCCCTCGGTGTTCCCAGGCTGGCCCTCAGTGGCCCCAGGCTGGCCTCCGTGTGGCCCGGGCGGCGATGCTGCTGGGCCTTGGGTGCCCACCGCCTGGGAAGCCCCTGCCCCAGCCTCTGGAGTGTGGTGACTCTGCTCGACTTTCCGAGACATGTTCCGCCGCTGCCACACATCTTACAAGGTACGAGGACCTTCTTTCTCCTGCTCCTCACAAACACGTCCCCCCCCCTTTCCTGTTGCTTCCACCCAAATAGGGATGGAGGTGTGTGCTTTGATCCACAGAATCGCTTCCCTGCTGATCCACCGCCCAGCCTCTCTCCTGGGCTTGCCAACTATTTACATATCTGAGCGCTGCTTTTGCTGAATCACAAAGTTTGCCTTTCTGTTTCTATGCATCTCGAGGTATTTTCTGATTTCCCTTGTGATTTCTCCTCCCACCGATTGGTTGTTCCTGTGCCGTTTAATTTCCACCGAGTTAACGAAGTTTTCCTTCTGTTGCTCCTTTCTGGTGTTCTTGCACGGGGGGTGGAAAGAGTACTTGGTATGATCTGGGAGGATTTCTTAAAAAAAGAAACAAAATATTGATTAGCACTTGTTCTGCAGCCTAACAAATAACCAGTCTATTCTGGTGAACGTTCCCTGTGCATTTAGAAAGGTGTGCGCTCGGGGATCCCCGGGTGGCCCGGCAGGTTAGCGCTGCCTTGGGCCCAGGGCCTGATCCTGGAGACCTGGGATCGAGTCCTGCGTCGGGCTCCCTGCATGGAGCCTTCGTCTCTCTCTGCCTGTCTCTCTCTCTCTCTCTCTCTCTCTCGGTCTCTCATGAATAAATAAAGTATTTAAAATAAAAATAGATGTGTGCTCTGGGGCTGTTCACGTCCTCTTCCCTCACCGACCTCTCTGGTTGCTCTACTCATATGGAAAATGGGCTATTGATGCATCCAACCATTATTATAAACTCTTTGTTTCTCTCTTCAACGCTGTCGGATTTTTTTTTCCTTTGCGATTTTTGGGACTCCCTTGTTCGCCACATGTAATTCACTGTTACCTATTCTTGATGGATTGAAACCTTTAACGATATATAACACACTTGTGACTTGTACACTTTTACTTATTTACGTAATTCTGTATGTCTGTATTGATTTATTTTACTTGAAATCTGTTCCTTCTGATAATATAACCCCTCTGTGTGTGCATGTGGGGGTGGGTTACTGTCTGCACAGCGTGTCTCTCTCCATCCTTTTATTTTCAGATTCATTGTGCCTTTGCATCTAAATATCCTCAGGAATAAGACAAGAGATATGTTGATATTTTTACTTACTCTTCCAACTTCTGCCTTATTTGGAGAGTTTAGTTTATTTACTTTTAAAGTAATAATTTGTAAGAAAAATTCACTTGTACCATTTAGCTATTTTTTTCCTGTGTCTTAATTTTTTTCTTTTCCCTCTTTTTCTATCTTCTATTATTGCCTTTCTCCATATGTAGTTGATGCCTGTGTGTGTGTGTGTGTGTGTGTGTGTGTGTGGTGTATATTTTAATCTCTTCTTTTCCTTTTCCTTTTTCCTGCGGTTATCTTGAGGATGCAATTCATACGATCCCCTTATAGCAGCTAGTTTGAATAATGCCAACTTTTTGTCAAAGTTATATAACTGCACTTTCAAACATCTCTGTTCCTTCCCCTTTAAATTAGTATTTTCACTGGTTACATCTTTCTGTGTTGGGCGCCCACTAACATCGAAACAAACAATATATTGGTTCGTGTGTTTGCCTTCTAAATCAGAGAAGAAGAGGAGTTATAAACCAAAAATGCCATAATATTAGCTTTTTTATACTTTTTATATTTACCTAGGTGGTGACCTTCACCAATATTCTTTATTTAGCCCTACTGCTCATATTTAATTACTGTTCAGCCTTCTTTCCTTCCAGCTCGAGGGGCTCCTGTTAGCATTGCTTGTGGGGTAGCTCTAAAGGTAAGACTCACTCAGCTTTTGCTTATTTGAGAATGTCATCATTTCTCTTTAATTTCTGAAAGGCAGTTTTTATTTGCAATCCTTGGTCGACAGGTTTATCTTTCCCCTGTCAGTACTTCCATTGCCTCGTGGTTTGTTATGAAAAATAAACTATTAATATCATTGAGGATCATTGGGACTAGTCACTTTGGTCTTGTGGGATTCAAGATCCTTCTCTTTGTGTTTATTTAAATTCCAAGTAGTTGGGACGCCTGGGTGGCTCAAGGGTTTAGCGCCGGCCTTTGGGCCCAGGATGTGATCCTGGAGACACGGGATCAAATCCCACATCAGGCTGTCTGCATCGAGCCTGCTTCTCCCTCTGCCTGTGTCTCTGTCTCTCTGTCTCTCTGTCTCTGTGTGTGTGTGTGTCTCATGAATAAATAAATGAAATCTTTACATTCCAGTGAGTTGACATACGGCATAAAATAGTTTCCGACATACAATCAGGACCCTTTCTTGGTCATCGTCTTTCAACAGTTCGTCTACAACATGTCTTGGTGTAGGTCTCTTGATTTAGATCCTGCTTGGAGTTCATTTGAGCTCCTTGGACGTGTGATTAATTTCCTTCAACAAGTTTGGAAAATTGCATTATTTTTTTTTCAAATGATTTCTCTACTTCTTTCTCTGTCCCTTCTCCCGGGACCCCCACAGGTTGGGCTTCTGGATGGCGACCCACAAAACCCTTGGGGTTCATTCAGCTTTCTTCATTCTTTCTTCATTCTGCTTTTCGGGCTTGATAATTCCCATTTTCCAATGTTTGAGTTCACTGATCCTTTCTTCAGCCTAATCAAATCAATTGTTGACATTTTCTTATAAATTGTTCATTTTCATTATTGTACATTTCAGTGCCTGAATTCTTACCTGGTTCCTCTTCATGATTTTTACCTCTTTATTGATATTCCCATTTTTCATCCATCATTCTTACTGGTTTACTTTACTTCTTTGCCTATGGCTCTCTTTAAATACTTGAAAATATTTAATAGAGTTGAGTTAAAGTCTTAGCCCAGTAACTCCAATGTCTAGGCTTTTTCAGGGATGGTTTCTGCCCATTTCTTTCTCTTTGGCATGGGCCATATTTTCTTATTTCATCGTATGCTTTGTAATTTTGTGTTGTTGAAAACTAGACACTAAAAAAAAAAAAAAGAAAACTAGACACTAGAATATTATTCTCTGGTGACTCTGTAAATCAGATTTACTCTCTTCCTAGCTGTTTCTCTTCCTGACGGTTGAAAGCTGTCCCTTTGCTCAACTAATGCAATGTTAAGATAAAAACTACCTTCAATTCCAAGAGCAAAAAGCTAAGCAAAACAAAACCAAAACAAACAGAAGAATTCTCTCTCTTTTTGTAGATTGACTTTGTCACTGGTGCTGAGCCTAGAGATCAGCAGGGGATCTGCTCAGCTCTTTTGTGAGCACTCATCCTGTCCCTGGTATTTGTCTGTGGCTTTCTAAATTCCCCCAGTACACATGGGTGCTTTTGGATGGCCAAATTTCCCCCCAAGAAACTCTCTCCAGGCCTCTGAGGTCAACTGTATGTCTCAACCATTATCTTTTGCCCCCACATGGGTCCAGGTCTTGCTTTACCATGCAGTGTTTCTGAGCAACGTCTGTCACTTTTCTGCCCCGAGTGGGTTCTGTGTTAGGTGAAGCAGAAATGAAAGGCTTGCATCAATCCTTCAGGTAACCCCAGACAGATTAGGACAGACAAGCATGATGCATTGTGCAGAGGCTCTGCTCCCTCTGACGCCAGAGACGAGGATCCCACGTGAAGAATGCACACTGCACCTCAAGACTTCCTGTGAGCCAGGGAGGGAGGTGCACCTAGGGCAACTGAAAATGGCACAAAGCTTCCCACCATTTTCAAGTTGCCTCATCTTTGATTCAACATTTGCCTGATTGCAGTAAACAGTTGGCTGTTTTCCAGAGTCCTGACACAGTGGGTTGGGTTTCGGCTTGCTTCTTCTTTTCTCTGTGGGGGAGGGGAGTTTGGAGCTGCCCAGTCTACCGTTTTGCCAAAGTTACTCTGTTGACTTCACCTCTTTTTGAGTTTCTATGAATTTCCTGGATTTTTTTCTCCACTTTCCCATGCTTTTTTGTGTATATAAACAGACTGATCAAATAACAAAAACTAACATGGGGAACGTTGCTTCACAATAACAGAATATTTATTAAACCATATGGTTAAGCAACGTCTATCTTCCTAGAAAATTGCTGGTATTTTTGAAGTATACATCAGGTATTTGGCAGTAAAATATACACTTAGGCTTGTTTTCACCAATCTGACATGGTTTCCAGTATGGAGATAATCTGAATCATTTTTTGTTGGCTTTTTTTCTGAAATGTAATTGACAATATATCATTGTATTAGTTTTGGGTGCACAACATAATGATTTTTATACTTGTAATATTTTGAAATCACCACCACAAGTTCTAGGTAACATCTATATTAATATTCCTTTTTTTTAAACATGCAATAAAAAGAAAATGGTCTCACCATTTCTGTCTCTTCCTGCCACAGCTTTCTACAAGTTGAGGACATGTAGATCTGTCCATAAATAGATCTACATACTGTCCGTAAATAGATGTATACAAACAGACACACACACACACACACACACACACACACACACATCCAAATGTGTTATTGAATTATTTTGTTTCATGGAGAATGTTTGTCTTTATAACTTTTCTTGAACCACCATATTTTAATTTTGCTTGTAACCCATGCAAGACAGCTTGAAGGTAATATGAAGGGTAAGAAAGAATATATTTTGACAAATAACTAAGCTGCAACATAATAATCTGATATCTGAGCTTCTGTCTGTCAGATGCAATCATAAATAAAAGATAGAAAGAAGCAAGGGACTGCTTTTTAAGGAAATTAAATTGTCTTGAGAATATTTCAAAAATGTGACTTGAAAGGGCATATACATGACATAAGTGTTCTTCAGATTTCTGTTGATTCCTGAATGATCCTGGGTGAGATCAATCGTGCTGATGTTCTTGTCTTGTGTCTAAACGCTCATCCAGGGAATAAATTCCTTTAGAGCAAAGGGCCTTGCTCATGGCCCCAGACACCAGAGGCAGACTGTGACTTAAGCTTTTAAGGTGATTCAGGCTTCACCGCACCCCCCGGGGCACTCAGGAGCTCGATGTAATGTCTCCTTTGCGTTTTAGGATTTTTCTATGTGATAATTAAGACAGCAACTAGTACAACCATTTTAGGCATCTGCCCATACAAATAGCTCCTGAAGTGAGGGCTGTGGATGTCTTGAGGTTTTGTACATTTTCTCAGTGGGCCAAATGTCAAGATGTGGAATATCAAAGTTCTGAATTCATTGGAACAAAAGGAGGAAAAACCTGCCATGTTTGCAACTGAGGCATGGAAATCCGATATACAGGGACTACGACGGCCGATAAAGGATGTAGAACGGCTGCATTTGTGTAGTTGGTATTAAAGGCATTTTGCCACAACTGGTTAACAAATGTGTGTATACTTCTTCCAAAGTCTCTGAATTTAAGTAATTAGACATTAAGATTCTTATCAAGTGGCATTTTGCATTTTGTTCTGTTTCATGCTGTTTATGCAGAAGCCACAGGATATTTAACCTCTGAGAAACCTGCATTAAATCAATATTACATTAGTGTTTTAAAGCCATTAGCTCAATAGCCATATGTCCAGATATTTTCTCCATTCAGAAAGTTAGGAATCAGTAAATAAAAATGAGATAATTAACAATGAATACCTGCTACTCACATTTTATGTATACAACATTATCTCTTTCCATTCAAAGCGTGTTCGGCTGTTACCTATCATTCAAGAAATGTAAACCCATACCCCCTATATCGCATGGCAATGGAGCTCTTGTGGTGACCTCACATATGTTTCCATGGCAGCATATTCATCTGGAAATGGCATCGCACTTTGATTTGTAGATGGTCAAAGACGGACTCCTGAATTATACCCATTAAAAGGCTAATTTTCAAAAGAAACTCTTAGGTTGGAAATTTTGCAATGCAGGATTATAAACTAACACACTATTTATATTTTTAGTGAGTATGCATTTCTACTTCGGAATCTGAAGTAGCATTTCATCATCCAAATGCCTTGCAATTAGAATATCTACAAGGAAGGTAGGTATTAGCACCAGAGTCAGGGATATAGTTTGGGCAACTCACCAGCGTCACAGGCTGAGTTGCTCCCTGGCCCATATGGGTGCTCATCTACTTCGGCTGCAGACTCTCTGGCTTAAACAGTATAAAATTGTTTTCTCATAGTCCTAGAGACTGGTAGTCCCAGATCAAGGCCTGGTTTCAGTTGTTGGTGAGGACTCTTAGCTTGTGGGCAGGACGTACAGAGAGAGAGAGAGAGAGAGAGAGAGAGAGAGCTAAGGAGCAGGTTCTGGTCCCTTTTTATAAGGAGACTAAACCTATGAGATCACAGCCCACCCCTAGAACCTCATTTAAACTTGAGTAACCCTGATTACTTCCTTAGAGACCCCATTGCCAAATGCAGCTGTGCTGGCGGTAGCAGCTCCAGCGTAGGCACTGGGGAGAGGGTCATAATCACTCAGTCCGTGACTCCTGGCCTCGTTATCTCCATCTTCCTATGGCTTTGGCATCTGCATCTCCAGCTGTAATAGAGTGATAGATTTGTATATCCTGAGATCAAGTGGCCTGTTGGGATTGCTGGGTGTTTGGTGTCCTGAGAGATCATTCAAGGTTACTTTGAACTTCAGCAAAGCAGTAATGAACTAGAGATGATTATCGATTTTTAAAAATAAGCTATTAATAAAAGAAAAAAATAAAACTTCCTCTGCAACATTTGAGTCAAGGTAAGAGACTAGATGTTTTCCTGTGTTTTGTGAGAAGGCTCTAATGTGCCAAAGTCTATGCAATCAGCTGGATACTCCAAAACCTCAGGCATTCACTTTGACCCCTTCCTGGCTCCTTCCCATCTGCTTTGCTCAGTGAATCTGGGAGATCACATTCACTGACCCCAGGCCTGACCTTTTTCCTACAGGCAAAAAAAGTGAGTCGAGGGATGCCCACCATATAACCTCACAACATCTCAGAGGGATCCACAATTTTAACTCAGAATTCAGATTATTAAAACCATTTAAAGTTACGGCTGTCAGTAGAGACCCCTGGGAGTTGGAATAATGTTTACCTGTAGCATCATAAAATAATGTAAGGTACTCCTGTTATAAAACTACATGCACTCTGAAAAATGTCATATTCTGCAAAATCATGGACAAGAAAACACAGGGCTTATGAGGAAAAGAAGGTCAGCACCAACTCTTTTAAGCCGATGGTAACTTCAGCTCCAGAGCCCTGATTAAAGCAGCAATGATCCTAAGTGAGGTCTAGCCCCGTCTTTGGGCATCACCACGTAGAGCCACCACCTGTGCGTCTTCGCAGGTCCTCAGACTTGCAGGGCTTCGAAGACATTTACTTCTAATAGAGACCATTCCATCAACATGGAAACTATCACTCAGGGGCAGCCCTCTCCATCAGTATTTGAACATGGGGAGAAATTGCCTGGCTGCTCCTCTGTCCATCCTTGAGTTTCCTGGGATATCTTATAATGGAAAAACAGAGACCAAGGCACAGATTCCTTACCCTGAAGTGCTGTTTTGTTCCCTTATGGTCTTTCTATATTGCTGATGTCTTTATCTGTAATCCTGCTGTTACCTGACCATAATCCCTTCATGTTATTAACTTGCTAGGGGAAACTGGATATGAACCAATGGGGTCTATACAAGCTAATATTCTTTTCCTGTGTATACGAACGAATTTAAATCAGAGAAACAACATAGGGTTATGATACGAAAGAAAAATAAAGAACAGAGACCGCCGATTACCTCATGAAGAGGGCCAGGCTTCATGAAGCCAATCGTCCCAGAAATTCGCACACACACACCTGCAATCGTGCTTCTTTAGTCAGTGACTCTCTCTCTGCTTCTTCAAATGTGAACGATCTTGCTTCCTTCTTCCCCACCTTCCTTTAGATTTTGTACCTGCTCAGGCTGTACACACCGGCGCGACCCATTCTTTCCCGTAAGTTCCATCTACACCTGGAAAGAGCGATGGTCCTCCTACCCCGGCTCTGTGCCCACTGCACCCTGGGCAGCTTCCTCTCTTTGGTAGGAGACGAGGATTGCTTTGTGCTTGGAGCAGAGGCTTCATGAGAGCAAAGACAGGCACTCAACTGTGAAGAAAGACGTTGAATTCCGAATGAAGGAGTTCTTACATGATTCAAGTGGCAAGACATACTTAAACCTTTTGAACTGCTAAGAAAGAGTTTCCAGAATAAGCATAATCCCTTTTAATTCCAGCCAGGCCAATATGTGAAAGAGCCCCTGAGGGTTGCTGAGAATAGAGGGGGGGAGTAGGAAGGACCTGAAGGACAGGAGGCCCCAGGGCTGAGTGGCCATGAGAGTTGATCCTGTGTGTTGTTTGGGATGTTACCTCAGCATCAACTAGGGGGCAGAAGGGGGAGGCGCTATGGGCTGAATGTGGGTGCCCCCCAATTCACATCTTGAAATTCTGACCCTCAACATGAGTATTGGGAGGTGGGGCTTTAGGGAGGTGCTACATCCTGAGGGTGGAGCCCTCGTGAATGGAATCGGTACCCTCATGGCACAGGCCCCAGACAGGTTCCTGCTCCTCCCACCACAAGAAGACCCGCAAGTCCACCATCTACACCCAGAAGAGGGCTCTGGCCTGGATCCAACTAGGCTGGTGCCTTGAGCGTGGACGTCTAGCCTCCAGAACTGTGAGAGACCAGTGTGCGTGGTTGACAAGCCCCCAGGCAGTGGCCCTCTGCGATGGCAGCCCCCGTGGACTGAGGCAGAGGGCAGTGCCACCTGCCACGGCTCCGTTCAGCATGGACCACAGAAGACAGCCTTAGGCTGACACTCCCACCCCTTTCCTCTCACCTAGCTTCTCCACCTGCCCTGCCTGAAATTCCCCATGGAAGTGCCTCCCCCGTCCTCTCGCTCATCTTTCATCCTGAGTTCTGAAAAGTCAGCTCAGGCATCTGCCCTTTCAATCCTTCTACTTCCCCATCCATCATCTAGAGGACTGTACTGCTTTCTTATCTAAAAAAGAATCTGAAATGGCATGGGGTCCTCATTTTAGAATCTAGGTCTAAAACTTAGACCTAAGTTTAAGTTAGGATTCAAGTTAGGATTCAAGACCCCGTGTCATTTCCTGTAAATTCCATTTCTTTGTTATTTTTTCAAGACAAACTCTGTTCATAGGGGAGCGGAGGACATGTCTCCTGTAGATTGTTCCGGAACACGCCGTGTTCATCCTCCGCTTTGTTCTCTGCTAGGACTGCCATCCCTCTCAAACTTTCTTCCATTTCAGTCCACTGATAGCCTATCACCGGCAACAGGACTGGAACAGAAAGGAATATTAACATAATCTTCCTTCCTTGGATCCTTCCTTCCTTCCTTGGAGCATGTTCTAGCCACGCCTTCCACAGCACCCCCTTCTAATATGTGTGTCCAAGTGGGTTCTCATGGGGTCACGGATGGTGACCCAGTCTGCGTTCCGTACGTACAGCTCACAAAATATTTAGCCCAGCGGATGTATACATATGTAAATATTCTATGCATTAAAGATTAACAAATTAATAGCTGGGACACATAATACGAATAATTTCATGTGGGATTATTGGTGTTAAAGGTCGGCTCATTACCGAAAAAAAACCCTGAAAACTAAATCCTGTTGTACAGGTGGTTACTAACTCTGTGCAGAGGGGTTGCTGAAAATAAAATAAGATTTCATATAAGTAGTAGGATAAGAAGGGAAAAGAGATTTAGGTCCATTTGAAACAATCCAAGTAAGTGTGAGCTTTAAACATGATATCACAGTACTGAGGTCTGAAAATAACCTTTAAACTATCAAGGACTTGAAATAAAGTAAAACTTGAGCGCACATGGTGGCTATTGAACTTTGGGATTTTCTCCCCAAAATGTATAAAGATTAATGGGAATGTAGGAAGTTTCCTCAGTGGAAACTCTAAATCCTATCACCCGCGAGAAAGAGTTAAACCCATGAGATAACAAGTAATGACAATTTCTCCATTGAAACAAAACCTCAATTTCAGTTCTAAATTGATGGGAACATCATAAAGGATAAAACGGTTCCATCATTTACATTTTTTTTGTCAGGCGGCGAAAATTTTCATTTATGTATAATTTCAAATCTTTAGAAACCTCAAGAAGTCGTTTTCTCTTTATATTTCTCCCCATCGATTCTTCCTCTGATTGAGTACGTTGCTGTCAGCAGGAGGGCGAGAGGCAGTGTAAGGTCTGGAACTAGAACAATGGTGTTGGGAGCTTGGCTTCGCCCCTGCTGCTTGTAAGACCTCTACCTGCTTCATCTGTCCCCAGATTGATAGGAGGTGAAGAGTAAGGCAAATATACGACATGTAGGAAAAATGAAAATATTTACCCCAAAGGATTTCTGTGAGGGTTAGAAGAGGCCCCTATGTAGATGGCTCCTGGCACCTGGTATAAGCACTCATGAAGTGAGTCCCTATGACCTAAATAAGTCCCTTAAATAGCATCAGGAAAGCCACTCCTCTCGCCACCGACCCTAAGGAGCAGCGTGATTCAAACAACCGTAGCAACGTTAGTTGTGGGTCAAAAGGGAGAAATTACGTTTCTATTTGGCCAATAGCTGTTGACTCCATCAGGAAACAAGGGAGGCAGAAACCAGGAATCTATGGGGTGGGGCCTCAGTGGAGGCAGATAATGCCCTGGATCTGGATGCCCCAATCCCTAGTTCTGTCTGGAAGGGGAAAGCAAACCTAAGGAGGTAGAAGCTCTCCAGCAAGTCTCACTTGGACCAGAAGCATTAAGAATCACCTGATACTTTACTACCACTTGCTGCACTTAATCATGTCTTGGTTTTCCTAAAATCCTATGGACAAGGACTTATTCATCCTAGGGAGAAAACTCAGGTCCCTGAAGAAATAGGTGGGCAAACTAAGACTGGGAGGGAACCCGGATCTGCTGGGTGATCTGCAGCCTTCCTTCCCCGGCCAACCCCGTGCTCCCGCAGAAGTCATCGGGACACACAGAGGCCCAGGAGGGGCAGATGTTCAAGGTGTTCCTTTCATGACTTGTTGCATACTAAGTGTGTAAAAGAAAAGAGGAGGCATTCTCCGAATGCCGTCAAGGCCGTTGGTCTGCTGTCACCTGTTGTCACCATCTTCCTTGGCACCTGTGTCCTCCTCTCCGCCACGCTATTTCTCTCTGGTATTTCCCCCCCGTCCACTTCTCTCTTTTGCATCTTCTGTTCATTGTGCCACTGCTTCTTTCTGAGCCTCTGTAAGCTCTGTATTAATTCCCACTCTTACCAATTTAACCTCAATTTTCAACTCTTGAAGTAAATGGCGAGAAAATAGAAAATTTTGGCGAAGATCTGGAAGGCATAAAACAGACAGATGAATATGGAAAAGACGACAGCAAAAACAAACTCAAGAGATGGATCTCATGGGAGAGGAAGGATGGAGGAGGAAGCCAGTGAATTGAGAAGAACAGGATTCACCCGATCTGAACCCCAGGGATGAAGAAGATGGAAAAACAATGAAGAGAGCTTCCTGCCTGTGGGACAGTAAGGGGATATCCAGCATTTGTTTCCTTCAGGAAGCTGAGTAAACCTCAAATAGGATATACACCCACATACACACACACACACAAATGCAGGGACACACACCCTAATTAAAACATTTAAACACCGAAGACAAAAAAAAAAAAAAAATCTTGAAGACAGCAGGAGAAAGGATGCATTCCTGTAGGAAGGACAGGTGTCCTGTCTAGAACCACGGAAGTCAGAAGCAGGTGGCACCTTGTTTTTCACGTCCAGAAAGAAAAATGCACATTGCAAACTCAATATCTGGTGAAGTTATCCCTCAGGAATGAGGAAGGGCAGTGCAAATGTTCCTGGATAAGGGAAAAGTAGAAGAATGTGTCACCAGCAAACCTTCCAGTAGAAACTGGCCAAAGGAAGTTCTTCAAACAGAAAGGAAATAATAAAAGAAAGAGGAGCATCCAGAAGGAAGAAGGAACGACACAGCGGACACGTGGGTGTGTGCTCCCCTTATAAGCAAGATTTGATCACTGAAACAGGAATCAAGGTCCCATCTGGTGGTCATGACAAGCCTTTGCTGGGATTTTGATGAATGAAAAATAGGTCTGCGCAAAACCTGTGCACGGACGTCTACGGCAGCTTTATGTGTCAGAGCCCCAAACTGGAACCCACCCCGCTGTCCTTCAACAGGCTAAGTACACTGTGATGCGTCCCTAACCTGGGCGACGGCTTAGCGATACAAACAAATGCCCTGTCGATACCCACAGCAACTCGGATGCATCTCCGGAGAAATGCTCAGAAAAGCCAATCCCAATACCTTTGGGATACTTTTGGTGTGTACCATACTGTGTGGTACCGTTTATGTAACATTTTGAAAGGCCGAGTTTCAGAAAAGTATGATAGCTTAGTGGTTGCCAGAGTTTAAGGGGAGAGAGACAAGAAAGGAGCTGGTTGTTAACTATGACTCTTTATTTTCTATATTTTCTGATGTTTTGACATGTGGAGGCCTTGCTGACCCCGGAGAGATTGCCTCTCCCAGGACAAGCAAATTGCTACCAAACATCTTGCTTGAAAGCAAGACAACCAACCCAGGGCCCCACAGCCCCAGCTACTTCCCTAATAGGGGTCTCAAGCTCTGGGCCACCCTCCACCGGCCCCAATCGCCATGCCATCCCCTCGAGCCCACTGGCATTATTCTTTTTTTTTTTTTTTTAATTTATTTATGATAGTCACAGAGAGAGAGAGAGAGAGAGAGAGAGGCAGAGACACAGGCAGAGGGAGAAGCAGGCTCCATGCATGGGGAGCCCGATGTGGGATTCGATCCCGGGTCTCCAAGATCGAGCCCTGGGCCAAAGAGAGGCACTAAACCGCTGCGCTACCCAGGGATCCCCACTGGCATTATTCTAACTAGCCCGTCCTATACCTGCTTCCCCTTCCTCACCTGTTCCTTCCCATGGAAACCGCAGTAAAGGCCCTTGCTCACACTCCTGCTCCCTCTGCCTGCTGACTGAGCCCGGGGCCGCCCAGCATGGCCCTCGGTGGGCCTCCTGTTTTCAGACATCTGGGAGGATGCACGTCTTCCATCACGACCATCATTTCCATGTCTGTAAGCCTCACCGTACCTGATGAAAACAAGGCTCGGTGCTTCTTAAAACAGTAGGTGAGTGTGGCGTCGACGGGCAATGCCGGGGATGTCTGTGGTGTTGGAATCGCTGTTTCTCACCTGCGACACACAGTGCGTTCACAGGGAACTTCATCAACACACACAGATGAGAGCAAAGAAAACTTGAGAAGTCCCTGCAAGGTCAGGGAGGGCACCCACGTCAACACCCACTTTGTGATGTTGCACCACAGCCTGCAAATTGTTACTGATGCCAAAAGCTGAGGCAGGTACAGAGGGCCCGTCTCTAGGCCATGTCTTACGGCGGCACCTGAATCTGCAGATAAGTCCATGCAAAATTTTAAGTACAAACGTTTGTAAGGCCAAGCTGGTGAGTTTTATAAAATTATATGACTCGTCTAAATAATGTGGTTTAAATACAGTTTCAGGATTCTAAGACTCATGGAAGAAAAAAGTGATCAGGGCAGCCCCAGTGGTGCAGCCGTTTAGCACCTGGTCCCGGGATCAAGTCCCACGTTGGGCTCCCTGCATGGAGCCTGCTTCTACCTCTGCCTCTCTCTCTCTGTTTCTCTATGAATAAATAAATAAAACCTTTAAAAAGAAAAAAGAAAAAAAGTGATCAATACATCTGTGGATGGGAGTTAGCTTTAGAAATATTCTGCTAAGGGAGTTGTCCAGAAACTTCGTTTTTTGCAATTTTGCATAATTATTATCTGCTTAGTGAAATTTTTCATAAACTGTTGAGTGAACGGCATGTTGGAGAAATTTTGGCAAAATCCCATTCGGGCAAAAGGCAGAGAAGCACAGACGCAGACAGAAACTCCTGCAATAGTCACAAGAGCACTTACTATTAACAGGGGAGGAAAGAAAAAAATCTAAAAATGAACCGACCTGAAAGCGATTAGAGTAACGTCCTGGGGAGAACAGGTGATGCAGGCTCACATTTCCAAAAATAAAACAGGTCTCAGGGAAGAGCGGCAATACTGCAAAGAGAACCAGCTTAGTGTCCTTCTCAGGGGGGATCTAACCTCACAGAGCCTGGGAGCCACTGGCTGGGACTCCGCCTTCCGACTCCAGACCCATAAACAGAGACTGTACCCAAGAGGCCAGAGCCGCGGGAAGGGCATCCCGGCCTCGGGGCCTGCGAGGGTCTCGACATCGTGGGCTCGGGCTGCGCCTGTGCAGAGGGGCGTATGGGCCAGGGCCCCAGGGGTGGCAGGTGCCCCGAGTGGCGGGGAGACCCTGCAGGTGCTGCGGGGACGCTGGGACCAGCAGATGCAAGGGACTTACAGCAAAATGACCGAGACGTAGTGAGCTTGGGGGGACAGCGGAGCCTGGTAAGCCGTGCACAGAGAGGGGAAAGAATCACAGGAAGAGGGGAAGACACCCAAAAATAAAAACCGACCCTCTTGTAAGTATGTGTCCATGTTGTAAGTGGGCTTTGAGGTGGGGGAAGCCGGGGTTGGTGTTCCCCCCGGCTGGCCTCTTGTTCTTCCTTGGCCTCGATGCTCTCCTGGTGGCTGCTGCAGACTGAATGGTTGCGCCCCCCACTCCCTCACCCAAGTTCATCTGGTGAAATGGTGATTCCCAAGGGGATGGGAGCAGGAGGTGGGGGCTTTGGGGAGTGAACAGGTCACGGGGGTGAAGGCCTCATGAACGAGGTTGGTGCTTTTATAAAAGAGACCCCTGGGGATCCCCGGGTGGCTCAGTGGTTAAGTGCCTGCCTTAGGCCCGGGGCGTGACCTTGGGGTCCCGGGATGGAGTCCCACGTCGGGCTCCCTGCGTGGACCCTGCGTCTCTCTCTGCCTGTGTCTCTGCCTCTCTCTCTCTCTCTCTGTGTCTCTCATGAGTCAATAAAATGTTAAAAAAAAATAAGAGAGAGACCCCTGGGACTCCCTTCTGCCTCCCGCCGTGTGAGGACCTGGCGAGAAAGGGTCTCCTCAGCCCCTGAGTCTGTCTGCACCGTGAACCTACACTTGCAGGCGCCAGAACCACGGGAAGCAAACTCCTGTTGTTTTCTAAGCTGCCCAGGGTTTGGGGTTTTTGTTACTGCAGTGCAAACTGACTAGGCAGTGGTGCTATTTCTCGGTAGTGGCCACGGGGTCCCTCAGCACACACGTCCCCACGCGTGTGATCCTGGTTCAGAGCCACCCACTGTGGAAGGGGGGTGAGTGACAGTCCCCCCGGGACTTCTTCAAGCCATTGCTAAACCTGAGGAAGGCAACTCTCAGACTCCGGCGAGCGCTCTCCCCGCGTGCTACCCCAAGGCAGGAGAACCGAGTGCTAAAGAAAGTGATGAAGCTCAGTCACTTGGACATTCCAAGCTCCAGACTGTCGCCGGTCGCCGGCTCCAGAACCGTGATAAAGGAAACCTTGTCCCTGCAGGAAAAGGGCAGAACGCAACCACCTGCAGGGGCGGGAGGGGGAGACCAGTTGTCCTGAGGGGCTCGCAGGCGGCTCCCTCCCTCACAGAGGCGGACGTCCTCTGCAAAGGTTTTGCTGGTTTTATTTTTTTGCAACAAAAATTAGGCATTCTATAAGAAGCTTAGACGATCTTCGCTACTAGCTTTGTTTCTAACCTAAGAAATCCCTTATATCAGGATGGTTTGACATCTTACCAGCCACGGATCGTTCTCTGCAAACACACACACATGCACGCACACACACATCATTTGAGAGATCCTCTAATCTCTTGAAAACAGGTGTGTAGAGCCAGGTTAAAAATCTCTTTCTCAAAAAAAAAAAAAAATCTCTTTCTCTATAATATTTATAATCTCAACTTAACTTGCTCATCTGAAAGATTTTCCGAAACAGTAGGGATTTTCAATATTTTGAAGGAAGATATTTTAAAATGGTGTCCACAAGGCTGTCTTGCAATTGCTTGGTCTTTTGCTTATACTACTAAAAGCATTAGAACCCCGCACACTTTGCAATCTGCACCCTGGGAAACTCCCCAGCCCACTAACCCCCAGGGGCTGCAACCCGTCAGGATTGTCATAGCCGGGACCAAGGCCATCGTGAGGGCTGAGTGAGGCCGTGTGCACAGAAGCACGACCCGGGCAGAGGGGACCATGCAAATGTGAGTGGCCGTTAGGTGCGCAGCCCTGGATGGATACCCAGCACCCGCACAGCTCCCACAAGGTTTGTTGGGTAAACCCCAGGGAAATGGCTCTCCTGGTTGTCTCCTCATCTGTACGGCGAAGGGATTGTACGCTTTGAAGTCTAGTGACCCCCTTCTAGTTGCATTATTTTTTCTCATTTGAAATAATGACAGTCAAAAAAATAAAAGAAAAAGAAAGAGAAAAAGAAAAAAATAAAAATAAATAATAAAATAAAATAAAATTATAAAATAAGTAAAATAAAATAAATAAAATAAAATAAATAAAATAATAAAATAAAATAAAATAAAATAAAATAAAATAAAATAAAATAAATAAAATAAAATAATAAGAGTCCATAGCATTTCACCATTTGTACACAGGCTTCACCTTAGTGTCCCCTTGAGTGCCACAATAATAGTCAGGTCCATTACACTAATTCACACCTCCTTGTGTGCAGGGACAGATGCCTGTGAACAATTTCCAAATCTCCTGTTAATGATACTGGACCAACTCAAGGATAATAACACATGTTGCTACAGACCTTCTAAATCTCCACGGTGTCCTCCAACATGGTGTTTCTTGTGCTCTCAAAATTACATGGGAAGAGGGCAGGTGGCATTGGCCTAGTTACAATAAGGGAATCAACAATCTAGGGTGGAAGGAATTTACATCGAGATGAAGTAACTTTGCAAAATCTCCGTGCCTGGTGGTGGAGACCGATGGTCCAGGTGGGCCCAGGCCTGTCCACCTTCATCTTCTTCCCCACTACGTTCCCCTGACACCAGCTCTACCTGGTAGCAGGGTCAAAGCCAAGGTCCCTCCTTCAGAGTCTCTACTCAGATGGAGGATAGAGCACCCACTCTGCTACCGGAATATTCCATCAGCCTAACCCCACCATCTTTTCTCACCCGAATTGCTGAAAACGCTCAGAGGAGCATTCTCTCTTTAGACGCAGCTGGCAAAAGATTTTGCCCTTCCGCTGGCAAAGACGCAGTTGGGCATTTGTAACCCCGAGTGTGTAGGCATGCATTCACGGGCGCATGCGTGTGTGCCCATGCATGTGTGCATCCGTGAACATCCACTTCTGTCCCCTGCGTCCGCCCAGAGTAATTAGGATGCGCTGTCTCGTACTAGAGAGTGACACGAATGGTCACACTCATCAGGACTGGGGACAGACTTCTGCAATTTGAGGCAGATTTGTGGAACTGGCTCTCACCAGAGCATCTGTTGAAACTGGGGGTGTCTCCTGGCTAAAACTAGGGGGTTTCTACTTATGGTCTGGCTCCAAGGCTTATTGGCCAGGGCTGCAAGATCGAGGACCTGGGCCTGGCTGGCATCGGTAGTAGTTCCTATAACTCAACTTCTGAGTGCACCTTGAATCCCATTATCCAGTTAATTTCCTGAGCGCCCCCAGCATCGAGCTCCTCTCCCTGATCCGCGTTAGCCTCACAGAGCTGAGAGGAACTGCGAATCCATCCATCAGGGCCGAGATAAAGTCTGACTTTCTGCAGAAAAGCATCCTTGAAAATGATTCTGGTGACAATTTGCTCCGATCAATTCTCCAAACTGTAGGGTAGCCTGATACAAAAATTCCTTAAGAGATAAGTGGAACTTTGTCCCACCTTTGGCATGAGGCCAGAGGCACAAGCTACACATTCCAGTTTCTACCTCGAATTTAAGGCCTGACTGTCGAAGGTGATGCGGCTTTGAGAGCCATCTGGTTACGGCATTGGGATCCACATGATACCCATCTTCAGGGCCTGTGGACGCCGTCCTATCAGAACACGCTTCAGCACGATCCCGGTGTGCACTCCACAGGCCTTGCCAGGGTCTGGGGCTCTGCAAGCACCCTAGAGCTGGACCTGAACCCGTCCTGCATTGGCAAATGCTCAAGTGCTTTGAGTGCCTGAGAACAGGCCAGGCCCTAGGGAATCCTACAGCTTGCCACACACAGCTGACCTGTTCATGACACAATCCCTTTCTACTCCCAGAGGTGGATGTAGCACCCCATCCAGGTTACTACCCATTAGTTCTTGGCCTCCACCATCCTAACGAGCTCGGGAAGCGTTACCAATGCCCATTGACGGGGGGGGGGGGGGGGGCATCCAGGTGCCAGTGGTGAGTCTGCACAAAGGGGGAAATGCTTCAACTGAATGATGTGATGAAGTCATTTAAGGACATGCATTCTGACTGAAGGGTCACTCTCTGCTGCCCTGGTTAACACGTTAACGCAGAAGAGCAGGCCTTCCACACACACCGAAGGCGAGAACAGCCTGAGAGAGACCGCATCTCCTATGTCTTCATCCAAAGATCCAACGCAAATGTCCCCAGAGTGTCAAAGCCATTGCTGGATCCTCTGCATTTCCACAGAACAAGGCAGCGTCCTACGTGCAAACAAAGGGTTTGGTCCTCCCCAGCTCCCGGGTCAGCTCCCCGGAGAGATGCAGAGTGGTGCTATCTCATTTCTACCACACAGCAGTCCTGGCTATGAAGATCCATCTTTGTATTGTTTTCCTCTCTCAGAAATTCAATCTCACTCAGCACTTTCTTTAGTCGGGTATCTGAACCGACAACCCTGGATGAGAGACGGATGAGAGGTAGCTTTGCTGGCTGCACAGATTGCTAGTAGGCCCCGGGCCCCGGGTGCCCTCCCCTCACAGCCCGCTGAAAGCCCAGCTTCACGGGAGCACCGTTCTCAGGACAATTACCAAACCCCTGCCAAGTTCTCCACTTCAGCTTTCTTTGAGATTTCAGAATAAAATGCTCTCCATATCCTCATGATTTAACGTGGACCACCGTCTGCTTAGAGAAAAGCAGATCTTACAGCACAGAGGCCCGTGTTAGAGATGGAGAACACCGACAGCAGTTGCAGAGGACCCTTCACCCCTCTGGATAGGTCAGGTCCGTTTGATCAGGTGCATTTATACATAAGGTGAGGGCAGGCAGGGAGAGCAAAGGCATCGCGAGAGAAACTGGCAGTTGTAGTCATTTTCTGACATAGTGCACAAGGGCTACTCAGTTTCTAACACGGTTCACAATTGAGGATGAGCACACTGCGTGCATTTCTGATGGGACTAGGGGTCTTCTCCAGGGGTGGCTCCCTGTGGCATTCCAGGAGGGACGGCTGGCATGGGGTCATGACAGGCTACTCCCATCCCCAAGTCCTTCACCGAGCACACAGTGCATGTAGCACCTTCCCTTCGGGCAGGGCACAGTTGGAACGACGCTCCCCGTAATCAAAGAATCCACAGTCGGTGAACACAAACGCACAGTAGGATCCCCAAATCTGGGTCCATGCTCAAAAAAATGTTGTAAAATGTCTTCCGACAAACTAGAAATCTGTTTGGGAATCCATCATGTATATAACCCCCCAAAGCTATTCGCATGTGTTTTGTCCTCGCCTAGAATGCTCTTCATTCTTTGCATCCATGTGGTTTGCATCCATCTCTCCTCCAGGGTCACTCAAGGCCTTGGCATACCAGAAAAATCTTCAGCAGCAGCCCCAGATGGCGGCAGGATATCACGAAAAATGCTTGGGCCTCATTCTAGAGTTTCCATCCTGTTCCTGATAATTATTTACCTGAGTCAGGACATGTCAATCATTTGGGATGTGTGCTTCTGCATAAGCACCCACGCGACACTTAGTGGGTGTGTTATTAGGGCACCTTGTGTCTTCTTCTGATTATCCCAATAGGAACCAGGCTTCACACCTCTTTGTGCATTAGCACCAACTGCAGAATTGTGCAAATTTCAGAAGCTCAATGTAAGTCGTTATTGCTACTGCTCTGCTGTCAGCAACCACCTACTATTTTGGATCGGACTGCGGCACTGCTCCGCATTGAAAAGGTGTAACCTAAGAATTAACTGCTTCTTGGTAATTCCAAAGATGATAACTATTGCTTTTTGAAGAAGTTTTCCTAATAGGAAAGCTTTTGTATACACAGTTTCAGGAAGTATTTCAGAGGATCTTATTTCAATCAATAGGAAAGAAAGGACAATCCTTCAGAGGAAAAAAAATACAAGATATATTTAAACTCAAAGGCAAAGCTAAAAAGAATGGAGAAAAGGAAGCTAAACTTGCTTTTGTTTCAAATTCTAACTCAGTACTTTTCATATATAGCCTCAATTACTTCTTTTTTTTTTTAAGATTGTATTTATTTATTCATGAGAGATAGAGGGAGAGAAGCAGAGACACAGGCAGAGGGAGAAGCAGGCTCCATGCAGGGAGCCTGATGTGGGACTTGATCCCAGGACTCCAGGATCATGCCCTAGGTGGAAGGCAGGTGCTAAACTGCTGAGCCACCCAGGGATCCCCAAGCCTCAATTACTTCTGACAGCAATCTTAGGAGTTAAAATATAGGTGTTACTTTTGGGACTGGGCAATTGGTGCACTTGAGTAAACGCCCAAGGCCACCCAGGTAGAAAATGGAAGAATTAGGACATCACCTAGGGTTGGTGAAGATCCATGTTTTCCTCATGCCAGGAATTTCTCCTTTTGTAGAATATTGACCCACAGCCAGGTGGAAGAAACAGATCTTGTGAGGTAATCAATGATGGCAGTCTTATCAGTCCTTGATCATAGGATGCCTTCCTGAACATATGCCTTTGCTTTTACTTCCATGCTTTTCCCAGTGTGATATTCTCCAGAGATTTTTGCTTTCTCAGTGAACGGTCAAGTTAGCTTATGAGAGTTGACTATCCAACTGAAAATTCATAGAGATATCTTCTCCTCATGGGGAGTTCTGGAATACCAAAAAGCCTCCAAGTTTCAAGGGGGCAAGGCTGTACTAGTGTCATTTTTGACCTACTGAAATTCAGAGAAATTTGGAGAGTTGACATCCAAAATGTAGAGATAACGATATAATCTGTGTATCCTTAAGGTCAGTCAAGAGAGAAATGGGCAAGGAACAGAGGGAAATAACACTTTGGTGGACAGAGAAAACAAGAAGGGAATATTCTGGAGCAGACTATGCCTTCTTCATGAGGATCCCTTTTCTAAGCCATTCTTGACATCCCACCGCCACCAGCCCACAGAGAGTTCCTGTGCTCCGTGTTGCTATTCATAAGATATTTGAAGGGAGAAGGAGCAGAAGAAGACCAAGTACGTTTCATCTCAGTTCTCGACACCTTTAGTGCTCATCCCAGGACCCTCCCTCCAATGCAGTATATCTGACAGAATCAAGAGTCGATGGTCTACAGACACGATTACTGGGATCAATGGTCTCCAGACACGATCACTGGGATAGAACGAAAAACCACCAGTATCAGAATGCCTGTTTTTCAAATGGAACTACAGCTCTATGGCTGGTCTCCACGTGTTTTAAAACAAAGGAAGCATTTTAATAATGTGTTTCCTCAACACGAGGAAATCATCATGGGGGAGCTAGTTCCCACAGGTGAAAGGGAATCGGTAACAACATAGCTCACGATGTCACCATCTCCTCTTGATAGCTGAACCTAAGACATTTGTGAACAAGATGATTATTCCTAGTTCTGTGACTTCTTATGAAGAAAATATAAAAAATCAGAATAGTTCCAGTTTGCAGATGGAGACAAATGCAATGATTTGTGTTCTGAAGTTGTTGCAGAGATGTGCCTGTGTGTGTGTGTGTGTGTGTGTGTGTGTGTGTGTGTGGTGTGTTGTGTTGTGACTGCTTCTTTGCAGGCCATTCTGGTAAACATATGATTTTTTTTTATAATTTTGGAATGCTTTTCCTTAAAGAACTCCCTGAATCTAACCAGAGACATATAGGCACATGTCATTATAGTTAACTGAAGAAAGGAAAATGCTAAAAGTAAGCTATAAGAAAAGAAGAATCATGGAACTCTAGAGGTAGCATAAACATGAACCCAAACTCCGTCTTACACCTAAGAAAATTTAGTCTCAGAAGCAAAACAGTTTTGCTAAAAGCATCAAGCTAGACAACAATGTTCAGCCCTTCTGAGGTCCAGTCTCATTGGAGAATGCCTGTTGGTGGGAGTCTCTGGAAAAAGTCACCTGCCAGTAGATAAGGATCCCTAAAGCTAGGTTAAAGTTTGTGTTCCCACAGTAATGTCTAGTCCTGGAGGAACAACTGAATCCCTCCTCACTGATCTAATGACCTCAGTATTAGGCCACGCTGATAGTTTTTAAAAGCATCTCCGCCCTGGGTTTGCTTTAGTGCAAGAGGAAAGCATTGTTGATGAACATTCAGAATGTCACTTCACCTCGTGTCCGGCTTCTCAAGCTTGCTAGTGTTCTGCAAACCCTGGGAAAGAGCCAGGTGCGAGGCTGCCTTTCAAGCTGATTTTAAAAGTCATAGTCAATAAAGCCTGTGGTTTTCCCCACATGGATTTTTGCGAGATTCACCTTGAGACAATCTGGGGGATTCGGAGTTTCTTTTTCCCTACCCAGATCCACTTTGCCACTCCTAAAATGTGGATCAGAGCAGAAGGGAAAACCTTTCTCCATCTGGGTTCTTCTTTTCTTCTCTCTTTCTTCAGAGATTGGATAGAAAAGGGAAATAATACATTTTTTTGAGAATTTTGCTATCCATCAACCATTGTTGATTTTCCCAACAGGTCCATGAGGTAAGTATCATCCTCCATATTTTCAGATGAACAAACTTAAGTTAGGTGTTTCCTAAGGTCTGTTGTTTAGAAAATGGCAGATTTGGGATTCAAAAAGCACGTCCTTTTGACAAGGTCAACCCCAATACGGGTGATTCCCAAAGAATAGTCCCACCATTCATCTGCGTCACCTAGAAACTAATCAGAAATGTAAATCCCTGGCCCCATTCCAGACACATTGAATTAGAAGCTCTGGAGTTGGAGGTCAGAAATCTCTGCTTCAACAAGCCTTCCATGTCATTAGGATGCACACTGAAGCTTGCATTTGGGGCTCCTTTACTTTGGGTGCCCATTTATAAAAGAACAGAATTCACAATTTTCTCCCTCCCAATAGCGTGGCTTGTCTTCTGACTCAGATTGATTGAACACATCTCAGATTCCCACATCCTCATGCCGTTCATCTGTCTTCTGTTTATCCATCTTTTGCAAAGGGAAAGTACTCACTCTGTGTATGTACGTATGTACACGTGTGCGTGTACATATACACACAGATACACATACAGTTAAAGGTGTTATTTTATCAGAAAAGCATGGGACGTTATTCAACTAATTTATTTTAAAACCAATGGAATAGTTTTAGAAATAAAGATTCATATGAATAAATAGTTTGTAAATGGTCACAGAATCCTTTTTTTTTTTAATGGGCTAGCAAATGATCTATCTTGGAGAATGCTCCATGCACACTTGAAAAGAATGTATATTTTGCTGTTTCTGAGTTGAGTGCTCTGTGGATGTCTGAATTTTTTTTTTTTAAATAAAGCAACCACAGGAACATAGAGAGGCCAGTGTGTGAGAACCCTGAATCCCCGGCTTAGGTGTTCCTCAATGTTGGGGGGAAGGGGACAGTACGTGTGGTTTGTAAATATCGATGCAGCAAAAGGCCAAGTGAGAGTCACCATCTGGCCCATAGTGAGATATGACCCCCTACAAAATCATGTGATTCCTGAAAGCCACCATCCCTCCTCAGCAGAAGGGGGGGTGACAATGACAGCCACGCTGCGGAGGAAAGTACACGAGAAGGCCTCTGCGAGCCATCAGTGATGATTCTGAATCCTGGAGCCGCCCATCCTTCTGGCTCCTCCAAGGCGGGGACTGCATTTAGGGAAACAGGAACCCTGTGGCTCCGGGACTGACCCTGCTATTACGGAAACAGTCTCCCCAGTTGTGTTATTCACCGTCCGCTTTTAGTCGGTGAGGTGGAATAAGCCAAACAACGACCCACCTAGCAATCACGGCAGCGTACCCCGTTCTCTAACATTTTCACACGTGTCTAGCTTCCCTGGCTAATTAACACTCCCGTTTGTGCAGTTTTAAATTTCTCGTTTTCTCTCAAGCATCCCGTTCATATTTTCTGTCCCCTCCCCAGGCAATTTCAGGTAGAAGAAAACCACTCTCCCTCTTCATTTGTAAGACTTTTCAGAGGCTTCTGTTGCCTTCTCTGCACCTGAGTCTTAATAAGGTAATTGTGACGTTATTTCAGGGATGCTTTATCCTCCCCTCTGCCTTGTTCATCCCACTGCTCACCTTCCACCGCTGAGTGCCGGTATCATCCCTAAGACTGCTTAGCCAGAATCTGGAGGCTGCAGATGAGAGCATGCCTAGGACTGGAAAAGGAATTTAAACAAAAAAGAAAATTAAAAAGAAAAAAAAAAAACCCTCAGTACAAAAGTGCAATGTTCCAGGCACCGCAGGCCAACGCCGAGAAGTGGTCACAAAGCTGCCTGGTGTGAATTCCCCACAGTCCCTGACTTACTCTAATCCCATTTGGTTAATGCTGCTCTAAATAACTGGCATTAGAATTGTAATATAAATGAAGGCCTTCACGTCCATTTAGCAATCAAAGGGGGAAAGAGCCTCTAGGAACATAATAATGGGCTTCATCTGCAGCCTGATTACATGAAGGGGGCAAGAGAGTTCCGGAGGGACTATCAGAAAACAAGTAGGGGACCTCCGATCAGCTAGGAGATAAGACCAAGGGACCACCAATTTCTCTGCAAACGCCCAACAAGGAAGGCTGGACACTAGATGGCAGCAGTGCCACATGCGTTCCTTCCAAATTAAGCCTTAAGATCTTGGGGGAAAAAATATCGCAACATTAACACCCAAATACAACCAGATCACAAAATCAGCCTATTTTACTTGACAGCCCTCTCCCACCCTCATCATATTTAGGATCAAGAAACAATTTGGCACGAATCACTAGAGGTCTCTGATATACGTTCTGGGCAAAGGATATGCCCCTATAAATAACAGCGAAGATGGGTAGTTATGGTCATTGGGATCATTGTTTCTTAAAAAGGGGAATTTAAAAAAAATGGGAATCAGATTTTTTGTGCCCCAAAGAAAAGAGGTGGTGTCAAAGACTGTAGACAGAACCAACCCAAGGAGAGTGAAGTTCAAACTGCAGCCCGGGGCCTGTCGCAATTATGCTTAAAGGTGTTCAATTGTGCAGGTGACACTCAACGTTGCTGATTGGGATCCTAATAAAGTAAAAATCATCTATGCGTCCCAGACCAGGAGCGTTAGATTTTGGAAACGTTTTTTAATGGGAGAAATCCTTCTTGATGACATGAATCATTAAGGATAGCAGTGGAAAGACAAGACAATGTTTCTCAAGAAGTCAGCTCTTGGGTCTTGTAAAAGAATTTTTTTTTCTTCTGATGAAAAGCTGGAAATGAACTATTGGAGCACTTAAGGGGTCTTAGACAACATTTTCGTTGACTTGCTGATCTACAGGTACTATCTGGGACCTGACCTGACATCACAGAGGGGTGATCCCTCCCTCTACAAGTCTAGTTCAGCCTAAAGAATAGAGCCCAGGGATTCCACTGGGAATTCCCCAATGATTGAGCCATTTTGCTTTCTTATTCTTACTCCAGGGACGACCTCAGCAAAACAGGACTCTACATGTGGAAACTCCCCATGTCGTGTATGAGACAGTTACTTTCAGAAAATCAAATTTGGTTCCTTGTATGTGAAAGAGACATTAGTTTTGATGCTGGCTCCAACTGTTCCGGGGAGGCTGTAGGGAGGCTCAGGGAATCATGCTTTGGTGCTTACATTTCAAAATTGTCGGCCCTTTATTCTCCACACTGGTCATCACGACCTTAGGTAGCCTGGAGATCGTGGGGGCAAGGGGACTATGAGAAGAATAAGGCAGGGATATAAAAAAAAAAAATCATTATGACATGGTCAATCTGTTGAGTCTTGAATCCTGACAGAGACAAAATGCAGGTGGAATAAAACTCCGTGGGCGATGGCCAACAGCGGGCTCTCCATGCCACCAGGGGCATTCGGTGAGGGGGAGGATCCAGTGTTTGGTGCCACTGGTCACTGTTTGTGGACATAGACAGCAATCCTCTCTTCCAAGCTGGGGCGTCCAGCTTTAGGTTCCCTCCACCCTGCACTGGAGTCACCCAGCCCTGTCTTGGTGCTGGCCCTCCTGGTGGTTTCTCTTTGAAAGCTCACAGCAGTCCCTAAAACGCCTTGCCTTACACAGTCCGCCCATAGGTCGCATGGGGACCTTTTCTATCTGGGGCAGGTGCCCTCTGGCTCCTTCCACCCTCTCCCCGGGCCTAGAGCTCTTCTCTGTCTGGGGCCTCACCCCTTAGCCGGTCTCAGAGGCGCTCGCTCCCTTGCAGTCCTCGCCCAGCCCCTTCTATTGGAATACAGAGCTCTCCCTGAAGGTTTGCCAACCTGCCACCTCCCTTCACCAGACCACGCTCTCCGGATCCCGGCCACTGTTCCTGGTTTGGAATTCTGTCTGAACCTAAGTTTGCTCACGCATCACCCCTAAGTCGGAACAGATTGGGATCATCCTAACTTCTTGCGCCTAGTCGCCACGTCCAAGACCTCTAGACAGAATAAATACATATACATATATATATATATTGTGTGTGTGTGTGTGTGTGTGTGCGCGCGCGCGTGCATGCTCCTCTTCCTTCCTCGGGGCGACTTGGAGCTGGTGGGCTCTCTAAGTTAGGCGGGGATGGGGGTGGGGGCGCGTGGGGTGGGGAGGGGGGCTTCCCTCGGGTCACCCAGCAGGAGATCAGCAGGTGGAGGCCCCCGCAGGAGCCCTCGGGATTGCCCGAGTGGCTGGGCTGCGTAGGCCACGGGGGTGCCCCCCTCCCGAGCGCCCCGCGAGCGTGGGTCCCCCCGGCCTGCGCGCCGCCGCGCGGGGGGCCGAGGGGCGCGCGCTGCCTGGGGTTGCGCGGTGCCCAGCCTCCTTCCCCTCCCGGCGGGTAGGGATGGTTGAGTCCAGCCGCCACGGCAGCGGCTCCGGGTGCCGCTAGCAGCCTGTCTCCTGCGCTCCCCGCCTTCCCTCTCCAGGCTGGCTCCCTCCCCCCGCGCCCCCTCCCTGCCGCCTCGCCGCCTCCCTCCCGCAGCTCCCACTCGCTGGCTCGCTCTCCGGCTGCCTGGGCTCCGGGTCGCTCCCGGCTGCGCGCTCGCTCGGCGCCGGGCCCCCCTCCCGCAGCCTCGCCGCCTTGGAGCCTCCCTGCCCGGCCCGGCCCGGCCCGGCCCGGCAGCCCGGCGCGCGCTCGCCCGGAGCCGCTCAGCGCCGCGGAGGCTGGGGACCGATGCTATGAGAGCGCGGCGAGCGGGGCGCGCGGAGCTGCAGGAGGCGTCGGGTGCGCGGCCGGTCCGGGCGCCGGGCTCCGGCTCGCCTCGCCCTGCGGGCATCCCCCGGCTCTGCCGCTAGCCCCGCCGCGGAGGGCCCTCGCCGGCGTGCGCGCGTGGAATATCCGCAGACATGCCTGCGCCGAGGACGTGCCAGCTCCTGCTCCTGCTCCGGGTGCTGCTGCTCCTGTGCGCCGGGCTCCTCACCGCAGCCAAGGGTAAGGCAGTGCCGCGCGCCGGCGGGGACCTGGGCGAGCCCTCCGAGGCCCGGCTCGCGGCCGCGGGGGTGCGCGGGGAGGAGGGCAGGGGGCCCGGGCGCGGGGCGGGCGGCTGCCGGGGCTTCTCCATCGCGGACGCGGGGGAAGGCGCTGCCCGAGAGCCGGGCTGCCATCGCCTCCTTCCCCAGCGCCCCCCCCCAGGCTCCCCGCCTCGCCTCGCCTCGCCTCGCCTCGCCTCCACTTGGCTGGCACGACACGCTCGCCCTCGGCTGTTGGGGAGAACGGAGCCGGCCCCGAGTTGGGCTCCGACTGCGCCGCGGCGGGCGGTGCAGCCGGCTCGGGCAGGTGGCGGCTGCGGTCGGGGCGCTGCGGGGAGGTTCCCGGGACTTTCCCCGGACCCCGAGCCCGCGGCTGCCCAAGTGGCCCGGGCGGAGGCAAGTTCCGGCCCTCCAGGGGCTTGGGGGCATCCAACAGGCGGACCTGCGTGCAGCCCCGGCTCCCCGCACCCGCGCGCGCCCGGCCGCCCCCTGCTCCCCCCCGCAGCCCCCGCGCGCTGGGGGACCGAGCTCGCCACCGCCTCCCTCCCCCCTGGACTTTGCTCCCTGCAAGTTGGAAGGAGCTGGCGAGGTGCGCGGGGAAGGCGGGGAGACCCGGCTGGGGTCCGCCGCGGGGCCCGAGGCGCTGTGCCCCTCGCTGCCTCCCGGAAAGGGAAGGAGTCGCCCCGGGTCACCCCCCGGGGCTTGCAGCTCGGTGCACTTGGGTTTCTCCTTAAAACGAGTTGGGGAATGTTTCCCTCTAACTAGCCTACAGGCTGCAATCTCGGAGCTGGCAGTGGCTCCAGCACTTGTCTATTCTCTGGGAAAGAAAACAAGCTCCCTCTTGATTCCGGGAGAGGGAGGGGAGGAGGGGGAGAGAGGGAGAGAGAGTGAGAGAGAGAGGAGAGAGGGCGGTGGTGGGGGTGGGGGTGGGATATTGATTGATTTGCACATTGGAAAATACCTGCCCCCATTTCCTCATCTTGGCCTCCGAGGATGCTCCTCCTATCAATCAACACTCCATCGTCCCACTCCTGGGAATATCTCTAGCTACGGAGATGTGCTTCTTCTCTTCCTTTTTAAAGGACGCTGTCAAGCCTGCCGTGTGCGCGGGTGTGTTCCAATGGCCATTTGCTCTCTCCCCACACTGAAGTCCCTCTTTCCTCTCTAGATGTTTCCATCTTTTTTTTTTCTCCCCCACCCATTTTCTATTCCTCCAGTGTTCCAGATTCGGGGGTGATTGACAAGGCGAAGGAGGACTATCTCTGGTTCCATTAGGAAACTCCAGATGGGCCTGACCTGGGGAGAGGTGGAGAGAATGGCAGATGAGGCTCCCCGCGCCCGGCGGCGGCCAGGGCGGGTGGAGAGCTGACCGCCTGGCGGCAGACCCCCCCGCCCCGCGCACGCACTCACCCCTGCCGCCCGGGGTCTGCGGGAACGCGCCCCAAGAGCCCGGGGAGCGCGAATGTGTGGCGCTGGGGCGCCTGAGCTCCTGGTCGCTCGCAGTCGGGGACCTGCTGCAGACACCTCCCCTCTGCCCCCGGGCCCAGCGCTGTGCAGACGCCCCGCCTTGGGCGCCGCTGTTGGGGCTGCTGGGGAGGCACAGCCGGCGGAGCAGGGGCGAGGTGGGGGGTGGGAGGGGTGGATGGCGGCCTGGGGTCGCGCGGGGCTGGCTGGAGATGCCCTGCAGGAAAAGTCCAGCGCAAAACCGCGGCGCCCCCGGGAAGTGCGTGCGGGGTTTTTCCCAGGTCGGGGCCGGGGCCTGAGCGCAGCCCCTGGCTCTGCGTAGCCAAGCCCCTGCGTGGAGAGCAAACACCTGCTACGCAACTCGGCAAAACTTCCCACCCCTTCTTGTGCACTCCAAGTCCAGCAGAGCCGGGGCCGCCTGCAAGCGCCCCCTCTCCCCCCATCACCCCCTCCTCCTCCACTCCCCTCCCCCGGCGGGCAGCGCAGCCTCCGAGCGCATCGTCGGTTCCCCGTAGCTCCGCGCGCCCCGCGCGCCCTTCCCCCGCAATTAGCAGGGGTTGCTGCGCGGAGCCGGCGGCGGCGGCCCTGCCCGAGCTGCTTGGCAATCGTTGCACGTGTGCCGGGTGGGCCGCGGCCGCGGGCGGCGGGGGCTGGGCGCGAGGGCGTGTGCGGGCGGGGCCCCAAGCCCCCCGCAGGTGCGGCGGGGAGGGGAGCGCCCCCTGCGCCCCGCGGAGTGGGGGGTCCCGGGCCCCGGGCGTGCGCCGCGCGGGGCTGTGCGCGCGGAGGGTCCGCGCCCGCTGCGCCAGGGCCGCAGCTGGGCTGCTGGGGGGTGGGGGGCGAGGCCCCGAGGTCACCCGGCGGGGCCCGCGGGGCTGGAACGCCTCCCCCCGCGCCGGAGGGGTCGGGGGCGAGCGCAGGTGGGCGCGCGGGAGCCGGCTGCAGGCGGGGGGCGGTGACGCCAGCCCCGGAGAGCGCGCGGCAGCCGGGGCGCGGACGCATCCCCCCTCCATCCTCCCCTGCCCCGGCCGAGCGGAGCCGGGGTGGCCGAGGTCGGGCCTCCGCCCCGGGAGAGGGGCCCCCGGTGCCCGGAGCCGCAGGGCTTCCCCGCGCAGGAGGCACGAGCGCTCCCGGGAAGCAGCGCGGCGTGCGCCCAGGTGGCGGCTCCCGCTGGGTCGGGGCGGGAGGAGAGTTTGTGATGCGCGGGGTGTGCAGTCCGTGACCCTTTTGCGGAGTCGTGCGAGGCTGCAGGGGCTGCGGTCGCGCGAACCCGGGGCCCGCCCCTCCCCGGGGCTCCGGCTTCAGCTGATCGTGCAACCTGGGCGGGGGGGCGGTCCCCGGGATTCAGGGCTCAGGTCCTTTTGTTTGTTGTTTCTGACCATTACTATTGTAAAGGTCGAGTCCCAGGTGTGCCTCCCCTCCTCACACACAGCACAGTTTCAGGGCCCACGGGAGACGGAGGATGGCTTGCAAGAGTTCTCATCCAGCACCTACGTGGCATAACGCATTCCGTGAGCTCTGCGATTTGCACCCTTATCTGGAGCTGATCTACCGGCTGTTTGGGTGCGCAAAGTTTGCTTTGCTCCTCCGTTGTTTCTTGTGGCTGTGCAGCGACGGGAATGCAGTGATTTGCAAGCTTTGCCCAGAAAGTGTCAAAAAAAAAAAAAAAGAAGCACCCAATAGTAGCTCTATGGTCTCTCTGCAGGAAGCCTGGGAGCCAAAGGTGGGGTGCTTATCAGGGTACCCAGTTCTTACAGTCACCAACCCACCCAGCTAGTTCTAAGGTTCACTGACCCGCCCTGCCTAGGGATTTAAGCATGCATTTCATTACCAAATTTTCACAGCAACCATATAACTCAACACACGTACACACATACAGAGAGTGAGAGCAAGAGCAAGAGAGGGAGAGAGAAACCTTCCCAGATGTGCATGCTTCTAGATGAGTTACCTTGTTAACAATTCATATCACCCAGAAGGATGCCCAGACCTTATATTTGCTGGCCACATCTGCTTTATGGTTGAGCAACTCCACATATACTCCGTCCTGAGGAAGTCAGGAATTCCCGTGAATAAATGGCTTTCACGGGAAAACCCCCGACACATCATATAGTAGGTGGGTCATGTATAAGGGAAGTTAAGATTTCTACATTGGTGATTTTCTTAGCTAATCATGCCTATTGCTTTTTTGGCCTTGTGAGAGGGTTAAGTTTTTGTGTTGTTTTGTTTTTCGGTGAAGAGCTGTTCAGCTGAAAGCTCTGGTGCTTCTGGGCAACCTATATGTTCTGAGTTTGGGATTTTAAATCCGTGAAAGGGTGAGCTGGGGGAAGGCTTTCCTCCAAAGTGGCAGGTCTTGTAAACTTCAATAGTGGGACAGTGAGATCTGGATAAGCAAGTCCAGGGGAGCAAAGAGCAGGTGGTGAGATGGCAGGAATGCCCCCCAGGCCTCGAGCACCTCTGCGCCCACAGGCCTGGAGGGGACAGGCCATCATTACTTGCATGTCAGCTTTCAGGCTTTCAGCTCGCAGCTCACGCTGGAGAAGTAGTCTGGCCTGGTACAGGCTTCTA
Organism: Vulpes lagopus; assembly: GCF_018345385.1. Classification (NCBI taxonomy): domain Eukaryota; kingdom Metazoa; phylum Chordata; class Mammalia; order Carnivora; family Canidae; genus Vulpes; species Vulpes lagopus. The sequence goes on from NC_054827.1 coordinate 3,241,445, forward strand.
AGTTCCTGCAGGCGAAACCGGCTCCTCCTGAGGGCAATGCTTCCTCAGTCTCCAGTTTTTTTTTTTTTTTTTTTGTCTCCGACAACCAACAGTGCTTTGAAAATGTCAAGAAAATGGTTCAGCTTCCTTTAAGAAATAGATAAACAAAGGCTCAGTGGCCGGTTAGTGCTCATTGCAGAGGATACAGCAAATCCAGTGTAGACATTTCTAAGCTGTCAAAATGCAAATGGCATATTAAATACTCTGTGCTCTACTGAATTCTAAATGTGCCTCTGGTCGGTTTTCTGCTGAGCTCATAGTGAAAATCAGCCACTACAACAGGCGTACACGCAATTTAAGCGACACTTTCCCTTTGGCCTTTCGTATTTCCTCTCCTTAGGTTCGTTGCCCTGTAGACTGGAGGAGTTGAATGAGTAGTCCTTGCACAGAGTAGGTGACAGAGCTACGTGGGCTTATTTATATTTCGTTTATGTCAGTAATAAATCAGAGGAAGACATCTGGGTCGAGGTGTAGTTGTTCTACAAACAACCTACCGTATTTGTACCTTTTGGGTGTTGGGCATAGGATTGCTGGACCAGAGTCGGGTAAAGGACAGACTCAAACCACTTCTACCCTGTGTTCCAACCACTCTAAGGACCAGAGATGGAATTGTTTGAAACACCGGAACTGGCTTGGGTATGCCACCTACCTGAAGCAAGGAAATAAATACTTTGGTTGGGCTGAGACTAATTAGTCCTAAAGGAAATCCAACCTTTGACCCTGCCCTCATGGTACAACCCCTGTGCTGAGCTCCGTGGATGTCCACTTCAGGACAGCCTATCAGCTGGCCGGTATGCAGACTGAATAATCCTATTGAGGTCCTTGCCTCAGTGCAAGGAAATAGCCCCTTCCACAGTGACTTTAAGATGACCTTATCTTTGACTAATTGATATGCCTATATTTAAGGTGGAATTTACTCCCTGGTACTGAGGCCCATAAGTGATAGGATTAAAATTCCTTTTATATATATAATATATATTCCTATTATCTATCTATATATTATCTATCTATCTATCTATCTATCTATCTATCTATCTATCTATAAGTACAAGAAGATCCTTTCATTGAACTGGTTAAGATGAACTGATGGTTCGAATTCCAAAATGATGGTAGGAATTTTGTGAAAATAATGCTATCTTGCAACTCCCCGCCCCCCATCCCTGCAAAGCAACCTCTTCGGACGCACTATGAAGCACTTTATTTTCACTCTTATTTTTTTGAGTGTAGCTGCAATATCTTTAAGCCATTGATATCAACCACTAATGTCTGGGAGAGGAAAGTGCCACCGTCGCTTTAGGGAAGTTGCATGATCTCTCTTTGTCCCTAACATCTATGTTCTAGCTGGATGAGAGATTTCATCATCCACTAGGCACACTGTCTCATTTAACAAAACCCACTCCTGAATATATTATAAACATTCTACTGAGGGATAACATTTCAACAAATTTACTTGATTTAAAGTCAGTGTTACTGTGGCCCACAGAGGCAATGTTTATCTCCAGCTTAAACTTCTTTGATGAAGGAGAAAAACATGCAGGCATGGACCCCTATTAAAAATAGCTACTATATCTTTTAGGTCTCGTGCATTTTGCAATTTATTCATGGAAATCTTCCTGCTTTATCTTATACTAGTTTTAGCTTGGGGGTGGGGGGGGGGAGCTGTAAAAGGAAAAGGGTTATTTCAGTATTACCATTCTTTCCAAATATAAGTAGAATAAAAGCGATACGTTGTGATACTAACAGTCTTAATCTTTCCAGTCTTCTACCTTAATACTAACAATCTTAACATAATTTTGCCCCATTGTCAGTAAAAGGATACATCCTGAATAATACACCGTGCTTTAAAAACTACCCTTGTTACTGATGTGAGATCAAAGGAAATAGAGTCATGAAGAAGTCAAGTTGTTGGCGGCATTTCTCAGGTTTTTCACCCACTAGTCACTCTTAGACTAGTTGCAACCTGAGACTTAAATCATGTAAAATATTGGCCGGACTCTTGGTTTGATGGATTTTGGAGATCCTGAGCCTCAATAAAATTCAAGAAACACTAATACGGCATCTAGATATTACAGGTGTGCCTCCCAACTCTCTGTCGGAATGATCCAGATAACTGTAAGCTGAGGGAGCTGCAATGGAATCAGAGCCGCTTTTGAGGGTTTGGAGCATTTCCCCATTTTATTATTGTGGCAACCTTTTGTTTCTTTGTACTAAATGTGTCACCTTTATCATGGTAGATGTTGGCTTTGTGACCAGGATGTAGAGTTTTTGAATAGCCTTTTGCAAACTCTGTATGCATAAGAATCAGTGGAGGTTTGGTTTAAATGCAAATTTTAAGGCGCCCCCCCCCCCCCCCCCCCCCCGCCAAACCGAGTTATTCTCAATAAACAGATTTTAGGTGGTGTTGGAAATCTGCATTTATATATGTGTATCTGTTATCTATCTACCAATTCTTCCTCCGTTTCAATAAAAGGCATCAGAATCTAATAGCCCACTCATTGAGACTTCACAGGCTAATTAGCCCCTACTGACTCCAAGATGAATACACTATAGTATGAAATTGTGCAATTATTTTAGAAGATTTCTTCTTTATCATTAGGGCCTCCATCATTGGTGTTCATCATTCTATGCTGTTTTTAATCTTTTTTTTTTTTTAAATGGTCTTACAGCGAAGATGAGATCCAAGCTCCTTGTCCATAATGTTTATATTATCGGAAGACTTCAAGGGATAATTATACTCTTTCATATAAAAATACAGTGGGAATGAATGATTTTATTTTTTCTCTTACTGTTTAGTGTACTCTGATATGATTAGTGTTATGTAAGGAAGAGCTAAATGTGAGATTAAAATTAGAATTATTTGGGGAGTGATCTCTAATGAATTAAAAGCCTTTGAAATTAATTGTGAATTCTAAGCAGTCATTTTCCAGATGCTGGTGAATCCCTATGCCTTTATTCAGAGAAACTTATTTATTTCTCTTTTTGTTTTTAATAGAAAGCGTCTTTATTGATCTTTTGCAAGTGAGTAATTTTCTACATGAACTTGATATTCACGTAAAAATATATAGTGGATTCTCAACTTTGATGTTCCCATAAAATTCCCCACCCTTGACATGACCATGCTTCTTACAGTCTTGCCTGATGAGTCTCCGAGTGGACTGTCACTTCCTTTTTCTATCTGTAAGTTGATAATTAAGACTGCAAACCTTTGGCTTTTATGCAAATGGATAGTCTTCAGGGTAACAGAAAGTTAAACACAGCTCATTCTTATGAAAATGGGTTCTGCTGGAGTTAAGGATATTCACTTTTCTTTCAAAGAATGGACCTTGAGAGTATTGTTCAGAGGCCATCAACAAATTTTGTCTCCCTGTTTCAAACTATTTCTTTTTATGGCTAGGAAAGTGGTGTACTTTGATGTATAATACAGCTGTGGATAGTTAAGACTTGCAGGGAATGATTGGCACTTCCTACAGAAAAGAAGAGGGACCCTGACAACATAAGAAAGGTCACATTTTTACAAGAAATTAACTGAATTGAGCAGATACTTCCCTTTATGCTCTAGAAATGTAAATTTCTTCGGCATCAATCTGGCATTTCTTGTTCTGTCTCATTCTTTTCCTCCTTTCTTACAAAATATAATTATTGTGAACAACTTAAGACAAATCCAGCCATTAGGATTTTATTTTGTTTGTGGTGTTGGCCATATACTTGAGGTGGCAGGTTACCTGCTCAAGATGTGTGCTCCATTTTCCATGGAAACAATAGGAAATTTTCAGACTCTAAATCCCAACACTTTTTTTTTTTTGATTCGTAGATGATCTCAAGAGAAAGTCAGGTGAAGGACATCACCTTGATACCATTAGGTGGAAATAGTTCTTATCAGTATATTTAAATATGTAGGTAGAACTACTCTCATTTGTGGGAAATATATATGGTGTTAGTCTGTTGCCATCCTAAACAATGAAGACCTGGGAGTCTAAGAAGAGACTTGGGAAGTCTGGTCTCTTAAATAGAATTAGAGTAGTCATTTTGTTCACTTGCAGAGTCGTGGTGCATACCGGCTCAAATAACTCAATCCCAGGTAACTGGAATTCATGAGTTCTTGACTGTTTACCTACACACTTTAACAATGAAGTTGTCGACTCTGGGCTTACCCTCAAGGAGCTTTCATTGTTACTAAAAACTAAACCAAAGGCCTCAAGTTACTGACCGAATTACTATCTATGTGTTCAAATATTGGACGGTGATGCATACAGCAGATGCCACACAGATAAAGGGAGGATCCCCCATAGGAGGTGGAAAATTGGTAGAGCCTCCATGAGTGGAGGAGAAAGGAGACAGGAACAAAGTCAGAGAGAATGAGGATGTTGAATGAGAAATGCACCCCCCTGCCCCCTTCTGCACAATAGCCTGTCCAGGGGGTCAGGTGGAGCATGGAGATGAGCCTATAAATATGGATGCTTCTCAGAAATTCTTCGATGGCTCCTGACAGCCAAAGGCCCAAGTGGGAAGGAATACAAACTACTGCCCTGGGACTGTTTCCTGAAATAGGCACATACACAACTGATTTGATGCCTGGCCTCCTTTCCTCACACAGCCAGTGGGTCAACCGCTTGTTTGGACCAGGAATCTCTTTCTTGGAAACAAATAAGTGATGTCCTTTTTTAGAAATTTTTTCCCAGGTTCCATGAGTGATGCTCTTTACTGTTGTTTTTGTTGTCATGACTCCCAGAAAATCATACGGACAGAGCACTGGGTGTGGGGGGAAGCGTGTTTTGGTTACTGGTTTACCGGCAGTGGGCACTGGCGCCCTACATACTGCGTGTGTGTCTACACCAGCGGGTGTGCCTCCCCCGTGCGGCCTTGTGGATCCTTTATAAATGGCTTCAGTCTCTGTCCAGCTCTACCTCTCTGCTGCCTGCTAGTGACTGGCCCTCCAGTCTGACCTTTGCTCCCTTCGACCTCAAGCCCACTCAGCTTGGAGTCTACCTCTAGGTCCCTCGCCCCAGCTGACCCCCCAGTCTCCCAGGCTTCACGTGGCCTCGTCACTCACCACATTTCACAGCCATTGGTCATAGCACAGAGCACCGGGAGTGTAAGATCCTTAAAAATGTTCCTTGCTTGCTCCTTTTGTTTCTGTTGATATCGTTCTTATGTTGTAGATTTAAAGTCCCACAGAATTAAAAGGCCACCTTCCAACTGTCCCACTACTGTAGCGTTTCCTTGTACTTTCATTATCTCTTCAATGAATAAACAAATGCTCTCATGTATAGGATTCTGTCCATTTTTTTTAAGTGAGTTGGATTAATATGTTGAAAATATTTTTTTGAAAAGACGTCTAGAATACAGATGACCTGTGGAACGTATCAGGAATGAGCTCCTCAAGTCAGGGACAAATACCCAGACTAGAAGGCATCAAAATAGTTCACATTGAGACCCTATATCCAAATTACCCGTTTTGCTATGCTTATTTCATTCTTTTTTTTTTTTTTTCATATTTGTTTCTTTTTAGATACAAAGTAGCTTATCTGGGGCATTTGCATTTTTTTTTCTCCTAGCGATAATAATTTGATGATATTAGAGCTGGTACAGCAGATATGTCAACTTACAATTGTCGTTTTGATCTTCATGACTATTTCATGTCTCAGCTTTTTAATTTAAAAGAATTACAGAAGACGATTATGGAACAAAGAAAAACTTATCAGTCTCTTTCTTTTGCCACTGCAAATACAAAATTACCTTCCCGGTGTTCTTTAGTGGCAATGAGAGAACCCGAAGGGATGCGCTGTCAGGGTGTTTAAAAAACGTGGGGTCTTCTGACCTGACCCTATAGACACACCAAACTTTGAGGTGTGATTTATACCTCCTAGTGGATACTTTTTTTTTTTTTTTCAGTTTTACAATGGATGGACAATAAGAGGCCATTTAAAAAGAGTTAGTAAAAAAAAAATAACAAAGTGTTATATGTCAAGGTGAAGTGACTATCCTTTCTTCTGTGAGCTGGCCTGTTTTTTATATTTAAGAACAGATCCTGTGAGTAGGAGGGAAAAAAGTGTGTGAGTTAGAGATCCGATGTCATTTCCTGCAGCCTTAAAATCGGAGTATGAGATCTGAGCCCCTGTGTTATGCCTGTTATTTTCAATTTATTCTATTTTTTATTTTAATTTAAAAATTAATCAAGTGTAGTTGACACACAACGTTACGTCAGTCTCAGGTGTACAACCTATTGACTCAACTTCTCCATACGTCCTGCTGTTCTGACCATGGGCATAGCTACCCTCTGTCTCCATACAACGCTATTACAACACCACTGGACATAGTGTTTTTATGCTTTTTAATGACTACTCATCATTTGGCCCAAGTTAAGAGGGCGTAGAGACAGAGATCCAAAGGCATTTGTCACAAGATCGTGTTATATTGTCCTCTGTTCCCCACATCTCTTCTCTTTGCAGGACAAAATGCCTCCAGGAATGGTTAAGGGCTAGAAGGACAAATGGGAGGGGAAGTCCATCACGGCACTGCTTGCATTAGGTGTCTATTGCCGCGCAACATGATCCCCACAAACCAGCAGCTGATGCAGCACACGTATAGGATCTTACAGTTCCTGGGGGTCAGGGGTCTGTGCACCGCCGGCTGGGTCATGCAGGTCCTCTGCTTATGGTCTCACGGGCTGTCATCAGGGTGTTGGCTGGGACTTCATTTTCATCTGGAGCTCAGCTGGGGAAGGACCCCCTCCTAGCATGACTCAGGGGCTGGCAGGATTCCATTCCTTGTGGTTGTAGGGCTGAGAGCTTAAGTTTATTGCTGGCCATCGGCCAGAACTCACCCTCGGCTCTAGAGGAGGTCCATGATTTCTTGCCACATGGACCTTCCCAACATGGCGAAAGAGAGACTCAGGCAAATTGGATATAACGATATTACATGTAATTACATGATCAAGACACACAATCCCATATAGTCCATCACTTTTACCCAATTCTATTGATTAGAAACAAGACCCAGGCCTGCTCTCACTCAAGGGCATAAACATCAAGAGGTGAGGATCATGGTGGCCACCTGAAGAATCTACCCACTACACACTCCTAGAAATAGGTTAATACAGAAAAAGCATCATACAGTGACTAAGCAAAGGGCCGACGACCTAAGAGTGGGCAACAAATAGAAATGGGTTTTGCATACAGAGCAAAAATAAATAAAATATGTAGGAAAAGGTCCCTAAATTTATTATTGATCAAAAGAATATAGATTAAACAATACCATCCCTTCAACAATGTATTTGTGAAACTATGATTCATGCGACCCACATCAGCGGGCAGGTGGGAAGACGGCGTCCACGTACCAGCTGTACATGTAGAAAAAGTCAGGGGGGAGAAAAGTTGCTCATACCAATCAAAATTTTAAAGTATCAGATATTTTAACCCAGAAATGTAATACATTTTTGGGCAATATGTGCTTATTTATTTTTAGCTCTCCCTCTAATAGTGAAAAATTGGACAGAGCTTAAATGTCCATTGTCCTACAATAGCTAAATAAATCGTGCAATGCACTGTAGAGTCTATATGCAAGTGCTTCCACGGTAAAAGGACTGAGGTGAAGATTCAAAATACTACTACTCCTATGCACGTGTAAAAATATCTGGAAAACTGCATACATTACACCAATGATGTTTAAATGTTTGAATTTGGGATAACCACATCAGACTTCTCTAAATAAAATCATAGTTCTTAAATTTTTTTAAAAAAAGGATTATCTGAAAGAAAAGGACAAGTAGCTCTTGTCCAACCATTGATGAGAAACATAGACAGATGATAAGATTTGTGAACTTGAGATGACCTTTAAGTTCAGGATGATAACTTGCCTTTTACTTGGATCAGAGAACCTAAGTGTCTTGGACAGACTCCTAGGGAAACCTGAGGCAGAAGGAACTCCGTGTAAGCGAACAGTCTTCTCCTGGGAGCCCACGAGCCTCCTGATGACCCAGCATCTGGCTCCCCGCTCAGGACCAAACTGGCCTTCTGTCTCCCACGTCCTGGCTCTCTGTCCCAGGCTGGTGGGACCACACAGTGTCTTCCCTGACGTGATGCTCTGGGAAGTGAATCTGGCCAGGAAGGTTCTGGGAGTCAGTGTAGAAAGACCCTCCTGGCAGCTGGGGAAGCACAACATGGACTCTTCTGAGACGGTCCAGAACCACGGTGGGGGGTGGGCTGCAGAGATGCTACAGGACCCTCAGGAGGATGAAATATGTTAAAGGATTGGACTGCTTTGTTAAAAAATTAACTACGGTGATGTCTTTTACGCTGCTGAAGACCCAGAGCTCTGTTTCCTTGGTGTTACTTAGATAATGTGTTTTCCATCAGTAGAATGGGGGTGCCATGATCGCCATCGTGGAGTGTTTAATTCTGAAGAGCGTGATGTGTTATGTTCTACCTCTGAAATATTTATTGGTTGGGACTGCCTAACATGGTACAATCACACAGTTCCATGCTTAAATGTCTTAATGATTAAAATATCTTGAATTAGGGACGCCTGGATGGTTCAGCGGTTGAGCATCTGCCTTTAGCTCAGGGCGTGATCCCAATCCCGGGATCGAGTCCCACATGGGTCTCCCTGCATGGAGCCTGCTTCTTCCTCTCCCTGGGTCTCTGCTTCTCTCAGTGTGTCTCTCATGAATAAATAAATAAAATAAAATCTTTAAAAATAAATAAATAGGGGAGGTGGGCGGGGGGTGGGGGTGACTGTGGCAGGCACTGAGGTGGGCACTTGACGGGATGAGCACTGGGTGTTATTCTATATGTTGGCAAATCGAACATTAATAAAAAATCAATTTATTAAAAAAATACTAAATACTAAATAAATAAATAAATAAATAAATAAATAAATACAAACTTGAATTAGGAAACTACTTTTCTGAAGCGGAAACTTGTTCATCAGTTTGATTGATGGTTCGTGTCACGTGATGGAAATAATTTGAGTTTTCGTGCGCTCAGGTGTGATGGAGAAGATACCTACGCGAGATGCCCAGTTGCACGTGCTTGACAGCGTCCTCCGGGAAGCTGGGCCCTCCTGAAAACCAGGAAACTCTCTGACACCCGGTTTTCTCATCTTTGCAAAGGGGATGTTAACTGGACTCAATATTATAAAGATTAGATGCATAAGCGTGTGTAAAAGGCTCAGCGGACTGCCTGGCGGTTACTGATCTTAAATAAATGTTAGCAACTGCTTTATTCTAGCAACTAAGAAATTAGACTACCAATTCAGAGTATGGCCCCAGAAGTAATATTGGAGAAAGCCTTGTTTTTTTAGAGAGACATTTTTTTTATGAGTGAAGATTAATAATTCTATCTGGATATACATACCTCCATTTATAAGAGTCATCCTAATAATAATTTCTAGAACTCTTCAGGATGTACTAAACGCCTTTCCATTCCTTATTTCATTGACAGACACACGAACATTACTGAGATTTCTCAGAAAGGCCAAGTGCTAATAGGATCAAAGTCATAATTTGACCTTGCGCATCACCTTCAGCTTGAATAATACGAAAAGCTCAGCAAAGCCACTTAGAGATGTGTCTTATAGTCACTTATGACCGGGAAGCCTGGGACCTCTGAAGTGACCGTGAGGGGGACAATAAAAGAAAATCGTAGGACACTTCTCAGAGTAGGACCGTTCTGGAAAGTCCATCTGTCTACACATCCAGGGTGTTGCTTGTGAGCATCCCCGACAGCCGTGCGCTGCTCTCGGGTTCTGAAAGAGCTCATACCTTTCTCTGACTGCCTCGTTTGGCTCAAGAAGTGTCTGAGGCCTATTTTTATTTACTCATTTTCTGAGGCTGTTCTAAAAAAAGGCACATGGGGAATGGGGCGACTTGCTGGTTGAGGCTTGTGCAAACACAGATAGATTAGGTCTTTGTGGGCAATGTAGTAAATCTCTCACCTTTCTGAAAGTACGATCAGTGAGATGGAAGGAGACTCTCGGGTGATTAGAATCTTTAAAATGCTCAGGGCCTCATTCACGGACTGAAGCCTTCGCTTTTCCCACTAAACATGGGGCAATCCATCATGCGAAGGCAGTCGGTGTAATCCGGCCTTTTTCTTCTGATTTAGGCTCTCCAGTGGGGTGTCTAATGACTCTAGTATATGATTGACCATCGAATTGAAGAAACTGCCCACACCTCACCCTCCTGCTCTAAGGCTGCACGCCCGGATTGAGACATTGATAGGTAGCAGTCTCCGTGTTCGAGACAGAAAGAAATCCCAGATTGTGATGTTAGAATAAGATGGTCTTTCTAGGGTCATGTGACTGAGACGTTCAGAAGAGGCTACTTAGAACTCCAGGGGCCATGAGCAGAATGCAAACTCTTCTTTTTAGTTTCTTTCTTTTTTTTGTCTCTTTCTTTCTTTCTTTCTTTCTTTCTTTCTTTCTTTCTTTCTCTTTCTTCTTTTTTTAAAAATTATTTTATTTATTTTTTCATGAGAGACACAGAGAGAGAGGCAGGGACACAGGAAGAGGGAGAAGTAGGCTCCCTGTAGGGAGCCCGATCCCAGGACCCCGGGGTCACGACCTGGGTCAAAGGCAGAGCTGAGCCCCCTAGCATGCCCCAAAATGCAAACCCTTCGATGCCACGTGTGTGTCTGTCATGTGAGCTGTGACAAGCACACGGCGACCCTGAAGCCTTGGGGGCACAGGACTCCGCGACTCCTGGAGAAGGCCTGGCCTGGCCTGCTCCTGCTCCCGCCCTGGTCGGCCCGGCCCGCGCCACCTCCTGCAGTGCCCAGCGCCTGGGAGCAGCCTGCCCCTGGTTCTGTGGCTCGGCCTTCAGCTCCGGTGTCCCTAGGGGGGGCTCGCCCCACGTGTCCTCCACGCCCCGGGCCACCACGTGGCCCTTGGGAGGCTTGTGCGCTCACGGGTGAGTTCAGAGCCCTGCCAGGAGGGGCTGGCTCTCCCCACGCACAGGAGGCCACCCACGAGCGCGCAGCCCGTGCCCACCCTCCCACCTTCCCCGGTGCGTGTCTGGGCTGCGCCGCAGGAAGACAGGAAACAGGAATTAGTGATGGGGGCGGTGCTGTGGCTGCAGCGGGCCTGCTCCACTCTGCTCCCTGTTGCCGGGACTGGCCCTGCGGGCCGGGCTCTGCACGACAGTCCACACCCCGTCTGGCCAGGCCTGAACGGGCTACATGACCAGGTAGATACCTTTTTTTTTTTTTTTAAATAAGATAGACATTAGTTGACAAGTGCAACCCTAATGGTCAACAGCATACGAAGAGGCCCAGGACCCCCGGTGGGGACCCAGGCAGGCCCAGGGACAACGCCAGTGTGCCCAGCGGCACAGCCAGTGGTGCAGGAGGCACCTGCCGGGCTCCATCCAGGCTCCGTGCAGGAGCAGGTGGGCCGCACCCGGCAAAGAGCAGCATGAGAAGAAGACAACGGCCGAGGCCCGGGGACAGCGGCGCCCAGCGGTCCTCAGTGAGGATGTGCTGAAGAACCGGGCCATTGGACAGAACCGGCGTGCAACGTACCTGCCAAATCAACCTTATCCCCGCGGTGACGCAGCCCCGGGCAGCCGGCGCAGGTGGAGGTCGGCAAGCCAGGTGAGAGGCTGAGGCCGGGTGAGGCCGCGCCGCCCGGGTTCCCGAGCTGGTTTTTATGTTACCCAACTCGTTCGGACAAGTTAAACAGTCGGTTTGAAGAGTTTCATCCCTATGGACTTGGTGCGTGCAGAGAGCTGAAGCAGCACGCGATGCCGGAGGGGCACCAGGACTCGGTTACACGCTGGCATGAGACGCATGTTCCAGGACACACTGTCGCATCTTGTTAAGAAGACGCCTCCACTAGCCGGGGATAGGATGTAAGTGCAGGAGGTGCTGTGCTGTTCCGGGCAGCTAGTCCATGCACTTGCACACATACTTTTTTTTTTTTTTAAAGATGCTATTTATTTATTCAGGAAAGAGAGAGAGAGGGAGGCAGAAACATAGGCAGAGGGAGAAGCAGGCTCCATGCAGGGAGCCTGACATGGGGGGTCACGCCCTGGGTTGAAGGCAGATGCTCCACCCCTGAGCCCCCAGGTGCCCCTAGACGCATGTTAAAGAAAAAAAAAAAGCCCACATGATCTGTGCTGGTCCCTAACAATTACACACCGACTGGTGACCCTCGTATTTAGGAAGTTCTCCGTACAACTAAACAAAAGCTCCACTTCAAACCAGAAAAGGCATAAATGTCCATCGGACAGTGGTTCCTCTTTCAAGCAGATTTTCCTCATAATAAATGACTTTTCCTTCCCCAGAGGTGGCCCACGTGAGCCCCACAGGAAACCGTGGGAGCCCTCCCCTACTGGCTCCTCTCGGATGGCTCTGGGCTCCATAGACAGTATTGGCTGGTTTTGGGGTTTTTGGTTTTGTTTTGTTTTTTTTTTTCTCTTTGCTGTTATTGCAAATAATGTGCCCCAAGCTCGTGACGTCACAGCGTCGGGCGGCCGCCGGGGCGGCGGGGAGGCCTGGAGAGGCTGCGGGGGCTCCCTGGCCTACTGTGCCCTCAGCCCAGCGCTCCTGGGAGCAGCTGCACCTGCAGCCCGCGGAGCGGGGGGAGCCCCCAGCTCTGCTGAGGTCTAGGTGGGGGGCCTCCAAACGGGGCGCTTCGGTTTCTTTGTGTCTCAGAAAGACGGTATTTGGTTCTTTCCCTTTCTGCCCTGACATCCTCTGACTTCGGTTCTAAGCATAGCAGCAATCAGCTAATCAATACGGACTTAGAGGGTTACAGCCGAGTGGCCTAAATTCAATAAGCCACTTGCAGCCGGGAGGTACGAGTAATCCATTGTGGGGGGGGGGGGTTCTTTCTCCCTTCGCATTTCTAATGCATCGAATTCAGCAATCTGCAGTTTCTCTCCTCCGATGACATGCAGCAGGTACTTCCTTTAATTAGCGTAAGTTGAAATTAATTACTCTCTGAGCCCGTTTGCTCTGGTGTTTCGCAAGCCTTTTGAAAAAACGCAAGTCACCCTGGTGCATCCAGAGCACGAGTGCCTCATTGAGGGGGACCAGTGGGTCCTGCTGACCATCCATGGGAGTGTGGAAAAGGCATGTGTCCGTTGCGGCTTTGGGGTCGTCCTGTCTGGACAGGGTCTTATGTGACACCTCCTTTTCCCGCTCTGTCCCCAGATGTGAGCGCTTCTAGGAGAACTGTAGGAAAAGCACCGACACCCTCAGAATTGCAGTTTCCTATATTTTTTCTTTCTTTCTTTCCTATAAATGTTGAATTAAACCTACTGTTTAATTTTTCCAAACCGCAGCATCGACATTAACATTTATTATTTATGGGGAAGTTTATATAGTTGCAAAGTACTTATAATACTTAACAACACACGACGTCTGTGGGAGACCGTGCAACACCGTGTCTCATCGTCTCATATTCTCCCAACAAGGAACTTGAGGCTCAAATGTCACCTTCTTGTGGCCACCTGTTTCGAGCTGCAGAACGAAGACCAAGGACGCTCTTCTCCATCTGTCCTGATGGGAGGTCTCTGAATCTGATCATTCCCTCTCCTTCCTTTCCAGCTGCACAATCCTGCTGCCATAGAATAAGCGGAAAAAATAATCTACGTCAATATTCATTTGTTTTACAACAAAATCATAAAGATGTTGACGAGAATTGTACATAGCCAACTGCCCTGCCTCTCTGCTGATTTTTCTTGAAATCGTTTTCCTGCGGCGGTCATTCTCCCTGGGCATCTCATGGTGTAGACCTCGTGTATATAGAATCTTCTAAAGTTCTGTCAGAAATGTTAAATATATCTAGATTCCAAATATGCAGATTGGAAGTAATCCAGGGAACTCTTTTAATACTGCAGCTAAATGTCACCTGCCATGTAATGTGCTCTGGGCTCAGCTCTGTGACATAAAACCCTGTCCAGACAGGGGATCCAAGACTTCTCTTTGCCTTGGATCACTTCGTTTTAAACAAGTATCCTTTTTAAAAATGATTTTCCCTTTTACTTCAAGAAACAGACTTTGGAGGAAAATGTTTTCCGCAAGCCAGGCTGATTGTGGTGGATTTCTCAGGTTGATGCGTAAGGAATAAGGGATGCTCCTGCTGCCATGTTCAGTTCTGAAGAGGCCAAGCCGTTCCGTAGAACCTCTCTTTTAAGCCTCTAGGTGAATCAAAATAAATAAGTGCATAGGCAACAAGCCTCTTCGTCCCCATGAAGGGTGCTGGTCATGGGGCAGGTAAATATGTGATGTTATTCTGGGATAGAGCTCACCTAGAGTCGTGTGGAGGACCTGTCATGGTACCAAATTACCGAAGAATTTTTCATCTCATGTTTTTATTTTTTTTTAAGATTTTTAAATTTTATTTATTTATTCATGAGAGAAATAGAGAGAGAGAGGGAGCAGAGACACAGGTAGTGGGAGGAGAAGCAGGCTCCATGCTGGGAGCCCAAGTGGGACTTCATCCCGGGACCCCAGGATCACACTCTGGGCCGAAGGCAGGCCCTAAACCGCTGAGCCACCTGGGTGTTCCATCTCATGTTTGACTGCAGAGACTTTTTGATTCCTGACTGTACAGGGCAGGAATAAACTCTGTGGGTTTCAGTAACATCAATAGTTTCTATGATGTTTATACTGGTTTCCAAAGGAACACAGCACAGAAGCTCTAGAAAACATTCTAGAACCTGAACTGAGAAACATAATGCTTCGATAGAAGCAAATCATATTTTCAGTGCAATTAAATTTCACATATTTTATTGAAATTGATTCAAATATTGAATTATTTATTTATCTGTGGAATCTTTTATTGAGTATCACCTGTAAGTCAAGTCCTGTGCGAGTTGCAGTGGATCCACAGTAAATGAGCTCAAACCCCCACCCTCAAGCATTTTACATTCCAGTAAGGGTGATTTATCTTTTCTCAATAATATGATCAGAATAATCAAAAAGGAAGTAAAAACAATAAAGTGTTACCTCATATTGGAGCTTCAAGGAAATAATATGTATTTCTTGATACGCTGTTCCACTTAATAAATACGAGATTGCTCCAGTTCCTTTTGGTTGCCCAAGCATTCTGGATAATTTCGGTGTAATGCACTGTGTTGCCTTCTTTGTGACACTGGGAGAATAAAATACGGAGTGATAGAATCAAATTCCACAGAAAATCCACATGCTATAATCTTTTTTTTTTTTTTTTTTTTGGTTTCAGGTGTAGAATTTACTGATTCATCATCACAAGTGCCCTTCTCATCCCACCCCCCATTTCCCCATCGCCCCCTCCACCTCTCCTCTGGGAACCATGTATTTTCTTCTCTGTATTTAAAAGTCTGGTTCTTGGTTTCTTTTCTCGGTCTCTCTGTCTCTCTCTCTCTCTCTTTTTTTTTTCCTCAAATGAAAATGGCAGCCCACGCCAGTGAGTTCACAAGGCGGGATTTACAAGACTACCCTCCGAAAATGAGTGTCGCGTCTTCATTCATTGAACATTTATGCCATTTCATTTTGGTCCAAGATACTGGGAAGAAGAATTCAGGAGATAGAGTGAGCGACGAGGCGATGCTCGGCTCCTGGCTCCATGGTGCTCGGCATGACGATAGCCAGAGCACGTGTTTGTCATCTTTGTCATCGTGTCATCTCAGAAACCAAATTCCCTACCTAAGCAGAAGTTCTTTGTTCAGAGTCCTTGAAAGAAAGTCAATGGTTTCTCTTTGAGTATCACTTAGTGTCCTGCTCCAGGTTTTATGGTTCCCCGTAGAGGGAAAATCTCTGTCTCCGTGTAGTGACCCCGGTCCCGCTCCTCTCACTGGTGCGCGGTGCCCTCATTCATGCCTGAGGGAGCAGCAGGTAATAATTTAGCTCCTTCTTTGTCACTGAATTCCTCAGAACACTTGGAAACAGCTATCTATGTGTCTTCCGTCCTCCCTCAGCATTTTTTCTCACAAGCTGTTTTTTTCCCCCAAGTTCCTTAAGGCTCTCTTCATTGTTGGCAGCTGCTTCGGGGAGACACGTCAGTCTCCTGCTCTACATTACATGCAACATCCGTGTTGTCTGTTCTTAATGAATTGTTCCTGGAAAACAGGTTACAAATGATCACATGTAAGGATGCCTGAACTAACAAGGGTTTAAAAGTTGTTTTCCCTCAAATAGAAATCAATCACAAGTCAACTTTTCTTTGAATTTTCGGTTTCCCCATTTGAAAATGGTAATTTTGGAGGAAATGAAACCTGCAAAATTCGCTAATATTGGTACAAAAGCTGTGATAATAGAAAATGAATAATGTTTTTTCAAAAATAGTTTTCAGCCATATATGTGCAAAAAATGAGAAAGATACTATACATTTCATATCCATGCCTTTGTAATTGGCATGTATCATCTTTGTGTGATAAGCATAGCTACTGCTAGATTCATTTCTGACTTAAAACTCAAGAAATTACGTCAGACTCCAATGAATCTTTCTTCCTTTCCCTTCTTTAGTTTCATAACATTTATGGCAAATAGTGCGTGTGTGCCAACTTTCACCCTAAAGACCAAGAGTATGGAGGTGAGCGCTATCATGGAGTGAGAGAGAGGAGTGCTTACCTGAAGTGGTGTCTATTTTGCTATGATGTTGCTGACATTGATTATTTTGCAAGACCAGAGCTCATTCATGATTCAGGAATGAATGTGGCAGAAATCCACATTGAAATCATTTTAAGAGATTTATGTAAAAAATATATTAATTGCCTTACTGATTTCCATTATAAGCTCCTGATAGCATTAAATCTTATTTTTCAAAGGTATTATTTTTATGTCACCATAGTCCCATTTTTGACCTCATAAACTCTAGATTATGATAACTGGAAGAAACGTGATTCAGAGAAATCACAGACCCAGTAAAGACCAAAGTGAAGACTAAATCTCATTCAGGCCTGCACAGCTTTTCACCCCAGCTCAACTCGGTGCTTCCTCACAGAGAACCGTGAAGGCTCTTCTTTTTTTTTTTTTTTTTTTTTTGAGTACACACGTGTCACAGGAAACAAAGGATTGTAGAGTAAATTCAACCTCTGTAACCTCATTTTGTCACTTTATTACTGAAATATTGAAATAACTCTAAAACATATAACACTTTATTTTGGGGATTGGAATCAAGATTTATCTTATTTTTTTTGTTTGTTTCTTTGTTTGAGATTCTGCATTCGGAAAATAAATACTCCTCTCTGACTTTTTTTAAACAAAAACCCAAAGCAGTGACATTTTCTTTGTCACAGAGTCAGTGTTGTGAGTGAAATGATATTTGTCAGGCTATATATTTACAACATTTTATTTAAATCTTTTTAATGATGTATTTAAATGAAATAGTAACACACATTTTCTATCATTTCATAAAGTGGAGTTATTTCTAGCAACAGGATTGAAGCCTTTAGTATTTATTGTTCACATCGTATGTTGTCCTAAGGTATCAAGATCAACTTTACATTTTTTAAGAGATCTTTTTATCACATAAGAAGATGATTGTAGTGGAAGTCTACATTTGGATCATATAGAGCATCTTTCAAGAATTATGTTCCTAAAGCTGATGAGGATAAAAGATACAAAAAAATTAGCAATGAGAATTGATACCTTTTGTTCTTTTGTTTGACTGCTTTTGTGTCTTTTTGTTCCCACTGCTTTCTCACTCATTGCATTGCATAGTTTGCTTCTCCCCACTTGACAGAACAGGGCACTGAACATCAGAAAGATTCACAGTCCACCCAATTCCCGAAGTGAATGAATGACAGAAGCAGGAATAAGATTCATGTCTGAAGCCCCACTGCACCTGCACCATGCCTCAAATAATAACATAGGACAATTCCTTGTCAACTTCTAGAGCATTTTGTCATATGATTATTTTTATATTAATTTTATGCAAGACCGAACAACACTGTCATTTCTGTCTTCCAGTATTGAGCATTAAATTGCCTTTAGATTTTTAGATATTGAAGAGATAATTAACATATGTATCATTGAAAACCTAGTAAATATCTAAAATATGCAGCATGTTGTATATTTCCATCCAATTTTGACCATAGTATGATTGAAAATTAAACCTACAATTTAGTAGCTATTTAAGCCCTCTTTCTTTGGGCGTGTTCCGAATAGCACAACAACCTACTTGTTTAAACTGAGAGTTCCGATTACTATCTGAAAAATATTTTTTAAATTAGACTATATTAAAAATCTAAATGGAAACATCATTTTTTTTCTGCTCCACTGAAAATTCGAAATGATAGATTATAGGTCCACAGTATGGATGAGAAAGAGTACCATCATAGACCAAAAGCTTCCCCCTGACTCCCAATATCACAGGCACACCTAGGCATCAATCGATTCAGATTAGAGAACCATGTTTAATATCATAATCCTTTAGCATAAAAAACTTTAATAAACCATGGATTTTTGAGATTAAGGGTGAACTGGGTTGTTTTGATGTAAAAAGAGATCACGTACTAGAGGTTTGCTTTCTGCTTGAGTAGACAGGCAGATAGATGACAGATGGATTGATAGATAGATGTTTGTTTTTCTTCTACCTCCCTGGAGAGATAAATCAATTAATGGATAGGTAGTAGATAGATAAATAGATATAGGTTTCCTTTCCTCTTAACTCACTGGAGGGATGTATAGATGATACATAGAAACATAAATTTTCTATAAACTGGTTCCTGAATATGATGTGTGCTAACCTGTTGTATGAGTATCTTGCATCTCATTCTATTTGAGCTACAGTAGAGAAAGAAGACATCATATAAAGAGCCACATTATGATGTGTATTAATTGCTTTTGTGACGTATTTTTCACCAGCAAACTGAAAATTCCTAAACGTCCCTTACAGAACATTAATTTGGTGAGCATTGTGTGTTTCTTACAAGTCACTGATAAAGATGTGACTAGAAAGACCAACATACAAACACCAACTCCCGTGATAAAGGATGTATCAGGGCATGTCCATAGTGACCTCGGAAATAAAAACAGGAGCTAGCAGGTCAATCAGTTGGGCAAAGCTTTACATCCATGGTAGTATTCAAGATGGATTTTGAAAAATGAGTAATGGTTTTATCAGGAGAAACAATATCCTTGGTTTAAAACACTAGGTAAAACTGTGCAGAGCCACGAATGCTCATGAGCCATGGTAAAAAGTACAGGGTGCTTGCTTGGGTGTGATCCCAGAGTTGGAGGATTTGTGTAAATCACCGAGTCGTGTGGAATCCATCCTACCATTTGGGGAATAGGAGAAAGGATGAGCTGCCAGGGATTTTTAAGTGTGTGGGAGACATGATTAGGTTTGTTGCAGAAACAAGCCAACAGATTACTGCACCTGGGAGGTGAATATTTGAAAGCAGAGATCTCTGTCTTTGCGCAGGGCCCCGTTTGTTGAGAAGTGTTGGAAATCAGCATTCAGAGAGGTGAGAAAAGTTAGTTTGATTAAGGAGATACCAGTAAAGGATAAGGCAGGGGACATCAGACCTTCACTGGCCTTATAAAATCAAGGATCCTCTTTCTGGCACGATGGGTAACAGAAACTCAGGTGCTGTCCTTCACCCACACTCTGACAAGGTCCCACATCAGATGTGAATGTGCAGCAAAAGGTTTGTGGAGGCAAGAAAGGCTATTATTGGGCTGAAACGAACTTGTGGAGCTGGGAGGGGAATGAAAGGCAGTCAGCCACTCATCCTCCTTATGAAGAATTGTATCAACATGGACCACAGTCATCGAAATTATTTCCTAGGAGTTCACGTGAAAGTAAATTTTTGAATATCGCATTTTTCTGATATCACGTTCTATGGAATACAAAGCCTGTACTTATAAAATCTTGTCTCAGAAACATGACATTTGCGTCTTTCCTGCCTTATGAAAATAATTTCTCCTTTTTCATATTTGAATTGAAATTCATCATGAAACAAATTATTTTTCTCAGCTAACCTATGAACCTAATTTGGCTGGTTTGGTTTATTTGTCAGGTTCAATTACACAAAACGATGCCATTTTGAAGCTCTGGCCATGTTATATCTACCTCCCTATCGTCCTTATGGAGGAAACAGATGCACCATTTTCAATTATTTTGGAAAGTCGAGAATGCTCTGCTCAGTCCTGTACTGCATGTGCAGGTCTTTTGAAGTGTGATACTGTTAGTTCACTACTTAGACCTTCCTTTTATCCTTTTAGTCTGACCACCTTCTTATCTTGTTCAACACTTCTTGAGGGACTTGAACCCTGTAACAAGAGAAGCCTCATCACTGATGCACTCATGCTGCATCAGTGAAATGTACCCAGCCTGATTAACATTTGATTAAGAAGAGTATTCAGTCTTCAAGCTCATTGAAACTAGAGAATGAAATCATTTAAGGCCTGAGTATAGATCTGAAGTATAGATACCATTATATATTAAGCTCTGTCAAAATTAGAAACATTTAACAGGGAATTTCAAGTTGCTATGGGGAAAAAGCATTGTCTTAGGATTTAGATATAATGATGGAATAATTTCATGAGAGCCTGTCTATAAAGATATAAAGTATCTAGAGTATTCCCTCGTAAGATTTAGGCATACCATTACGCATAAAATAATAACATTTTAGTAGAGCTTTTTTATCAATATGTGTTATAGGCACAATGGCTTTCTCATGATGAAGATTATTATTTTGTTCTGAGAATAGTTGAATAATCTTATGACTAATTGTTCAGTGGAGGAAAATGTAAAGATGATTGAAAAGGCTTAAGAAAACAGAAGAATTGATATAAACTCAATTCAAGTATGTTTCAGCCTTGATTTTTTTTTCCCTTACTGCTGTGCTATCTCTGCAAACAAATTAGAAATAACAGTTCTCAGTCTTTAAAATTATTCTCTGAATACGAAGAGTCTCTTTCTTCGATTGATTCCTGAAATTTTTTTTGAAGACACATTTATCTGCTCAATTATTCCCAATCAATGACTAATTGGACTAGCCATTACCCTCTGGAGTAAACGGTGATGTCTGGTCAATTTCTCTCCATGCAATAGCATCAGAAGTACAAAATGACATAAAGTAAAATAGCAATTTGTAAAAGGCAAAAATTCTTAAAGGAATTTGCAGCGTTAGATTGCCAATGCTTCCGTCACTTGAGATGGTATTTTTAACCGTGCTTGTGAATAAGGGAAAGATGCTTTTATATAATAAATTCAGTAACTTGAAGGGTATGTTGACAGTGTACCATAAATTCCTTGGATTTTTACAGCTTAAGTATAACTGAGTTATTTTTAATCAAGACACATGTTAAATTCAATTCTATAGTTCCTTTTCCTTTTTTCCCCTTAAATAAAAATTATTAGAAGGTTGGTTTCTGGGAACTTAATGATATGTTTTGTTAGGAATATTTTTGCTTTTCTACAATCCTTATGTTTCCAGAATGCACATGATACTAGACCTGTCAGTCTCAAAAATATTTAACATGTCCATGTGGCATGCACTTACCAACCTCCCTAGGACAGGTACTGGGGGTTAGGGTTTTGGGTGTCCATGGTCCCTTGTGGGAGCCTTGGGGTATGTCCCACTGAGGGCTAGAAATGAGAGCTAATTTTCATTAGCTTAGTAGATTAATTTGGTCCAAATACCAGAAAAATAGTTTGGAACTCTTCAATTCTAATTTTGGTAACAGTCATTGGTATTCAGTTAGAAAGATTTGAATTATCACAAAGTGTTCAATGATTTCCATTCCAGACATAATAATCATGATGAGTTATGGTCACAAGCACCTTGGATTATCCTCAAATTGCATGTAGGTCCTTGCTTCAAATTCTCTTTATTCTTGTAAACATGTATGTCCTCTCTATTTTGATCTGTTTGTACCGTAGTAAATGGGTGAATGCATACATTTTGTCCTCAATATTTGTGAAAGCTCATAAAACCAAATTTATTGTTATTTTTTTTAAAATTTTATTTATTTACTCATGAGAAACTGAGAGACAGAGACAAAGGCGGAGGGAGAAGCAGGCTCCTTGCAGGGAGCCCGGCATGGGACTCGTTCCTAGGTCTCCAGGATCAGGCCCTGGGCTGAAGGCAGGGCTAAACCACCGAGCCACCTGGGCTGCCCTAAAACCAAATTTAAATTCAGGCATTCTGCTTTCCTAAAAAACTATTCATATTTCACTAGAAAAAATTTAAAAATGCATTCACTTCTATTACGTTAATTGGAGCATCCCAACAAACTTGTAGGAGAACTTAGATCATACGTTTGTGTTCCATTTATACAGATGCTGGAAGTGAAATTCAGTAAACTCTAGGGGGAACACCCAAGTCTCTCATTTATAAATGAAAACATAACAAAACAGTAGAATCTCAAAGAAGTTCCAGGGCTGAAGAAGGACACACGTAGTGAAGCAGTGACAGCCATTCTTCTCAGTCTGAGTGCTCTGTTTTTCCTCTCAAGTGAGTCCTCTGTATGGTTGTCAAAATAAACTTCCTGGGTGAATAACCAACCCAGTTAGAGAGGCGGGTCATACATGGATATCTTCAACTAGATTCAACTTTGGATGAAATAATATGTGAGAAGCGCTTGTAACCATGCCTGACACACACTATGCATTTGGTAAATCTTAGCTAATTATTGTCAATGGTAGTTTCATTTAACCTGAAATAGTTTTGAAATCCTTATTTCAGACACCTTTCGTATGTTTTTTCTAACTCGGATTCATAGCTCATGATTTTCCGCCTGTTATAAAAAAATTCTTGCAGGAATACATATTCACATTCTTATTTATTTGCCTACAATAGATGTTTTTGAGGGCACTGGAATATAATTGATTTCTTTTTTAAAGTAAAGCAAGATGCGTATTGCGGAAGACAAATTTATGAGGTGAAGAAATCATCCAAAGCAAAATGAATCAGTAGATAGCAAATAGCAGTGAGCAAAGAAGGACTGAGATTAATTTGTCAAGGGCTAATGTGCTTGAAATCCCTGGTCCCCAAATTCCCCTCCATAATAATAAAGTATAGTTGGAGCAACCGTCATAGATAGTAAACTAAAGTCTGCGGTGGGTGCATAACGGGCGTGAGGGTGTAATAAAGAACATTTTCCTTCAGTAAACAAATGCTTGTGTGTTCAAAATGATGTAGGAAAATACTTTAGGGTTCAAGCCAATGGCCAAGAAAGAATTCTTGAGACCTCATTGGTGCAAAAACGTGGTTTTATGACAGCCTGGGGACAGGACCCTGTGGGCAGAAAGAGCTGCCCTGGGGTCATGAGGAGAGACCCATTATATACTATCAAGTTGGGAGGGTATTAGAGGTAGTGTAAGTCTCTAAGAAATTTTGGGAGCAAGGTTTCCAGGACCTTGAGGGGGCCAGCCATCGTTGGGAAAGTCATTTGTTACTGTCTAATAAAACCTGAGTCGTAAGACCCTTCAGATGCATATTAGTGGCCCATATACGTGGGGGGTGATTGCCGACATGTATCTTGGAGAGAGTAGAGATAAAAGAAGTTTCCAAAGGAGTTTTTATATGTTAAGGTAGGCTTACAGGTCCTGGGGTTGGGCTAAGATGGCCTCTTGCCCTCAGCAAAGTATTAACATCAAGGCAGCTGAGTCCCCAGAAGGTGTCACTCTACTTGTTTCAAGGATTTGTGGTTGGGCTGTAAGTAGTAAGGACATTTAATAATTTCTCTTCTGCCTTTGTTTCCCACATCAAAAGGACAAAGAAATTTTCATTCTTCACTTTGGCTTAGGGGCCACAGTGGAATTTCTGGGGCCTGGGGAAAGGAGTCTTAGAAGATTTTAAACAATGTCAGAAAGATCTCTCTCTGGAAAATCCTTCAGACTTTAGAACAGTTAATTAGTTAATGATCATTCTTTGTGCTGAGCTGCTTGCTACCTATCCATTCGTTTGTTTTTCTCTATATTTATATTTCCCTTTTCTCAAATCTGCATCTTGGCCCCCAAATCTTTGGAAAGAATGAGAAGATTCAGAGAAGACTCAGCCACTTGAGAAAATAAAGAGCTAAAGAAAATAACCAACCCAGAAACCAGGAAATGGGTTGCCAAATCTTTCTACCTATCAAAATAATAATACACTCATATTCGTCATATCTGTCACTAGGATTAGGCAGTTTATAAATTATCGAGCAGTCAGTGTGAACTTATTCTTTTAATTCTGGAAAGTTTAGATAACAGGCCATTTCATAGGAATTGAAAAGTGGAGATACTTCTATAATCTTCTGATAGGTATGTCCCACTGGGTAGCTATGGCCATAATCAGTGGCAGATTTGATAATTTGATTGCTTATCATTTGGAGATTGCCATGAAAATCATGATTTTTTTTAAGTGACCAGAATATGGTTAGCTGAGTGTTAATATTACGTGGTTAAAGAATTGCTTTTAGATGCTTCTGCTACACAAAGCAATTTCAATGTGAACACACACTTGATGTGTCAACTCCCATCTGTGACCCCTAAATTACAGCATACGAATGACAATAATAAATTCAAATGTATAAGCTCACACAAACAAATAGAATAGGAGAGGTCAAACAGCAAACAAGGGTGGTAGATAGGTTTCTGGGATGTTCAAAGTTGAAGGGATTGTGGCTGTTTTAGCAAAACATATAGAAGGCAAGGAAGAGCCTGCAGGAGGGGATGCTCTTGGGGTTCACTAGCTGGGGCCCCAGGTGCCGTGGGATGCAAGCGTGAGGTAGGAGCTTGGTTGAAAGTTAGTATCAGGAGTGGCTAGAGTCTCAGGTCCTCTTCCCTTCTTCTTCCATTGAAGAACACAACGCATTCCTTCAGAATGCCCGTCACCCAGGAGAGTGGAGGTTTAGTTTCCAGAGGGATTAAATGGCAGTGGCTCTGGATATGGGGACATAGAGAACAGTACAGGACTAAGAAGTGAAATCAGCTGAAATTGTTTATAATAAATGATGGAGTTTTAATTAATTTCTCTGTCTTACTTCTCGAACATTGGCGGCCACATCATCGGCCACTCATCATTTTCCCCACTCACCCCTGTACCTCTCTTCCACTCACTCTGGGCAGGAGAGTGGAGGATTCTTCTCTGAATAAATTGGAATGATGGCAGCAAAATGACTTACAAATACTGGCATGGGAGGGTGCTTTATCAAAAACCCATCTGATCGCCAGAATCCTGCAGGAAACGCCTCAGAAATCAGTGTCTACTTGCAGCGAGCTTAGAAAGAACTTAACATTTATGTTGTTTTGTTGTTTCACTGGGTATTTGCAAAAGACTCCAACACAAAAAACCAAAAACTAAAACAAACAAAAATAAAACCTAAAACAACAAAAATAATGGAGTAAACTGAATAATTCCTACCAAAATGATCATTAATCCCAGGAGCAAAGAAAACTATTGTATGCATGCCCCGAGAACTGGATGCAATAAAAGTGAATAATCAGAGATACAGAAAAGCTAATGACAGCTAACAAATACTGTTGCCGAATAAGGCAATCAAGGTATTAGAAAATGAAAGTCAAAGAAATCTCCCAGGTGGCAAACAGATAGTGGAAATTTTAAGTGAAACCAAGAGATGGACAATAGGAAACAACAGGGAATTACTAGATTAGTCGTATTACTCAAAAAATACAAAAGAAAAATCTCAGAAGTAAGTGACATAAATTTCCAGAATGAAATTATCTCAATTAAGAAAAAATAACCCAGCCAAATAAAACTACATTATTATAAACTTACAAAGAAAGAAAAAAGACCCAAGAGAAAGATATTGTATCTTTTTGAACAACAACAACAACAACAAAAAATATATATATATAGGGCAAGTAGAAGAATTTGGGAATCCTAAGAGTGACACATTTTCTCAGAGCAAGACTAACCACTAC
Organism: Vulpes lagopus; assembly: GCF_018345385.1. Classification (NCBI taxonomy): domain Eukaryota; kingdom Metazoa; phylum Chordata; class Mammalia; order Carnivora; family Canidae; genus Vulpes; species Vulpes lagopus. The sequence continues at coordinate 3,267,287 of NC_054827.1, forward strand.
ATGGCAATGGCCAGTGCCTTCAGAATTCTATGAGGGAATGATTTGCAGACTACCCAAACCAGCTCATATGTATTAATTAGAGTTGAATAAAGTCACTGGGGGATAAGTCCACCGTATGAAGAAGAAAAGCCAGGAGAGGCCATTTCAAGAATTCGAAGAACCTTTGAGAAGAGTGAGGTGCTGTTGCATGTTCTGCGGAACGCCAAGGGACCAATCCGTCAAAATTGGAAGAGTTTTTCAGCAGATGCTAAGAGTGATGACTTCAGTGGAAACGTAGGACCCATCCATTACTGGGAGGCACTTGATGACATTGAAAGTAATATTCTGAAGATTTACACAGCTGCGTTAGTGTTAGGAGAAATTATCATAGGTCCAGAAAGGAGTATGCACTCGAAGAGTAGGGCATAGATTCACAAAATATAAAAAAAAAGGGTGCAATATAAGGAAGTAATTATCGGAAGCTGCTTGGGTTTATAATCATAATAAAGTACACACTGAATTTTAATTTTACCGAAAGTTTGGTTACTATTGAGGATGAGAAGAGAGGAAAAACTTCCATAAGATAGTTAAAAGTCTAGCTGTCATGTTAGGGAGTCAATATGTAATGTAGGCTGAGAACATAATTGAAAAATGTACAGTTAAATCTGAAGAAACCCCTAAGTGAATTATTAATAGTTGTATTTCAGGATATGAGGTGCCTTTTAAGATGAGCTTTTGTTATCATATAACAGGGGTTGCAGCATTTGAGTTCAGCTGAGAAAATAATTTTGTTATTTTGCCATCATGATCACCTAGACTTGCTTCTGTACGAGAAGCTTGTATACATTGAGATAAAAATTTTGTTTTTAGGAAACTCATGGACTAAACTCATCAACAGTTGATGTGTATGTGTACATATTCCCACTTTTCTATCTATTCTGTATAAAGATAGCACGATATCCTGCAAGATATAAGCACTTCACTATACTTTGGTCTTACTCCTTGAAGAACCAGGGGACTGGAAGTTCAGCTCAGGTTGGTGCTTTTCCTTGGGACTCTTCATCCTTAATACAAACTAGTTGAAATCAGTTTTCAATTTTGGAAAGGAGTGAGTTAGAAAGCCTGCCAGGTCCTTTAAATTTACATTTTCAGAGCGACATTTCTTGGTTCTGTTCTAATTAAAATGCCGGAATGTTGAACACACGTGCCTAAGTTACAGACACCGCAAAATCCAATAATTATTAAGTTTCAGCTCACTCATCCTTTTGGTGCCCTTCACACATAGATTGTTTATATTCTATCCTTGGAGTGAACTACATCAAACTTTTCCTAAGTGAGACAATGACCTTTAGAAAAAAAATGAAGAAAAAGTTTTGGGGGCCTAGTAAACTTCAGAGATACTGAATATACTATAGCCCTCCCCAAATCCATTATTCGGCAAATATTTTTAGAGTCCCAACTATGGCTAGACACTGGGTAATGAAGATGAATATGTCTGTCTCCTTACGCTTATTTTCTGCTGGGAAGATAGAAGCGATAAACCACCAACCCGGCACACAACACATGGGCTCATTTTAGTTTTTTTTAGAGGAAAATAAGCATTATTTTAGAAAGGAAAATGTAGAGCGGGATAGAACTTATAATGATGGAGATCATCCCATTAAGAAATCGATGTTTGACAAAGGTTCTTAAAAGCTCAGGTATTTAAAAAAAAAAAAAAAAAAAAAAAAAGCTCAGGTATTTACGAGTTCTGTGGATCTTTTGGAAAAGAGCATTCTAGGTAGAAGCAACAGCCAAACCAAAGAAATACGTGCAGATGTAACGTGTTACGTTGGTGGTAGGATTCTGACGTTTACGGGATCAAGAAGCCATTGGAGGGCTTTGGGTAGAGAAGATGTCTGCTGTGTCGAAGGCTATAATCTGATGAGACAGGGTAGAAGCAGGAAAGCCAGGTGGGAAGCAGGATGCGGTTCAACAGGTGAGCAGTAATAATGGCTTGGGCCACGGTGGTCACAGTGGAGAAGGTGAAAATTGGTTAGATTCTGGATATGTTTGAAGGCAGAACAAACAGGGACTTTCCTGAGGGTACTGCATCCTTGTAAATGTTGAGTAACAAGGCCCTGAGAAGTCCTGCAAGAAACCAACCAGTTCCGTCTTCACTTAGCTTCGTTACACAGTGACCTTAGAAACCTTTTTTTTTTTAAAGTTTTATTTATTTTTATTTATTTATTATTTATGATAGTTACAGAGAGAGAGAGAGAGGCAGAGACACAGGCAGAGGGAGAAGCAGGCTCCATGCACCGGGAGCCTGACGTGGGATTCGATCCCGGGTCTCCAGGATCGCGCCCTGGGCCAAAGACAGGCGCTAAACCGCTGCGCCACCCAGGGATCCCTAGAAACCTTTTTTTAAAAAAATATATAGCAACCATTATTTTGTGGCACTAATGGTGCACAGAACGTATTTAGAAATGCTGTCATAGAAACCAAGACAATTTGTAAAACTAAGCATAGCCTGCACTGTTCTCTTCCAGATGAAATCGTGTTCCCTTTGATGTGATATATGCCCTATAACATAGCGTGATAGTCTCAGCTGGAAAATGCAATTCAGATTTCACAACTCTCTTATTTTTAATTTTGTAATTCCCTTAAGACCTACAGAAGCAAAGGGCGGATTTTATTTATTTATTTTTTCCCTAAAAATATTCTTTTCTCTTTATTGAATGAACAAGAAGTCAATAAATTATCTAGTTTCTTTGACTAAAGGACATGCATTTTTCAGACACTTGTCAAGAGCATAGGCTATATTTTCTGCATGAAAGCTCTGGTTTTTTCACTTCTAGTTTTAAAAACGGGAAAATTACTGATGGCTTATAAAAAAAAGTTTCATTTATTTATTGAGTCACTAAATCTAATTAGGCCTATTATTCTTAAAAACTCCATGGTAACTCACAAAACCAGAAAGACTGATTCACGTAGATTCCATACTTGAATACCTTATTATTATTGCAACAGAACTCAGAGCACTGCCTTGCTTAAGAAGCTGTCAGAATTTCTATTCATTTCAAGACTTTATAAATTAACTATGGGAATATTTCTGGCTATGGTGTGCTTCGTTCTGAAAGCCTTGGTATCTTCAATATCTATTGCATTTTTTCTCAATACTTTTAACCTTCATATACCTTTATTATAGATCCACATCTTAAAGAAAAAAAAGTCCGTTGGTCACAAAATTCATTAATTGTGGTTTAAAACAGACAGATGCGGACCAACCATGTTAACCTTGAGATTGATTTTGACAATTGGAGATGTTTCAGAAAAATTCGGATATCAGCACTGATGAGTCCAACTTGGGGAATTCTGTTGAACCCAGTTTTTAAATCTCTTGTTGAATATGTTGCCCCATCCATGAAATACGTGAAGCACGCAATATGGAAACGGTATGTTAAGCCGAGTTGATCAGAAGTCAATTTTGTTTTTTAGGAACATGGGTTCTAAGTTTACAAAGGGCCTTCTAGAAATCCGGAGATCCATTTTATGGATTAAGAAATATCAAGTACTCACAGCTTCGTAATATCAAATGAATGTTAAAGATGCTTTCTCTTCAACTTCGTGACTTGTACCATCTGTTGACATCACACAATTATGGAAAAATAACATCTTACTAAGGAGAGAGGAGCAGAAGGAGTACTTCAAGTAAATGACTAAAATACTTCTCCTCATAGACACGAGCTTTATCAATTTACACTTCCATATTTCAAGGGTTGGCAGAGTTGTATGCATACATTTTCCAATCGTACTCTCCGTTCGCTTAATGCTTATTTGTCCTATTCAGTTTGTTTTTTAATTTTCAAATTAAGCTTAATGAGCCCTTACACAGAGGGCGAAGGGGAAAGGATGTGTGAGAAATAAAGAAAAGAAATACTAATACAGTAATTGCTTTCCCTACCTTTTTGGTTAATTTTACCTCTTAGGAAGCTAGACATTAACTGACCTCTTCAGTGCATTCTTTTTTTTTTTATTACTATGAGGACCCTTTACAAAATTGTCATCTTTAATCTATAAAGATACCAATGGCACCACCATTTTCTCATATGAAACACTAGAAAAGTTGAGGAAAAGTGGTTCTCTCAAGTCTGATATGTTTTTCCTTCCTTAAGTTATTGAGGGAGTTTGGGAGAAAAGCAGAGGTGTCTGTTCTATGAGATTTCTGACCGTGGTGACTATGGCTTTGTGTATAATTGCTGGAAAGCATCAATTTTTAATGAACCCCCAAATTTACTCTTTGATGCCAAGACCTTTCTTCCTTTTTAAAAAATTATTAGGGCCTTTGAATTTGGTTTGAGGTGAGAATTTCCAGCCTGACTCCTGATTGCTGATGGCAACATCATCATATTTTGGAACGGTGGACAGACACCTTGCTAAGCGATACGTCTAAGGGGCGTGTTTCCCAGTTGTCATGAAGACCATTTTCACGTGACTACTGGATTGCATATATTTGTTTGGTTCCTCATGATTCATTCCATTCTTAAAATCCTATTTCTAGCATAGCTGGCATGAGTCCCCAGAAATTCCAGGGGAATTTCTCCACCGCCTCTTTCCGCTGCTGAGACAGGAATGAGGAGCAGGATTGGGCTGCCCGGGGGGTTGCCTCCCTCCTTGGTAGGGTGCAGTAGGTGTGGATGCCCCCGGGAGCCCGGGTTAGGGACCACCATACTGGTGGAGGGGGCACTGCTCCTGCTGGCTGGCTTCCACAGGCCGTGTGCGGAAGGTGCACCGCGGGAGGGAGCCCTGTACGGGGCAGGTGATATGGGAATACTTGTGGGATCTCCATTCCTTGGAATATTCACTCCGTGTGGACACGATCCTTGGGCGGCGGGGGGCGGGGGGTGGACGTTCGGTCATTACACTGCCTGCAGCTGCACATGCACTTGACCCGCTTGCCCAGTTCAGGGTTTACTTCATTGCCATGCTTTTCTGCATTTTATTCTGTACCCTAGTGAATATAGACATATTTTATATCATCGTATCTTATGATCGACAACTTTACTTTTATATTTCAAGATAATCACGTTTAATTTGTTTTTATTATTATTATTATTATGGCCTTATAAGGGTCTGTCCTTTTAAATTCTAGGTTCCTGAGGGCTGTAGAAGTGTTGGACAACCTAATAGGAAAATCACGTAGGAACTTGAGTTATTTGTTTTGTAGGAGGACGTTCTGAGCTTTATTTGGGCTGATGGTCAGACCTCTCTTCCCTGGGTAGTCGATGATCCACTCTGGTTTTCTGTTGCTCCAGGAGAAGTCACAGAGCAAGCAAAGCCCATTGGATCTGACAGTGACAGGCTGGAATCCTTGGTGTTCCCCAAACAGGTTGTACACACTAATATTTCTCTAACTGGAGCGTTCTTCAGAGTCCCCTGGAAGGCTTTTTAAATATACGATGTTGGCCTGAGGAGTTCCGACAGATGTTGAACAGCTGCTTCCTGGGGGAAAGTGGCCCCGATTTGCAGTGCTTGCCAATTTCTGTGGTGTCAACGGGGTGATGATGGCCAATTCCGGCCGCCACTCTGCGTCTGGAGGCCAGGTGTGGACCCACAGCCTCGTCTGGCGTCCCCACCACTCGGAGAGTGTGCACACACGGACCCCAAGACTCTGCAAGTGACAGCAGTAGTAAAATCTCACACAATGAATAAGAAACGGAAAGTTTTGACTGTTACCTTCGCTTAATAAAATTTAACTATAATTTTATAGAACCTATTTTTTGGTGATTACTCCGCTCCTAAGGGACTTACTACGCTCCTAAGGGACTTGCATGGTTTCCAGTACTTGCCACTCGGGTCTGACACTGGGTCTCCCTGCACCCACAGGGCTTCTGAGGCCCTGAATCTGGGGTGGTGCCAGAGATTTCCATTTCTTTTTCTTTCTTTCTTTCTTTTTTTTTTTGGAGAGATTTCCATTTCTAACCCTTTCCCTGGTGATGCTTTTACTGCTGGTCCCAGGCTCGCATTTTGACAACTACTGACAGAGCAACCAAAGGCCAGAGAAGAGAAGATAATAAGCTGGTTCTCGCTTGTGAAAGAGGCCAGGGCAAGTCCAGGACAACCGGATGGGGCCATTCCACAAGATACAGTCGTCACCGACATGGGCGATCAAACACCGATGGGGTATTTTGAAATGAAGATTCTCTGAATTTCTGAAGTGACTATTGGTAAAAACTCGTCAATACCAACAGCAAAAGTGAGAGAAAACCAGAGTTTTCTCCTTGAACTCCAATATGGAAAACCAGAATTATGCGTAGCAGTAATTACTACTAATATTGCTATTACCCTCTCGTTTCTCTTTGTATTTCCATGTTTGCATAGTTTGTTATAGCTCATAAAGAATGCAAATATACGTTAATTAATTTGAGTACAAATTAAGTATTTGCATTTGGCAGGGTTTTGTCCTATCGCGTATCCTTTTAAAATGCATAAAAATTCTAAATAGATAGAACGTGCTTATCATTTAAAAATAGATTATTTTACCAAAAAATAAATAAATAAATAAAATCATCCCTGGCTGAACCGAGGGTGGCTTTCTGATTTATTTTCTTATAGGAAGTGATCGAATTCAGTCGTTCAAGTCACCAAATGATGTCAGCTACCCGGATTCTATACGGTGCATGGGGTGCGAGCCTGGAAGCCAACAGTTTCCGTCAGTCAGGGGGTGGGGGGGGAGAGCAGTTGTAACTGTAGAGTTACAAATGGAAATCTCACCCTTTTTAAATAACAAGCTTCCTTTATTTAAAACCTGCTATTGGCACTTCTATTATAACACTTATCACACCATATTGTAATAGGTAATTGTTGTTTAAAAATAATTCCTTTAACCACGAGCTCCTTGAGGTTAGGGAACCTATAATGCACTTTCTGTTTATTTTACTTTCTGTTGCTGAATAGTAGGTTTTTAATTAATGTTTGTTTGGACTGGTACACATAGGGATGGATACATGCAAGAAACACGTTTATGGAACTGGAAAAAGAAACAAAAAACTTCGATGCCTCATTGCTTTTGGTTGAGAGGTGGTGGGAAGGAGCAAATCTTCATTTGTGCTCTACTCCTTCTGGTCTTGGTAGTTATTTTTAACTCGAGTATGCATTTGATTCAGCAGAGAAGCTATTTTTTTAAGGTTTTGTTTTTTAAGTAATTTCTACCTGCAACACTGGGCTGGAACTTGCAACCCCGAGATCAGCAGTGGCGCACTCTACCAACCGAGCCGGCCAGGCTGTGCTCTACGGGAGCTTCTTAAATATCAAAATCCTTGGTCCAGATCCCTAGGCAAACTGCTTCGCTACATCCAGGGTTGGTTCCTAGAGTTCAATTTTTAAGAAATCCAGATAATTCTTCCTAATGCAGGTAGTTCATAAGCCAAACTTTGGGAAAATTATTAAACATACAGTGACATAACCTCGCAGACAGAAAGGTGTCGATCTCCAGATCTGAATATGGCTATACGCAAATACAGCAGCGTGTAAGAAGACTTATGTTGGCGATTCATTCTTGTAAAGACATTAACAGTTAATTCTGATGACTTCTATGAGTTTCTATGACTATCACCACTTTTTTCTTTATTTAATTTTATGACTGGTTAACAAGGATGTGTCACTAGTCCCCAACAGATGGAGACAAAGCTTCTTAGGGGCACACTTCGAGTTACGTAATGCAACATCATGAATATATTGGGGCCGATAGATTGCTCATCGTAAGACATTTGTTGTGTGTTTCAAATAGTAGCATTAATCATAAAACTTTCATTTGTCCGTCATGTGCATGACACAGGCACTCTCATAACAGGTGCTTCATGATTGAGTGTCTGTGAATGGATACTTCTAGCAAGTTCAATTTTGAGTGGGCATTATACTGTCAAAAAGGCTGATTTAGTTAGGCCATTTGGAAATATATGTTTGAAAATAGGACTGGAGACTTTTCAACAAAACTCATTAGGAAATAAAAGATAATTCCTCAACTCCAATACCTTATACCTTGAGAATATTGGTACCTTGAGAATTGAATCCCATCAATTCCGTTTGGGTTGATATTCTTTGTCCATTGTGTTTGAATGGATGTTTCTTTTAGGGACTATATTTTTTTAGCCCTAACAGATGTCCATATACTAATGGTCACTCTTATCTTACTTGTGGGAAAAGTTAAAAATAAATATGAATGGATGAGTGTGGAATAAAAAAAGTACCACCCTCTGTTCTTGCATTAGAGATGATAAAGTCTAGTAATGTACAGCAGTGGGATCGAGGCTCAGTACACATTTCACTGTTAGAACTTTTCTTGGTTACTGCATCACAACCTGCATCAGACAAGCCTAACTGCATATGCTCACAATTTTTAAGAGCATTGATTATTATGTAGATTTTTTTTTTTTAGGGCTGTTTTTATTTTTTTTTTATTTTTATTTATCCATGATAATCACACAGAGAGAGAGAGAGAGGCAGAGACACAGGCAGAGACACAGGCAGAGGGAGAAGCAGGCTCCATGCACCGGGAGCCCGACGTGGGATTCGATCCCGGGTCTCCAGGACCGCGCCCCGGGCCAAAGGCAGGCGCCAAACCGCCGCGCCACCCAGGGATCCCATGTAGATGTTTTATAGTTTCTTTAGCATAGAAGCCATATTTTAAATTAGATAAAATTTCAAAAAGAAATATAGGAATCTCTTAATATTGGAACGTTCACATAACGAATGTTAAGTTGAATTTATCCTACCTGGTTTTGCTTCGGATAGATTAAAAAAATGTTTTGTTTTATTTATTTGAGAGAAAGAGAGAGAGAACACAAGCGGGGAGGAGGGGCAGAGACAGAAGGAAAAGGAGAAGCAGACTCCCCACCCAGCAGAGAGCCCGACGCATGGGCTCAATCCCAGGACCCTGAGATCATGACCTGAGCTGAAGGCAGATCCACCCCAGGTGTCCCATTTCTGGAAGATTTTAAATTTTAAAATTCATATTGGAGGTTCTTCTGGAATGCCCATGTTCACTATGTTTAAATATAAGTTGAATACAAGACCATATTGCCTATTATTTTATTATTTTATTTTTTATTTTTTTAAAGATTTAGCTATTTAGAAAGAGAGAGAAAACTGCATGCGGGTGGGTCAGGGACAGGAGGAGGGAGAGAGGAGCAGATTCCCCACTGAGCGCAGGAGCTGCGCCTGGGGCAGCCCAGGGCCCTGTGATCATGACCCAAGCCCAAATCCAGAGTCAGAGGCTTAACCCACCGAGCCACCTGGGTGACCTCATGTTGCCAAATATTTTTGAATTAAGATCTTACATTTGTATTAAAGAAAAAAATTGAAGGAAGTTGAATTTCAGTAACTCAGGAAGAAGTAAACTTGTTTGATGCCCTTTAAAACCATTTCTGTTGGAGACAGGTAATTGAAATCCAGTAAGTATGACCCACTGATATACACTGTTCCATTTTATAATAATTAAGTACAGAAACAAGGACATTTGAATCAATGTGTTATTCAGTTATTCAGTCCTCAGGTTTCACTAAGTGGGCTTGCTTTCATTTCCTAATTAACTTGCTTGAAAAATAAGTGATTGTTGCCGACTATTTGTTATAACATAAATCCATTTTATTATTATCTCTAATAACTTAATTTTATCTTAGAAAAAAACTCCTAAAGCCCCACAGAATTAATACGTTTTTATTTATGTTTTGATTAAATTATTTTCCAATATATCAAAGGTATATATGCTAATCACAAGATATTAGTTCCAGCAAGATACTTAATAAAATTAAAGCCATCCAAATCTATTCTGGATATGTTAGTATCACAGCCACCTATTTGTCTATGATACTGTACAAAATATATTTTGTATGTATGTATTCTGTATATATCGTATATAATTAAAATCTTCCAAATATACAATGTTCAGGAGTTGCTGGGCTCTCAAGGAGCTGGCAATTTCAGGTATGGGGGAAAAAGGCTTTTTTTTCTAGATCCGTAAATAGAAAGGACACTAATATTTTACAGCATATTGTACATCCAGAGTCCTGCAAAGAATTTATTAACTCCATTGGTCATTATAAACAGCCTGTGAGCAGGAGAAAGCTCTGAAATCTCCTGTACGAGGTTGTAAGACAGGACTGGAGAAAGAGGAAAGGATCATAAACCTTATTAATAATATAGGGAGAATCTTCCAGGCAACACCTTGACTGATTGCTCATTTTCCACTGAAAGTAAGAAAACCACATAAAACACTTCACAACCCCAGAAGTCATTCAAAAGTCTTCACAGGCATTTTTCAGCAGGTTTTGTTTTTTGCTCTTTGCTTTTTTTTTTTTTTTTTTCAGACCATGGTGAAGGAGAGTCACACCTCCAGTGCTAGCCTGGCTGGAACAATTAGCAATTAAGTGCAGAAATAGCTCCAGTGTTCTTCTGAGACTGAACTTTGAACAATTTTGGACAGATTAAAGGTCGTTATCAGGGGTGCCTGGGTGGCTCAGCTGGTGAAGTGTCTGCCTTCGGCTCAGGTCCTGATCTTGGGGTCCTGGGATCGAGCCCCACATTATCAGGCTCCCTGCTCTCCGGGGAGTCTGCTGTTCCCTCTCCCTCTGCCCCACCCCCTGCTATCTCTCTCTCTCCCTCTCCCTCTGTAAAATAAATAAATCAAATATATATTTTTTAAATATTTGATTTATTTATTCATGAGAGACCCAGAGAGAGAGAGAGAGAGAGAGAGAGAGAGAGAGAGGCACAGACACAGGCAGAGGGAGAAGCAGGCTCCCTGTGGGGAGCCTGATGCAGGACTCTGGGATCATGACCTGTGCCGAAGGCAGATGCGCAACCACTGAGCCACCCAGGCGTCCCTAAATAAAATCTTAAAAAAAAAAAAGAAAGGTCATTATCCCTAATGACATAAGACAGAGAGGACTGGATTAATCATTCTGGATTAATGTGGATACTCCAGAATACCGTGAACCAAGACTTAGGGTGGCAAGTGATGTGGAAATAAGGAAGCCATGACATAGGAGTCATACCAGAAAAATGGACATTTTTTCTGAGTCTTCTGATTAAGTAAGTTACCAGTACCTTAGAGGAAGAGACAGTGCCCATTAAAATTCACCCCACATAGCTACACTCTTCATTTCTTATTTGTATTTGTTGGAGATTTTTTTTGGTCAACTTTATATAGGCTCACTCTCTATTAATGTTCTTGTTTTACCATTACAGGCTCTTGAAATAGGTACACCGGGTACTGTCCCCTTTGAGCATGCTGCCCCTGGAATTAACCCCATATTGTTTGGAAGTGCATGATACGTTGTCACTATGGTCACAGTCATCCATACATTCTCTTTCCTGAAGTTCTTAGCCATTTTTAATAAAATGATAAATATTACCACAAAAAGACATAATTATTTCCCTTAAATCAAGTGATGTGTTTTATAGTAATGGAAGTCTCCTAAAAAATCGCAAGAAAGACAGGGTATATTTAATGGATTAAAGCTGATTAACTTAATATTCCTAGTGTATAGCTGTTTTATTTTTCACTCAAGGTCAACTGATGCAGGTATAACATGATATAATCTCATTAAAGCCACATTAAAGCCAGTCTCATTCGTTTTAAATTAAGACATTTTTCCTTCATTAAAAAAATTCCTTTTAAAGACAAGTACAAATGTTACACTGCTCAACCATTTACTCGCTAACCAGAATTAACAATAAATAATGGAAATATTTGGTGTAAACTATCAATTTGCATGTTCAGTTGACTCAGAAAATCATCAACTGCTTTTCAAAATACGTATGTATGAAGGATCATGATGCCGCAATTTTACCTAAAAGTAGCTAGAAGTTCTAGGACATCGACATACATAATAATATTTTAATAATGTTAACTTGTAATACTTATTACTCTGTTCTTCAAGCTGTTTTGGTTTAGTCATGAAAAAGTCTCATGATGAATTAAATAAAAATGTTTCCTTTAAATACGATAACAATATGATAGGATGTATATAGAGAGGTAGATAGAGTAGATGGGTGCGTGGATAGATAGGGGTACAGATCTATATCTTTTTTTTGAGATTTTATTTATTTGAAAGAAGAAGAATGAGAGTAAAAAAGAATGCGAGCAGGTGGGAAGGGCAGAGAGGGAGGGAGAAGCAGACCTGTTGCTGAGCATGGAGCCCAATGCGATGAGGGGCTCCCAGGACCTCAGGATCATGAACTGAGCCAAAGGCAGACACTTAACCAATGGAGCCACCCCAGTGCCCCCAGATCTATCTCTATATATCCACTCTCCAATTTTGCTCAATAATATTTAAAATAGGGATCCCTGGGTGGCGCAGCGGTTTGGCGCCTGCCTTTGGCCCAGGGCGCGATCCTGGAGACCCGGGATCGAATCCCACGTCGGGCTCCCGGTGCATGGAGCCTGCTTCTCCCTCTGCCTGTGTCTCTGCCTCTCTCTCTCTCTCTCTCTGTGACTGTCATAAATAAATAAAAATTAAAAAAAAATTTATAATATTTAAAATAAAAATTGGGAGACCTCACGATAAAACCTTATGTCAATTTGTATGAAAATCTAGATAAAATGGGAAAATTTCCAGAAAACTATAACTTAACAAAGTGACTCAAAAAAAAAAAACCTTCTAATATTAATTAATACAGGATTTGCCAATTTTGGCACTGTTGACACTTTGGACCAGATATGTCATGCTTGGTGGGATGGAGGCGACTGTCAGGGCATTTTAGGATCTTTAGCAGTGTCACTAGATAGCAGCTGTGACATGTGACAACTATAAATGTCTCCACATGTCGCCACATGTCCCATAAGAACCAAAGTTGTCCTACATTGAGAAACGTTGAAATAGAGGAAGCAGGAGTCGAACATTTTCTCAGCTAGAAAATGCCGTACCCAAATAATTTTCCAGGTATTCCATCAAATGTTGAAGGTATATATGGCTGCAATTTTATACAAACAACTCCAAAGAATTGAGAAAGAGAAATATCAGTTTATGAAGCCAAGACAACTTTGACAGCAAAACAGAAATGAATAGTATGTGAAAGGAAAAATCTCAGATCATTATCATATATGAAGGTAGGCACAAAAATCCTGAGCAAAGTTGCAAACACACCAAATGCGGCAGGATGTAAGACGATATGACAAAGTTGAGTTTATCCCCTCAAAATGCAAGACAGGGTGAGTATTAGAGAATTGTCCCTATTTACCACATGCACGGATTAAAGTAGGAGACAAAAGTCATGAATATTCCAATAGAAGCAGAAATAAAAACATTTGATAAAATTTTACACTCGTTTGTGATGAAGACAGTTGGCAAAGTAGGAACAGAAAGAAGCTTCCTTAAAGTGATAAATGATATCAGACGTGCTATATAAGGCATATCTAAAAGCATATCTACCAGAAGTCTGCAGGAAGCATTATTCTTAATAGAAAAACATGATTTTCTTAAAATCAGTTTTCCAAGAAGATCACCAGCACCTTTCCTAAACTTTATACTGCTACTGCATTCTTGGACAATAAGGAGATAAAAAAGCACATTAAAAGTTTTAGGATTATGTAGAGATCAGATCATCACTATTCTTAAATGATACAAGTGCCTACATAGAAAGTCCACAATATTATGCACTAATTATTAGAAAACAGTTTAGCAACCTAGCAACATATTTGTAATTCTGTACTTCAGCTATAATATAAAACACAATATAAGAAATGAAATTTTAAAAGGCACCTTTTGAAATGGCAATGAAGCATGAACCACTAGGAATAAACCTTATAACAGGTTTACAAGGCTAGTATTCAAAATGTTATAAGACTTTAATGAAAGTCATTAAAAATCTAAATAAATAGAGGCACTGCCGGCAGCCTTGAATGTAAATACTCACAATCAAAAATATATAAATTCTCTCCCCGCCCCCAATCTATAAGCTCAATGCCATGCCAACCAAATGCCAATAGTAGCTTTTATTAGGCTATGACAAGCTGATTAAAAAAAAAAATTGTGGAAGAATAATGTGTCAGCAACATCCAAGGAAGAACAACACGAGGAAGAATAAATCAATATGATCCATAAAAATATTTGTTATGGAGTTCTAATAATTAATAGATCACATTTTTAAGTCGTGGATAGGCAGAGCCATGGAAATCTAGGGTCCATGCATACAGGGCTTCATGGATCCATGAAAACAAGAGGGATCCTTCGGTAAAAGGTACTGGGAAAACTAGTTATTCAAATTTTAAAAATTAGATTTCCATTTTAAACCATTCACAAATAGTAGTTCCAGATGAAAAGTAAGGTTCGAAAACTTTTAGAATAAAACAAATATTTTCGTAGAATAATAACTCCTTAAATAAAGTCATCAGGGGCACTAACCAGGAGGGAAGCCTAAAAATAATAAATTACACCTAAGGTCTGTTCATCAGGAGATAACAAAGAAATATTAAGTCAGAACACACCAGACACAGACATTGTCAACAACTGTAACTGGCCAGTGATTAATGCAGAATGCATGAACAATTATTCCAAGAAAAACAAAAGAAAACTCTAGAAAAATGTGCAAATGGTATAAATAAGCACATCATAGAAGAGGGCACCAAATATAGTCAATTACTGTATCTAAAATCATAAAGATATCAGACTTTATGAGTGATCAGAATAATATAAATTAAAACCTTAGAGGCTGCTCGACACCTACTAGATTGGCAAATGTTACCTCCTGCAGCATTAGCAAGTGTCAGAAAATATGTTGTCCGGTGGGGAACCTTACACCCCGCTGACAGACCCAGGAATTGGCACAGCTATTTGGAAAACAACTTTTATAGTATTCCCAACAATATTATTGCTAAAGCAAACCTTTTCGTTTTTCGGTTGATACGTTACCAGCTAGATTAGAAAAGCATCAGTTAGGAGCTTGTCAACATGACACCGTATGTGAAGAAAATAAAATATTACAGTATGCATGGATGTAGGATCTGTTTTCTTTAAAGGGACAAGTATATTCCCTAATCACTGCATAAACCATAGCGTCTGTTCAAAATATTATGTCAATATAATTGAGGCACGTCATAGTGCGATAGGGTCGTGGTGTCGTTAGTGGCCGCACAGCTAATACAGTAATCCTGGTGTGAAAATGACGGAGCAGAGCGACGTGAGCTTGTAATCCACCCTGTGCACATTTCACCTTTGGGGAGAGTTTGCTTCCTCGTTGCTTTGGTTTTAAGTTGGGAGTCAGCATCTAAGGGTGGAGTAAAATTTGTGCACCGTTCCTGGTGTAAAACTGGGCGTTGTATCCCGTCCCACGGATCGAGTGATGCTTCCTGAGGATGTACTGCGTTCCCGACCCAGGAGAGCTCGGGGCATGGCTGCCACGTTGCATCTGGACAGGCCGACTCCATGGAGAGCCGCTGGGCAGGGATCCAACCTGTCAGACTCCGCACTGCCCAGACCCGTCAGGGTGGTGTCCCATGGCTTCGTGCCTTTGCCATTTGGAGATATCTGAAAACTGTGGCTACAGCATGTTCGAAACCTGTTCCAAGATTCTAGCAGGTTATACTTCCTGACTGAAGCTTGTAGTTTTTGGGGAAAAAATCTTTCTTTAGCTGATAAGGGTGCAAACTCAAAGGCAGCAGTCCCTGAAAACTCAACCAAGATGAGAGAGATTAAATCCACGAGTGGGACGGGACGTGCCAAGCAAAACCAACAAGAAAGGGGGGGTGTTCAAGGATGTGTAGCACAGTTTTAATTAATGAATTTATTTATTAATTAATTTATTTGTTTTAGAGGGACAGAGAGAGCATGGGTGATTTGAGGGCAGAAGGAGAGGGAGAGAATCTCAAGTAGACTCCGTGTCGAGGGCTCGACCTTAGGACCCTGAGATCACGACCTGAACCCAAAACAAGAGTCCGACCTCTAACTGACGGAGCCAGCCAGGTGCCTCTGAGCAGCAAGGTTTCCACCTCGAGCAGGTCAAGTTCGGCCAATTTGACGGAGAGCCCCCTTCATTGAAAGCTGGCCGTGCGGGTGGGCACCCCGTGCCAGGAGCCCTGGCGAGGGCTGTAGCAGGCTGTACGAGCCTGATGCGGGCAGGGATCTGAGTAGGCCTATCTCAAGTCTCTGCTCCTCCTTGGGGTCCATCTTCTTCCATCCTATTGTCTTCACTTTCCTTCCAGCAGATGTGCCTAACACCCCATGTTCGTTGGGAGCCTGCTGTTATTCAGGCCCTGGGAGATGCGCCCCCCAAATACCACTTCACCTGTGATTTTTCGATCTGCTCTTAGAACCTTCAAAATCAGGCTCTGCTGCTTATTTAACGTCATTCGTCCCTGCTCTCCCATACTCCTCTTCTCCGCCCCGTAATACCTTCCCCTCCTGATGCCCTCCACAACCTGTAATCACTTTCCTCCCGGCGTATTTGTTAATGCCAATTTACCTTGAAAAATCTCATGTCCTCAAATTCATTCAAATATTCAAATGTTGCCAATTTGCATGCATCACCTAGAATCTCTTCTCCAGAAGTTTTTCCTCCGGCTAATCTAGTTTTCATTTATTACTTGCACTTTTACTCAATATTATGGGACTTTTCCCCTCTGATCTCCATTTACCTTTTATTTTGCTTTTCTTAAATGACAACGGTGTTTTTTTTTTCTCCCTTAGTTTTGGTGAAATACACCCAACATACAACTTACCCTCTTAGCCATTTTTATGTGCAATTCAGTAAGTAGCATTAAGTATGTTTTCATTGTTGGACAACTATCGCTACCGTAGTTTCTAGAACATTCTCATCTTGAAAAATGGAAACTCTATACCTGTTAGGTGGCAGTACCGCATTTTCTCTCCCCCAGCCCCAGCCCCAGCCAACCACCAGGCTACTTTCTGTTTCTAGTCTAGACACCTTATGTAAGGAGAATCATGTGGTATTTGTGTGTGTGTGTGGGGGGGGGGGCTTATTTCACTCCGCATAATGTTGTCAGGGTCTATTCTTGTGGTAGCAGGTGTCAGAATTTCCTTCCTTTTTAAAGATGAATGGTGTTCCGAGTATTCGATTGGACGTACTTACCAGATTTTGCTTCTCCATTCTTCTGGTGAGGGACCATTGGGTTGCTTTCACCCCTTGGCTATTGTGCATGATGCTTCTGTGGACCTGGGCAGGCAAATATCTCCTTGAGACTCTCTTTTTGATTCTTGTGAGCATAGAGCCAAAAGTGAAATTCCTGGATGTTATAATAATTGTATTTTTAATTTTCTTGAGGAACTGCCACGCTATTTTCCACAGCAGCTGCACCATTTCGCATTCCCGCCAACAGTGCGTGAAATGTTCTAATTTCTCCACATCCTCACCAGCACTTGTTATTTCCTATTTATTTTCATAGTAGCCCTTCTGATGGGTGTGAGGTGACGTCTCCCTGTGGTTTTCATTGCCGTGTTCCTAAGGGTCGGTGCTGGTGAACATCTTCCCCTGTGCTTGTTGGACAGTATCACACAGATTATTGAAGTCATCTTTCCATTTCTTTCTAGTACGTTGGTTCTGGGTCCTCAGTGGACTGTGAATACCAATAAGATAGCATGGTCTCTACTTCGGAATCTCTGATATATTAAGTTTTCACAAACTCTGTGAGGTATTCGGTTAGTCGATGTTGAGAATTGCGAGAATTACGTTGAGGAAAAGAATTTCTGTAGCTATCTGACGAGGGTCTGGGGGGTCTGGGGCACTTTTTGGTGACTGCTGTCTCCAAAGTGACTGACGACCAGCTTCCCCTGGATGTCCTCTGCAAACTTTACCTATCATATGTACTAAGGATTTCTAAATCTGAATTTCTCCACGTATCTCTGTCATGAGACCTCCCAGCAATTCAGATGTCTAAAACTCAGTAGAATTAAGACTCAAAAGTATTTATTCTTTTACTCCAAAGCTCCTCATGCCTGTCAAAGCTGCACTGCTGATTGCTCCAGGCTTTTGACCTTATTTTTGACTCCTAATTCTTCTCTGCTTGCCAGGTAAAATAGCCAGCAACTCGCATCACTAATTCCTTCCTTGAGGCAGTTTCTCTAGGTCCGTGATCAGCATCCTGGTGCAGTCCTCCCTAATCGCAATTCTGGGTGCCTTTAAGAATCTCTAGCTATTTCATGTTTTTCTGGTGGTATCTTGGCTTTGATTTGCTCCAAATAGCTGCAGCTAAACCTTTCTTGCTAAGAGCTGTTTTTTTTTTTTTTCTAATCATGTCATTTTCTTGAAGAACAACTTTCAAAAGTTCTTTTTTGTCTATCCTGTTAAGATAGATTTCTTCACAAATTTTAAGGGGTGACTTATGGATCAGATACGAGGCACAGTCTCCAAAGTCGTAGAGCAAATAACTTGGATGATGCTGGAGAAACCACAGAGCTAATTTTTATTTGATATATGGAATAAGGATTTGTAATTCTTCAAGGTGTTTATGCATGCTGTTGGTTAGAGAAAAGTGATGATTTTCAAACAAAGGGCTGACTGGTCTTGGAAAATATATGCTTCGTGAAGAGCTTACTAACTCGATACAAATGGAATTGGCCCTTCAAGTCATGAACTCTACGGAGTCATGCAAGGGTCCCCTGTATTCTAACAATTACTGTCATATCCTATAACTTCTTGACTTGGTCCAGCTCTAGGAAAGCCTCAGTGTATACAGAGTCCTGAGAGCATTTTACTTTCTCTGGAACTGCTTTAATCAAGGCGTTCTCATGCTCAACGGATACCTACCATCTACATCGTTTCCGGAGAGCTTTCATAGAATGGCTTGGAAACACATTTTTACTCTCTTGGAATTCTTCAACACGTATTATCACATCTTTATTTATGTTCCTGGTTGAAATCCCCTAGCTGTATCATCTATGGATGCCATTTATCCTATGTTTATTAAGGTCAATAATGGGATTGTCTGCTAATTTTGTGTCTGCCATGTGGCCTATCACAATGTGATATGTAGTGCTTCAAATGTGCGGACTTGATGGGTAGATTGTGGCAGTAAAATGCATATTGAAATACTGGTTCTTGATGACTTATTCATTAGAGGGGAGTCACAGGTTTAAATATGTGAGAATTGCTAATCCATGCATTACTTGAATAGTCAGGGGAAAACATTTTTTAAGAATTTTTAAAGATTTATGTATTTATTAAAGAGCACAAGCAGGAAGAGGGGCAGAGGGAGAGTGAGAAGGAGAGAAGAAACTCCCTCCTCACTGAACACAGAACCCCACAAAGGCTCCATGCAGGGCTCAGTCCCATGACCCTCAGATCATGACTGGAGCTGAAATCAAAAGTCGGATGCTCAATCAACTGTGCCATCCAGGTGCCTCCAGGAGAAAACATTTTTTCGAACAATAAATTAACAAATGAAAATTAAAATATCAGAACTGAGTGAACACTGTGTCCTTCCCATCTGATGGGGACAGCAGAGATACATATGGTCAATCTACAGTTCTATGATACGAGTAAGACAAGCAAATAAGCAATGAACTATGAAGACACGAAGAAGGTAGCCGGTCATTCTATCTGTATGAGTTAAGCAAGGGTGAAAAGATAAGTTATATTCAATCATCAGGAGGTTTCTCCACTTGGAGGAGGGAAGCAGTGACTTCAGGAAAAGGGAAAAATAAGAGTAAGTGTGTGTGTGTGTGTGTGTGTGTGTGTGTGTGTGTGTGTAGGATGAAGATAAGTAACTTGAAAAGTAGGAGTTATTTTATAATTTGCTTGGAACAAAATATTTGAGAGGCTTGATGTGTTCATTGAAAAAAAAACAAAATAAAGAAAGATTTTTTAAAGTAAATAAGCTGTACAATCTTATGTACTCAGAATAATATTGGATATTAAAACGGTTTGAATCCTGTTTTATTAGTCATTTAAAAACTTAGTGAGATACACGGGCACACAAAGTAGATCACAGACTTTCCCATTTGAAGATTTAGTGTCATCAAATTTCTGATGCTTTTTTTTAGCAAAATAAAAATGAGAAAATTAACAAAGGCTTTAGAAAAGTACCTCGTATATGAAGACAACTGATTTTTGAAGAAAATTAAACCCTCTTTTTTTGCAATTGTGAGAAATTTATTGTGCAGCAGAACTATCTCACACCATCACAAGGAAGCGTTTTTGTTTTGAACACCACGTCTTAGTACTCAAAAAGTAAAACGTCTATTCTCAATTCTGTGCTTTCCAAGAACAGCATACATTTCACTCAAAGAACCTCTTGAAACCACACAACAGCTTAATGGCGTTTTTCAATAAATATGTTTGTTTCTACTTAGCAGAGTTAACAGATTATAATACTAATGAATCAAGAGAAGCAGCCAGAGACAGGCCTTGGTAATTCAGAACTAAGAGACATCACTTGGATCTGCAATTGTCTACACAGTGGCCCCTTAACTACCACTCTACATCTACTATTGTCTCCCGCAAATACACTTTGAATAGGGTAGACAAAGAGAAGTTTCTTAAAGTGGAAATTGATCTGTTCCCAACTTGATTAAAAGGCTCCTGTGTCCTTCTGTTGTGCTCCTCAGTAGGATCCCAGTCTTCGATGGTGGCCCGTGAGACTTCGCACACTATGGTGTTTGTGTGGTTCTTCACGTTCTTTTCTTGCCCCCTTCCCAATCCCTCACTAAGCTTCCGCTCTGCTGGGCTTTCAGTGTTTCCACACTTGCCTTCCCAACACACCTACTCTGAAAGTTTTCCCATCTTCTTGACACTCATCCTCATATTCCCTTACCACTCTGTGCACACCCAGATTTCAGCTCCAGTACCCCGTGGACATGTCCTCTGTGCTTTACCGCGCCCATCCTCCTCCTCAGGCTTCATCCCAGAGTCTGCTGCTCCACTGCCTACCACGAATTACTTGTGCGCTCACATGATGTATGTTTGTACAAATGTGCATGTGTGTTTCCCATGAGGATGAGGGCAGGGGATATCCCCATCTTTTCTCACACAACATGTAGGGTACTCATCAAGTATCTCTGCAATGAATTAATTTTTCCTAAAAAAACATTAGAAAATGTTCATCTGTATTACTGGAAGAAAACTCTCTAGATATAGATGTAGATATTGATTTATAGATATGTCACTTGTCCATGGGAGTCAGGAATGGCATATCGTAGGATTTACAATAATTATGGGACAATTGTGTTGGGAAACATGGAGTTTTTTGAAATTTCAAATGTATTAAGTCATTGCACTTATACTGTTTCGTGATTACCCTAAAAATCTTTCTTGCCACAAAAAGTGGAAAAATTTTAAGCATTTGAAAATTCATGCTTTTTGATCTACTGTTATTCTAAGTTTTTAGAGAGCATGAGAGAGACAGTAAGAGCAAGAAAGCGTGAGTGGGGGTGAGTGGAAGGGGAGAGAGGAGAGAGAGAGAGAGAAAATCTTAAGCAGGCTCCATGCCCAGCACAGAGCCCCATGGAGGAGGTGGATCTCACTACCTCGAAGTAATGACTTGAACCAAAATCAAGAGTTGGTGCTTAACCAACTGAGCCAACCAGGCGCCCCAATGCTAAGTATTTTTGAAAAAAAAGAAAAAAAGATTACTTTGGGGAGGATGAATCACAAATACCAACAGAGCTTCTTTCAAGAGCACAATACAGGAAAACACAGTTTTGAGAAGTCAAGAGCTGATATTAAAGAAAGAAGGTGGGTAAAGTGGCAACTGTAGTGTTAATCATTTCTTTCTGCTGTCAGTGTGGATTTGCTCTGTTTTTCACATTCTTGTATTTTATACCATGTGCGTGTGCACGCATGTGTGTGTGCACACTCTGTGAACATCCTCCCTCCAGGTCACATCACACTTACCTTACTCTGCCCAGGGGAAAATGTCAAGACATCGTTCATACACCAAAAGAAAGCACTGTTCTATTTTAAATGGGATGAAATAATTCATGCGCTTTTATTTTATGTTTCCTTCAGATGCTCTGACACTGCTGAGGTATTTAGAGGACTTTCCTTCTCTTTGTTCTTTATCATGCTGACAGAGGAGGAATTTGGTGCAGTAGGTTACGAACCGTCATTTTGGTCACATTCTGTGCTTTGTAAATCTCTTTTTTATCCAACACATCAGTTCATATCTTTCCTCAGTGTTACTCATCACAGGAAAAAAGAAAACTTGACTCTGAACATTGCAGCCTGTAGAAGTGCCTGTAAGAACTCTGCATCAGACACCGACGTGTGTCCTTTTGGTGATTACAGAAACAGACTGAGGTCATGAACGTGTCTCATAGAGAAGGCTGCACTATACTATCCGCTCTTAACTTATAGTTTAAAGAAATCTTTTTTTTTGTTAATTTTTTTTGTTGTAGTTAATAAAACACAGGGGAACTGTAATTTGGGCACAGAAAGAAGGAAAAATTCATATTGAATTTTCATGTCATTTTGTTATTTATCTAGAAACTGTTTTAATATATATATTAAATATTATATATATATATATAATCAGTGCGCTTTCAGGGGCCACTCACACAGGTGATTCATAACACAAGTTTTATCTAGTTCTATTAACATTGATGTTTACAGAAATCCAGTGAGAGGGTTTTTTTAACATTTTTTTCAAGATTTTTATTTTATTTATTTTATTTTATTATTTTAATTTCATTGTGAGAGAGAGCTCAAGCAGGGGGAAGGGAAGGAGAGGGAGAAGCAGACTCCCCACTGAGCAGGGAGCCTGACGTGGGACTGGATCCCAGGACCCTGAGATCTTGACCTGAGCCAAAGGCAGACGTTCCACTGACTGAGCCCCCCCAGGAGCCCCCCCGTGAGAGCTTTAACAGTTACAGGTGATGTTTGCCAATGTCAATGACTTACTGTTGGATTCAAATCCATCTTCGAGGTGTGTGGGTAATTTAAAGCACCGACATATGTTAAGCGAGGTGTTCCATAGTTAGTTCTACCGAAGATACGTAGGATAGTCTGCCTTCAGACATTTATTTGGAAAGGTACGGTCCACCCACAAGAAGCGTAACTGGGAAAGGTGAACGAAATTTAAAAGTCTGTAATGATCATGTACTCTGGACAAAATTTCTTTTCCTTTGTATTTTTTTTTCCATTTATATCAACTTAAGCATTGCTTCAGTTTTTGAAGAGGATATCTCCACCCACTCTTAAAACCTCAAACAAGCTGATTTATTATTTCAATTCTCTTCTGTTCATATTGATTTATTCATAATCTCCTGGACACATGTTGAAAATTAAAATCCCAAAGATACAACACAATGCTCTGATGACCTGACATGTACGGGCATATTTTAACTAGTCCCTATCATATGGGAATGAAGTAGATCTTGCCTTCCAACTTTGCATGATTTTGCAGGATCTGGGTGTAGCAAGGAAGATTACCTGGAAGAGGACAAAAACCATTTTTATAACTGTAATTACCTGTGCTGCCTGCCTATGATTATTTCAATTTCCCGTTGCCGTTTCTTTGATGAAGTCCTCACTCCCTAATGCATTGCACTTTGAGTTCCTATTATTCTTGGCTGTTTTACCGATTCTTCTGTGAAACCCCTGAAAAGGTGGTATGAGTACTAACTGTTCTAAGAGACAGTGTGGCATCCAGGAGCATCCTATTGGAAACAGAAGGTGGCACATACATCACGAGGGCCGCTTCCCATTTGATGACATTTGAATCTGAATTCAGTAAACACCAAGCCAAGCAACCCGAGTTGCCATTCCTATTCTTGTATTCTTCTTCTTTATTTCTAATCCCAGAAAAAAAAAATTATGTTATATTCTTTCCCATCAAATTATCTTCGGTTCATTTCTCGATCCTATTTTACCAAGACATGAAAACATACAGAGCTTACTTCTTTCATTGCAATGGTGATACCATCCAGAGAGTTTGAATCCACAGAGTTTGTATTGGAGGAGCACGGTGAATGAGAAGAGCTTTCAGCCTTATTGGTAAAAATATTGAAATTTAGAGACAATTTGTAACTACGTATACTTGTATTCATGTATTCATCCATTCATCACATACTTAGCTGCCTACTTGGCTTAGCTTAGTGGACTCAGGCTTAGAAGACAGAGTTTCTGACTTCTGGTAGTTTACAGTCTCCATTTCAGGCATCTGAAATGAGCCAAGAGTGACAAGACACGGTGGTGGGGGCTGGAGCCACACGCTCAGAAGCATGGTGCACACAGGAGCGTGTCTCCAACTGCAGAGTTCACCAAAATTTCCCCATGAAAGTTGTGCCTGAGCTCAGTCACGGAACATGATTATGCCTTGAGGACAGCCAACTAAGGAGAAAAGTGTGGGGCAAGAATCATTCTAGGTCCACAAAACACATATGGGAAGGCAGAGGCGTGAGGGAGCGTGGTGTACTCAGGGAATTTTAGATCCTTTTATGTGACTGGTACCTATAGAGCCTGTGGGGAGCCGGGAGGCATGAACTTGGGTGTGAAGGCAGGAGCATCGTCATGAAAGCATGTCATG
This sequence comes from Vulpes lagopus, assembly GCF_018345385.1. Classification (NCBI taxonomy): domain Eukaryota; kingdom Metazoa; phylum Chordata; class Mammalia; order Carnivora; family Canidae; genus Vulpes; species Vulpes lagopus. Next base: position 3,291,726 of record NC_054827.1, read on the forward strand.
GTATGGGGACTGAGCAGTGTAACCCCTAAGTGTGTTCTGAGGACCCTAAGCTCCAGATGGATAGATGATCAATGGGTAGATAATGAGAGATCGATGGGTAGATCATGGTAGATATAGGTACACAGGTGTATAGGCAGACAATAGATCGTTGGGTGATAGGTAGGGAGGTAGATAGAGGGATAGATAAAAGATAGGTGGGGGCACCTGGGTGGCTCAGTAGTTGAGCATCTGCCTTAGGCTCAGGGCCTGATCCCGGGGTCTTGGGATCAAGTCCCACAGGGGGTTCCCTGCAGGGAGTCTCCTTCTCCCTCGGCCTGTGTCTCTGCATCTCTTATGAATAAAGAAATAAAATTGCTTAAAAGAAAGAAAATAGGTGGGTATGGGATGGATAAGTTGTAGGTGATTTTTATAGATTATAGGTAAGTAGAGATACATGGATGATAGGTACATGGATACCTGGAGGTAGTCCTCATGACAGTGACGGAGGGATAGTAGCTAGCTAGAGAGAGATGATGAGGAGGTGATGGAGAGACACAGGTGGATGGATACACCCTGCATGGACACCGTGGCCCTGTGTGTCCTGCCCTCACCTTGTTGCCACAATGATTCTAGTCAGCCCCAGGCCCCGCCCACGACTCTCCTGGGGCCCCGCCCACAGCTCTCCCAGGCCCCGCCCATGACTCTCCCTGGCCCCGCCCCAACCCATTTCTGGCCCCGCCCACGATGTCCCTGGCCACGCCCATGGCTTTCCCTGGCCCCACCCACGATCTCCCAGGTCCCGCCCACAGCTCTCCCTGGCCCCGCCCACAATGTCCTTGGCCCCGCCCACGACTCTCCCGGGTCCTGCGTACAGCTCTCCTGGGGCTCCGGTCAGCCCCAGGTCCCGCCCACAGCTCTCCCTGGCCCCGCCCATGATCATGCTCTCCTTGGTCCTGCCCATGACTCTCCCTGGCCCTGCCCACGAAGTCCCTGGCCCCGCCCATGGGTCTCCCTGGCCCCGCCCATTATCTCCCAGGGCCACGCCCGCAGCTCTCCTGGGGCTCTGGTCAGCCCCAGGCCCCGCCCACAGCTCTCCTTGGCCCCGCCCACGACATCCGTGGCCCCGCTGCCCTGCTCCGCTCCCGGGGCCGCCCTGCCCTGCCCTGCTCCCAGAGCTGCTCAGCGCGGGGACCCCAGGACCCCCCTCCCCCCACCCCTGTACTCCTTACCCAAGCCCCCTGAGGTTCAGGCACCCAGGGGAAGCCCCGTGCACATACTGCTCCTCTGTCCCTGTCCATTTGCGTTTAATTTTTTTGGTGACATTTGCAGATATTTGCAGTGTGCACGTGGTGATCCCACATACACAAGCAGAGCAAAAGGAGGGCGGCGGGCACCCTAATGGACATCTCCCTTCGCCTAGAGGCTGTTTTTGCGTGAAGAGAGGCCCTGAAATCCGCACTCGGAGCCGATGAACTATGGTTGTGCGCCCCGCATTGGATGCCTAGACTGTCGCACGCCAGCGGGTCATTTTGAATGTTTATGTCAAATATGTTGCGTGGGTTTATGTCGAGTATTTTACCAAATATTGTATGCTTGTACCAAGTAGTCTTTATTTGGTATAAATGTGTGGACCTCCCGTGGAGGCCCCCCTAGAAGCCAGAGAGGAGAGACACCTGTGAAGAGCCAGCCTTACTGCACGATGCCATCGCTGTCCATCCATCCCTCCATCCCTCCATCCCCATCCATCCCTCCATCCCCATCCATCCCTCCATCTATCCATCCCCACCCATCCATCCATCCCCATCCATCCATTCATCCATCCCTCCATCCCCTCAGGTGCCAGCACACCCTGGGGCTATATGCTGTGAAAATGCCCACCACAAATCCTCTTGAATTATTTGTATCAAAGTACAGTTTTTGAAAAGTAATTTTTTTCTTTCTCTCTTGAAGCCGCAGAGCAACTGCTGGCATTTACTTACCTTCTGCACCAGCAGCTCTCCCCTTGTTGGCTTTGAAATTAATTTTCTTTATCTTGACACAAAGACCCAAAATATGACTTTTTTTCCCCCATAGGAACAGACGGTGAGGAGGCAGCAAAAGTTGCAATTTACCAAAAAGGGGGATACTATATTTAAATGGCATATTAATACATGATTATACAGCTGGACAGATTGTGTTCCTCCGACAGAATGTTGCTGTTGCTTTTCTGAAATTCGCCAGTGCTATCATAACACCGAGTGGGGAAGCATGGCTAATGGGAAGGAAGGAGGGAAAGACGGACAGAAAGAGAAAAATCTATCCTGGACGGAGAACAAATCAAGGCAAGGATTAAAGAGATTAAATAATTCATGCTGCCAAAGAAAGCGCTGTTCTTTGATTCCTCAGAGTAAGGGGGAAAGAAAAAAAAAGCTCTTTTAACTCATCAGCAAAAGAAAATATTTATAGTATTTTAAAAAATCTGTCTCGAATCCCAGCATTTTGGCTCAATACCTATCATGTGCCTATAATAATGCACTTCAGTATGAGGCAGCAGTTTTGAGCCATCGGAAAAATTACTATGTTTTGCGGGGTGTGGGGCCGATAGAAATGACCTATAGCTAAGGATTTGAACTATCGAAACAGGGAGGGAGGATTTAGAAACCTTATTAAATATATAAATATTGATATTTACATCAGCTTAAAGATAAGGTATTTTTAAAGACTTATGGAAACCGGCTTATTTCTGGGTTAGCGCCCGGGGCACTGCTGGTATTTGCTCTCCTGTGACCTAACCAGCTCCCTAAAAACACATACAGACCCATCGGCCTGCAGACTACCGCGTGCCGCACTGTCAGGTTCCCAAGACAAGACCCTACGTGACAAACCGAGGGTTTTATTTTCAATTAGCTTCTAGCTAAATGCTTTCATTTATATTTTATTTTAATTGAACTGGGCTTAATGAGGTAGTAGATTATTTCTATTCAAGACAAACTGCCAGAGATTTTGGAAGCCTTTGTATCTTTAGCTCACAGAAGGAACAGACTCATAGGCGGTTATTCTAGTTTCTGAAATCAGACATTGGATGTTTTATTTTTCTCCTCTAGAAATATGTCAAGTGTGTAGTTACTTGATACCAAATGTTACTTTTTAAAATAATTTTATGTAAAAGTCACTTTTCTAACAGGAGACAAAGTTATATTTAAAATACTTCCCAAAATGAAATGAGGGGAAGAAATTCAAAGTTTACACTTTTAATTATAACTGAGCTCTCTCTATTGATTTGATGAATCTATCTAGATGCCACTGAGATGAGATTGAACATTGAAAATTTTCCAGTAAAAATTGCTTTAGTAAATGCAATCATGTTGTTGTTTAATATGTAATTACCCAATATTAGCAGCATGCATTTTATTTATTAATACCTGCATTAAACAATCCCGCAACTTAGTCATAGTTTTGGTTTTCACTCTGAATGTGAACAACTAGTGAAATAGCACAAGGATTTGTTAAATAAGCATCACAAGGGTTCAAAGAGTATTTGTGAAACACATATACCCACATAACAGTCAGTACACTCTGGACTTCTGAAAAAGTCCTGAAAAAATACTGGAATTTAAAATGTTTAACAACCTAAATATTTACGAATGGCTTTTTGAGTTTCCTTCCCTCTGCCTTTGCAGGTGTCCCAGGCTCCACAGATTGCTTAGTAAGGACAATAGACAGGGACCAGCTCAAAAGTTAACTCTCGGTTCATTTTATTTTGTGTCGTCTTAAACCTAAATGTCCATATAATTCCTTTTTCCAAGGGAGACAGATCAGAGACATTTTGTGATTGCACGATAAAGGTAGTTTATAGCGTTGCAGCAAAGGATCCAAACCTCTCCGGTGAAATCGGCTGTGGGTGAGTCAAAATTGTAGGA